>NC_046321.1:49266006-50466006 GCF_009819535.1 Lacerta agilis
CCAGGGAGACTGCAATCCTAAATTGTTGCCTGAGATTTGGGAATGGCTGCTTACAAACGGTGAGCTAACAAACTGAAGCACAGTCGGATTGCATCTCTCCCTTGATCTCCAAGGATCGGATGTGTAGCTCACGAGTGCTGTCGAATCTGTCCTTGTTACTGAAAAACAAGTCTGTGGCCAAGATTGCTTTTGCCTCTATTAGTCTGGTGAGCCAGCTAAATTCTTTCCTGGGAAAAAGTAGGCTTTGCTAGAGTTGCACATGTCTTGGCAATATCTAATTCGATTACTGCAGTATGCTGCACGGTGGTTGCTTTTGAAAAGAGCCCATAAACTTTAATTGGTGCAGGAGCTTTTTTGCAATGCCATGTAACATCTCTTTTGCATCAGTTTCATTGGCTACACATGCTCCAGTAATCAAGCTCCATATGTTCCATGTCCCACCCCCAGCTGAGGAAAGGTTGATACTAGGTAGGGCCTTTGCAGTGGTGATAATCATGGTTTTGATTCAGCTAACTCCCTCCCTTTTTCCGGTAAGTGAAGAAACTGGTTTTTTTTTCTAAGGTGGGGGAATGCCAAGTATGCTTTCTGAGGAATTTCAGTATCCCCTATGTTCTATTTATTGTTAGAAAAAATTAGATATTTTAATTGTATTTTGATGGTAGCTGGTAGTTCTATTTATGAGTATTGGCCTTGAAGATCCCTTTTGGGGTTGAAAAAGGTGAGCTACAAATATTTTCACAAATAGAAATAGAATAGACTTGCCGATTGGTAAGCTCTTTGGGGTAGCAACCAGCCTTCTTATCCTACCACCATGAATACTATATAAAATAATAAATACTACTACTTGATGACTGTTACCACTATTTCCACTATTAAATTTAATACTAGAACTCACCTTTAAGTTCTAAGCAATTGCGATGTGGTTCGAAATTGTTAAGGTTTATTCCCATATGGAATGACTTGGAAGGTGGAAGAGCCTGCCTGTGCTGGATCTCACCCTTTTGAAAATTAGGCTGTCTCCTATATTAGAATCAAGCACCTTATTTGCCTAGAGTTCCTTAATATTTGTCATTTACTTGTGTGTCTCACCTCTATGGAAATTAGGATGTCTTCTATATTAGAAGTAAGCTTCTTCTTTGACTAGGGTTCCTCAATATTTGTTATTTACCTGTGGGTCTCCTAACAGCCTCGCGATTGCCAAGGTGGAGATTACAGAGGAATGTGTATTTGTATAAAGGCAAAATTTAGTTTTGTTGATTCAACCACTTTTGCCTCTGGCCTCACCCACCACTGGCAAATGGAACTCAGAGGGCTGCCCAGAATGGAACAGAGAATGGAGTCAGAATGGAGTCAGGCTGAGAAAGATCCCCTTCCCCGGTCTCACAGCTACCTTGCTGTTTAGGAAATTACAAGAACACAAGACATGCATCGTTAAAGCCTTTGCAGTGTCCACACCATTAATTGCTTGATTTGAGCAGCTGCCATGGAAAGCTTGGCTGTCAGCATGTGCCCTCCTTTGATCAGCAGGTGGGTAACAGGCTTGGAATATGACCTCATCACCCTTTGGGTAAGCCAAGGTTGGTCACAGAATTGACGACCTATCTTTTTTTGTATCCTTCTTGTTGCCCTTTCACATGGCAGGTGGATACTTTTTTTATTCTGGCAGGGCTTTTGGGAACTGATTTCTGTTAAAGAACGGGCTCTTAATAGCATCCTGGGGGTTTTTTTGGTTTTGCTTTTTTACTATCTGCATTTTAGTAGATATCCTTTTTACATTGTTGAAATTCCACAAATTGTTTAATTCCTTTTAGCAATAAGATTTTATATGGTTACAGGTAGGGAGCCGTGTTGGTCTGTCGTAGTCGAAACAAAATATAAAAAAAAGTTCCTTCTAGTAGCACCTTAGAGACCAACTAAGTTTGTTCTTGGTATGAGCTTTCGTGTGCATGCACACTTCTTCAGATACACTGAAATAGAAGTCACCAGACCCTTATATATAGTGAGAGAGTGGGGAGGGGTATTCCTCAGAAGGATGGTGGGAACGGGTGATTGGCTGATAGGTGTGGTAAACCTGTTGACTGTTAACGACTGCAATTGGTCTTGCAGGGAAAGGCAAGGGGTGAGATGGCTAAAGATAGCTTTGTCTTGTATAATGAGATAAGAATCCAATGTCTTTGTTGAGGTGTCTCCGTGGTTTTAAGTTTGGTAATTAGTTGCAATTCAGCAACTTCTCTTTCCAGTCTATTTTTGGAATTCCTTTGTAGTAAGACAGCAACTTTGAGATCTTGTATAGAATGTCCTGGGAGACTGAAGTGTCCTCCTACTGGTTTCTCTGTCTTGTGATTACTGATATCAGATTTATGTCCATTTATCCTTTGGTGTAGTGTTTGGCCTGTTTGTCCAATATAGAGAGCTGAAGGGCACTGTTGGCATTTGATGGCATACACAATGTTAGAAGATGAGCAATTAAATAGTCCTGAGATGGTATGTTTGATGTTGTTGGGGCCAGTAATGGTGTTGTCCAGGTGTACGTGGCAGCAAAGTTGGCATCTGGGTTTATTGCAGGCTCTGGTACCAGTGTCCATGTTAAGTCTGGTTGTGGTATTATTGTGGGTGAGGAGTTGTTTAAGATTGGGTGGCTGTCTGTAGGCGATGAAAGGTCTTCCTCCCAGAGCTTGAGAAAGAGAACCGTCATTGTCTAGGAGAGGCTGTAGATCTCTGATGATGCGTTGAACTGTTTTATCTTGGGAGCTGTATGTGATTACTAGTGGTGTTCTGTTATTTTCTTTTTTGGGTCTGTCTTGCTTCAAGGTCTCTCTGGGTATCCGTCTGGCTCTGTTGATCTGTTGTTTAACTTCATCAGGTGGATATTTTAGTTCTAAAAAGGTTTGCTGTAGATCTCTTAGGTGAGAGTCTCTGTCTGTAGTGTTGGAACAGATGCGGCTATAACGTAGGGCCTGGCTATATACAATGGATTGTTTGGTATGTTTGGGATACTTTTGTATGGTTTTAGCTATGTGTGCTTTATCTGTATTTGTTTTAATTTTTTTGTGAGCCACATTGAGTCCCAGTTCTGGGAATGCGGCAAACAAACAAATATGAACAACCAAATAATACCCACTCTTATTTTGGTGCTTGGTTTGATTGTCCACCTGGAGTGTATCCTTTGCAATTTATTTATCCTTCTTCACATTCAAATTGGCACCTCTTCCTGAAGTGTATAATCCAACAAAGGAGACCTGGGGTGAAGTTTGCTCTGACTCATTTGGACTTTATTTTTGCCCAATATTTGTGTTTTGCTCAAACTTGAGTGTTGTTGGCATTGTGAATCCCTCCTATGAAAGAGATGCTTTTAAAAAAAAGAATCAATAAATGATAACTGTTGTGGCAAATAGGGAGAGAAAGATGAGTGACAGAGCAAGGTTTCAAAGCTCTGATAGAAAATGACAAGGCAGGGCCGATACATTCGAATGAGCCTGGAGGCAAGGAATTTAAGATCGTCATTATCTGGATAAATATGCCTTTAGGGGTGAATGAGAAGAGCTGATGCCATTATGGGGGCGAAGCTTAATACAGTAAATCTTGATAGGCAAAGATGCTTGGGGGAGGCGGGATAAGAAAAGCAAGGTCTGCAGCAGCCTGCGGAAGAAGAAGGATTAGCTATAAACTGTTTAAGAAGCCCCATACAGTTCCTTAGGACTTATGGTAATTAGTTCAAAAAGTATGGAGAAGTGCAACACAGCAGGAAATGCATTTGCTGCTCTAAGCTACTTTGGGCGCATTCTCTTGATAGCATGAAACTTAAAAATAAACACCCTAACTTTGGCAAGTGACTAATCACTGAGAATCTGCGCTTCTATGAAATATGATGCTCAGAATAACCATTTCTGATAGCATTTGGATTTAGCCATTTATTTGCATAGTTTCGGGCTGGAGTGCATGCCTTTCCAGGGCATGCATTTTCATTGAACAAGCTACTGTCAATCGAGGCAAGGGCAATTCTACACAGAGGCCTGGCAGGACCAGTGTGGCAACAAACAAGAACACTGTTCCCTGCTTATAAATGTCGCTGTGGTCACGTGGGGCCCTGGGTGACAGCAATTAGTAGTGTGTTCATTTAAGAAGTGAGTCAGCCAATGAGTGTATTGCGATTTGCCCACTCCAGATTGCCTGTGTTTATAGAAAACCCCAGGCTGTGATTCCAAAGCTGCAGTTCAGGTATACTTGGATGTGGTTCATATTGACATTGGCTCTACTCAATAGTTTGGTACAAATGTTTGAAGGGCTCTTGAATTGACTTACCCCACTGCTAGATGCTGGTGTGTGAGCTGGCCATGCCCACTGTTTGTCATGAAATCGGTATTGGACAGAAGGAGCCTCACCACTGGCATTTCAGTCCCAGACAATTGACCAATGTTGCATGTTGTCCTTCAGGTGCTCTACACACTGGCCAGGGACTTAGTATGTTGGACTCAATGGGACCTACTTCCAGGACTGTGTGGCAGTGCAATACTTATCATGTTTACTCAGAAACAAGCCCCACTGAGTTCAAAGATGCTCGCTCCTCAGTAAGTAGAGCCAGTGTGGTGTAGTGGTTAAGAGTGGTAGGCTTGTAATCTGGTGAACCGGGTTCGCGTCTCCGCTCTTCCACATGCAGCTGCTGGGTGACCTTGGGCTAGTCACACTTCTCTGAAGTCTCTCAGCCTCACTCACCTCACAGAGTGTTTGTTGTGGGGGAGGAAGGGAAAGGAGATTGTTAGCAGCTTTGAGACTCCTTCGGGTAGTGATAAAGCGGGATATCAAATCCAAACTCTTCTAAGTATGGTTAGGATTTGAGCTTGATAACAGGCCTATCAATCAAGCGTTCCGCAGACGCTGAAGTTATAATAAATAAGAGTTCCTGATTGATACAACTTGTTGTGAGCTTCTGTAAAGTCCCAAACTTTTTGGACTTTCAACATGAAAAGACATGTTAATTAATTTGATATTCTGTGTTCAGTGTGCAAAATTTGAATCTTTGTGGAGGGAGCGGAATAGGGAAGGCAGAAGACATATGATGAATAACACTGAATGTAAGGTCAGAATCAAGATCGTCCAGCTAATGGGAAATATCATTCAAAGCTATAGCAAATGAGCCTTATGAACATTAGAAATTGCTGATATAAGCCCGGAAACCATCTTGACTGTCAAGGGATATGTGCTTCATTTTCAGTGTTTGATTGTTCATATAAATATTTAATGAAAATATTATTAGAATATTCCGTTGATGAAATAAACTCCTGGCAGCTTGCAGCCAATGCAGCTTATTCAATATTCACTAAGTGAAATGAAAGAAATTTTGCACATGGCACAAATCTGCAGAGATGTTTTGTACTTTCACATTTGTTCTGTTTTAAGGCATCATCATTACACTTACTTATAAGTATTTAATGGGATTTGATAGCTAAAACTGAATACTCAAATATACCTAAAGTTTCATGGCCAAAATGTGAATGTTGTCTGGTGGGACTACATTGAGATGAAATAAATGCAGCCTTTGCAGTACATATATGGAGCAGATAAACAAGATTGTGTGAATGTGACTATAGGGTTTGCTGTAGTGCCTGATGCTTCAGCTTCCAAAGTGGGTAAAGGTAGGTTGGGGGGGGGGGGGGCGATACCAGTAGAGCATGAGATTCTTAATCTTAGGGTTTGAGCCCCATGTTGGACAAAAGATTCCTGCATCGCAGAGGATTGGATTAGATTAGCCTTGTGGTCCCTTCCAACTCCACAATTCTATTCTAAATTCTATATGTGACAACACAGTTATATGGATAAACATCTTCGCCGTATCAAGCAGTTGATCCCTTACCTTTCCCGCCCTGACCTAGCCACAGTGATCCATGTGATGGTCACCTCCAGGCTTGACTACTGTAACTCGCTCTACGCGGGGCTGCCCTTGAAACTGTCCCAGAAACCCCAGCAGGTGCAGAATGCTGCAGCGAGGCTCCTCACAGGGTCCTTGCCATGGGAGCATATTCACCCAGTGCTCTACCAGCTGCACTGGCTCCCGATGGAGTATAGGGTCAGGTTTAAGGTGCTGGTTTGGACCTTTAAAGCCCTATGCGGCCGAAGAACCTTGTACTTACGGGACCACCTCTCCTGGTATGTCCCGCAGAGGACCTTAAGGCCCATGAATAATAATAGCTTAAAGGTCCTGGGCCCTAAGGAAGCCAGACCATCCTCCACCAGGGCCAGGGCTTTTTCAGTGATGGCTCCGACCTGGTGGAATGGTCTGTCCCGCAAGACTAGGGCCTTGCAGGACTTGATCTCCTTCCGCAGGGCCTGTAAGACAGAGCTATTCTGCCTGGCCTTCAATTTGAATTAGCCTGATCCTCTATTTCCTTTTCCCTTTCCTCTTCTATGAAGAAACCCTTTCTGGGACTCCACATTTTAATTCTTCCCTGGTCTCCTTGCTGGCCCTAGTAGGACCAACTTGGCCAGTTAGCCCTGGTGATCTTTTGATGTCTACTGACTGGTTTGGGTTTTTTTTGTTGTTGTTTTTTTGTTCCCAAAATGACCCCTGAATTTTTGAATTTTATTTATATTGATGCTGCATTTTATGTTGTCTTTTATGCTGTTTTAAAGTTGCATTTTAATCAGTATTTTATATTTGTTGTTAGCCGCCCTGAGCCCGGTTTTTAAACCGGGAAGGGCGGGGTATAAATAAATTTTTTAAATCAAATTTATTATTACTATTAAAAGCTGCAGGAAGAGGTCTTTGCCTAGCCTTGAAACTTATCAAACTGTGCACTCTGGGGAGAACTCTCCCAAGAGAAAGCCCTTCTCCTTTGATGGGTGCCCCATCAAACTTCTGAAATTTTTATCTATGGAAAGGCTTTTAAAATAACTGTAATATGCAGGCAGTTTTATGTGGGATGACGGAGTCCTTCAGAGCATTTGAATGGCTTATGTGGGGCAGCATCCTCAGCTGTAGCACTTAGTTCGACTACCACACCCAAAATATATCTCTGGTGTCCCCCCCCCTTTAATGCTATTTAAACTTCTATTCTTCCCCTAAGTCCAAGAGATAGACAGATAAATATAGGTGATGTAGCTATATATATTCAGATATATTGTAGTAGAACTAATATAAGGTGAAGCAAACATTAAACTGGAACATGTTAAGATGAAACACTGATGGACAGGCAGTAATGTGTTTTAGACGCTTCATCCGATACCAGCTGTATAAAGTTATTTTAGTCAAAATGCTTTATGCAAAGCACAGAATTTTTTTTAAATGAACTTTTGCAGCTGATAACAAAGCCAAACTTCAACAACGTATTGCACAATAGGAAATACTGTGTGGGTCAGGATAAGGAATGTTCTATATGAATGGACATCAGCCGGCACAGTGCTTGGTAGATTATTGCATATAGGGTATGGACATTATCCTTCATTTAACAATTTGCTGTTTAGAAGGGCGTGTTAAGGAGATGCAAATGACAATTCCAGTTTTCCATAATAAGGGATTTTAGGCGATTTAGTTCTACCATAGCCATGCTATTATGGTATGCATGTTCCATTCTTGTTTCTCTGTGATGCTGGATAGCATGGTAGCGGGTGGATTTTTGAGCCTTTCAACTTCTGTGTAAATGAACAAAACACACAGTTGCGTACAATGGCAGCCACAGTTGGAGATTTGCTTTGACTACCCCCTCCCCAACTTCTGTCTGGGCTGTTGAAAATAATCATAATAATCTCATTCTCTTTCCTAGAATGATACACCAAACCTCCTTATCAATAGGTTCCTGCAGTTCTTTTTCAGTTCTGCACACTCCCTTCCAGTGCACCTGAATTGCAAAGTTGTGAATGGCTCACACCGTCTGTGATTGTTTTGCTCCCTAATGCACATGGCTGAGGGGTGTCTAATCTTTTTTTCTTGCAAATAGACTCTCACATGAATGCTGTGACTCCATGCAGTGCAAAGCTTGCCGCGATAATACAGTTATACATTTCTAGCATGTCTTTGACAAACATGCAACCCAGACACCTTGTTTGCTTTCAAATCAGTGCAGTACAGGTGCTTGAGGAATACAATTCATACAGCAATCAGGAGGCTGGGTAGGCATGTCTACTGAAAACTAAAGCGCTACTTTTTGCATTTTTCCCCCTTGAAAAGGAAACCTCTGTGCCAGCTGTGGGGATCCTTTGCACCTCTGGATGTTGCTGAACTACAACTCCCATCAGCCCTGGTCATTGGCCAGGCTTGCTGAGGCTGATATGAATTGCAGTTCAGCAGGATCTGGAGGAACAAAGGTTTCCCATTCCTGCTCCATGCCATATTGCAAACAGCCCTGAATGTCTGCTCCATTTCAGAATGTTATCATGCAGCATTGGTGATGATGCTGGGAATAAGCATTCTTTCAGAAACACAACCCAAATCTCCCTTTGGCAAGTGGAACAAGATGAGTGTGTGTGTTTGTGTGTAAGTGCATGTCAGAGGGGAGGGTTGGCATTGACCCTTGGTATGATATGTAAATAAATATCCCTAAATACCACTATTGTTCATTTGTGAAATAGAATCATAGAGTTGGAAGGGACCCTGAGAGTTTTCTAGTCCAACTCCCTGAAATGCAGGAATCTCAGCTAAAGCATCCATGACAGATGGCCATCCAACCTCTGCTTAGAAACCTCCAAGGAAGGAGCACCCACAACCTCCCAAGGGAGATTGTGCTGCAAAGCATGTCCTAATACAAAGTCTAGAAACCTGTGGCCCCTCCAGATGTTGTTGGGATACAATTCCCCTTATCCATCACCATTGGCCATTCTGTCTAGGGTTGATAGATGCCACCTGGGAGACAAGCAACATCTGGATGGTACATGCTCCCTATCCATCTAAAATCAATGTGCTATATGTATATTTTATGCTAGGGTATCATAACTCTGTGTTTGTTTGTTAAGTGTGCAAGTGGGCTCTGTGGAACGCCCTCCCATCAGATGTCAAGGAAATAAACAACTATCTGACTTTTAGAAGACATCTGGAGGCAGCCCTGTTTAGGGAAGTTTTTAATGTCCGATGTTTTATTGTATTTTTAATATTCTGTTGGAAGCCGCCCAGAATGGCTGGGGAAACCCAGCCAGATGGGCGGGGTATAAATAAATTATTATTATTATTATTATTATTATTATTATTATTAATCCTTAAAGTGAACCCAACTGTTTTATCCTTACTTAAGCTTCCTCCTTGTCTTATGCAGATACTGAGGATTACCTTGACAAGACACTTAGCAAATAAAAAACCATCTTGGCATATTGAAGTTTCATAGGTACAAATGAGGAATCTGGATTACTAGTTAACACAGATGACTTAATGATTTATTGTCAGCAATGATATAAATAGAACGGTAGTGGAATGTCAAGCATGAATGTGACTTATTACAAAATGAAAGGGAGATACAATCATTTTCCAATGGCACATTTCACATAAAGGTGGAGAATATGTCATTTATAATTGCCTTTCATTCTCTGCTTCCCAGGTGCTTTATAACTTAGCCAATGTGCAGTCACCGAAGCACACACTCACCCCTGGAGAGGAACGTGGCAGCTACTTTGCTCCCACATGTTGATTATGATGACCTTTCAGGTGGTTATTTGTCTGAAATTTAGTTAGTGGAGAAATCCAGCTACCAGGAGATAGGCAGGGACCATCTGCTGTGACTAATTTCATATTTATCCCATGCAGCAATTGCACAATAGTGTCAGAGATGAAAAATCACTATGTGTTGCAAGCTGAGTCAATCTTTGTGACAGGGAGCAGTATGTTCAGCCGTTCTGTGTTTTTGTGCATTATGTATAGCTTTGCATCAGATACAGCCAGGGAGTTGCTTTAGAGACACTTTTGGGGTTGTGTCATCTCCCCCCCCCCACCCCGATTACTGTATGTCCAAGTCACATCAAATTGGTTTGGGTATTTAGGTTTGCAGAACCCATGTCAGGGGACAGGAAAACAGACCCATTAAAGGTTTCAATGGAGGGTTCCTGGGATTGTGTGGTTTGGGAATGAACCTGACAGGCCTGTCAAAGGTAGCTTTGCTGCCTAGCTGGACCAAGAGTCCGATGCAGTGAAAGGTGGCTCCTGGAGTGACTGTCCTTATATCTAATATACCTCCCTGAATCTCTGTTAAGCACATAGAAAGCTTCATTATACCAACTGGTCCAGCTAGCTCAATATTGTCTTCAGTCTAGGGCTGCCATATGTCCAGAATTTCCCAGACACATCCAGGATTCTTCCACTGAAAATTACATCCAAGCGGAATTCTTTGAAATCTGTGAAACTCTCCAGGGAAATCCAGGCGTACCAGAAGCACTGATATTTTGGCAAATTTCTTTAAAATTAGCTCAAAAGAAAAAGGGGAAAAAGCTCAACAACTTTTGTGTCCAGATTTTCACTTTTTTTTTGAAATATAGCAACCCTAGACTTCACGGACTGGCAGCTACTCTCCTGGATTTCAGAGTTTCTCTGGAGGTGCTGAGGATTGAAACTGAGATCTTCTGCATTCAAAGCAGATGCTTTACCACCCTACACTTGAAGGGAAACTAGCTGTATAACATGAATATAAAACCATATAACCCCCACCCACCCCTATGTCATTTCAATGAAATACATAATAAAGTAGAGTTGATATGTAATAATAGAAGTGTAGAGTTGGAAGGGACTAGTCCAACCCTGTGCAAGGGAAGAATCTTTTGCCCAACGCAGGGCTTGAACCCATGACCCTGAGATTAAAAGTCTTATGCTCTACCAAATGAGCTATCCCACCTGTTGTGCTTAGGTCCTCTTCTGGGCTTCCCACAAGCATCTAGTTGGCCACCATAAGAGCAGGATGCTGGGTTGGCCATTGGTCTGATGCAGCAGCCATCTCCTCTTATGCTTTTACCAATTCAGTTTTGCAAACCATGGTTTACAGGGGCAGGAGCACTCTTCCCTCCTAAAATAATACAGTAGTCAGGAAGGCAGCTTTGCTGAACATCAGTGGCCAGCAAAATGCTTGGGCACATAGACATGGCTTTATCTGTATTTAGGAAAGTGGATAGATGTCCTCAGGCTGCAACTCTAAGCAGACCAAGGAAGTAGGAGAATTGATTCAAGGGCCTTGCCCTGTGGCAACACCTTTTCCTTCTTGTGTTTTTCTTCTCTAGTGTCAAGTCCCATCAGTCTATCATCTTCAATCTGTTATCGCTGGTTGCACAGGCCAGGTGCAGAGATGACGTTCCAACTGTTTTTTTGTTTTTTAAAAAAATATATTATATAAAGTATTCTGAAAGCTGCTTTCCATATTTCAACTTAAGACACAGGGACACGTCAAGTCAGCCCCAGATTTGCGCACATCTTGTCAAAATGGTGACAGCCAGTTACTAGCTCCGAGACAAAACACACACATTTGTAGCTCTGTTTCCAGAGTCTTTGAGTTCACGCCTCCATCTCTGAACTAGTCATGTGTATTCACCATTCCGACAAGGTATTTTCCGATGGCTCTAGAAAGTCCAAGTGTCATTTCAATGAAGCACCTTTAGAATACTCGCTTTCAAAAACCCAAACAGCCTCATGTTTTTCTCCTTGCCCATAGGAACATGGGATTGGATTTGTGGTTCTGTCTTTTTCTTTTCACTGCCTGCTCCTAACAGAAGCTGAAGTATAGTCATCAGAATCATTCTGCAAATTCCACTGTGTCTTTTAGCACATAATATGCAACCTTATCTTGCAGTGCTCATTTCTATCTAAATTTTGGTGTGTGTGTGTTAAATTTTCATTTTGTAATCTGAACCATAATATATATATATAAATATTATGGTATGGCATACATAGGCCGTTATGGGGTGGCATTTCTAGAGTCATGATGAAGAAAGAGTTAAGAGAAAAATGACTTCTTTCAATTTTTCCAGGCAAGTAGAAAATAAACCATAAACTACAAAGTGCTAGACCAGCATTCAGCCTAATACATCAATATCCATGCAAAATGGGGGGCAGAAAATATGTTAGATTAAACAGAGAGGCATTCTTTGTTCTTCCCTCCATGTGGCAGCACAGCTGTGACACTGAAACCCTGTAGATTCCTAAGAGTTAAACTATAGCATGATGGAAAGGAAGTTTAGCAGCCATTGGTATTAGAGTAGGAGAAGAGGTAAGTATTATTTTACAGAGTAAATTGTGAAACCACATTTTGTCCAGTTTACACAATGTACAGCTCTTTGTAGAAACAAAGGGAGTTCATCAGAATATAATACCCTGCTCAAAAATAAAATAAAAGTCCATATTTGTGTGACAGAATGTTAAATTGCTATGTTTGATGGCCAAGATATTCTGCACAAAGTAAATCAATGAGCAGCAATTCATAATCCAGTCTAAAAGCAATAGCTCAGCAACGCGTATGTTCTAAGGCCAAATCAATAAGAACAAGACAAAAACGTAAGGCTGAAACAGTTTGCGAACAATGGATTAACAAATAATATTGTTAAGGAAAATGGGATAAAAACAAACAGATTTCAGAAAGTCCTATCTCCTTTTCCACTCATGCACGAGCTAGAAAAGAAACTTAGAACAATAAAGAAAATCTGACATCTGATTGAAGACTTCTCAGGGCCAAACAACCCATTATGCTCAGTTGCATGTAATTTTTCAGCAGCTGGAAGAAGAAAAAGAAATGTAGCCATTGGAAGCTGCAGTATTGAGCTACGTGTGAAAGTGTGTGTCTGGAAGTGGGGGGATAGGACTGTTTTATCATCCCGGACTCTTGTCCTTCTTCTTCTTTGGTGACCACTTGTAACCGAGTAAGATTGTCTTCCATAAACACAGTTTTAACAATGAGTTCGTAAGTGACTGTGGAGGCCAATTCTGGACCCACACGTCCTTCCACAGTGGGGACATTGGTTTCCGGGTGGGAGTTGATCTTGGTGTGGATTTGCCAAGCGTGCCTTCCTCTTGGCATGTTTCTCCCTTGCGCCCTGAGTTCAAGTGTCTTCAAAGCCCATGACACCTTTGGTAAAGGCTGTGCTCCAACTGGAGTGCTCATAGGCCAGTGTTTCCCAGTTGTCAGTGTTTATACTACTTTTTTAAAGATTTGCCTGTTGAAGCACTCACCATGATCACTTTCCTTTCCTCTTGTCCTCATCAATACCATCAAAAAAGGGGAGGATGTTGCAGTAGGTGCTTCAGGTCCTCTGGAGTCTTTGCTCAGTAAGGGAGACTGCCAAGAGGGTATCATTTGGTTGGAAAGGAGACCCTGCTGAGGAGTTGGAGTTTCTGCTTCCATCTTTGCTACCACAGCATTCTCTTTCTCATGTCCCAAAAAAGATTGTTGGGAACCTTGGGACAAGGGAGGTGGGGAAAGAAATGTAAAGGTGGTGGGACACTTTACCTGAGTCATGAGCCCAGAATCCATCATCGACAAGGACATCAAATTGGAGGCTAGTGGCTCAGGACCTGGTCCAGTTTCCTGCCTTTGAACCTGATGCTGGTGATTGGGAGCCCACTGAACCTGGCAGGCAAGAAGCTACTGAATTGAATCCTATGGTACCATGGTCAATCAAAGCAAAGCTTGGACCCTCATGGGTGCCTTCCCCACAAGGAGCTAACTGTTTCCCAAAGTACCTCCTTTTTTCAATAGGACAAGGAACATTCAATGAAGTCGAAGCACCTATCTTAAAGCCACAGCAGTGGTCCTTGAACAGCCTGTAGTTGTCCAACAAGGAGGGCAAACCGCAGCAGTGGTGGACTGGAGGCTGAGGCTTAAAAGTCATTGGCTCTCCTCCAGCTTTCATTGGAGCAATTTAATCACTCAGATCTCAGCATTGCTGCATCCCATGAGCCCCCCCCCCCTTGGAACTGAACAGGGTAAGTGGGCTCTGCCAAGCTATAAGCAGGGATTTTCCAGCAGGTAAGGTCCAATTTACATGACCTTGGAGAGCTCCAACAAAGCAACCTGCTCTGACAAGTTCTTTAATCTATATTAGCTCTTTTTCTTTTATCCCTGGCCCATGCTGCCCCTCTTTCCTGGAGAGTAGTGAGCTTAAAAAGCCAGAATGCAGGCCTGGATATTAATACTCTGTCTCCTCTTCATTAACTCCATCCTGGTTTCTTGCCTTTGCTGATGAACCAGTGATGGGGAGCATTGGACACCAGTTAAATAGGTAGTCAGTTCCTTCAGATACCAGATTTTGGGATAGTGGCCGGTAAGGATCTCTGTTCAGGGATATTTTGACTGACAGGCTCTGAAATCAATTACTCAGACTCTTGATTCAGACTCGTCTCCAGAATGGCCCTCATCCTCTAGCTTCAAGACTCCCTTCACCTAGTCGACCTGCAGATACTTGAACAGATGCACTCTATTTACTATGACATTCCTACCCTAAAGGTTTGTAGCTTAGGCTGTTTCTGAACCAGGTAGTACCCCTGTAATCCCAAGCGGTGGCTCCAGCCTGAAAAAAAAATCATATTATTTATTTACTTATTTATTTCACAAAAAATATATACCACTTGATTTCAAAAACAAAAACCCATCAAAGCAGTTTACAAAAAAGGTAAGTACAACTCTAGTTTTAACATACAAAAGTTGAAATACTAAAACAGATTAAAGCACCGGAGATGACAGCCATTCCTACTACAGGTTCACAGAAGCTTGGCCACTGTTTCTCAAAATTTGATAACTTCCAGAGTAGATTGTTTTAATACACCCATTGTGGACATGCCCTTGAAGGTAAATGCCAAGAACTTTACTTTAGAATGCAGAGTGTTGTCAGTGTACTTATTCTGCTTTGAAAAATCTGTACAGGCTGCCAAACTGTTTCTGGGCTCTGCTGGTTTTGACCTATAAATAAGTATACTTGATTATCCTTATTATCACAAGGAGGGTCTCTCTCTCTCTCTCTCTCTCTCTCTCTCTCTCTCTCTCACACTCACACACACACACACACACACACACACACACCATGCCCCATTCCCATGAGATTTAAAGTCTACTATCAAGGCCTTGTTGAAAATACCATTTCATGAACAGGCCAGGTTGACCTCCACAAAGCTCAGGGTCTTTTCTGTTCAAGGACCACTGCTGTGGCTTTAAGACAGGTGCTTCGACTTCATTGAATGTTCCTTGTCCTATTGAAAAAGGAGGTACTTTGGGAAACAGTTAGCTCCTTGTGGGGAAGGCACCCATGAGGGTCCAAGCTTTGGTTTGATTGACACTAATGCCAAGGTTCATTAGTCTGCAATCCCATGGAAGGTCTTGGTGGCTCCCTGTTTTCTGGAAGCAGGTGGTGAATTTCCTTTCTGTTATTTTTTCCCTCTTTTGATAACAGACTTTTTACCCTCCCCTACTCTTTATTTATTGGTTTTACTTTTATTGTCTTTAAAATAAAGGCCAAAATAAATTGTTATGTGATGCTTTGCAATTCAAATGCTGCAGTTGTATATTGTATACCGCTTTGGGAACTGGTACTCGAAGGGGATATAAAACACTCTCCCATAAATAGATTTATCAATACAGCGCATAAATGCATTTCTCAGGCACTGTCATAAATATTCATGAGTCTTGAAATTCAGAGCTATGTGTTTCCTAATGCATAAGAAAAAGCTGAAATTTGGTATGCACATCCATTTACCACAATTAGAAAGAAACAAAGACCCCCAAGTGCTTTTCTTTAAGTCTGATGACCTACATTTCAGCAGGAAACATGAAAGCCACATTTCTACAAGTAAGCTAATTTAATCAATTAATCATGTCTAAACAGACTCAACTAGCTAAAACATTTTTGATAGAGTTATGATCTATTTAAGTAATGTCATCTAAATTTCATTAATTTTTTAACCTTCATTAATTCCTAATTTTCAGGTTGCAAATGCATTTTCACACAGTTCTGGCATTTTCAAATTGTACTTGTCACCACAAGCCTCCTATGCAAAGTTCTAAATCAAGTGAAATATATCTTGTGCTTCCCACATTATAGCATAGCATTAGCTGAGTCAAGTTTGTTTAGTGTGGTTCTTCTATATTTGCTTTTATGGATTGTTTCAGCTGCTTCTCAGCTTCCTCACTTGTGGGGCATTGTCAAATTGGGTCCTTCTTCCATCCCTCTCTTATGCTCTATAGAAAGCAAGGATATACTATGAAACCTTAATGCTGGCTTAGGGTGCCATTCTAACCTTAGATCCACCCAGATGAGTGAATTAGGATCCAGTGGATCTCTGGCTGCTGCCCACCTGTTAAAGTGGCCCATGGACAATTGGCTAGTTACAGATCTGGCATGCAACTGTATTCATACCTCTGGGAAATCAAGTTAGCAGGTGTGTAGTGTCTCATCACCATTGTGCTTTGCACTGTTCCCAACTACTATGGAAAAGAAAATTGTTTTTTTTAAAAAAACAGGGAATAGGGGTCCTCCACAAAAGACTCAGGGATTGGATCATCTGAGCCACTCCCCTATTATCACCCATGAAGATTTGGCAAGCTTTACTCACTATATTTATTTATGTTAAAGGAAATGTCTGGCAGAGAATGGAGGCTCAGCTCTTTTTCATTGTTGTTGTTGTTGTTGTTGTTGTTTGTTGTTGTATTTTATTTTCTCTTGCTGCTTTTATCTTTTTACTCTGGCTTCAAATAGTTAAATGTAGGGTATGTGTTGTCCCTTTCAAGATTTTTATAAAAAACAACAACACACACACACACACACACACAATTACCACTATGGGTTTATTGTGCGCTCTCTGTCTGCTCAGGAGATATGGCACTTAAGGCTATACCTTAATCCTATACCCATGTCCTTGGGACTTATTCAGGGCTGACTCACCCATGAGAAAAGTTGAGGCTACCTCCTAAAGCAGCAGGTTCCACAGGAGCAGCAGATCCCAATATAGATCTTATTCCCCCTTTTGTTCCTGGTGTAGATCTTCACTCACCCCTTGTTTCCTGGCTAGGAGGGATGGCGCCATTTTGTTATTTACCTCAGGTGCTATTCTGCATAGGCATGGATGGGATTGCACTGCTAATCACAGTCTGATGGCCATAGTCCCACAAAATCCTTAAATATTTGCAACTTTGTATGGGAAGATCATTTATGTTTATTTTGTCCTCTCTGAAGGAAGAACTCTGGTTGTAGTTAATGTTTTATAATGAAAAATTATAGGGGTAGGAGTAGGGATGTGAAAAATAAGAGGCAACTCCATGAAAGCCACCTGCCTAACAGTGGTTTCTTCAATATACAACTGGAGCATATCTAGAGGTTGCCATAGAGGGAAAGAGAGGGGACTCCCCTTGTTTCTTCAACAGCTCTGCTGAAAGATCAGCAACTCTTCTTATTGAAATCTTTACATTCCATTTGGTCATTACAAGATCTCTCTGTAACACAGAAATGGTGCCTGGGACTTCATTTTCCTCTTCTCCTCACCAATCCCTTTCCTTTTGATGCCATGTCTTTTTGATTGTAGGCCTGAGTTCAGGGACTGTTATATCACTGAGCTTTGTAAGCTTATCTAGGCTTTGTTTTTGTTTTTTGCTGAAAAGTGGGTTAAAAATGCTTTCTATAAATAAATATATCTGCCTAGGAGGGGGTGCAAAACCAGATTAGGACTGTGGTATAAGGGATTGAGGAGGCTTGCTAGTATGTAAAAGATACACTCCAATCCTAGTGTTACCTTTCCTTTTTACAGTAATCACCACACCTTTCAGAGAAAAAAGGGTTTGGAAGCATCCTAAAAATGTTGAGTGCCAAGGACAGTTCTAAGAATGCTGAACTTAGTTAGTTGGCCTTTAGAATATAAATATAACAGAAGAGGCATCCTTCAAAGAAAAACTGATTCTCAGTGCTTCCTTTGTGTAAACACTTTTGAGTTTATGTAATTTAATATTGCTGTCTTTTCCTGCAGTGCGATCTGAGAAATGACTAATTCCCAAGCACACACTTCTTTATGCTGCCTTCCCTTAGTGCTTTTGTATATATCTTGGTATTAGCCTTCTGATCTTACCAGTACCCAGAAACTGATCAGAAAGTGAAGAGAGTGCTAAAACACACACAAAACCATCAAGAACACTGAACAGCTCTTATTGTCACAAGCAGTATAAAACGATGCTACAGTTTGCACATTAAGAAAAATAACGAAATTGTTTTTCTAGCAATTGTGTTTCATTTTCAGCTGTTATTGACCAGCAGGAGGGACCATCATTGCTTCCATAATCATTGAATTTTAATTTATTGAGTTACAAATGTAGAGCACATAACAGACTTGGGGGGGTTCCTAAAAGCAGAGGTAATCATAGACTCTGAATAACATTAGAACAACACGTTGTCAGATGTGGGACTGCAATACTTGTTTTCATTTTATTTTCCCTGTTTAATGAGGACTTGAATTGATTGTAAAAGATTTCATCATCTTACAGCTCGTGATGGGCAGACTGCAGTGATGCCAGAGCTTCTCTCTAGCATTTAAAAACAGAAAGAGCACCTTCCCCCGCCCTCCTCCTTTCATAAGTCAAATGGAGTAAAAGACTCGGGCCATTACAGGATGTTATGTCTGTGTGCACTGAAGGGCTGTGACTTTTTGTACATTGAAGGAAAAGTTTGACCTTTATTGTAACCCAATGAGCTCTTACTAGATCAGACAAAGCACCTATCTAGTCCAGCATCCTCTTTCTTGCAGTAGCCAACCAAATGGCTCTGAGAATCTCACAAGCAGGACCTGTGAGAAGAGCTGCTTCCCAGTGTTGTTCCCCATTGACTGGTATTCACAGCCACATTGCCTCTGATGCTGAAGGCAGTTTGCAGACATCATGGCTGGCAACCATTGACAGTTGTATCCTTCTTGGATTTATTTAGCCCTTGCCCCTTTTAAAGCTGTCTAAGTTGGTGGCTAATGGAACATCTCTCGGCAGCAAATACTGTAAATGAACTAGTCTTCCTTCTTGTCTGTCTTGAATCTTTCACCATTCAACTTCATTGGATGACTCCAAGTTCTAGTATTATGAGAGAGGAGTGAAAAGGGTATTTTCTGTCTATGCTTTCCACACTATGCACCTCTATGACACTCCCAACTCTTGCTTTTCTCTCCCCCCCCCTTTTCATTAACTAAAATGCCCTAAACCGCGTCACTTTTCCTCATCTGGGAGCTGTTTCGCCAGTAGGAATAGTGTCATTAATGTCAACCATGGCTTTCTATAGACTAAATGATGAAAGTTACATTTAGAATTTGTAGGGATGAAAACCTTAGGATCTCTTGATTACACAACTGAAAATTGATGTCTGTGGGTGCTCAAAGAGATAATTTCCCCTACATTCTTCTTAATAATAACAACGTACATAGCATTTCTGCTACGTGATGTACACGCTCTCACCTAATTCATTTTCTCGCTAACCTTATGAATGTTACAGGTAGGTAGCCATGTTGGTCTGCCATAGACAAAACAAAATTAAAAATTTAAAAAAATCCTTCCAGTAGCACCTTAGAGATCAACTAAGTTTGTTCTTGGTATGAGCTTTCGTGTGCATGCACACTTCTTCAGATCTGTATCTGAAGAAGTATCTGAAGAAGTGTGCATGCACATGAAAGCTCATACCAAGAACAAACTTAGTTGGTCTCTAAGGTGCTACAGGAAGGATTTTTTTTATTTTTTTATTTTGTTTTAACCTTATGAAGTATGTGGGTCACTAGCATGCCTCTTTGACAGATGGCAAACTAAGGCTAAAGGATAATGGTTTATTGTTCACTGAGCAAGTGCCAGGCTAGATTTGAGTTCAGGTCTCCCAAGTCTTTTCTCTCTGGTACCTCTCTGGTACCTGTTAGTCAGTATTTATGCAGTGAAAACTGTGCCAGGAGATGAGTCATTTCTAGAAATGGGGGCTATTGTTTAAATGCCAGGAAACCATATATTTCCCAATTAAGAATAGTGCTAGAATATATTTGATAGGCTGTGGGTACTTGAATAAATGTGAAGGGCTAACTGATAATATTTTTTTCCTGATCCAGAAAAAAGCTCAAAGATCAACACATGCAAATTTAGTTGCCAAGTACAAAATACTCAGCTCCTCAATGGGAGCCATCCACACAATGGTGAGGTAATTTGGAGGCAGATAGCAGACCAAAAGATGGCCAGGTTCAATACATTTCTTGATAGGGTTGCTAGGATCACAGTTGAGATGAGAACTGGGCAGGAAATTCTGGTAGGAACTATGGAAATTGTAGAAATCATTCAGTGCACAGCCCCTTTCTCTCCTCCATTGAGAAATGGACAGGAACTCTGGGAAAGACCACAGAATTGCTCATTTCAAGACCCTCTCCCCTCTCCACTGGCATTGACATGAAGGTATAAAAAAACCTTAGATTCAAATTTAGCTACACACCCAATTTGTTTTAAGGACAGGTATATTCTTCCCTTCCATTTCTTGCTCTTAGTGTGGATCCTGCTGGCAAAATTGCCATGCTGACATTTCTGTTGGCTTTTAAAAATAGGGAATCTTTTACTCCTCAAAGCAAGGTAGGTATGTGTTTGTGTGTGTGTGTGTGTGTGTGTGTGTGTTATAGGAGTTGCTGCTTGCTTAAATTGTAATTTTGCTGTCTGAAGCAGCATTTATATACTCTGCCACTTTTATTTCGTGGAATAAACCAAGCTCCTCGTAGTCATAGAGTTGAGGGCAAAGCACATAGTCATAGACAAGCTCAGGTTATAACTCCAGCAAAACATCCTAAACCTCTCGGCAGTGTGTATATGAACGTACATGAGTGCTGTTTGTACACATCTGAACCCAGGTCTGGACGCACTTGTAACGGACTATATGGTGAATATGATTTCACAATAAGAAAACATCCACATTAAAAAATGGACCAATTTTTTTTAAAAAGAGTCATTATAGCAATTTTAAATAAGCAGTTAAAAACATGTTCATACATAAAAACAATTTAAACTCCAATACAGATACATTACCAGTGAAGAGTGATGATTTTTGCTGGCATTGTGATTCAGACAAAATTGATATTGTATATGGGGGTTGGTGGGTTCAGTGTTACATGAGAGCTGTCTCTCTGAAAGCTTCAATAGACGGGAGAGAAAGCAACATTTTGATCTTGTTTATTTCCTCTCACAAGGTCACAATTATTTTTTCCTCCTCTTTCAGCTCATGGTTGCCAACTCGGTTATTAGTCATATCCACATAGGACATCCCTTGTCATCTGCAATAAGGCACGGAAACGGAAAATGCAACCAGTTTGTTCGTGTTGGAACAAAAGAAGGGGGGAAAATGACAGCTGTCATAATTTGGGTTTTTTTCTAAAAAAAAAATAAGTTTCAAGCAGGTCACTTAAAAGGGAACTTTAACTGTTTATTTCAAGCGGAAGAAAGAGTTGCTTTCTGAGCAATGCATTTATCCTAGAGTGGCCTTCTTAAGATTAGTGAGAGAGCTTCCATTTCCTCTTTAAGACTAGTGGAACCATTGTCAAGGGGACTGGGATATGCCACAGTTTGGCCTGCCAAAGGTTTGTAGTAACATTCAAAATTTAGCCTACCTTTTGTTTTCTGTTAAGAGCTGCTTTGTGTTACGCAATACACGACCACATGGTGGCTCCTGAAAACTGTCACAGGAGCATAAGACGAGTCCTGCAGCATCAGACAAAAGGTCCATCTTGCCCAGCATCCTGTTCTCATAGCGGTCAGTGCCTATGGGGGTGCTCACAGCAGGACACAAGGACAACAGTGCTCTCCATGTGCAGCCATCTTTGTTGCACATAGTATATATGTGGATAGGCTTCCACTGCGATACTGCTGATAACTGCCATTAGGAATGAATGGCAGACTTTGCCACTCATTCTTGGAATAAGTTTTTTTCTCTTAATTTCCCCTTTGTTCTGTTAGCCCACCTCTAAGCTCCAGAATGCCTTCTCTGAAGTTTATTGCTCAGGGTTTGTGTTTTTTGTGGTTTTTTTTAGGGGTGTTAAACATAAATTAGAAAAGGGTTACAAATAAAATCCATGAATTTGTATTCCTAGGTTTCCACCTCTTTCAGAAGCAGCAGCATCTTTCAGTGCTCTGTTGGAATTAACAAAGAAAATTACCAACTGCAGATATGAGAGCTATTACTGAGTGATGTTGATGACACCCATTGAAAGTTGGCATTAATAAATATCCTTTCTACCTGTCAGTTCTCAAATCTATCACAATCTCTTCCTTATATCCAGCCAGTTCCAACTTCCCACCATCCAAATACACCTACCTACCCACCCCTCTTTTTATTATTTGCACCCCTCTCTTTACTTGTAGCATCTGCAATATTACATTATCCACAGAGACAGGATTAAAGCAAACTTCACTTGGGTAGCAAGTTGCTACTAAATTTTATACAAAACTGAAACTAGTCAGATCTTCCTACCTTCCTTTCCCTGTTGGTCTCACCCAGAACTGATCATCCCACCCCATCTAACCATTTCTAAATCACTTTAGTTCCTGCTCACGTTAAATTGCTAGTTATATCTTCTTTTTATTGAGTCCCTTCTCAAAACCTTCACTCTTCTGTTTTGTCACTGTGATAAAATTTCTATTAAGAGCCTAAAACTCTAATAGTGTGAGCTGCTTGCTGGCCAAGGTACAGCCTGGCCGGTGGGCTGCTGTTGCTTAACAAGAGGGAGAGGGGAAATGGTGAGATAGCAGGGAGGCCGGTGTGATATAAACTCACTGGCAAGACATGTTGACGAACTCCCTGCTGCCTTGCCCCTCTCTGTCTTCTTCCTGGTAAGCAACAACAACTCACCTGCCAGAAAACTGACACAGCAGCTCCACCACACCTGTCTAACAGTGTTTCTTTTTTAGTGCATTGCCGTCCATCTTGAACAAACCTGGAATCTGTTTTCATTCTTATAGTGTTTGTGCACTCTGGCTTTTCTCGGTTAGCTAAGGTTGCAGTTCTAACTCCACGAAGTAAGATTGCTCCCATTCTTTTTGGGGGAAAGCCTTACAAATCATCTATATGGACTATCTCAGCTGAATTAGCTACAGTGTACTAAAAAGAAAGTACCTTGGTGTCCATCTTTTTTTTTTTTTTGTATCTCCTTTGATAATGGGATACTGTTTGGCACTTACTTGAGTATGTTTCTCAAGTCACAACCTCAAACTTAAACAAAGTTGGTTGGTGAGCGGAAAAAGATATCTAGTTGACTGAACAAAGCAATTAAGAATACAATCTGGGTAACAATGCTAAGCAAGATGTTTAGTATTCGTTTTAGGAATTCCTCTTGCATGTTCAAATTTTGTCGACAGATGGACAAGATGGAAAGCTCCCCAGATAAACAGAGTGGCTAGAGAATGTAGCAGTTTCAGTCAAG
Source organism: Lacerta agilis (assembly GCF_009819535.1). Classification (NCBI taxonomy): domain Eukaryota; kingdom Metazoa; phylum Chordata; class Lepidosauria; order Squamata; family Lacertidae; genus Lacerta; species Lacerta agilis. The sequence goes on from NC_046321.1 coordinate 49,289,339, forward strand.
ATAATGTACATTCTCCAAGGCCCGTTTGGTGATCATGTATATTGACCAGGAAATGCACACAATTTCTTCTTCATGGACATATTATGGACATCTTCTCTATGAGCTGTGGTGAATGTGCACAATGACCAGTTGTTAGGCACATCAATTTCTGAACATACCCTTAGATCTAGGATACATCATCCCCTGTCAACCTGTTTTCCACGGTCTTCTGAATTATGTGGTTTCTATATCACAATCACTGCAGAGCTTCTTATTTGAGAAGGAATAACAGAAAACGGGGGTTTAAGTGTAGTTAAAACATCTGTATGCAACTCAAACCAATTTAAAATATACTACAAAGAAGTGGCAGCAATTTGTTGGGTGTTGTTAATGTGTTTAGTTGTTTTCAAGGGATTATTTGAAGCCATTAAATTTCTAAGTTTTTCTTTTTTTAAAAAAAAAACTACTTCTGATACACTTTGTTTTTGGACATTCATGTATTTTTGGTTTGTAATTGGGCTGTGTATTATAAATGTCCTCTAATTTATATTCCTTTCCTACGTACCCACTCTGAATGATTTTCCTGCTATGCATCCTAATTATTTGTTCCTTCAGAAATCTTTTATTGGATTTTTTTAAAAAAAAGAACAGAAAAAACCCTTATGTGAGCTCTATCATTATGAATAAAGCTCCCTAACAGGAATCTCTGATGCAAGCCTATATATGCAATTCATCAAATTTCTTTTTCTTCAATCCAATCCAATGATAATACTTTTATTAGGGTTAACTAAAAATATGTAGATAATCTTTTACATTTTGTAAGCCTGAACTCATTCTGAGCCTTAGCCAGCCTGACTCCCCCCCCCCCCCCCCGACAAATGTTGGCTACTCATGTATACTCTTCCTTTGTGATTTCCCCTTTCTTCCATTTCTTATACATGCCCTTCTTAACTCTCCAGCTCATCTGTTTCAGTAGTGGTGAACCTGCAGCCCATGGGCATAATTAGGCCTGCCAAGGGTTTGGCCCATGAGGCTGGTTCAACCAAACCACACCCACCTGCCCTATACCTGAGGACACATTTCCATCCTTCAGCCAGGAAGGAAAACTCAACCACTATTACTTAATATAAGCCTCCCAGATTACAGTGTAGCAACTTGCAGCTAGAAGTTTGTACATGATCAGTGATAGAGCACATGTTATGATGTATTATCTCAGGTGATGAGGCCTAAATGCACTGAAAAATGTTGCTGCAATTGTTTTCAGAATTAATTCCTGTAAGAGGAAGTGCCACAACCAGTGCCTCTGAAGTGCCTTACTAGGGTACAACAGATGGAATTATAATATTCTCTGATTTCTCTTGTGTTAAGTATATGCATCAGCAATGGATGAATGATGCCATCAATGGAGTACTTCTACCATAACAATGTTTTGTTGTATGTATGAGATTTCAATGAAATGAAGAGAAGAAAGTGATACTTTATAACGTCTCTACTCCATTAGCTACACTGGCAGGCAGACTGTCTGTCTTTGAAACATAACTGGAAGCCCTGTTTATTTTTACTTTCCAAAATGTAAAAAAGAAAAGAAAAAGGGATAAGACTTGCAAATGTCCGTATCACCTGAAGCTTGTCCTGAGATCAATTTACGATAGTCTTCTGTTGATTTGTGCCTCTAAAGTAGTCTGACTAAAGGTGATGAAACATAACCAGCATTCATCATAGGCCTGGTGAAGTGAATGGACTTAAGTATGTCCACTGATTTCAGTGTGTCTGCTCCGAGTATTACCATGGTTAGGGATCATCCATTATATTTATATTTCACATCATGAGAAGAACTATGTAATAAAAGACTGCTGCATTTTTTTATATATAATGGAAATGTGTGTGATTGCTCCGCAACAACTAAATGCAGTGGATAGGTGGTAAATAAGAGTAATGGCCAAACCCTATATTATCCCTGCATAAATACAGACCTCCATTCTCTACCGCTGCCTTCCAGTGTGATAAAATATTTCATTCCCTTATGTACCATGCAGGCTGAATGATGCTAATCCTTTGGAAAGCAGCATTTATTACCTACCTGGCCAGTATAAAGTGCTGCATTCTAAAGGGATTATCTTCTTCCCTCCTCCTTTGTTCATCCAGAGAAGTAGAGGAGAGGGATGAGATAATCCCCTGCAAATGGAGCATTTATTACCTATGTAGCAGGTGCGGAGTGCAGTATTCCAGAGGGATTTACAATGGCCAACTCTGCTTGTGGTGGAGTTAAACTCTATTGTTGCAGAATGAAGAAAGAGCTCAGGTGGCTTGACTCAGTTTGGGATTCTTTTTTCTTTTTTTATGGCCAAGCACTACTATTTTTGATAACTACCTGTGTGTGTATTCTGACTCTCCATGTGGAAGTTGTCAGGGGTGATCACACACATTCCATTCCATCAGCACACTTCTCTACCCAGGAGTTCATATGTACAAATCTACACGTGTATACTCTTGCACACAAACACTAGAAACAAGATGCACCTGTTTTAAGCGTATCAGGTAGCTTCTTATAAGTGTTGGCTTAAACCCTGTGGAGGCCCCTAGGTAATCGAAATCTCAGAACCCCCTATTACTACTTTGTAATTTTATTTCAAGATCAAATGGAAATTGTTGTGATCCATTGTTGCAGGACCCCTAAAAAACGTGGGGCCCATAAGCCGGTGCCTACTCTGCCTATTTGGTAATCCGGAACTGCTTCTTATGCTCCCGACATTGATATATGTGATGCGAGGAGCTTAAGGAACTAAACTTTGTGTTGCACCTTGACATTTCCCTGAAACAACAGGCAATGGGTCTCTGGTGCTACGTTTCTATGCACAAAAGTAGGTTTAGTTCTCCAAATACTTCTGGACTACAACTTCCGTGATCCCTGACCCTTAGCCTAGCTGGCTGGGACTAATGGGAGATGAAATCCAGCAGCATCTCAAAAGCCACAAGTTCCCCACGTCTTCCCTAGTCTGTTCAGACTTTTGACCATCTACCCAATACATTTTGAAGCTTGGAGACACTGGAAACCTATTGCATTAGATAGTAAAACATTGCCCTGGTTTTTCAGGTTATGATTTCAAAGTGGCCTGAACCACGAAAAGAGGATCACAAAAAAGTAATTAAATTGTATTTATATTCCTTCTGGCTACATCTTCACAACATCTGAAAATGCTGAGGGTGGAATGGTGTACTGCCAATTCCGTCACTTGGCTCAAGGTCAGCATTCCACCATCTAAGGCCACTTGAGTGGTTCACAAGAATAATTTTAAAAGTTTAAGAGTCAGGCAATTGTATTCAGAGCAGTACAACTTTCCCACAGGGCATCACTGAATCCGTATTGCCAGACATAATCTAGGAGGATAACATTTCCACTCTTTGTGTTTTTGTGCAAGTCAAGCTGCAAGTGTAGGCTGCTAGTTTGGGGAGCGGGGAGCAGTGCCGACTCCAATGTACTTAACTCAGACTTCATTACATGAAGATTTAAGGATGAAATCCCAAGGTGTCTGCTTCTACTTCTAGCTGTCATTCTGATGTATGAAATGCAAACAGCTCAGCGGGTGCTGCCTAAGTAAGAAGAAACAAAGAACAACAAAATTGCCATATTGACAATATTTCCTTGTATTTATGCCAGTTGGCACAGTTGATGTTTGGTTGGGCTGACATTGATTAAATCACTCTTATGCAGAAATGTTCCATTTTCTTTGCATTTTTATATATATCTCTTAACTGGGTGATGTCGGTATGTGACTTGTTTTCCATGGTTCTTTATCTGGAGAGAATTTCTAATTTACTCGTAGCATCGTTTGCCTCTCTTGAAACGTGCACAAGTACACTGACTCTGCCTCCCCTTATTTCTAGTGTGGACAGGAACGAAAAGAGATGTTAAGCATGAACAACATGTCAACGACTCACAGACCAGAAGAATTCCACCTTGCTTCAGCGTTGCTATATGTAATGATTAAGTCACATATATTCGAGCAAATCTGAACAGAACATTGAAGAAAAATGCTGACAAACTGAAAGAACCATATTTTGTCCAGTACGGCAGCATTCACAGGGCACTTAACTCTGTGTTCCAACATTTCCCCTAACTGCTAATTCCTGCATTTGATTTGAGCTTTCACAGAATATAAAAGCCACTTCTGGAACTATAGTGAAATATAGTGCAAATTTTGTGCTCATTTCCATGTCATTTGCTTCCAGGGCTGTATTTCTGGAAGTGGCTTTTTACGTCAGGTGAAAGCTCAAATATAATGCAGAAATTATGAGGTTGGGGAAACTCTGTGAACTGTTGTACGAATGCAGCCTATGATTGTGAAGGGTCCGTTCAAGCAGGGGTGGAGCTACCTGCTCAGGCACCCAGAGTGACGTGGGGGTGGGGCTAGCATGGGGGCGCCACCTGCCACCTGTGCAGTGAGTGTCCCTAGCCACTTGCCGCCCAGGCAGCGAGCGTTGGGAGGGGCGCTGCTAGCCGCCCACGGCAGCATTGTCCCTAGCAGCCCGAGCATGGGGTGAGGTTGGGCGTGGTGCGGTGATGTCACCTGCATAGCTGTCAACTTTTCCCTTTTCTTGCGAGGAATCCTATTTGGAAGAAGGGAATTTCCCTTTTAAAAAGGGAAAAGTTGACAGCTATGGTCACCCGCCCTCACAGCTGACACCCGGTGTGCACTGAACTCCCCGCACCCGCCTTCCTCCGCCAGTGCGTTCAAGACCTTGCTTGAACTAAGATGTGGATTAATATGTGGAATGCTAAAAGTGGGGAGCCAGTGTTGTGTAGTTGTTAAGAGCAATAGACTCGTTATCTGGGGAACCGGGTTCACATCTCCGCTCCTCCACCTGCAGCTGCTGGGTGACCTTGGGCTAGTCACACTTCTTGGAAGTCTCTCAGCCCCACTCACCTCACAGAGTGTTGTGGGGAAGGAGGGGAAAGGAGATTGTTAGCCGCTTTGAGACTCCTTTGGGTAGTGATAAAGCAGGATATCAAATCCAAACTCTTCTTCTTTTCTTCTTCCCCCACCCCAATAATTTAGCTTCTAGGAAGGCCCATGAATATTCATTACTTAGGATTTCCACAGTGCCATCATTGAAAACGAAATATGCGGTCACGAGTACCAGTTATAGCCTAGTGCAGCTAAAGAAGTGGAAACATGGTTTAGATTAAATGCCACATTGCAGCTTGGGGGTCAAGATGTGTGTATCTTTAGGGACTGTGCAAGGAGGGCAAATCAACATCTGGGATGCGGAGGTGTTCACCAATGGGGAAAGAAGCAACGTTGAGATTTTGTGGGTCTAGTTAAGGAATATGTCTAATTTGGGTACACGATAAAGGTTGCACACTTAGAAGAGTGATAACATTTTAAGAATGTTTCAGAAACGGCACCTTAAGCATGCATATCAATCTGATCCCCTTTGCAATGCAACAATTGTGACTAGCCCTTGCTGTGCTTTACGATTTCATTACATCAAAATGGATTTGCGTGTTCTTTCTCAGCAGTGAAGCAGTTCTGCAACTAGGTTTCATAGCTCCACGTCCAACAGTTACCTTATTTGTTAAATCAAAAATAGCACTTTCTTTATAATGCAAGGAGAGACAAGAGATAGCTTTCGGGCTCTTCACCCACTGTAGTCTCCAAAATGCCTTACTCCCTCTGCCAGGTGTAAGATACCTTGCAGCTATATATTGATTTCCTTCTCAGAAATAGACTTGAATTTTCTATAGTGTTCCAAGACATTTTGAGGTGGGGTGAGAATGACGGGGATTATGCTGATATGCATAGGGGAAGTGTTTGGATTATTGTTGTTGCTGTTGTTATTTAAAAAAAACCAACTCATTATAATTTATAAGATGCACATATATTTGGTGTAAGCTGCTCTGAACCATGGGGAACAGTAAAGGATTATGAAAGAGGTATGATTTCCAGTCTTTCATTTAATTAAATAACCATATTTATTTAATTTGCTTGTAATGGTTGCATACCGGTAGATCTTGGTGGTTCAAACATTTTTGTAGCATGTATAGCAAACCACTATGTTCATGGCCAGTGTGTGGGCTTCCCATAAGCATCTAGGTGGCAACTGTAGAGACAGGATGCCTTTCATTTGATCCATCAGGAATCCTCCTGGTTGTTACCTATGCTACTTTGGTGACTGCACTTGGCAAAATATATGAGATATTTATAAAAGCTATGTGGAAATCCTGCATTTGCTTTGTTTGCCTCAGTAATTGGCATCTTCTCCTTTTTCTTTTCTTTTTTTTTTTTTTTAAAAAAGAGCACTTCTAAACCTTGGCTTCCTGAGAATCAATCCATTTAATGGCTGTTTGAGTTTTGCAGGTATTATTTATGGTTATTTAGGTGTAAAAAGAGCCTCGCAAACTGAGAGGGGAGAGTTTAACCTTCGGTGTCAAGTACAGCTTTATAAAACACAAAGACTGGCTACAGGCAAATTAAACGAACAGGAATTTCCAGCCTTTGCAAGTGCTGGAGAGGTATTGTGCCAGGCAGTCAAGCGGAACAAGCCAGGTTGTTTCACTAAATCCAGAGCTCCTTTATCTCCACCCGTAAATGTGTCATTGTACAAAATGAGGCCATCCTCAACTCCGCGACGTGTAAAATAAATACTAAAAGAGATCTATCACTTCACTCTTTGCCCACTCGTCATTGGTCAGTCTGGTTGTTTTTCACTCTTGAGAGCAATGTTGTTGTTGTTGTTGTGATTGCAGCCAGAATCAAGAAAAAAACAAACGGTGTTTCCTTAAAGTTATCTTCTGATATTGCTACTGGAAAGCCCATTGCGCCTTGTGATCCAAAGACCTATTCTGAGCAATCGACAGGGTAGAAACAAGCATGGCCATTTGTCAGGGATTCTTCAGCTGTGATTCCTGCATTGCAGGGGGTTGGACTAGATGACTCTTAGGATCCCCTACAACTCTGCAAATCTATGATTCAATGATTCTGACATCCAGTTTGCAGAAGACTCACCGATAACAGCATTGTCATCAGAGTAATGGCAGAGTTTCATGACACTGACGTCCCTAATATGAAGTGCTGTGCTAAAAAAATGTCCTCCCTGCATCCTTTCACATGAATATTCATCTACTGAGAAAATGGGTAGGTTTAAAAAAAAAACAAAAAAAAACTTGCATGGGCAGGCAGGAGGAGGGATTGGGAAGAATTCTCATATTTCAGAGAGAAAGAGTTGCGATTTTTCTTTTACCAGAAAAAAAAGCTTTGCTGCTGCTTCAGGTAATGCTGGAACTGCAATAAGCAGCAACACGCCCCATGGTGTCCCCTTATTTGGAATGGTCCAATGGGAATGAAATTGCATCATGGTGTAGCATCTTTTCAGGGGGCAGTCTTAATAATACTACTAAGAAATTGCTTCCCTAATTAATTAATTAAACTGACTTAGCCCCACACCAATATGCTTGCCCCTGCGATTGATTGACATGTGCGCACTTCACACGGCTAATGTTTCTATTCCATCTCACCCTGGCTTCCATTACTTCAGCACAATCCAGCTGTTCCAATGGCCGCTTCAGTATCGATTCAATGAATGCGCCTTCATTAAGTCAACATGACTCTTGCCACCATAAAAAAGACATTTAAAAGTGGCACAGAAAGGATCAGTAGGTAGGCTAAGATCAGTGAGAGGATGTACATCAGACCTCCGATTCCTGCTCTGTTAACTTCTCCACTAAGACACACTGCCTCATTATAAGCTGTCGCACACAATGATGTCTGTTGTAAGGGAAGGTGATCACCTCTCTTGTGTTCGTTGGCATGCAAAATGCTAAAATGGGCCCCCTTTGTTCACCATCTACCCATTGATGTGGCGACAGCTGCAGCTTTTGTTGAATGGCTCTGTCAGTTGTCGGGCTGATATAATAAGGGTCCAACTAGATAAAGACGTGTATTTCTACAGGGGCTCGCCTCTGATCAGGAAATATGCTATGAAGTGGTTTGTTCAGAAGCTGAAATCAAAAGGCATTTTCAAAAGCTGGTGGCATAACAAAACTGGAACGAGAATAAACAACATGCATGAGGTGGAATTTATAAAATGTAATGGTTCTGTATTGTTCTTGGATGAAAGTAAGCACTAGAAACAAAGTTTGTCTGATAATATTTTTGCAGGACGGGGAGCCTCGATGTCAACATGCAATTTCAGAAAGCTAGATCTGCCCTATGCTAGATTATATTTCTTGCATGGCTATTTGTTCCATGGAAAATGGTGAACATTTATTACAAGTATATGTCAAATAACATGAATGAAGGGAGTCTGTGCGTATAGCATTGATGGGAAACCAATGGTCCTCCAAATATTGCTATACGACAAATCACAGTGTACAGAATTGTAGAGTTGGAAGGGACCACGAGGATCATCTAGTCCAACACCCTGCAACGCTGGGATCTTTTTGCCCAACACGGGACTCGAACCCACAGTCCTGTCATCCCTGTCTGTTGACCATGCTGGCTGGGGCTGATAGGAGCTGGAGTCTAGCAACAGGTATCCCACCACTGGTGTATAGCAGGGATGTCCAACCGGTCGACCGTGATAGACCGGTCGATCCCCAGATGATTGTGGTAGATTGTGGTTGACTGTGGGATCCCTATAAATTGGCGGTAGTGATAAGCAATGGAGTGAAAGTCCCCGCTGCGGTCGCTCTTTTACTCCATTGTGTCAAATGGGTATTTTGGCTCCGAGGTAGAAAATGAAAGTAGTCGTTACCGCTGTGTCGTTGTTATAGGTGAGCGATTCCCCCCCCCCCCAAAAAATAAAGCTAATCATGCTTTGCCTCTCCCCCTAAGAAAAGCTCAACCTCTGTGGCTTTTCTTCCCACTAAAAAAGGTCAACAACTTTGGCTCCTCCCCCCCCTTATGGGTAGATCACTTCCAGAATTTTTATACTGGGAGGTAGATCGCAGTCTCTTGGGAGTTGGACGTGGCTGGTGTAGAGCAATGAATGGACCATCCTGCTGGCCCCACTCCTGGCTGTCACAAGACTGACCTAGCCTCCCACCCAGTTCAATGCATTCATTGAGATATTTAAAGAGAAGGACCCTCTAGGCATGAGCAACTGCATGAGCAGTTCCTCTTCCTGCATCTTAGCTGGTACATGGACCTCAGGGAAGAGCCAGCTGCAGATGTGGACTTCTTTCATTTGCGTCATTAATGTGCGAAGGAAATTGCTTATACGTGGCTTTCTGACACTGAAATGCCACTGAATGGGAAATCATATTGAGTGAAGCAGTTGTCAAGCAATATATAGGCATTTTCTAAATTTAATTTTGATTTCTAAGAAGAAAAGTGCTCATTAATAGCTATGATAATCATATCATACAAAATGAACCATAATCTGTGTTGAGCTTTTGGGATAGGATAAGATTGAAAGGCATAAATATACTATGAATTAAATTAGAGTTGATTTCATACATTTCTGAAATACACACAATATAGCATTAGCTTCTCTTGTCAGATGCAAATGTGACCCCTGCTTCCAAGTATTAAACTAACGTATTTTTTTTAAAAAAATAATTATAATATTTCTGGATCTCAGATAAGTGATGTACAAATTTTAAACGACATTGCTGCTGCTTCTTCTATTTCCTGTTTTGTCTTAAAACACATAACATTTATAGTTTGCGTAGTAATGCTTCTAGCATTGAGACACAGATATACCCATTTCAAATTAGATCTTGGTTGACCTGACTTAGTGCGATCATCCGTAAATCTAGATGTTGAGAGACAGATTTGTGTATTTTCTGGGAATAAATGAAAAAAGGATAATCATTTTATGATGAACGATTTGTTAACTATCTATACTATACCTTTCAGACACAAAATTGTGATCCCATTAGTTATCAAGGACTGATCCAACTTTACTTTTACAACCGGGGTTGAAAAATGTGAATTTTTACACAACAAAACGGATGTTGTGCATTGTAGAAAGAAGAGGTCTTCTGCACAGATACATCTCCCCCAGTCTGACACTATCCTCTCCATCTCATAACATCACCTTTATACAGTGGTACCTCTGGTTATGAACTTAATTCATTCCGGAGGTCCGTTCTTAACCTGAAACCATTCTTAACCTGATACCATTCTTAACCTGAGGTACCACTTTAGCTAATGTGGCCTCCTGCTGCCACCGCACGATTTCTGTTCTCATCCTGAGGAAAAGTTCTCAACCCGAAGTACTACTTCCGAGTTAGCGGAGTCTGTAACCCGAAGTGTTTGTAACCCGAGGTACCACTGTATTTGGTAATATTTTACTTCCCAAAAAGTTGAAAAGTGATGGAAATTTATTTAATTTCTAATTTAATTTTTGGATTGTGGATTTCTTATCTCACAATGATTCTGCACTTGACTCTGCAGTTTATTGCTGAGGATGTAGCACACAACTCTAATTTGCTTATTCATAGTTCTGCTGCATAGCACTGTTGTGGCATCTGCATAGTGACCTGGCTGAGAATAGATTGGAAGAATGAAATAGTGAGGTGCAACCATTAAAACAATAGACAGCTAAGCCAGGATTAAGTATTTTAACAATGGAGAATTGTCTTGTAAACTACAGTTCCTAACAGATGAAGCAGCCCATTCACATATTGCATCCGAGTGAATAGGGAATTGGTCAGAAATTTTTTTCAGCAGGGGGCCGGTCCACTGTCCCTCAAACCTTGGGGGGGGGCAGACTATTTTTTTTTTTTTTGCGGGGGTGAACAAATTCCTATGCCCCACAAATAACTCAGAGATGCATTTTAAATAAAAGGACACATTCTACTCATGTAAAAACACGCTGATTCCCAGACTGTCCGCGGGCCGCATTTAGAAGGCGATTGGGCTTCATCCGGCCCCCGGGCCTTAGTTTCGGGACCCCTGGTGTAAACAAATAAAGTATCTGAAGAAGTGTGCATGCACACGAAAGCTCATACCAAGAACAAACTTAGTTGGTCTCTAAGGTGCTACTGGAAGGATTTTTATATTTTTTATTTTGTTTTGACTATGGCAGACCAACACTGCTACCTACCTGTAAATAAATTTTCTGTTTTGTTTTTAAAGTGCCTCATCCTTACCTAGTTCTTCTGGGTGAGGGCTTAGTTGTCAAAGGTTTTCCCTTCACCTAATTATGACATCTAGCTCGTAGTAAATAAAGACGCTATCACAAACAGCTAATATCGAAACCTTTGCTAGGAGGGATCTAACCTTTAACACACCCTAAATAGTGGTCACATTATCCACCACCCATCCTAAGTGAGGGTGATTTCACAACCTCCTAATCTGAAACCATCTTAATGAAATCCATTAAAATATATTAATAAAAATAAACCCAGGAACATACCGGTACTTACCTGTACATTTACAAAGTACAGATTTGGATCTTGTTTAATGGGCTATTATTCATTTCCCAATATAACTTTATCCCCCTAAGTTAGTTTGTGAGATCTTCACCATCAAAACTCCAGTCAGCGCTGCAGCAATGATGTTTCTTTCAAAATTGCACTGCTCAGCCTCTAAAAATTAACGCCTGCTTCCTTTTAATGTTACCAACATAGCTTGTTTAACATTCCCATCCCCTCTAGAAAGCATCTATTGTTGATCTGATATCAAGCACATCTGCAGTTATAATTAGTTTTGAATATGAAAATTATCTCATTAAGTAATTTTCAGAAAATGACACACATGAAACTGTACAAATCTTGGCAGCTAGGAAATTGCAGATATGAAATGAGGATGCCAGCTAATGCATCTGCAGCCAGACCACATTTAATTGTATCCTTTCAGTCATAGGAACATAAGAATAGTCTGCTAGATCAGACCAACGGCTCATTTAGCCTGGCATTCTGCTCTCGCAATGGCCAGCCAGACATGCATGGGAAGCCAGCATGCAAGACCTGAGCACGGACAGCACTGTTTCCAACTGTGATTCCAAGCATATTCAGAGGCTTAATGTTTCTTCTTAATACCACTAGCCAAACACAAATGATCACTTGATCATCAGCGCCCCCAGGGTGTCTGTCTATTTATGATGTTAGCCGCTCTGAGCCCGGCCTTGGCTGGGGAGGGCGGGATACAAATAAAATATTACTACTACTACTACTACTACTACTACTACTACTACTACTACTACTACAAACTGCCATCTCTTAGGGTGGCCAGCTTTTTAAGCAGTCTTTGCTGCTGCTCCTTTCACTGTGACTTCAGCACAGCACAGCACAGCACAGCACAGCACAGCACAGCACAGCACAGCACAGCACAGCGAGAAATACTCGGCAATACTCTTGACACGCACTGCCTTCTTATGCAGGGTTGGCTAGTAAACACATCTCACATCAGAGTAGCAAACCACCCAAATCAGATTCTTTTTTAATAGTCATTTTGCCAACTTGAATAAAATATGGGGTGTGTGTGTGTGTGTGTGTGTGTGCTAGGTAAGCCTTGCCTTGCATAATCCATTACATGATGTGGCACATATCAATGGCAACGCCCATCAACATTTCTGGGGGGAGCAGCCCCCTCTATTATTTTATTGAGGGGGGCTGACGGGACCTCGGCCCCTAGTATTTGGCTCCTATGTTATGAACATAGTAGTAAAGGTGTGGGGGGAGGCATTCAAATTCTCTGGCTCCACCCCACAGGCCAGTGGGACCGTAGAGAGTTCTAGGAGGACTGTCACATCCACAGCTACTGAGTCTAGATTGGGCCCATCATGTGATGGCTGCCAGGCCAACCTGGGGTCCAATGGATCCTGGACTAGCTCAGCCCCATCTCCTATCCCAGAACCCCCATTTTATGACATTTTGCTGGCTGCCCTTGGCAGGTATCTCACAGTCATCAGTTCCAACTGCACATTTCAGGGGAGTTTCACACTATTGGAGTGACCATGGTGTCAATCCATTGGTGGCGGCGGATGATGGAAGGCCCATGGAGGCTGGCAGGGCTGGGCAGAGGGAAATTCAACTCTGCACCCCAGACAGGGATTTGAATTGCTCCCTTGGAGGTGCATCCTAGTCACTGATCCATGCTGCTGGGGTGGGCGTGTTAATATGTGGCAGAGTAAGAATGGGTGGAGCTGTGGTCTAAACCTCTGAGCCTCTTGGGCTTGCCAAACGGAAGGTTGGCAGTTTGAATCCCTGCGATGGGGTGAGCTCCCGTTGCTCTGTCTCAGCTTCTGCCAACCTAGCAGTTCAAAAGCACGCCAGTCCAAGTAGGGCCTATATAAATAGGTACCACTGCGGTGGGAAGGTAAACAGCATTTCCGTGTGCTCTGGTTTCTGTCACGGGGTTCCGTTGTGCCAGAAGCAGTTTAGTCATGCTGGCCACATGACCTGGAAAGCCGTCTGTGGACAAAAACTGGCTTCCTCGGCCTGAAAGCAAGATGAGTGCCGCAACCCCATAGTTGCCTTTGACTGGACTTAACTGTCCAGGGGTCCTTTATCTTTACCTTTTACCTATGTGGCAGAGGTTTCTTTCCATCCATCTCTACCAGAACACTCATGCCAGGGCCAGCACCTACTGAGCTCTACACCCAGCAACTAACCCTTGGAGCTCCTGGTCCCAGCTGCTCTTCCTCTTTTCCATCACTGCCTATCCCCACTCCCTACCCCCAGCAAATCAGTAGTCACAAGGAGAAGGAGCAGCAGTCAGTATCCATTCCTCTTTAGGCATCCTTGCAATGGGTTTTATCACATGAATAGAAGTTTTGACTTACAGTGTCCAGTTCTGAAGATCCGCAAGTCTAGGATTTGTACAGAAGAGGGAATTTAGACAGGGAAAACTTTATCATTTCTGCATTACACGCCTCACATAACACTGTATATCAAAAAACCAACACATTTATTCTTATCTTTTGCTGATGGCACTTCAGTTCTCTTGTGCCGAGTTCATTTGACTTACACATCTTTTTGATGATACTGTAGCTTTACTTAATAAAGTCATTTTCAGTAATAGAAAAACACTGGGGATATATTTGATCCAAATAAATGGATAAATTGTTTGCAAAATTGACCCGATGTTGGTGCAAATACGTCTTCTACATACAACTCCTTTCCTCTGCATAAACACATAATTCCTTTGATTTCACTTTGTGTGGTTCACAATAAATATTGTATTTCTCTAATCCTCCTTGCTTTCTCTACTCTATGATGCTATCTTAATCACCATATCAACAAAGTGTTCCTTGTAATTTCTACACTGCGGTTGGCCTGGATCCTGTTCAGGATATGAAAATCACTTTAGTCATGGCATTTTCTTGAGATGGAGGTAGAATTTAGCTATTAGCTATTGTGCTGGTGGAAGAGAAAGGATTAACTCCTCTGAGATTTAGCTGCCTTCAGAATACCTCAGACCAGATGCAAATCTTTTTTGAAATATAAAAATTATGCAGCTCCCCCCCACACATATGTTGTAGGAACAAAGCCAAATTCTTATTTTAGAGTTAATGTAACCATAAAATTTTAATTGCTTCAATCAGTACTTTTAAAATTACTGTTGAAGGGTCCAGAACTGTGGTCTTCTTCCTCCCCCCGACTAATTTCTCATTGATATTAATGATGTGCCTGTAATTAAACAATAATAAAAGTGATTATGTTACAAGGGAAAGTAGAAACATATTGTGAAGAATATGAGGCCTGCCTTCATTATCTGCTCATGTTCAGCATTCCATCTCTGCAGTAGCCCTGCGGTTTTGGATATGTGCGACCTACCTGATAAATTTCACGTTCCTTAGATGGTTCCCTAAGCAGGAATCCTCAAAAACAAGGTCCTCTTCCACAATCTCCTGTCCCTAGAGCCAGTCATAAAGATTATGGAGACAAATGTCTCATAGTTCATTGGTATTGGAAAAATCCTGAAATACTCTCATAAAAAGAAAGTCAGTATTAACTGGGTATCATAGGAGCCAACTCCTAGGGGCCAAGGTTCCTTCAGCCCCCCTCCCAAGAAAACATTTGAGGGAGTCAGGCTCTCCCAAAGTCAATGGGCATTGCCATTCAAATGGGGGGGGTGTGCTGCGACTTGTGATTGATTATTCGGGGCAGGGCTTACCTGGCCCCCCTAATATTTTATTCAAGTTGGCACCCCTGTTGGTTATCTCTTTCATAAACCAACCCATGCAAAGGCTGAGGAGAGAAAACAAGGTACAGTGGTACCTCGGTTTTCGAACGTCTCCCTTGATTAACGTTTTGGTTTTTGAGCGCCATAAACCCAGAAATAAATGTTTCGGTTTTCAAACATGCCTCGGAAGTCGAACATGCCATGCGGCTTCCATATTGAGTTTTCAGTTCTCGAATGTTTTGGAACTCAAATGGTCTTCCAGAACGGATTACGTTCGAAAACCGAGGTACCACTGTACAGATATGGGTGCTCCCCAAATTCTTCCTAATTTGAATTTCATCCAAAACTTTGAATGTTCAAATTAGTGCAGAATCAAGTTTCATTCCAGCTGGATTTTGGAATGCTGTCACTATGGTGGTGAGCTCCCGTTGCTCTGTTCCAGCTCCTGCCAACCTAGCAGTTTGAAAGCACACCAGTGCAAGTAGATAAATAGGTATCGTTGCGGCGGGAAGGTAAATGGCATTTCCGTGCAGTC
Organism: Lacerta agilis; assembly: GCF_009819535.1. NCBI lineage: Eukaryota > Metazoa > Chordata > Lepidosauria > Squamata > Lacertidae > Lacerta > Lacerta agilis. Next base: position 49,304,930 of record NC_046321.1, read on the forward strand.
TGGCTTCCATCACGGTGTCCTATTGCACCAGAAGCAGTTTAATCATGCTGGCCACATGACCCCAAAAGCTGTCTGTGGAGAAACACTGGCTCCCTTGGCCTGAAAAGCAAGATGAGTGCTGCAACCCCATAGTCGCCTTTGACTGGACTGAAATGTCCAGAGGTCCTTTACCTTTATCTTTTACATTTGAAATGCATTATTTTCCTCAAAGTATTCTGGGTACTATAGTTTACCCCTCACAGAGTTACAGTTCTCAACAACCCTTAACAAACTACAGTGCCCAGAATTCTCAGAGGGAAAGAAGGTGCTTTGGATATGCTTTAAAGGTACAGTGTTTACACAGCCTTGGTTTCCACCAGCTTCTTATTGCTTGTTACTGCTGGTGTGGCTTGCATAATTTAACATTAGATGACTTGTTTTCGTTCTCAGTATGGGATCTCAGGCTTTCCGTGCTGAATTAGTAGAGCAGTGTAAAGAAATGGCAGTGAACCTGCAGCCCTCCAGGTGTCTTACTTATTTCTTGGAATATTTATAGATCACACTGTCATAAAAAATACAACACAGCAGTATGTGCCCTACAAAATTACAAGATAAATAAGAACCATCAATAAATACTGGATGGTAAAAAGAAAATCACATTGCAAAGGCATGTCTAAACAACACATTTTTAGGCAGTGTTTAAAGAAGGCAGGTATGATTCTTGCAGCACCTGTACTAGCAGGAGATGCCACACTAAAGGCTTGGTCCTTAGTAAACACCAACCTCAGGGGTTTGGGGAACCACAAGAAGTGTCCCATCAAAGGATATTGGTGATGACGGTGAAGCATGAAGATTCAGGCAGGCTTAAAGGTACTTAGGGCCCAGGTAGTTTAGGTGAATTAGCAGAAGAACCTTGAACCTGGTAGCAAATTGGCAAACTGATTTTGTTGGACTCCAGTTTTCATCACGCAAAGCCAGTGGTCAAGGACCATGCAGTTTGTAATCTAGCAACATCTGGAGGGCCACCAACTCCCCATCACTTATTTAAAGAATACTCAAAATAACTACAGTTCATCCAAAGAATAGGCAAGGATCAGCCAACACACTAGCACAGCGGCACTTGCATGGTGCAACTGTGTCGTGGGTTAGTTGTGGGGGCACAATTCTTTCCAAAGCCATTGTTCCGGGACCAAGAGTTTGGTACTAGCAGAGGACAGAGGAACATGCCATTTCCCCCTTTCCCTGCCGGCACTCTTGTGTCAGAAGGAGGTAATTTTATCAACATCTTTGGATTAAATTCAAATCATCCTCAGAGACTTATTCCATGCATATGCAAATGCTGGCAACACTGTGAATCCTTTTCAAGCTTGAGCTTTTATGTAATCACAAAGATGCTCAATTATCAGGAAATATTATTTTCGCCCGCGATTTTTGCAAAGTCTGTGTCAGTTGTTTGACTTCCTTGGTGGTAATCTTTCCATGGCAGATGACAAGCCTTGAAAGCATTTCTCCCCTCTTTCCTTTTGTTGCGTGTATCCTCCACCTCCCCCCCCTCCTTACCCCAATTTCTATTGTGGTGTATAAAATAGCCATTTGATGAGATCATTTTGATGTACAAAGTTTGGGATGAAAATATAACCATTCAACTTCAGTTGTAATTAGTATATTAAAGCAATTCAGCCCAGCAGGAGGTGTGTTGGCACTATCCTGTAATCATACCCCTTGGGTATCATGAGGCAAAAGGCGCAGCTGCTGAAGAAAACAGGGGTGGGGGGACCCAAAAGACTTGTGATATGTGGTTATTATATGAAGATGTTATTGTAAGAGAAAATGGGGAAATGAATGTTGTTCTTTCTCTGCTGGGAGATGATGGATCTGACTGTTTAGACTATGTACTGATCAGTAACCTCATCTGAACAATGGGATTTGCATAGCATAATCCACTGCTTATGGAAGTTATTTCCAGCAAAGGCCGTGGGTCAGAGCTAGATGAAAAGATGCATTTTAAAATATGATAAAATAGCCCCTAAATTATCTGTTTGATATTTCTTTCAGCTTCAGCTGGGTGGTTTTGAGGATTGTTTACGTAATGATGCCAAGTCCACCCTTAACTGTTAAATCCATAATGCTCTGAATCCTAAAGCATATCATCAAATTAAGAATATTTCTTAAAACATTATTTAAGCCCAAGGGATGTGGATGTCTTCTTGGGGGCTTTTTGAAACTTCCTTCAACATTGTAGCAGTCGCTGTTTATATTTGCTTTGCAAAAGTAAAAAAAAGTATCCCAGGACTCACATTTGAAGAATGAATACATACAGTGAGCTAAGGCAGGTGACTAGAAATGTCATCTGATGTATCTGTTACCGGCATAAAAAAGGGACGCGGGTGGCTCTGTGGTCTAAACCACTGAGCCTCTTGGGCTTGCTGACCAGAAGGTTGGTGGTTCAAATCCCCACAAGGAGGTGAGCTCCCGTTGCTCTGTACCAGCTCCTGCCAACCTAGCAGTTCAAAAGTACGCCAGTGCTAGTAGATAAATAGGTATCGCTGTGGCAGGAAGGTAAATGGCATTTCTGTGCGCTCTGGTTTCCGACATGGTGTTCTGTTGTGCCAGAAGCGGTTTAGTCATGCTGGCCACATGACCCGGAAAGCTGTCTGTGGACAAATGCCTGTTCCCTCAGCCTGACAGCAAGATGAGCGTCGCAACCCCATAGTCGCCTTTGACTGAAATTAACCATCCTGGGGTCCTTTACCTTTACTTTTTTTACCAATGTAAAGTGGCAGAGCATTCCCCACTGGTGTTTTTCGGGGGGGGGGGAGCTTGCAGTTTTGGGAAGGAGGCAGGAAGGCTCCAGCATCCTGTCAGAGGCCTGCTGCCTCCTTCCCGAAACCTGGGAAGTTTCTGCCCGACTTAAGCAGGAAGGCACAATGCTCACACACACAATGCCCCCCCATTGCCTTCGCAAGCTGGCACCTCTGGCCTTGTTTCCCTATGAAAAATTTCAATGCATGCCACTGCACCATAGATTTGTGCAATGGCATTATGATACTGATTTTTTATTTTTAAATAATGTACCCCTCTCTTGTTGATCAGCAGTATACATCTTGCTCACAGTAGCAGCTCTGTTAAGCTCTTAAAGGGAGTCTGGATTCGAAAGTCTATAAAACCATGTGTGATATTCCAGACCTTTTCTGTCTTACCTCTCACCAGAGGCTATTCCCCCTTGTGCCCTCAAAAGCTTAAAGATTAGGGGAACTCCAAGACAGCATGTAATGCTGGGGGGAATTGGCAAAAATCAATGAAGTGGCTTCTGCCTGAGCACAATAAACTTTCCATTTAAGTCATCACGACTCCATAGAGATAATAAATTGATTTCTGCAGCAAAGCATTCCATTGTTCTGTGCAAAGAAAAGATAAAACAATTAAATGGGAGAGATCATGGAAATGTAATGGGAGAAATGATTGTGTCCTTACTTAGTAATTACTGTCATTGCTTTACATGTTAGTGGGAAATGGCCATAGTCAGTCATTTTGGTGCTATAATGAAACTGAATGATAATTATGAGATGTTATGTCTTTAATTAATATTTCATTGACCTTGAAGGCACATTGGAAATGGCTTATTGTGTCACAAAGCACTAGTTTTGCATAGGGAAAAGAGCAAATAAGTATCAGTCTTGTAAATTGAAATCTGTAGTCAAGCATATTGTTATGTGTTTGGTGGTGGTGGGCAGTAGGCTGAATGTGAGAACCTGTTAACTCCTAGATCCAGCAAGTGTTAAAATATAAGCCAGGCTAGCTGGGTGATGGGCCATTAAGAGTACAAAGGCATGAGATGCTTAATCTCAGGATCATGGGTTTAAGCACCATGTTGGGCAAAAGATTCCTGCATTGCATTTTAGGCTCAGGTTATATATATGTGTGTGTGTAAATAAACCATATATCAAGAGATGTTAGGAGTAAGCAGATAGGAGAATTCCTGGTCACCAGCTTGGATGGACAGGGCCAGCTGATCCTGTAGAAGGGTCCCCCAATAAAGAATTGGTATTTGGGGCAGGGGGCAAAGTGGACTGGCTCAGGGGCAGCAAGAGGAAGAAAATGAAGGAGATCCCCAGTGTTCCAGGCTAGCTTCTAGTGTTAAGGCAATCGCCTGGGTGATGGGCCATTATGAGAATAATTGCCCTTGATGAAAATCAAAGAATGAAGATATAGGTTCTATTTTGCTATGGGAAGAGTGTGGTAAGAGTTGAATAAGTTTTACTAGAAAGGAAATGTGAATGAGTCTGCTTGTTCTTCTGGGGTAAAATGCAAAAACGGGTGAATGGTTCATCTGTCCCAAACTGCAGGGGCATTCACAAGCACTGCCTTTGCAGCAGCCACCAATGAGCACCAAAGAAAGAAGCATACCTTACACTTATAGGTTGAAAAAACTGGTTAATACTTGAAGACATCTGACTACCTTATGATGGCCCATTGCAAATACCTTGGTCTTGTTGCTAGGTTGCACTCACATGCCAGTGCTACCTTTCTGAACCGAGAGGATCTCCATGTAGCAGTAGTTTATGTGGCAACTGCAATTTGCATAACTGCAGCAAGCAGGAGTTGAAAACAAATATTTGTTGAATTTCTTACAACCACAATCAGGAAATCCCCAGTGACCACAGCTCAAATAACAGCAGGTAACTATTGAGGATCAGTGTAACAGAAATGGATGAATTACAATAATATAAAAGCTTTGCTCAGTGTAATCCATATTCAGGCAAAAAAACCAGCTGACAGCATAATGTCTCTTGGCAGCCACGTGTAAGTCCTCAGGCCTCAATATAGAGAAAATGAATCATCTTTAAGTCCCATAGATCAGTGAACATGTTGGTTGTCACTTAAACCCCAGGATGAATGTTGTTGCAACTCCCAGTTTACATGGGGGTTATGTTCCAAGGCAACACATGTTTAAGTGAAATTGCATATATTTGAAACACCATTGAAAACATCCTGTTCCACCCCTGCCCTGTCCTGCTTCACCACTTTTTCTGGTGTTTTTGGAACATTTTTGGGTTACTTCTGGGTTTGGTGCAATGCACGCATGAGCCATCACACCTGTATTGGACACACCTAAAACGGTTACTGCTTGCAGAACAACAAAAAGGACAAGAACAAGAAGAATCAGGTTTTTAGACACTAAACCAATACTATTTAGATTGCTATACCTGGCTCTGGGGTGGAAGTTGCTGGCTAGTCATACTGAAAATAATTTGTAATTACACTAATTATAGCTGGTCTTCTGAGACCCAGTCTTGTTTTTATGCACTCTGCAAATGTATCTGCACTGTCAGGGATGAACTAGGCACAATGCTGGAATTGTTATATATATATATAAAATAAAAATGCATATAGCAGCTGTTGAGGGATTGATAATTCTTGAGAGTTAAACAGGTGAGGAGTGGGAACTTCCATGCTTCCTTCCACTTTAGTCCTGGGGGGAAATTGCTGCTATTTGCATGGGAAGGAAAACACCTATTGTTGCAAATGGTGCCATTATTCCCATTGCAAATAGCAGTTTTTAGAGTTAGAGGAACTGTTGGGACTCCAGTTATGGAGGAACGTTTACACTCCTCTTTCTTGTGCACTTAATACAAATACACATTTAATGCCATGCTTAGCTTGATCCCCAAGGCCACCTCTGTAGGAGGCTGGAAGTTGGGAGCTATTGAGAAAATGTATAATTTACTTAGAGAGGTGGGATACAGACAGTGAACACTGAAGGCTTGGGAAATCTCTCTGCAGTAAGTAGCTGAATTGAAGGTTGTCTCATCTTCGGTGCTAATATAGCATGTACAATAAATATGATATGCAGATTTATAAATTGACAAACATTATCAACTCCATTTATGACATGCCCTGATCTCCTCTGAAAAGTGGTCTTTACCTGCAGTGAAACAAGCTCCTTAAAATTCTGCTTCTAATTTTAACATAAAGCATATGAATTAAAACTAATGCTCACCTTGAAATCCACATTAAACTTTTATATGATGAGATTGATGCAAACAGGATGAGCTAGAATTTCAGATTTGTTCCCTAATGGAAGGCTTCCCTTCCCTTCCAGATACTTTCCCAGCAGTGTATTATGATTTATTTTTTCCCCTTTGCTCAGTCTCATCTTATGAATAGGTAGGTGAATAAGTAATTTGTCAGTAAATAGGAATATGTTTTGGTTGCCAGTCTGGTTAGGTTATTGGAAAAGGAAAAGTGTTTTAATAAAACAGGTTCATAGGATGGGTTCGCTGTGTTTCCAATAAATGGTCTTTCAAGTATTTTTGCATGGTAGCTATGATACAGAACTCTCTTCACTATCCCATAGTTTTGCAATGAAGACCAAATTCACACCATATAGATCACAGAGCGACTACACAGCCCCTGCAAGCATCCTGGCTGCACTGAAGGGGTGCCAACTTGAATAAAATATTGTGGGGGCCCAGGTGAGAACCAACCCACATAATCAGTCACATGATGCTGTGCGCACACACACACCATTTGAATGGGAATGTTCATCAACTTGCCCCCCCCCTCAAATATTTTATTGCAGGGGCCAAAGCCCCCATGACCCCCAGGAGTCAGCTCCTATGCTGCACTGCATATGCAACAGCTGTTAGCATATGCAACCGAGGGCCTTCTTGATAGTGGCACCCACCCTGTGGAACGACCTCCCATCAGATGTCAAGCAGATAGACATCTGCCCTGTATAAGGAAGTTTTTTTAAAAAAAATGTTTATGTTTTTATATATGTTGGAAGCTGCCCAGATTGGCTGGGGCAACTCAGTCAGATGGGCAGGGTACAATTATTATTATTATTATTATTATTAATTGGACCTTCCATACTATTCTTGGGCGATTCATAGCTAGTTCTGGATAGGATGTCATTACAAGATCTGCTTCTGTGCATCTTACACATGTCTGTATAACGTGTTTATCTGCAGAAAATCTTTTTGGGGCACTAGCAATTGTACTTGGCGGATCTTTACTTGATATTATTGTGTATTGTATGCCAGACAGCACTGAGTATAAATAATACCTTACTTACAGTGATTTAGCAATAATCAGTAGAACCCAATATGCTCCAAAGAGTCAACGATAACCACACCAGGATTAAATTGGCAATATTTATTTGCAAATGAAGTGGTCTAAGAGTGAAAATAATGGCTTTTGAGGTTCAACATGTTGTAGCAGAAATATACAGAGTGGAAAAAGCTTAACAATATGTTACACAGGCTACTTGCTCCATTCATAGGGAAGGAGATGGTGAAACATGGAGAATTGCATGTGTAATAGGCATGACTTTTGTTTACTGCGTAGCACCATAGTCCAATTCAAGGAATGAGAAGGAAAACATGTTACATACTTCCAGTGATTGAAGGACTCAAGATCCACCTACCATTGAGGAAAATCCAATAATAACAAAGAGATAGAACACAAAAAAATTATGTAAACACCTAATTTGGAAAGGATGATTACTAGGCTGGCGAAGGGCATAGGTTCTGCTTTCCTGACACATTCCTTTTATTCCCATAACTAGGTTCTTTTCTCCTGATGTTTGTAGCCACCCTTCGTTGTATTTTATCCTATGACACAGTTACAGATTGTCATGTCATGTCACCAGCTTTTGCAGTTTCTTTGGCTGTTGATATATGCATGCTTCTGCAACCTTAACTATATTTCTCAGGAGAACTTTTACCAATTGGATTTTTTAAATGGTAATGAATTGGTAGGACTCCATACACACCTCCCCACCCCTCTTGCTGGCAACTAACTGGATTGCAGAGAAGTCAGAGTGAATATATAAAAGACTGCAGAAAGTGTTTACAGGAACATTTTTCTTATCAACTGTCTGCACTATGCGGAAATAGCATTTCCATTTTGTGCTAAACGTCAGTCAGACTATGTTATTTAACACATATTCTTTCTTGTCAAATATTGCACTTATTCTGCATTCTGTATGCTCTGTAGACAACTTAATAAGAGGTATTTCACACATAAAATGTTCTGATTCTATGCTGTTTTCTCTCCCGTTTCAAAGCCCATTTGATGAAAACAAAGGAACAGTCAGTGTACATGCAACATCTTTTGCAACCTGTCAGTTGCTGATTTTACTATAATACATATAAATTATATATACAGATACATCAGATGCTAATACCTGTTTGTTAGCTCCTTTTGACGGCTGTAGATCTACAGTCTTGATACTGATCATGTCATTTCCCCTTCATATTTGCTATAGAACAGATCTTACCTGGATAACTGCATGGACCCAAGGGCATTATCTGCTGTTCCAGTCTGCAGAAAAGTATTGCAATGATTCACAGAAGAGGAAATGCATGGCAAGGTGTTATGCAAATCAGGGATGGGGAACCTGTGGTCCTCCAGGTGATGTTGGGTTCCAACTCCCATGAGCCCCAGCCACTATCATTTTGATGGCCACAGGTTACCCATTTCTGAAATAAATGGTTCAAGCAGAAAAAGTGCATGCTTATAATCTAAAAGATGATAGTTCAGATTCTGTTCAAGTAACAGATTTTCGCTGATAAACTATCCCAATAATTGTGCTGCCTAAGAAAATACTTTAGAATTGGGCATTATCAGAAATGACTTAGGAAACAACAATATTTTCAGCTTGCTATGGGTTTGTCTGTCTTAATTACTGAGAAATATCTCTTTATCTGTTACATAGCTTTTATGCTCCACCCTTCCTCCAAGATAGGAATACAAGGTTGCTCACATGAGAGAATATGTAATATAAAACAGAATATAATAATACACAATAAAGCAGCTTAAAAGCAAAGACACTTTAAACACAAATTGGCAGCAATAAATGATCAAGTCTTAAGTTGATGTTCATATGTTGAGTTGGACAACAAAGCATTTAATTTGGTCCATACCTGCTTTCCATATCTTTCCCATCAGCCTTTTTATTTCTGAGTAAAGCTCAATTAATAATGAATACAGTTAATGGGAGATGCTCAGTCATGTACTAACCTTCGAGGGAAGCTTTATTTTGGGCACGGCGACTATCAAGAAGAAAAAGCAACTCATAAAATCCCAATGACTTCTGCCTGCAGCATCAAACAAATTGACAGCGCAGTAAATTACTTTAGCTTTATAGGTAATGCGAGACAAACATCTGGCTAGAGATACCTGGAAAGATTTTATGAGTTCTCTAAAAGTGTAATAACAAAGCTCTACCCTCTTCAACGATCCCATTCAGTGCTGCATATATGGTGTGATCATAGCGTCACTTTATGATAGACCTGCTACCAAAATTTATTTATTTGGTACATGTGTAGCCCACCTTTCTTCCAAGGAGCTCAAGGCCGTTCCCCTCCTTTTCATCATTAAAACAACGCTCTGAGGTAGGCAAGACTGAGAGTGAGTGACTGGCCCAAGGTCACCCAGTGAGTGGTTGAGCGGATGGTACCTCCTCAGGCTGCCAGACAGCTGGGTCTGTTGGTTGTGGTTTGATAGGCAACTAAGGGGCTATTTAAGGGGCTGCACGAGGCGAAGTAGTTTCTCTTTTGCATCGTGCAGCAGATCTTCCTCCCTCCCTCCCTATAATTTAAGGTTGTGGTTTTGACCTTGCTATGCTTGTCTAGGGGTCATCTGTTTTTGGAGCAGGGGCCTGGTAGGAATTTTGCCACTTAGCTGATTGGCTGGTGCCCTTTGGTTTTTGCCTACCGTGTAGCAAATCGTCACAACTTTGTAAGGTTGGTGGTTAGGCATTGGTTTATTCTTTGGTGGAGGGGATTATGGATTGCCCCTCATTTTTGTTGCTGCTGCTAGGGAATTCTGTTAAAGGAATCCAGGGGCTCGATTTGCTCTGTCCGATCCCCTCTCAGGGGTAGGGCCATGCCAGAGTTCCTGGGAGCACCTGGGGTGAACTAAGAGGCGGAAATCCACCTCTGTGCTCCCCCAGTATGTTTTCCCTTACTGACCTCTGGAGGTTCCAGTTGTCAGTCCTGTTCCTGCCAGTGCAGGTTCAGGTAGCCCGAACCAATGCCTAAGCAACCACCCACATGCTGTAATCAATAAAGTTGTGGCCAAATTAATGCCAAAAATCTTAAACAAATATTCTGTGTCCTGTGTGATTTATTTTGGAGGGGGTTGGGGGGGGGTCTTCACACGCAACACTTTCTTCATGCTCTGTCCTCTCCTCCTTCCTTTTTGGGAAGCTCACAATCAGAGCATCAGAGGGATAGCTTGTCCCACTTCCCCTTCTTCTCCACCTCAAGCAACTGGCATTTAGAGGTGCACTGCCTTGAAACCTAGAACTGCATTAGTTATCATGGTCACTGATAAAAACCTATCCTCCATGATTCCCCCCTCCCTTTGGTCCTGAATCTACAGCTAGGAAACAAAGTTAAGATTAAGGGACTATTTCAAGCATGGGCTATTTTTGTCTTGTGTGAAAATAGCAGCAAAGATGGAGGTTGACAGACCAATGTTCCATCAGTTCCTAAAGATTGGAGCATTTATTCTCTTTCAGAGAGATAAGGGCATCGAGGTTGTTAATAGAAGTTGAAGAGCTTTTTTAGGGAAGAATTGTGTTTAAGCATCTGTTGTCAAGGCTATATAATATCTTGGCATACTTAGCACTTCTAGACCATTGATACAGATTTGAATAAGTTCATAATGTAAATTGCTAGAGGACAATAGGTATTCTATTAATCACTACCATGATGATGATGAATGCCATTCATTGCTGTCTTGTATAGGAAGCTTCATAAGATGGCTAATAAGTGCAAAACCAGCCTTGAAGGAATGCTTGACCCAAATTTTCCAAACAACATTGGCATAAATAAATCTCTCTCTTTGTGGTCCATATCACATTTGCATGTTTAAACCTATAATTCAATTCTTTATGCATTCTGTGATTCTTTATTCATATTTATATATCAATACACACACACACACACACAGTATTTTAAAACATACTTACTGCTCTCATATGTATGGAAATATAAATTGTGACATGTTTAAATTGCTGAGGACCGTGAACATTTGGAGAAGTGCAAAAGCTAATGAATTCCATATTCCTGCCCAAAAGGTGAAGATCAGATAAATTCTTTTGGAAAGTGGCAAATATCACGTTCCGCTGAAACAATCTGTTTTTATTTTACTATCTGAATCTGACAAAAGAAATCAGAAAGCCTGTTAAGTCGTGGGTGGACACAGCAGACGACACAGTGATTTCCAAACAGCTCTTGTTTATTCTCAGGCTGGAACAGGACTGAGCTGAAGGGCTCAGCAACCTGCTTATATAGAACTCAGCTACAAAGCAACAGTAACAACTTTCTGCAGTTACCCAATCCCTGAACGTCAGTTTACAATCCTTCATTTGCATATGCGGACCTGAGTGAAAACTGCAGCAGAATGAACTATATACACACACCCCTAGTGGCCTAGGGTGAGAACTTCAATACATAACAAAGCCAATGATGATTTGCACTACACAGCTTGCAACTTACACACTGATTGTTTCCATGATGTAATGTGCTTGAAACACACATGCATAGGAATACCCTATTATTTTTGGTGGTGTCCTGAGCTCAGATCTGACCTTCCATACCACTCTTGCAATTTGCAATCAATTTGGCACAAAATCTGATTTTATCACCAATCATTTAATTAATTTCCTATCCCATCCTTCCAACCAAAGAAGCCAAGGGAAGCAAACCTCAATAAGTCAAAACAATGCAATTTGAAATAAAATAAAAACATACCTAAAACATTTTTAAAACAGTTACAAAATCTTCTTAAAAAAAAACATTTCAAAACATCTAAAGCATCTAAAAACATTTAAAATCTATCACATACCCCACAGGTGCTAATTCCATGGGTAAACAGGAACGTTTTTAAATTTCTCCTGAAAGTCACTTATGATCAAAACAGACACACCTCACTAGGGAGGGCATTCCAAAAATGGGGAGCCGCTACTGAGAAGGTGGGGAAGGTGTTATGCACCACTACAGATTGAAACATTAAAGCATCTTAGACTTCACTGCTAACATTTTCATTGCTGCATCTGTTTATTGGGTTCAGAATGACATCTTAGACTGCTTGTGCATTATATAATTTGCATCTAGTAAACCAATCGTAGGGGTGTATGGGGTTTTAGGGGAAGGGAAGTACATCTGGTGGGGGACACGTCCTGCTCCATCTGGGGTAGTTTGTCCACCTTTGGTCCCCACCCTGCATCTAGCCCTCACCTGTGACGACACCCCGGGAATGGCTTTGACTGGCTGGGTTAAACCAGGTGAGAGTAGCTGAGGGGTCTCAAACTCTCAATGAGTTCGGGACATGCCTTGCATGTAAAGACAGGCTCCAGCAGATTGAGTGGACAAGACCAATAGTGGCAGAGACCTATAATGCAGCAGTTTGAGTTCAGCCCCGGAGTCACGCTGAATTATTTCTCGAGTCAGATGGATGCCAACAAATGGATTGTTATTTGATGCAATGTTAGCATCTAATCCAATGTCTAGTTCTGGAATACGAAATGCATATATGGTAACAAACTGATGGTATAGGTACATAATTTTTGGAAGTTGTATTTTTCATGTTAAGGTTTTCCAATTATTTCCAAGGTGATTGCTATTTACTTTTTTTAAAAAAATTAACTGCACGGTTTAACTTGTGGGGCATTTAATGACTCTTTGGGTCAACCTATAAACTAAAGATAAAAGCTATTAATGGTCATATGAAACTTCTCTAGTGGAGCTAGGTTACTCGCCCTAAAAGTGGTCACTCAATAAGGATGATTTATAATGGAGACATTCACTGCTCTATCCCTTTCCATAGACTGGATTGACAGTAGAGAATAGGAAACTAACAAGATCTATCTTAGACCTGGGACCCTCGACAAATCCCAAGCCCCAGCTAGCCACATCCGCTGCAGTATTAGGATGGTAAATGAGCAAATCAATCTTAATTCAGTTGGAATAATTCATTACCTAACTCGAGTCTCTTGGGTCTAGCTAAGGTAAATCCCATACTAACTGTTTTTTGTACCTTTCTCCTCAGTAGGATGAAGCTGGGCCCCTAGAGAAAGGCTGCTCTAATGGAATATCAAATTGAATATTCTGTGTACAGCAGTTAGTCTAGCTTCTTATTTCATTTCCCCACTGTGGCTCTGCTTGAGTCAGGACGCGCAGAAAACAATGACTGCTTTGTACATAAACTTTTCAGTCATGGGAGTGTGCTGGGATATTTGTGATTAGCACCATAGGTGGTTTCTTGTTGTTGTCTGCTTGCTTTTAGACCTCATTATTTGATCTTCTCTTGCCTTTCTGAGTATACTCAAACAGAAGGGAGCTTCTGTACAGTACTTCATTCAGCTTTGAATATTACAGACCCTTCAAGTGTCCCTGTTTTCCAGGGAACAGTTCCGGATTGACAGAAGCCATCCCAGTTTCTGATTTGGTCCTGCTTTTCCTTAGGATATCCCTATTTTCATTGGAGAAATGTTGGAGGGCATGGTAGGATGTTCCTATTTTCATCAGAGAGATGGAGTTATGCAGTTCCCAAGCCAAGGAGATGAGTAACTATACAACCTGTACAGGGAAGCTTTTTTTAATGCTTTATTATGTTTTTATATGTGTTAGCAGCTGCCTAGAGTGGCTAGGGCAACCCAGTCAGTTGGGCAGGGTATTATTATTAATAATAATATTGATGTCCCTATTTTCTTCAGAGAAATGTTGGAGGGTATGATATTATACACACTTCTTCATTACAAGATTGGGCCTGAGTTCACTAGAGCTGTATCAGAACAGGGGTGGAAAAACCTTGGGCCTCTCTTCCTGGTCTTTGGAACTCTCCACACCCCACATACCCCCTCACTGGCCCTGTTTCGTATCCCAAATGTCCCCCCCCCCCCGGTAGGAATGTGTCTTTGTACCCTGAGATAATGCCTCCTGCTTGTCTCAATGAAGGATGCAGAGAAGGGTGTGTAGAAACTAGCCTAGTGAACAAAGTTAAAATTTACATTTGTTCTGCTGCCCACTTCTTTTTGCTTCTGACCTTGGCCATTACCAAGACATGGACCTTGGAAGGTCACACAGAAGTTAATGTGGCCCTTAGGCTGGAAAAGCTTCCCCTCCCTTGGAAGTGTCCACAATCCTCTGTAGCATTCTTGCATTCTGTGTCAGAAACATGTTGATGCGGCAATCATATCCGATGGCAAAAAAATTGCAAATAACAGCGATACTGATACGAATTTTGCAGGACAGATCCGTAGTGAGAACCAAAAACAAAGCAACTAGTGTCCTCCTCCTGATCCCACCTCCCTCCTATATTCATGTAGATTTCCCATGCTAACACGTTTTCCTTCATGGGAATACCTCAAAGGACTGACTGCTGGCTAACCCTTTGAGGCCATCAGAAGATGTACATAACGTGGGTGGCGCTGTGGTCTAAATGACTGAGCCTAGGGCTTGCCAATCAGAAGGTCGGCGGTTTGAATCCCCGCGATGGGGTGAGCTACCGTTGCTCTGTCCCAGCTCCTGCTAACCTAGCAGTTCTAAAGTATGCCAGTGCAAGTAGATAAATAGGTACTGCTGTGGCGGGAAGGTACCGTAAATGGTGTTTCCGTGCGTTCTGGAATTCTGTCACAATGTTCCGTTGCTCCTGAAGTGGTTTAGTCATGCTGGCCACGTGACCCAGAAAGCTGTCTGTGGACAAATACTGGCTCCCTTGGCCTGAAAGTGAGATGAACGCTGCACCCCTTAGTCGCCTTTGACTGGACTTAACCGTCCAGGGGTCCTTTACCTTTTTTTTTTTTACCTACATAACACCTGCTGCTCTTCATGGTTATCCATTCCCTGGTCCTGGCTGTAATCCCCACAAAAAATGTCTGCTTTCAACACTTCTTTATTTTTCACTATAGCATATATGCTTTTGATTGACAAAGCCTTGCATCTTGTTGTCATAACCAGAAAGAAAGGAACCTGATGGAATTCAGCTTTTTCAGCTGAAAAGGGGAGAGATGACACTGTAACGCCAAGATATGCATTTTAAAATATATTTACTTACATGGAATGCTAGTGGATAAAAGATAGGAACATGGCCTCTGTAATTGTTTTGTGGCACAGGATAAGGGAGAATATTTGAAGCATTTCAAAGTATGTGACATTTACAATATTGAATGCCAGGACCTATGTAGGCAAAATCTTTGTCATAGAAATGCAACAGCTGTAACATTGTATTCTAAGGGGGGGGGGGTGGTTCAGGCATTTTTTCCATGTGAGTTTGGGGGCTCTTGGGAGTGCTTGTTGTAATTGTTTACTAAAAATGCAGCCGACGTCCATTCAATCTCATGAAAACCCATTCTGTATTAGCTTTCCATACAAACAATAACATAGCTAGAAAGTAAACATGAGTGAAATTCACTGGAAGAATTCCATTCTTTAGTTTTCCAATGGTTTTGTTTTTTTAACAAAAACCCACACAGAACATATATCAGCCATCTATATGCTGACAAGTACTAATTCTGCATCATTAGATTCAATGTTATCCACTTCTATTTATTAAATGACACAGATACGTACCCACACATGTCCCATGTCCACAATATATGGAATTATATCTGCCATGTCTATTTAAGGTTGGATTTATTTCTCATTTTAGTAGCCATAATAATTAAAGTTAAGAGAGAGACTTGGAGCAGACTCAATACAAATCAATAGACTTAAATCCATTGATTTCAATAACTCTACTCCAAGTATCAATAACATCGGCTCTCATCCTTAGGCTGTTATCCTATGCCCATTTCTCTGAAAGTAATCCCCTTAGAACTCACTGGGATTTATGTCTGAGGATTGCACTGTTACTATGACAGCAGTACCCAAACCATCAAGGAGAAAGAGATTAGTGATGGAACCATTAGCAGTCTTGGGCAGGAAGGGACCAATCCCTCATCTTCAAATCTTGGGCAGAAAAAAGACACTAACCTGTTGAGAGAATGAATAACTCATGAGCATGTTGTTACCTGCTTTTTTGAGCCTTAGTGAAAGGGCAAGATGCAGTATTTGTAATTGTAAGCCCATTCCTTTCCTTAGCATTTTGAGGATAAAACCAATCATTGGTTGAAGGCTTCCAGCATCTAAATTGAAAACTCCTGTAAGACTCATAGGGAAGCAACTTTTAGACTCTCTTGCCGAGTGTCAGGTGACATTCATTTAACTTGCTGTAAACAAAGAGGATGAATCATCCTTAAAATCAGAAGCATAGCTCTGTAATTCCATGAATTCCATTAAAAAGTACATGTCCGAAGCTTTTCCAGCCTGGGTCTTGCCTATTTAATTTCTCTAAGTGATTAGATGATCCATCATGCTTGAGAAGGTCCAAGTGTTTAAACTTGACAGCTCATTATTTAAGGGATATATATTACACTCAGTTGTTAAAAATTGAATTTAGGTTCCATCACAGGCATTCTTTTATGACTACTTATAATGACAGCAGATGAGCATCTAAGCATCTGATCACTTTACAGGGGACTGAGCTTTGCTTGAAGCCAAAACAGAATTGGTGGTCCAGTCCTCATATTTAACCATTCATGCAGGCTCAGCCCATGAAAACAGAGGGGGAAGGAGATGAAGTATTCCTTCCTAATCTCCCAGAAGACCTTATGTTCGTGCAAGGTGACTGAAAGTTAGTGGACAGAATTGTGGAAACTTTTTTCCCCACACCACCCTGTTTACTGAATATGTGTAAATGCAAACATTTGGGTCTGACTAGCAGGCATACTCTCAAAATCTCAAATGTACCCTGTCCCAATTATAACATTTTATTACCACTTACAAGTGTGTGTGTGAATATTGGGGCTATTCTGAACGAGACAATCTATGTGCCCCCAAAGAATTGCACATGGACAGCATTATCTGAACAAAAGAATTGCACATAAAGAACAATTGCAGAAATGAAAGAAAATGGAGATGTTTTGCAGGTGCAGCACACAAAGTTTTGGGCTGCGCGACCAATATGTTTCCCCATGCCCAGGGTGACAATGAGTCCTAAAACAGCCCTCTATTAGAAGAATGGTCAGAGGACTGTCATCTATTTGAAGAAGGCTTGCATTCGAAGAGCTTTCCTGGTCAAGATTAAAGATTAAAACAAATAACAGAATTGGCCCATCAGCATTTGGTACTCTTTTTTTTTTTTAGCATTTGGTACTCTGACAGCAAACTAAGCAGCCACAAAGGTTACCTTATCACAGTTTTCCACAATATGAAAAAAGCTCAAAAAGTTCCGGCACCTCTTTTTCTAGAAAAAAAAAGCCCTGGCAACCAATAACCAATAGATAACTAATAATAGGCCTCATGTAGAAAATTAAAAGCACTGCTTCTATTGCACATTGCCCAACCAATGCATGAAAGCTTTTCAACACAAAGACATGAAGAATGAATGAAATTTGACGCACTGTTGTAGCCTTTGATATGCAAAAATTTGAAAGATATTTTCCTGCATATTCTTGAAAGTGTCCTTTGTTTTTCCATGCTTTGTGTCCGTCCGTCCCCCGCCCCGAAGTTTCAAAGGAAAGGAAACTCACAGTAACTCAACTATATATTAAAACAACCAGTATCGTAAATGATTGTGATATAGAGGTGGGAGTGCTCTTTTTATTATTTTTGCTTTTTGGAGATGTTGAGCCACAAAGAAAAGCTAACAACAAATTCTCATTGGAAACAGGAAGCAAAAAAACCAAAGTGCAACTCGTTAGCTTTCTTGAGGTTCCAAGTATGCTAATATACCTCTCAAATTTAAACTGGTGTTCATTGTGCTATCTCCTGTTAAATATATGTCAACATGCAGACAATCATATTAAAAGTATACTTTTTTACACCCAACATTAAGCATCTTTTAAATAACCTTTTTACCAGGCCTGAAAAGAGCACTTGCTGATATCCAAGCAGGAGCAGAGGCTGCACCCGCAACTGGTGTTGGCTCCTTGATCAGCAGCTAGGGCAGTCAGGCTCAGCCCAGGAAATTTAAATCAACCAATCATAGCAAAGAATGAGGGTGAGGTCACCAGGGTGGACCTGACTGAAGCCTACTCCTGCCTGGCTTCAGTCAAGTTTGTCAGTTGCCAATAAAAAACAGCAGCACTTGAACCCGGCAGCAAAGTCAGCATCGGACTTCTCTCCCTCCCTCATTGATATGGTTTGCTCCATTCAATAGCTATGTTATTTGCTTGCCATATTCAGGGGCCAGGGAGGAATTTGCCCTCAGACCTATTGGGCCAGTCTGTGGTTTTGTCTACCTCATAGCAACCGTCCTTAACCCAGGATTGTCCCTAATGGAATAATCAGCCAGAAAATCAGATGGGTTGATTCAATATACCGTACACGCCCAATGACTAAGCCAAGAGCTTAATACATCTGCAATCAATAAAGTGGTGGCCTGTTTGTTCCCCCAAACGTGATTTGTCATGTCTTGATGCCGTGGTTTTGCCTCAACACTTGTGAGTTCACTATGCTTGGGCTTAGAGGAAATGTTTCTCTATGCATATTCAGGCATCTGCTTAGACCATGGTTAGGGGCCGAGGCCCTATCCTCAACATTTCCAGGTAAATGGGCTGCTCCTCAGCCCTTTTGTGCGTTTAGTATGATGGTCTGAAGACGGTCCCTAAGTTCTTTTGGAGCCCTGTCTTATCAAGCTTCCAGTTGCAGAGAGGTTTCTCTAAGTGCACTCAACGGAAGTAAATTGGAAACCACTCTTTTGAAGGGAGTGAGAGATAGATGTTTATTCGGCATTTGCGCCCATTTTGAAGGGAGTGATTCTTGTACCTCTATCCCTGTCCCTTTCCCATTGTAACACTTTGCATATCCAGGTGAATTTCTGAATGCAGCTCATATGTTTGCTCCAAGGTCATTCTGACAGGTGTATTTCCCTTGGTGAAACATAATTCTAAGAGCAGGGTTATTTTTAATGAAACACATAAGCATGGCATCCTTCAAATGAATATTTACCTGATACAATAAGGGTTCACAATTAGAAATGATGCTTGCTGGTGCTTCCTTCTCTTGTGTTTCGTTAAATAAGTTAAATAACATAGACAGGCTGGCTTTGACAGCAATTGCAAGCTAATGGTGGGTTAGGCCCAGTGCCCTTGCCAGGACATATTGTTGCCTGAGGCAAAGGAGAATATGGCACTCTCTCCCTTCCATGCCCAGAAGCAGACTGGACTGCCAGTTTAATCTTATTTCAACACTGGCAACTGGATAGTGTCCTCTAGCTCACCCGAGGACAGCAGGCTAGCTTAGAAGGCATAGGGCAGGCTATGTGGCACACAAAGCTCTATCCTCCTACACTTCACCACCATTTCCCTCACAAATCATCATGGGCCACCTGATGCCACTGCCCCACTCTGCCTAACAGTAGGGACAATTTTGTATGGACTTTATAATCCTTGCACTGCAGTCTTCAGTATAGTCTGACATTACGTTGCAGGAACAGCTAACTGAAAGCAGTATCATTCCCTTTTACATGCTCTCTCATGCTGAGCCTTTAACAGATCTGTTGAATGGACATTACTTACTATGCCCATTGCCCACTACTGACATTTTTTGTGATGTCTTTTACAATGTGTCTTCGCGGCTCTCTAACAGACTCTTCTTACTACTCTGAAAGTGCAAAGTCCATTTGAACTAAGCAGGGATAGATCAGGCAAGTTCAAAATAGTTTTGAAGCTTTATTAAGCTACAATTATATTTAAAAAAAAACCCACATACAGTAGTACCTCGGTTTAAGAACAGTCCTGTTTATGAACTATTCGCTTTATGAACTCCACAAAACCGGAAGTAGTGTCCCAGTTTGAGAACTTTACCTCGGTCTAAGAACAGAATCCAAATGGTGGAAGGGCACTGGCAGCGGGAGGCCTCATTAGGGAAAGCGCACCTCGGTTTAAGAATGGCTTTGGTTTGAGAACAGACTTCCGAAATGGATTAAGTTCATAAACCGAGGTACCACTGTACAAAGCTGTTGGTTCTAATGTATAATGGTCTCTTAGTTTGCAAGCACAGGTCACCTCCAATTGCCTCAACTACAAATCTGACTGTAGGTTTTTATTCTCCCCCTTCTCTCTTATATTTACTTAGTTCCTCTCTAGCTAATTCCTCCATTCCCAGCCTCCTCACTGTGGGAGGATGTGCAGCCAGATCACAAATGCATGATTGCCAGATAGTTACAAACAGGGCACTCTATGATGTAATATCCTCTAAACTTTCGTGATGGGAAGGGGAACAATAGAAACTTAATCTTTACTTCTTCCTCTCACTACACACTCAGTCTTTTTCCTACATGCAATGGAGTGGGATCTCTGTGAGCTCTCCTTCAGAGAGCACACTCCATTTTGAACTGGATTGTGGACCTTTATAGCATTAAGGATTTTCATCACTATATGTTGAATCCTGACAAGACTTTTGATGTGAGTAAACCTTATTTGCAAGCACACGCGCTGAACCCTGTCCATGGAGCCTACCCCCCCCCCCAAGAACGAGACAAGAGACCAAAGTATGGGTTCAAATTGGCCACAACTTTATTTAACTTCATAATGTGGGAAACTTGGCATAGGCCTTGGCATGTAACCCTCTCAGCCCATCGGGGACTGAGGATGTGCAGGGCAATGAGGTGCAGTGGGAGGGGACTGCAAAGCACAAACTTACACAGCATGCCCTTCCACCTTACCTTAGCCAGGAGTTTGACCTACATGCCGCCGCTCTAGGGCCAGGGACTCCCACAATCAACCCTTTAACGGGCCCTGCAAACGCCGCCGCATAGGGGTGCATGAAATGCCTCCCCCCAACTTGAAGATAGACTAAAGGATACCTTCCCAAGGCCTAAAAACTGCCAAAGTTGTGACGAAATGCTACAGGGAAGGAGAAACCTGCCAATGCAGGGAAAATTCCTTCCCAGTTCTGAATACACCAACCATCTTAAGACCATAGCAGTGCCCGCTGACCTGGAACGCAAAATATTAGGCTGCAAGAAAGTATTATTAATTTGGGAGGGATGGGTGGGTGAACCTGGAAGAGGAAGAAACAAAGTGAGGTTTGGCCGAAGGGGTTGGCCTCTTTCCCTTGGCCCTCGCCCCACCCCCAGCCAGCTGTCCATTGTCATCCCAGGCTGGGGGCAGGACAATACCCACTCTAACCCAGGTGGGAGGCACCAGACTAGGTAAGCCCACTCGGTGTCGCAAACACTGCCCACCTGTTAGGAAGGGAGGGCGGAAATTTTTGTTTTATTTCAACAGTCTAAGAGTGATGTTTGTTGTTGTTGTTGTTGTTGTTGTTGTTAAAAGTGAAACATAAACGAGAGAAGATAACCCAAATCTGCCTATATGCAACCTTGTCTTAATAGCTTCTAGAGATAAGCTGGACACGGATGGTGATTTTTAACTCTGCTGAAATAGATATTTGCATTCATGCACAAGTGAGAAATAGGAAGGATAATTACTAAGCAAAATATTCTCTCCTAATCATCAAAATCCATCCAACACCTACTACCACCGCATGTACTTACCGGTACAGTGGTACCTCGGGTTAAGTACTTAATTCGTCCTGGAGGTTCGTTCTTAACCTGAAGTGTACTTAACCTGAAGCACCACTTCAGCTAATGGGACCTCCTGCTGCCGCGGCACCACCAGAGCACGATTTCTGTTCTTAAGCGGAGTTCTTAACCTGAAGCATAGCCTACTTAACCTGAAGCATACTTAACCCGAGGTACCACTGTACTCTAATTTCACCTCTCTGACCATAGCCTTTTATTCCCCTTTTGTTGTCTATATCCAGCTTGGGTTGTCTCCTTCTGGCTTTGTAGATTTATGTTTTTTTCCTAAGAGAGGAATAGTAGCCTCCTAACAACCCTCAGCATCCATAACAAACCACAGCACCAAGAATCATGCTTTAAATGAGTGTGAGTGTGGCCACTGTTTGACAAGGCTGGGAGAGAATTTTGCGTACAGGATGATTTGCTGCTCCTGCAGGATTTTGTCTTCCTCATAACAAGGGTTCTCATACTATTCTCCTTGTTAATCACCTGCCCCAACTTTCTTTGGCAAGAACTGGCTTTGACCAGGATTAGTATTTGGGAAAGCAAGGATGGGCTCCCAGCTTCCCACCATTGGGGAGCCCCTTATGGAGCCAGTGTGGTGTAGTGGTTAAGAGTGGTATACTCGTAATCTGGGGAACCGGGTTCGTGTCTCCACTCCTCCACATGCAGCTGCTGGGTGACCTTGGGCTAGTCACACTTCTCTGAAGTCTCTCAGCCCCACTCACCTCACAGAGTGTTTGTTGTGGGGGAGGAAGGGAAAGGAGAATGTTAGCCGCTTTGAGACTCCTTCGGGTAGTGAAAAGCGGGATATCAAATCCAAACTCTTCTTCTTCTTCTTCTTACGGTGTGCTGCCTCAACAGCCATGCCCCTACCTCAGAGAGCAAATTGAATGGAGGTGACCCCAGTTGGCCATTGGGCCTACTCTTATTGGTCTTCACTTGGGCCCAATAACCACATTAGCTTCCCAGCACACCACCTGGGGGTCAAGGGCTACAAATCTCACAGTACATTGGCTGTGCAATGAATTGATCCTTATTCTGTGTCAAGCCCAACCTCCCAGCTGGTGTTGCCAATAAATTTGTGGCCTTGTTGATCCCAAACAATCCTCCATATTTGGTTCTTTCTCTGCACTCCACCCTCAGCCTTCCACTACATCTGGGTCCACAAATATACTTGCAGAATAAAAAAGATGCAGACTGATAACTGCACCTCTGCCAATTACGAAATGTGTTTTGAACATTGTCATAGTTAAACCTGGAAGCATGTGGAGTGACTTATGGAACAGAGCCAGCCTCCATAAGAACAGAAAAATGAAACAGTGGGGCCACTTCACGGCCCTTCAAATCATAATTTTTATTTTTTATTTTTATCAGATGGGAAACAACATCAGAGGCAAGTCACTCAGTGCAACCTTCTCCATGCCAAGCCATGCTCTCGATTGTGTTTCTTCCTTAACATTATCTTTTATTCGGAATGGAACGCCACAGTGTTTAGTGAAAAATGAAAATCAGTGTGAAGCAACTTTGTAAGGCTTTAAAGCACCACAGGGGAAAATGTAGTGAAAACATCCAAATGCTGCAGAAATATTTATTCGAAAGACAAAGTCTATGAGTGACTTCTGAGCTGTTTGCAAGTGTCTTGAACTGTGGCTTTCTACTAAGTACATTAAGTTTGTTCCATTTGTGAAGAGCAACTACGTTCACTGCATTGAGATAATATTAGCACACTGTCCTTGGAATAAATACTTCTGTAACTTTTTGGGGCTTTCCTCAGCATATCAGTTTGACACCCCCACAGCCTCCTTTGATCACTTCCCCTTTGGAGCCTTTTCCAGCTGCCAATAAATTGGCCCCGTTCCATTCTGCTTCTTCATTTTCCAAATATAGCTTGATACCATATAATTTCATTGGCTACTCAAGCTTTACAATTTTGTTTCAGTCTATTTGACAGCCCTTAAGATTAGAAAGTCTATAAAACCACCTCTTCGGGGGTCTAATCCAAAATGCATTGAAGCCAATGAAAATAACTCCAATAACTTAAAAGGACTTTGATTCAGACCCTTGAATAGGGCATTTTCCCCCTTCTTCCATGTTTTATTGTATCAATCACATGAATGGGATAGCCACACTTTCCATTGTCCCCTGTGCAAATAAATGATAAAAGAATATGGAAACTCCTTTACTAAGTGCAGGGGATGAGTGTTATGTCCAACTCTATTAGAAAATACTCAGTAGGTACAGGTCTGGTTATATCTTAAGTCTCAAAGCACACTGAGAGCCCCCAAACCTGCTCACATCCACTGAGGGATTTTGGTGAATACCTTTGTCCTTACCTAGGATGCTTGAGATTCTTCTCATCACTGGGTTCTGTCTGTTCTGTTAAGGTTATGTTCTCCCTCCCTCCCTCCCTCCATATTGTCTCATTGCCATCCCTAGTTGATATACCTGCCCCCCTAGTTCCATTCACTCTAATTCCAGGTAAGTATGACCTTTTTATTTTTTCAGTTCAATTTCTGGCTCATCTGTGGTCCTCAGGCATTGATTCCCAACTTTGTCTTTCCTCTCTGGTAAAAGTAAATAAAGTTCTCTTGTGTATGCCCCCAAATATCTCCCCTGGCTTCCTTCCCCCTCTATATTAGATGGAAGGAGAGGATGGAGTATGCACAACATCTGTCTGCTCTTGTGCAATCACTGTGGAGCACAATTTTAGCAGAAGTCTCTTTGCCACTGCAGTGTCTTTCTTTGGGGTCAGAATCAGCAACTCCAGTCATTCATATTTTTTGTTTTAATTTTTAATTTTATACTTGATAGCAACAGAAAAGTTGCTTGCATGCAGAGTGATTGTGATTCATGTCAAGGTTCATTGTGTGCAATGCTGTGCTGAAGCACAAATTAAACCTGCATATCAGGAACATGCCACACAAAAAGAATTGCCTTGCACATCTCTACTCCTCATCCTGGTGTTCTCCTTATATGGTGTTGCACTTAATAATTGCAACATTTTGGAAACCATCTGGTTCTAGACACTTTTGGATCTAGTCTGTTTTCAGTACTGGATCAGACAAATTACTACAAGTTGGTTGGGTGCAACTGTCCCACTTTGCAGTGCTTTGCAGCTACCTTGGACTGATCCAGCACAAAGTGGTACAAATCAGTCTGATTCAGTTCATGATTCAGACAGATTGGTTCCACAGCTCTACTTTGTAGGTCTTTTAATATTAAGAGTACCTTAAAAGTTGGGATGCTTGAAGAATTGTGATATGAACTGACCTGATCAGTACCTAGCTCTCTACAGATTTTTTTTTTACCCCTCCCCAATGCTGTATACAGTTCTTAGATTAAAAACATATCAAAATGCATTTTTAAGGATATCTCGTTGTTGTTGTTGTTGTTGTTTTTTAAAAAAACTATGTTTAGAAATGAGTCTTTTGAGACAAAAAGTGTTCTAAAATATTTTAAACAGGTATTTTTAAATGTGAATATTTGCAAAAAAAATTAAAAAGTGGCAGATTGATATGTAAATAGGGCGGAACTGGCATGGCTGAACACATGGGGAAGTGGCATGGATCATAAATAGGAATAGACAAATCATTCTACTTACAGTAGCTCCTCTATATTGACTGATTTTTAGTGCAAATCATTAAAGACTTTGGTTGTATCCAATTTGTGCAAGCACCTCCACTTAGACAGTGGAACTTCTCCACCCTGACATATACCACCCATATCTGTTTTGGGTTACCCACCAACCCTTTGGAAGAGACGTGGGAAGGCTGAGTTTATGGGAGGAGAGGAATAGGAAGTTCCATTGCACAAGTGGAAATCCTTGCACAAACAGGATGACTCTGCCAAATACAGCTCCTTGTTTGTCTCCCATTGTGGAGTTTAGTTTTAGTTTTACTCCCAGTCGAGCATATAAAGCTTGTTGCATTGAAAACAAGGTCCCATCTAGGCCCTCTCACAAGTTGCAAGGCCTGCTCTGCTTGATGGTTTTGCCTCCTCCCTTTTCTTTCTCACCCTTCTTGTAGCCCTATTATGGAATTTGCAATATTGTGTGAATGTATTTTGCAACATATGCAGGTGCAAAGTGGAAGTGTCTGTTTGCTAGAAAAGATTTTCCCATTTCTGACCAACAGATGGAAGGTGCTGATTAAAATGGAGTTACATTTCAATGTTAATTGGGCTGAGATCACACTGTATAATAAACTTCACGCTTTTGAATAAGCCTTCACATGAAGTGTTTTGGACACTGAATTTTTCATTAGCACATAATTGAATCTGCCGTACAATGCTGTCCATAGGAATATCACAATGCACCTTTGTCTTGCTGCATCTGAGGACAGAACAGGTAGCTACAGCTGTTTATCATATTTCTCAAAACAGCTTTGATTCCCTTTCTCAGATTTCTTTTCAGCTGTAGTATGGAGAAAGGCTGCAAAGACCGTAAAGTTTGAATTTCATGGCATAACTGTAGCTTTCCAACAGAATAAGTCTTTTTCTTTAACAACACTGACAACAACAAAAACTCATTTGTACTTCCATATTCCATTAAAAGTTGTCAGTGGAAACTTTTCCCTCTAAGTTAAGGATTACGAGAATACTGAACTGTGAAACTGACTGAGGTTAGGGGAAGCTGGCTATGCTATAGACCACTTGAATTTTTCAAAACCCAGTGATAGTCACAAAATGATTAATGGTTGAGAACTGCAATACCTCAAGGACCACATCTACCCATATTAACCAACCTGGACCCTGCAATCATCATCTGAGGCCCTTGTTAGTGTGCCCTTCTTCAGAGAGGTCCAGAGAGTGGCAACACAGGAATGCTCTTCTGGCACCTTCATTACATATCTTTAGGTGCCAGGCAAAAACATTTCTCTTCAACCAGGCATTTTGACTGATTTACATTCTATAGGTGTTTTTTTAATGTTTGTGGAAGGGGGCGTTATTGGTTGTTTTTTGATTAATTAATTATTTTGTATTCTTACTTTGTATTTTTCTGTTGTGGACCACCCTGGTATCTTCGGATGAAAGGTGGTATGCAAATATAAACAATAACAATAAAAATAAAATTTTAGCACTCCTATCCAAAACTAGTGTTTCCCATCAGTGGTGTAATGGAGCTCATCATGACAGCCATGCTCCTAGGAGAGTTCATAGGAAGAGTCCAAAATTCAGGAAGCTTTGCTGATCCATTATGCACACTAAAAAAAGGAATGGTACATTGCACAATAAGCAGTTCACCAGGATCAATTGACCGCCAAAGAATGGCAAAATGATTCTCTACCTTCCTCTGTCTAATCTGTCACAAATAATGGCAAAACTAGAAAGCCTCGGTCACTTGTCAAAGCAAGAAAGATCCATTAAATACTCTGGTGCTCCAGCAGATGATGTTATTGCTTCTGCTTTGAGAAGCAATAACATCATCTGCTGGAGCACCATTCTGGAGCTTCACTCCCCCTATGTTGTCCCTCCACTATACTGCTGTGTATCCTATCTTTAACACCAGGGTATCTGAATTGGAGACGTTTTTCAAGGAGTGATCAAAAAGTCCTATCTATTTTTTGCAACCAGCTCCCAGAATAGTGGACAAGTGGGCATCTTCTAGGGCTGGCCAAAGATTTATCAAAAGAATTTTCAGATGACTTTTTTTAAGGCCAAAATCTTTTTTGGGTTCCCTTTGAACAATCAGGAGAAACATGTCATTACTGAACTTTTGGTTCTTGTCCTGCAAAACCTGTTCCATCTTCTCTGTGATGGTGGCCCTTCTGGAACCCTTCCAGGGCCCTGCTGTTCTTTACTGCTGTTTTGTTACTTCATTATTTGATGCTTTGTGGTTTTGTTTTGTTTTTAAAGTTAATAAAAGCTCAGCTAATTCTATAAGTGCCTCCAATCCTAGAGGCAATGGATGACTGCTGTCTTCATATCCAGCTTGCAGGCTTCCCAGATATGTCTGTCTGGCCACTGTTGGACAACAGTATATTTCACTAGTTGGGTCCTTGACCCAGCAAGACAATTACTGGATTCTTCTGCTCACACAAAATGGTGAGCAGTTTGGTTCAGCTCCCAGTTCTCAGACAATTTATTCTGAAATCAATAGAAATTTGGAGTTTCTCATCCATATGAAGAAAAAAAAAGCCCTTTAGGAATTTGGGGAGAAGTTAAAAGCATATCAGAAACAGTAACACTAGTAATGAAATATCTCGTGGGAGGAGATGGAGGCATGTATTGAATTAAAATAGTGCTATAAATTAATACATTGCTACTGTGATGAATGCATTAGTAGTGGATGCAAATAGAAATCTGAAAAAAACATAATAATATATTCAAAGTCTGAAAGAGAGGGGAGAAATCTTCAAATCTTTTCAAAAGTAGCATTTCACTTTGGAAAACAGCTGGGAATTTAGCAAGGGAATTACCATAGTAATCTTGAATAATTTCATATGTAGTGCTTCCAGCACTCTGTATCAGAAAAGAGAATTGTCATCTAGTGAGCATGTTAGTGGGGAGAACTGCAAAGTTGAATGGTTTTAAGACCTACACTGAAAATGAGATGAGACCTTTATCAGATAAGACACCTGCAGCTCAACTTGCATATCATTTTGAAGTTATTAGGTTTGTAAAATGAGAAGTTAAGGTTTCCTTATGGAAATATGCCTTCATCGAGAAATGCAACCTTACACAGTCTTTGTACTTATGTCCTTGCTTATACTTTACATATTGTTACAGATCTGGGGCAACAGAGTTTGGGGGTGCAAGGGTGCCCATAACTGCTAGAGTTAGTGAATGTTAGGAATGAATAAATGGTAGAATTTAGATATTTGAAGTTATGAAAGGAGGTCGCCAGGCAAGTGAAAAATACAATTTGAACCAGCTATCCTGTTCAGGAGATAGCAGATAGTGATGTTATTAGGAACACAAAGAGAACTAAGTGTTGGGCTGTTAATGAACAATAGACCAGGCAGATGCTGTCCTTTCCCCAACTTTGTTATAAGTTAGCAAACAACAATAGCGTGGTTGAGAGGGGGAGGTTTCCAGGGTAACAGGGTGGCACACAGGAAACACATGTCCTTTTGAAATTTAGGGGCTAAAGAAGAAGCAGGAGAACTTGATGAGCTGCTGTGAAGGCCAGAACCGTCTTGTCTGGGGTCGGCAACCTAAGGCCCATGGGCCACAAGGGGCCCACAGGGGTCATTTAACCGGCCCATGAGCCGCCCCCGAACTGAGCTGTCCGCTCGGCGAGTCCCCACATGTCTGCAGAGACACAGACACCGGAAATCGTGTCTGCACCGACACAGACATCAGAAATCACCGGGGGGGGGGGTGCTTTGATCTGGCCCACGGAGTGATCTCCGCTGGAGTGAACCAGCCCAGGTGAGGTAAACCTTGCTGACCCCTGGTCTTGGCGAGTTGGCTGAAAGCAGATTGGGAGAGAGGCAGGAGATGTCTGGGAATCCAGTGTTGGGCTGCTGTGAAGGACGGCCTCCTCTTGACATGTGAACGCTCCGAAATCTCTCTCCATGTGGAAACAGATTATAATTCAAAGACACTGCTGACTCAGCTGCATATCATTTCCCTCAAAGGAACACAGACTTACAGCTGAGTGCCAACACCCCTTGGAATCTCATGCACCGCTAGGCAGAGATTGGGGTAGCCAGAAATAATATTTTTGCATTCTTTGTATTCCACTAAAAAGTTGCAGGAGGTCTGTATGAGAGTATCTGCTTGTTTTCTTTCCCTGTGTGTGAAGGAGGTTCAAGGTAGTATGCCAGAGACCCAAAGGCTGCTAGGAAGGAGAAACAATCAGTGCAACTTCGCACTATTCTTAGATAATGATGATGATGATGATGATGATGATGATCTCACCATCTGCTTGAGCGTAGATGGAACCAGGCAATATTTGCCCTTTTTGCCATAGAAAGATTCCATGGTAGTTGTGGTGGCGGTTCACAAAAGCAATAGAACTGTACGATACGAAAATGTAAGGCCAACATTCTACATTCACAAGGAAAACTCATAGAAAACAACGAGTGCATTGCCAAGTATCCACCCATTTCGAAGTCTTGCACACACAAATGTGCTTTCATTTTGTGTGTGTGTGTGTGTGTGTGTGAAATATTAGCTTTGCCAACTTTTGTACCGTATGCCTTTTTCTAGCCTGAGGTTTTGTTGCTCTGTCACCCTTGTTTAGGGCCTTTTTGTCATTTATGGCATGATACAAGCCAATCAGGGACCACTTTAACATTATAATATTATAGCACTAAGAAGACAGTCAGATTTGGTTATGTCACGGCATCACTGAGAGCAGAGAGGAATGAAGGAGATGCTTCCCGGAGTATGTATATCTTCACTGCCCTTTCAGTGTGTCTGGAAGCCTTGTGTGCCTTAGCTTACCTAGTTCATCTGTTGGGACAAGTAGCTGTCAGTCCAGGAGTCTCTCTTAAGTTTGTGCTGCAATTGCTATAAATTGAGAGGTTGAAGGGGGAGGGGCCTGTGGGCCCCAAAGAAAGAGGTGGGGCCTGTTCTGCGATATTTTTTTTTCTAAAATGCGAGAGAACTAACAGTGAATCATCACTGCAAGAACTTCACAGAACCAGGACTGAAAAGCCAAGCAAAATGGGGTCCTGTTTATACTGAAAATAAAATACTTGCACCAAATGAAGGAAATGGTGAAACTGGCATAAGAAGCCCTTTCTATAATTTTGAAGGAAAATTGCTTTATTGTAAACTGAGCCTTACATTGCAAGCCTTTGCATGTTTACTCAGAATTAAGTCCCACTGTATTCAATGGAGCTTACTCCCAGGTAACTGTGCAATCCTAAGCATTTTTGCTCAGAACTAAGTCCCACTGACTTCTGTAGGATTTGCTGGTATGTTCTGAATCATTCTGACTATTATTATTATTATTATTATTATTATTATTATTATTATTATTCCACACCTTTTTCCCTGACAGGGACTCAAGGCAGCTTACAACTGAAATTTCATTTCATTTCATTTATCTATGGAAGGTGTTGTACACGATTGCTTTCCTCACACATTTTTTCCTTACAACCATCCCATGAGGTAGATTAGGATGAGAGGTTGTAATTGGCTCAAGGGGACAGATGTATATGTGCATATGACGTCTATGTGTGCAGTGAGATCAAATGCAGGAGAAGCTTCCTGATGTAGAGTAGGATGTTCTCCCTTCATCTGAGAAATGTTGGAGGGCATGCAAGTCCTATTAACTGCAGTGTGAAATGGGCTGCTTTAAGCCACCAGCTGAGTTGTGCATAATAGGCAGTCCTGGTGAAAACCAGAAAAGCCCAGTGTTAGAGACATACCAGTTTTGGCAGCACCAGTTTGAAAAAGCAGCAGGAAGAGCTAGGCAGTTTTCTGGATCATCCAATGGCCTTGCACTGGTGTTTCACTGACTTGAATTGCCCTGGTGCTTACTGTAAAAAGAGAATTATTGGCTTGTTTGGAGAAACTGACACTGACACAGAGTAAGCAAGGAGTAAAGCACACTCTGTGTTCACTTGCCTTTAAAATAAAATAAAATGGCTGTGTGTCTCTGTGTGTGTTTCTAACTGTGAATTTAATCCCTGGACTGGAATTCAGGGGGGAAATGAAAAAGACTTTTATTATGCCGGTGTCTGCTCTGTGTGCATCTCTGGATCGTGTCATTTGACTTCCGTACATTTCCCCCCTTGACTTCAAGAATCAGTAAAGGAACGAATTATACCACTTTGGAAACTGCTAACGTACGAATTCATCAGATGTCTACTGTGCCACGAAAGAGTGGAAAATTGAAACGATTTAGCATTTTATCGCAAGTGATAATGATACCATATACAGAACAACAGAACAGTCCACTTTTCTGGAAGAAATAATACAGAGCACATTTTTGTTGTTGCATAGATCTACTCAGCTGTATCAAATCTAAAGGGGTAGGAAATTACCATTGCTTGTGGACCAAGGGTCAATGTTGAATTTGTAAAATTGAAATTAATTCCGGCTGCAGTGGCAGACAGTGGAGTCATTGATATGTAGGAAAATTAATCTAAAACTCCCTGGCTGGGATTAAAAGGCTGCATAGGGAATTTCTACATCAGCAGTGAGGCTTCAAAGGGTGCCTTTCAATAGCTGCACCCTTGTATTACCTAAAAGTCATTTCTCTGGCATGGGGAATTACAAGGTCAGTGAGCCCCCACACCCCCAAAAGCATGAGGATTATATATATATATATATATATATATATATATATATATATATATATATATATATAGTCTTGCACATAGAAGCACTTGAATTTGATTAAGTGACTTTTGGGATTTCGACCACATACTTTTGTATCCTCTGCATTTTAAGACTGCCATCGTACAGACTTACCTGGGAGGAAGCTTATTGGAATGACTGGAACTTACTTCTGAGTCGATGTGTTACAATATTGTGTTGTGGATATACTATTTGTGATGCTTACACTCAAGTAAATCTCAGTTGCCTGAGGCCCTCTATACTAGCCTTTCCTTGCTTCACAGAATCATAGAGTTGTACCTAAGTTTGGAAGGGACCCTGATCTAGTCAAACTCTTCTCAAGTATTTACTCACAATCTCCTTTCTTGTAACTTGAAGACACTGGTTCAGGTCCTACTTTCTGGAGCAGGGGAAAAAAGCTTGCTCCATCCTCCATTTGACAGCTCTTTAGATATTTGAAGGTGACTATCATATCTCAGTAGCCTCTTACCAGGCTAAACATAACCAATTCCCTCAACTGTTCCTCATAAGGCTTGGTTTCCAGGCCCTCAGATTCCTTATCACCTATATATATATAATTACTGGAGGGCTGCCAGGTTGCAATTTTATTTGTTATGCATTTGGCTCTCAATACTGAGCATTTTTTTAAAATATAAATAACTATAAGGAAGTACAGCTGTCTTTCTCGAAAACTTCCTCCTGCTTTGTAAATGATGGCCCCAAAGATGATGCAACATTAAGCACTCACACACACCACCCCGAACACACAAGTCACTTCACATTCATCATTTTGTTCCGGCACATTTAGCCGCTATGCCACTCAGAGGCGTCATATTGCAGTGTGCAGTAACATGACATGATGCAATGTAACCCAATGTGACATGATGCAATGCCATGGGACAACTTTAATTGAGTCCTGTTTTTACATCAGGAAGCTTTTGTCAAAGAGGATAGGCCTTCATGCAAGAAATGGCTGACCTGCAGTAGATGCCCATTGCCATGATCTTTCACATTTAGCTCAGAAAAGAATAAGAAAGCCGTAGGAGAAACCGAGGACACACAAACATCCCAAGGGTTTATGTGATCCCGGTTTCCTGTATTTCATCCGATTTCCTCTTCTGCTTCTGCAATATTTATTAGGAAGGACACCGGGCTCCTATTCCGTGGTTCAGTGAGCAGCACAGACAGATCCCTGACAATCTTTTGCAAGCAAAGGGAGTGCAAAGTCAAATAGTATTGCTTGCTCTTGGATTCTGCTTTTTTGTGAATTGGGCTGAATTTGGAAACCATTTCAGCTGAGATTTCTGGTAGAAATATATATGGATCTATCCATTTTCATCATGGGTCTGACTGATAATTTTGGTCTCTCTGTCTCATTTTCTATGACTAAACTGTAGCATAGTATTTGATCTTCCTGTGATATATTTTGGAGAGTTAAATCTGTCTAATTCAGAGAGAAGCAGCAATATGTCTGGTTCAATAGGCCACAGGCCATACCCAAAAGCACGCCATTTTATTCCCATTAGAGAGAGAGAAAACCTCCCTAGCCCTTCCTTCAAAAATGTCTGGTTGCCAAATGAGTTATCACTCCGCAGTAGCATACATAGAGGAAAAGCCATTGGGAGGTGAGACAGCTACAGCTCTCATAAAAATATTGTCCTACAGGTAAATAAATTAGTTCTCAACATGGAGTTTTCTGAAGTTCTCATTCTCATGCCATGTGTTGGGTGGGTGGCATTTCCCAATGTTTTTGGCAGCCGATCAAATATAAGTTAATATGCAGTGCCATAATACTGACTTTTTAAAACACATACATTCTTTCCCTGACAAATGTTAGGGAGAAGGTCTTTTGCATGTTCAGACCCAGAGACTTCCCCCCTAAATAAACACACATTTGACTCAAATTTTAGTTTTGGTTTTTGGCAGAATTTAGGCCACAACTTTATTGATTACAGAAAAGTGAGTGGTTGCATAGACTCTGGTTCGACTAGCTCCCTACACCCTTGCAGGTAGCACTGACCTAGAGCTCTATCATAGGTCAGCCAAGGGTGAATACCTGAGGCAGGTGAAAAGCCTGGGAACAGACTCTGTTCATTCCCCAGATGCTCCCGTGGACTCAGGCATGGGTACAACCCCCTTTCGGGTGTTGACCAAACCAACTTGAGTCCCTGGATTCCTTTAATGGAACACCCTTCACATAGGGATGGTGAGACCATTCTCCCATCCCTATCACATGAACCAGAGCCTATCCGCAACCTTACAAGTTGTGACGAATTGCTATGCAGCAGGTGAAACCCAAATGGCCACAGTCAATCAGCCAAGTGGGAAAATTCCTGCCATGCCCCTGTCCCAATGACAGACAATACACAACGGCATAGTAATGCCCTAAAAATAGGGAGAGGTGGGAGGGTGTTCCGATGCATGAGCTGAAAGACGAAGCTCTGGGAAACGTGCATAGGTTTATATAGGTCCCTTGATCGTTTTACACTGCACCTATTGGCCAGATTACACCCAGCAACGAGAGACCTACCAATCGGGTGTTGTGGCTATCCAATAAACCCACCCACAACCAGGAGGTCAGTCTCCATGTCTCACCGCAACACGTGCCCTCTTTTAGGGAGGACACAATTTGCATGCAACGCAGATCTTATTTCTATAAAAGCAACATCAACCAAGTAGTATCCCCTTCCCCTTATTGCATCTTTTATCCAGATAGCACTTTAATTTTTTTTCACAACAAATGCCCCTGCAAACCTCATGTCATGAATCCTCATAATAACCCAAAGGAATATCATTAGGAGCGCCACTGTATGGATAGGCAACCGAAACCAGGAGAGGTTGTGATGTGCCTAAACTGACAGGAGAGTGATAACTGCCGATTTTCCTGTAGAGCTGGAAGGCAATTTGGGGAAGAACCAAAGCTCAGTGGCAGAGGACATGCTTTGAATGCCAAAGCTTTTGTTCAGCAGATGAAGAGAAAGACCTCCTTCTACTCTGGAGAAATAGTGCAAGTCAGAATATACTGAACACTGTGGCTGATGGACAAATAGTCTCACCTAGAATAAAGTAGCTAAAAGCACTACTTCTATATTTTGCTTTTCTCTCTCCTGGCAATATCCTAAGCCCCAGTTACAATTTGACTAAAGTATCTGTCCCCAACTCAGATGCTCTTTCACATAGTCTACTATCCATATGACTTCTCTCTGTAAAGCAGTTGGTCATCACCATCAGGCCTGACAACACTGATATGAAGAAATGCTTCACCCCCAACATCCCATTGATCAAAATCGGGATGCTCATTTTTTTTTTGTCTTGCCCTCTCAATTGTCTTTTGGTTCAGTGCTCTGGTGCAAGCCAGCTGACTTGTGCCAGACTGTGAGACTGAAAAAAGAGAGCATCTTTTGGTCTGGTGCTCTGGCACGAAACCAAACAATGGGATATTCTAGGATCCAGTCAGAATCTAGAGTGGCTTCTGTAATTCCGGGATATCCCACTCAAATTGGGGCTGTTGAATGGTATGAGGAATGTAAAAGCGGGTATCTGGCCTTATCCACACAGTTGATCAGTGAATCATCCCCAACTAGAAACAGGTTTTCAGTTTTTGCAGCATCCTTTTAAATGCACAAACAAAATCTAGAAGAGCAGCCAGAATGCAGATTTCCTCACCTCAATGTAAACATCTATTTGGTGGTGATTTCACAGGCATTAAATCAAGCACATAAGTGGAGGACTCTTAATAGAATTATAAGATATTTAAACTACACTGCAGTTGTTTTTGAACTAGTCACTTCAGGTGGTGTCTAGAAAACACTGGTGTAACATAATCTCTTTCCTAGTTTGTCAGCTTGTTAGTTTGACTAATAGGATCATTAGTGTGAAGAGCAATTTATTGGTTTAGATTTGCCAAATGTAATGTCTTTTGTTAACAGAAATATGGGAGTGTGTATTAAAATGAGAGCCATGGCGAGGTGACATGATATAATTAGACACCATAATTCCAGAAAGAGCTTTATGAAAACTCATTCTGAATGGGGAATTTTGTTTGTTTCCTTTTCAAGATGAAAAGGCAAAATCACATGGGTCCCAGTCTGGGAACATGTCAGATTATGACCAAAGTTCCACTCTGAAATCTCAAGAAAAATAAGGCACAAGGAAAAAAGCTTTGCTTTATGCAAAGTGACACTGAGGGCATGGTTACTCAAATGGTGAAGCTCCTGTCAGCATCAGTTGCCACCTGATCCAATTACTTCTGACACAAAGTGGAGAGCTACCTACAAAAAAGCCCAGCATCCATAATAGGCTGATCAAATTTCATTAACAAAGCATGAATGCTAACAAGATTATAAAGTACAGTTCAGTGGAATGCTTAGCCGATACACGAAAGTATGATTTTCATTTAATAGGTGAAAGGGCAGGTAAGTGAAAGTTGCAGAAGACAACAGCCGTCACATTGAGTCGCATAAAGGTTAATCACAATAAATGCGAGAACGCAAAAATCTTGGATGCTTCTTGTTCAAATATTGCAATAACAGAGAACCACCATCATGCTCTCCCTCTCTCTCTATATATATATGATATATGGACATGTCTGGTTTTAATTTTTTGTGTCAGTTGAGGGGTGGGCAGAGAAGTGCCTAGGGTGGATGTGTTTCTTTGAGCATCACCAGTTTTCCTTCTGTGAAACAGGATGTTTTGTTGTGCTTTGTGGGAGCAGTTGTGTGGTTTGGCATTTAAAGGCTCCAACCTGACCTCTTTCTTGTACCCACTCTTTGGGAAATCACTGGTCCATCATGACAACATGCATACACCTTGGCAGCCATTTTGTGACTAGGCTGGCCTTCTATGATAGTCATTTTATTATGCTTCCCATGATACTTTCCTCAGATTTCCAAATGCGCTTCCAGGCTGGAAAAGCTTGGTGACCCTTTGTATATAGACCAAGAGGTGGAGCAAAATGCGTTGGCAGAACTATGTGGGAAATGTTCCTACAGTGCTGGCCTCAGGTATGTTTGCTTCATGAATCTTCCACTCTTTGGTGCTGTAAAGCACACTATATTATATTCTCTTTGATTCAGATTAAATAAATAAATAAATAATGGTCCCTCATAAATCCTTAAATTTACAGCCCACAGAAAGTGCTTCTGTTGATCATATAATGTGATATATAGTGGAGCCAAAGTATTTATTAGCTTTTACTGGCCATGTGATATGATCTGAAATATACTCCTAGTTCTTGGCAAACTTCTAACAGAAGCCTGGCACAATATACCTTCTCCATATGATATGGTTGAAAGGTATTCAAGTAAATATTTTCATCTACTTTGCTCGTCTTTTATGTGAGTGCTGCCCATGGAAGTAACCTCGTTTGCATTAACTTTGCTGTTTGAGTGGCTATCAAGAATGCATGTCATGTAATTCAATGGATGCTCGCCTTGTTGTATCTTGTATGTGATTTGGGATAAGTTGACATCGTGTAGCGGTTCGGCTGTCACAAGGTGCAGATGGGTTCCATCCATGCCTGGCTTCTCTGAGGACATTGTCAATGTGCGGTAATTAATGAAAGTCTGTGTTGTTGCCATGGGTGCTAGAGAAGTTACTGCTGGTACTGCTAAACCAACTAGTTTAAAGGGGCATCATTTTTGTTCTCAGTTTTAGATCTCAGCTATATTACACTTATGCTAGCGCAGCAGGATCACGAGGGCATTTGGCTGGTGACCAGAGGAAACAAGACCTTGATGCTTTGAGGCAGGGAGTCAGGTGGGTTGTTTTTTAAGATGGTAGGGATGCAAATGTGAATAAAACATTCCTAATTAATCACTCAACCCTGGACAGTTCATCATCAGTGTCTCATTTGGTGCAACAGTTGGGCCCACAGTTAGTTGATAGCATAAAATTAATTGGTGCAAATAGATTGTACCAAGATGCATAATTATGATTAAAAATGTGATGCTAATTATTCTTTAGCACAAAAGCAGATTCTTCATAATATTTTACTTGGCGACACAAGGTCAGCAAGTTGCAAACAAAACATAAAATACTTTGGAATCTTGTTCTCAATCCATCTTGCTTGTGGCAAACTTTTTGGGGGGAGGGGGGTGCTTCACTAATTTAGATGTGTGTTTTTCCCCCTAAATGTGATTATAAGTGCTAATCTCCCTGATGAATACAGTGATAATTTGTTGCTGAGAACTTTCAGCCACAAGTGATAATTTAAATTTATTGAGTTTTGTGACATTGCAGCCTCCAGCATTTGACAATTAATATTTTTTTAAAAAAATAAAGGGAGAAGATGTATGACTGTACTACAGTGTGAATTTTAAATGGCAGAGTAGGAATATGGATCCAGAACACACACACACACACACACACACACACACACACATTCTCCTTTTCCCATATCATTGGTATTGCAGTTCTTTCCCATGTCAAGAGGGGGAAATGTTGGTGTAGAGGGTCTTTAAAAAATACCCTGAAATGAAAAAGTGCAGAAGCTTCTACATACATGTGCAGTAAAGTTAATGCAGTCTTTCCCAAACTTGGGTTTCCAGCTGTTTTTGGACTACAACGCCCATCATTCCTAACCAGCAAGACCGGTGGTCAGGGATGATGGGAATTATGGGCTGAAAACAGCTAGAGACCCATGTCTGGGAAACCCTGAGCTAATGCAATAAACCCCATATCTGAATATAGTCTGAGTCAGATCATTGATCTATCTAATTCAGCATTGTCCACACTCAGTGGAAGCAGCTCTCCAGGGTTTCAGAAAGGAGATGTTCCCTGACCTACCTGGAGATGCAGGGGAATGAACCTGGGACTTTCTGCATGCAGAGGTGATGCTCTAGTGCTGAACTGGGACTTTACCTTGGAAGTCAAGTGGAATCCATTCCGGAAGTCCATTCAGCTTCCAAAATGTTTGGAAACTGAAGCGCGGCTTCTGATTGGCTGCAGGAAGCCCCGTCGGACGTTCGGCTTCCAAAAAATAGTTCGCAAACTGGAACAGTCACTTCTAGGTTTGCAGCATTCGGGAGCCGAAACGTCTGGGAACTAAGCTGATCGAAATCCCAGGTACGACTGTGTGTGTATATAGGAAAATCAAATTACATTGCACCATTCTTATTTTTAATAGACCATGAGTAAATAAACTTCTTCACTAGTATTTTGTAATGAAACAACTCACTGGCGATCATTGCTAATATGTATGTGTATTCATATGCCTGGGGTTCTTATTAGCTCAGGAGTAATTTCTCTTCCAATATGATACCCATTCCCACCCCCACCGAACCGGTAATTTAAAAAGTTAGTCATACATCTGTCTAGTACCTGATCATGCTTAGAAATAGCCAGTCATTTACTCAGGATATTGATAATCCCACATCGTTCTAAGTGATCCATTCCCCCCCAAATAATTATTTTAGTGTTGGCTCATTTAGGATTGACTAATATCCTGTACTTTTGTAGCTTCAAGTGAGCTACAGACGGGATAACTTCTTTCTCAGCAGCCAGCACAGAAGCCAATGGCATACCCTCCACCATTCCTGAGATGAAAATAAGGACATTTCTCACTCCCCCAACAGACCCTCCTCAACACCTCATTTTTTGTCGTCGTCACCGATCATTTCCTATCAGAAGAAGGGCAAATGTCACCACCACAACAACACCAATGGGACACAACACACATGCGCTCCTCAAACCCCTTAATCCCAATATTCTGTTCTGTTCTGTTCTGTTCTATGCTTCGGTAGATTTATGAAAAGAAAGACACACCCCAATAAATAAATTTTAGAAAGTGGCAGGTTTAGAGACAGGCACACAAAGCATTAAAAACACACAAAACCACCGTACACTCCACTCCCCCTTTCTTCCTGCCCACGGCGGCCCCAACCTCTGCCTGCCCCTCAGAGCTGGCACTTCACGTGGGGCTGGGCCTCAGTGGTGTCAGCCTCTACTCAGAGGCCCACCTGGGGGGCAGGGTGCACTGGGCGCCACACAGTGGGGGTGGCACTTACCACGGGGCCTGCAGTGTGCCCGAGCCACTCTCTCCTGAGAGTGACACAGTGGCTCGGGTGCCTACAAGCTCCACGCTGCCCAAAATGGCAATGTGGGGCTTGCGTCTGCCTACTGCCTCCCCCTCAGCTACCCTACATGCAGTGGCGGAGCTTCATGCTCCAGCACCGGGGGGTGGAAAGCAGGCAGAATCTAGGGCTTGCTGATCAGAAGGTTGGCGGTTCGAATCCCCATGATGGGGTGAGCTCCCATTGTTCGGTTCCAGCTCCTGCCAACCTAGTAGTTCAAAAGCACGTCGAAGTGCAAGTAGATAAATAGGTACCGCTCTGGCAGGAAGGTAAACGGTGTTTCCGTGCGCTGCTCTGGTTCGCCAGAAGTGGCTTAGTCATGCTGGCCACATGACCCAGAAGCTGTCTGCGGACAAATGCGGTCTCCCTCGGCTAGTAAAGTGAGATTAGCGCCGCAACCCCAGAGTTGTCTGTGACTGGACCTAATGGTCAGGGGTCCCTTTACCTTTTTTATTTCGACATTATTTCTTTCCCATTGAAATACGGACTGAGGGAGGGGGGGAAGATCATGGAAATGATTAAGGCTAGCAACTACTAGTGACTGTGATTTATATCTAAGACCCCATTAATAAAGAACAAAATTAATTACTAAAATGTTAGACTTTGGTGTCAGAAACAGCACTATGAGAGTGGAAAAAGCAACATGTTCCTATAAAAACATGTACTTGATTCAACTTGCTATGAGTCATAGCATCATTATAAATTATTTTCAAATATTTTGACAACTGTCAGCTTGCTTGAAATATAAAAAATAGATTAGTTTTAAAGAAATAAATAAGAGAAATGCATATTTAATTTCTAGTTATAGTCATCCTGCTCAGAAATATCAGCATGTAGAACTATTATGTGCCAGAATACTAGATTCTAAAAGTTCTTGCTCCTGGCTTCCAGTTTTTATCATTTTCTGCAAGTTTTTATATAGCCCACTGGCCCGCCAAATATTCCTGAACTACAACTCCCACCAGCCCCAGGAATCACAGAAAGTGACCAGAAATGTTGGGAGTTGTAGTTCAGCAACACCTGGAAGTCCAAAGGTTCCTCACACATGGGATAAAATGTCCTCTTCAGAGGAAAAAAATTAAGTATTGCTATTACCCTCCCCCTTTTCGCCAACTGGTGGGCCAAAGTCTGTACCACAGAAGAGGCAGTGCTGCAGACCACACAGAAATGAAGGACGTTACTCCTGAATTTCATATGGGAGTAAGTTCCCACTGTTTGGAAAAACAAATTCAGAGCAATAGATCTTGAAGGACTAAAGGGAAAATTTATCAGGCTTAGCTCCTGATATGAACCACCACCACCATCAAAATTGTAATGGATTTTTTTTTTTTTTAAGGGAGTCTTGCTTTCTTTTGATTCCCCCTATTATCTTTCCTTTTGTTCAAATACCTCAGTCGTCCTCTTGTGGAATATATAAAGAACCCATAAAAATGTATGACCACCCATAAAATTTGCATGACTTGCTTCTAAATGTCACCTCCTTGTGTAAATAGAGCATACATTGCGGGCATTTAATACATGCTGTAAAAATGGGAGAGCTGCACCTTAACCATACAAATGGAATCCCTTTCAAATCTTTAAACCCACCAGTAATGGGCCATTGCAAGAAAGGGAGAGAAGCCTATCAGTTTTTTTTTTGAAGAGGTCTGATCTGAATTCTCCCCACTGTGAAATTGGAGAGAGCCCCCCCCTCTCTCTCTCTCTCTCTCTGTGTGTGTGTGTGTGTGTGTGTGTGTGTATCTCCCCATGCCAAAAAGGGATCTTAGAAAAATATGTCCATCCTCAGCCAGATCCAGTCATTGCTTCCAGCTATACTGCTCCCTTTCCTTAAAGGCAAAGGTACTCCTGACCGTTAGGTCCAGTCATGGACTACTCTGGGGTTGCGGCGCTCATCTCGCGTTACTGGCCGAGGGAGCCGGCGTACAGCTTCCGGGTCATGTGGCCAGCATGACTAAGCCGCTTCTGGCGAACCAGAGCAGCGCATGGAAATGCCGTTTACCTTCCCGCCAGAGCAGTACTTATTTATCTACTTGCACTTTGATGTGCTTTCGAACTGCTAGGTTGGCAGGAGCTGGGACCGGGCAGTGGGAGCTCACCCTGTCACGGGGATTCAAACCACCGACCTTCTGATCGGCAAGCCCTAGGCTCTGTGGTTTAACCCACAGCGCCACCTGCATCTCATTCTCCCTTTCCTTACCTCCCTTGTAATGACTGTAGTGGGTATATCAAGCAGGTACTTCAAAGGACCAGGCTTTCCCTCTTTTCCTTGCAGATGCACTGATTACCAGTGAATAGAGAGCAACGCCTGGGGGCTGGTGGGAGATGCTGTTCTAAACAGGGAAAAGGTGGAAAGAAAACATTCCTTATTTAAAT
This sequence comes from Lacerta agilis, assembly GCF_009819535.1. Lineage (NCBI taxonomy): Eukaryota > Metazoa > Chordata > Lepidosauria > Squamata > Lacertidae > Lacerta > Lacerta agilis. Next base: position 49,347,178 of record NC_046321.1, read on the forward strand.
TTGCCATTGACTCCAGATGCTGGACCCATTTGGAAGCAAAGGAGCAGTGGGTTTGCTATGATGTGGGTTTGCAGGATGGGGCACCTGGGATTAGGCAGTGAAAGCAGGAAATGGAATTCTCCTGCAACTAGAATTTTGTCCAAGCCAGGGAAACATGTTTGGTTTTGTGATGCCCACTTCTCTTTTGAGGCAGAGTCTAATAAAGTCCTCGCTACTCAGCCTTCTGCGTGCTCATCAGGGCTGGATGATATCTGATTTTCAACACCATACATCACCGATATCTCACCAGCTAAATATCACAATATCTTGATAGATCATCTTGATAGATTATCTGAAGAAGTGTGCATGCACACGAAAGCTCATACCAAGAACAAACTTAGTTGGTCTCTAAGGTGCTACTGGAAGGAATTTTTTATTTTATTTTGTTTTGATAGATCATTATATATATATATATATATATATATATATATATATATATATATGGCGGCAGAGGGTCCTGCCGTAGTTTCCTGCATTGGTGGATGGCACCCTGCACTTCCCCGCAGCAGCTGAGGGCCTTGGTGAGGCTCCCTGCGGTGGTGAAGGGCCTTAAAATGTAAAAGAAGTAGATTTAATTTAAAAAAATTAAATAAACTTCCATATAATATATTTAATATGTATTCAACTAATTTAAGAGTAGTTTAAGTGATTTACTAGTCAAGTTGCATCTGCTCCCCCACTCAGAGGTCTAAGTGGAATCTATGCATGCATAAGCCCCACTGAGTTCAACTAAACTTACTTCTACTTTCCTGGGAGTAAGTTTCATTGAATTCAGTAGGGCTTGCTTGCAAGTAGACATGCATTTGCTTGCACTGCTTACAAAAAAACAAAAACAAAACACCCTCCCCATCATTCTCACATAGTACTCTACCTTCCATTTCAGCACAAGGTAGCCAGCTAAATCTTCTCCCCTCCACCCCCCAAAGCCCCCTCAAGCCCTCATCCCACCAATCTCTCCCTTTTTATTAAAGGGAGGGAGGGTGGGCAAGCAAGCAAAAAGACAGTCCCCTTTAAAACTTAAAAAAACTTCCTTTTTGATATGGAGGAAAGCTATTTAGGGGGAACCAGCAACATAAACACCATCAGAAAACAAAAATAAAAACTCTTCCCCCCCCCCTTTTTTCCACTGGTGAAGAAAGAAAGAAGTGCTTTCCAGTTCTTTGTTTACTTTGCCTCTTTGATTGTCTAGCCATTGGGGGTCCCTCCTGGATTGTTAGCAGGCTCTGAATAATCAGCTGAGCTGTAAGTGGAAAGATACAGGTGAAGCTGAAAGAGTTTGCTGGTTTGTGTGAGGGCTTAACATCATTTCTTATAGGTTAGGAGGGAGAGAGCAAACAAAGCTGGAGACATGGGCCTGCAGTTCAGCTGAGCTACCCCCTGGGAAGCTGTTAAGTGCCCACCTTTTGTTCCCCATATATTGCCCTGTTGAAATACTTACCACAATGTTATTTCAATATATGGCAATTTATTTCACAGCCCTAATGTTCACCTAGGGGACGAGGGTGGCGTTGTGGGTTAAACCATAGAGCCTAGGGCTTGCTGATCAGAAGGTTGGTGGTTCGAATCCCCGCGATGGGGTGAGCTCCCGTTGCTCAGTCCCAGCTTCTGCCCACCTAGCAGTTCGAAAGCATGTCAGAGTGCAAGTAGATAAATAGGTACAGCTCAGGCGGGAAGGTAAACGGCATTTCCGTGTGCTGCTCTGATTCACCAGAAGCGGCTTTGTCATGCTGGCCACATGACCCGGAAGCTGTACGCCAGCTCTCTCAGCCAGTAACGTGAGATGAGCACCGCAACCCCAGAGTCAGACACGACTGGACCTAATGGTCAGGGGTCCCTTTACCTTTTAATGCTCAACTAATTACTTAGGTTTACAGCCTCACCATGGAATGTTGCCGAATTACTTTCATAATTTAGATACCCCTTTGCCTCGTAGAGCTTTTATGTTAGCCCTTTTAAGTGCATTCCCATCATATGTATTGTCTGGAAGGTTTCAAAAAATACCCTTCCAGAACAGACTTTGCTCCTGTGGTATGAATGCAGTCGTACCTTGGAAGTCGAACACTTTGCGACTTGAACGTTTTGGCTCCCAAACACCGCAAACCCCGAAGTGAGTGTTACGGTTTGCACACGTTCCTTGGAACCTGAACATCCGATGCAGGTTCTGTGGCTTGGTTTCCGAATGTTTTGGAAGTCGAACAGACTTCCCGAATGGATTCCATTCGACTTCCAAGGTATGACTGTGCACCATATTATTTTGGACTGCCCCCTCTTTGACACTCTTCACAGAGGCTTACTGGTGACTCCTTTTACAGCTTGGTATCTACTTGCAAAGAATCTACTTGTAATCCAATACCTGCTGAGGGATGATAAATTCCATAAAGTCCTAAGGTCTTTTTATAGACCAAGGCCCAGCATCTCTTCCCAAAACAGCTTAGAGGTCAGAGTGCAGCTGGAGTCCATGGTTCCATTGTTTGTTTTAGTGATGGGGAACCAGTGGCTTTGTAGATGTTATTGGATCATCACCTCTGGCTATTGGCCATGCTGGCTGGGGCTGATGCTAGTTAAGTACTAGCAACATCTGGAGAGCTACGGGTTTACCGTACGCAGAATAAATGTGTGTGTGTGTGTGATGTAGCTTTTTACTTTCTTATGAAATGGCCAAGCAATCCCAACCCCCTTATGCTCCAGATGCGTAGACAACAATAGGGCTGAAACATCTGCACCAAATTATGTAAGGTATATTGGATCCCCTTGCAGAAAACGGAAAGGATATGCAGGACATGTCTCAGAGACTGTGGACAGATTAGCTTTGACTTTTGGAGCTCGGAATTATCATAACAATCTTTAAGAATCTGATCTTAAGCTTTGCTGTCAAGAGGAATAATGATACTGTGACATTACAGAAAGTGAGGGCAACAGGAGGACTGAACTACCAGGCAGTCATCAAAACCAATGAATAATAGAAAACAGTCAAGGGGACATCACCGAGCTCCTTCTGATATAATCATACACTTTCCGAGCATATGAAGCATGCATGAATTCCTTGCTCAGCTGCCTTTCCTCCCTTCTTTAACATTTTAACAGACTTTCTGCTTGCCTGGATAGATAACAACTGAAGCACCCTGAATGGGGTGGAGTCACTTTGTTAATTACAGCTGGGTTGCAGAGCAGGAGAGGCGAGGTGGCGGCAGCGGTGTAGAAACCCTTGCCAGTGCCTGGGACAGCGCTTTTTTTAAGAGACCAAAGTTGTTGAGTTGGTTTTTTTAGGAGATAAGCCAAAGTTGCTGCCCTCTGGTCCCCTGACGTGCCCAGTGCGCCCTGCCCCCCCACCCCCGCTCCTGCCTTCCTTCACTACTGGGTGGCAGCGAGGTTGGTGTGGTGCAAACACCCCGTTGTGGCACTCAGTACTCTTTTGAGTTGGCTAAGGAGTGTTTCCGAGTGCCTTTTCTTTCATTTCACAAACCATCTCTCCAGTAATCTGAACTCTGTAGTCTTCTGAGGTGCCAGCATTTCCTGAAGTTGCCGTGACATCGAGGTTGATGCTACCACAAGCAGTGCCGGATTTATGTATAAGCTAAACAAGCTATAGCTTAGGGCCCCACTGTCTTGGCCCCCCCCCCCAAGAATTTAAAGGAGGGGGGAAGAATCTGGATGTACATTTCCAAAATCTAAGATAAAAAACCAAATAAAATAAAACCTACGTACAGCAACAGTGTTTGGTGTTGTGTAGGTCCATAAATGACCATATTCAACACAAAAAACTGTGACAATTTGTTGTTGACAAAGGACAGCTGGACATATAAAGGGCCCCATTACCTTCAGTAGCTTAGGGCCTCATCAAACCTAAATCCGGCCCTGACCACGAGGCTTGATGAGGCAAGTGCTTCAGCGGCAGAGTGGGGATGGATGGCAGAATTGGATCTGGGTGCTCCAGCTGCTTGCTTGCTCCTTGCCTGTTTGCTCGCTGTGGTGGCAACACCTCCTCCTCTACAACAAGTTCAGGTTCTTCCTCTTCTGCGGTTGTATCACTTGTCCTGCAATCCCACCATCACTTTTTCTCTCCTTCCCTGGAAAGCTTTCAACTGCTCAGTGATTAACTGCCATTATGTTATTTTCTCAATACATTTCTGGAAAAACTCTTCTCTTGTCTCTGCTTCTCCCTTGAGTACATGGGCACTCTGCTATTCTGACTAAATTATCTCTGTTATTCATGTCTGACCCCCGTCATGCAGGTTGTGTGGGATAATCAGCCTCACATAACTAACATGTGCAAGTCTAATTATTGCATGAAAGGGTTAAAACCATAGAGTAAGCTGTCCTGCCAGGCTTAGCTAGGTCAGTCCTCCTTACTTTGGGAGGAAAGGTTATCAAGCTTTTTGTTCTCCCACTTTCCAACCACTCTATCATGTGAACTCTACCAGTAAGGTGGTCTGGACTGCTCACTGCAAGCCCGGACAGCATGGCTTTGGCAAGCCATCTTTGTGTTCCAATGCAAATAATTTAGAAATATTTACCATTTTGTAACCTAAGTTATACTGCCTGTGTTTTCTTGCTGCTATATGGAAAAGCACATGAAACTGACTTTTGAAGAGTTTGTAAGTAAGCTATTTACTGGTATAACTTACCAACATATGGTGTTTTTTATGCTAAAGGAAGTGGGGAACTTTGGAAGCAATGTAGGAGATATTTTAAAGGTCTAACCGCCTATATTTCCACACATTGCTTTGCTGCACATTTTCTGATTTTAAATCTTTGCTGGGATTCTCCCCCCAAAGAGTACTTTGCGGAAACCTGGATCTTGGAATCCAGAGAATTCACCTATTTATTTTAAACTAGTATATTTATCTTTTAAGCAAAAACAAAAAATACCAACAAGTTCTAGGCCAGCTCAGCCAGATATACAGACACCTCCCCTCTGGAAGAGAGCTAGTGTTGCAGTGGGAAGTGATTCTTCTACCACGGCATTTCAACTACATTCCTTTCAGTCCATTTCCAGATGGTTCTGTTATACACACAGGTAACAGAGGTGAAAGGCAAAGCTTTTGAACAAGTAAGCTTATTTTAAGTAGATGTCAAATGCTGGGGACCTGGAAGAGGGAAACGAATCTTCGTTTAACATATATTCTATGTATTTTGATGAATCATTGTAGTTCAGAGCAATGTAAAATAGTATTCTTTTAATTTTACATTCTCATGAATTTCAATATTATATGGTCTAGAAGTATGATAATTTGTCCTAGCTTATTATTCCCCTTCTCTCCCCTTTAAAAGAGAGAATAGAAGCTTTAACAACATGTATATTTTACAGTTCTAAATGTATGCTGGGTGAATAGATAAAGACACACTCAAATAATTTTTTTGGCAGCAAAGACTACTGTGCATCGGGAAGCTGTGTTATGGGTATGCCTATTGCACTTAAATCCCATTGCTGGTTTGCTCCATTTATGTTAAAGAGCAGCATGAAAGCAGGATTTTACAAATGCCAGTATACATTGTTAAAATGCTAATATGATGGAGTGGAAAAGTGACAGAGCCTGGAATGAAGAAAGAGAGTATGGGCTGCACATAGTTCAAAATGAAGTTGCAAGTTCACTGTATTTTTTAAAAAAGCAGTGGACTTGCTTTGAAGTATTTCAGGAGTTTAAAATGTGCTTCTCCCTCCTACCTATATTGTTTGTGCATATCGCTGAGGAAATCACAAACAGCAGGCACGGAGAGGTTGCAATTCTGTTTGGGATCATGGTGGGGAAAGGGCAAAAGTTAAATACAATCCTCCCCACATGCCTTAGTCCAGATTCTGCTCCCTTCTCCTCCTCCTCCAGCCTGGCCAATGCTACCCATTATTTAAAATAACAATAGAAATGCAAAAATGCAGTGTCTGGCAACCATCACACCTACTTTGTGTTCATCTGCTGTAGGTGGGGGGTGTGGGGAAGAGAGGAAAGGGTTTGTCTCCATGCCTCCATTTACCATGGATAGGGTAGGGATCTGTTCATAACTTGCAAACCTGCTTAGTGCAAGATTTTCTCAGGCAGAGCTGCTACCATGGCCATAGAGTAGAGAGGTGTGGACAGGCCTGTTCTCCCACTTTCCTGCACCTCAGGTCTTTGAGCAAGGGCCAAGGTGAGCTTCAGAGACTCATGGGAGAGGAAGCCTATCTCTAAATCTGTGGCTGCAAGGCTAACCTTAGGAAAGTATTAGAAGAGGTTGTGGCTTCGCCATTCATGGCCATGTTGAATGTCTGGTGCTCAGAACGTAGAGATAGAAGCACCATGCTGACTTTTAAGTCTGTCCTATTTTTGTTCTAACTTCCAGTTTCTTGAAAGCTGTCGTCCTGTGTGAAAGAAGCTTCCGTTTTTCTCCCTCATTCTCAGCACACTTAAAAAAAATATATACAAGTATTCAGAAATTCAGTGGGTATGGAATTGAGTTTGCTTTATTGTTGCAAAGTGGCTGAGGGTGGTGTGTTTGTGTGAGAGACCTTTCCCACTTAAAACTTGCCCTCATTACTCTGCAGCCTCCTCTGTGGTGGGGAGTTACCTCATGATGTCTTCCATGAGACTTTGAAATATTCGAAGGCCAAGGAGGCTAGCTATCAAGTGCCTTAGATCAGTGTTCACTGATATTATTTTTTAAGGGAAATCCTTACTTTTTACAATATCAAAAGTATTTCTTCATGATTTCTTTCAAAGTAGAATGTTTTACTTTCTCTCAGTTGCACAGTAGATAGCTGCCCCATATTCCTAGCCCAGTCAAGAATATCATGGTGTTTTTTTTAAAGGAAATGTGATCCCTGGGAAGACCACTGAATTCAGACCACTTGAGAAGTGACTTGTAGAATGAAAGAAATGACATTTACCAAAACAAAAAAGACACCAGCGACTTGGAAAGTAAGGTAATTGCAACAAAATGCTACCCTCCGCCAATGAGAATTTCACTGGAATTTTCTCTCCCTTTTGCTAATTTAGAAATGCAATTTATTATTTCATTAATTGATGGAGAATAGTAAAACACACAAACCAAAATTTTGGCACAGTGTTAATCTGTTCTAATTATACTATATGACCTTAATCCTAAAGACGCTGTGGATATCATATAGTTTTGTCCATCTGCTGCCAATTTTGCAAAAACAAAGGGCAAAATAACTGGTAGAGAAAAATGACTCTGATACAGGTTGAAGAGATAAATATAGGAAGAAACAGATGCAAGGAAGAAGCAATAGTAAGCACAGGTCCACTTGCCAATTTGCTTAGCAAGCAAATTGCTTCCACCGGAGAAGGCAGCGCTGCCAGACTAGCTGGCGGAATATGTTAAACAAGCAGGTGCATTGACAACTGTGCACAGACCATTTAAAATAATAATGTAGCCAGAAAGCCAAGATCAGTACAAAAGCCTGAGTTTACATAAACCTGCTTATACAGGTTTGTGTAATTTCACACCTGCATATGGATTGCCTGAAGGAACTGACCGTATTAATTGTACTGGATGGCCTTTAATGGCTGCAAATGCAGATGCTCTGTACAAATGTAAATATTTCTAGATGCCACCAGGAACTGATTAGGAGAACCAGGTATACCTTACCAGGCACTTGGGAGAAATGGGAAATACCGGTAGCTGCTATTTCCAAGTTCTCCCAAGTGCCTGGCAACCACAGGTATATTTCCTCGCAATATAGGGAGAGCCCGTTCTTGATTAGACTTGTTCTCCATTCTGAGAGGATATCTTTGGTCAAGTCTTAGTATTTCACTCCTGAAATGACATCTTTGCACAACACTTCTTGTGTGAGTGCTAAGCCAAAGAAAACACAAAAGGAACATTGGCATCATTTGTGATAGCCCCCAACATTTGCTCTTCCGTGTCAGATGTTTATTCTGGGCTTCACTAGATTGATCCAAACCATAATCTAGTCTAGAGATTTCTGATCCAGGGCAGGTTTTCATGTGCTCAGTCATAGATTTTTTTCCATTATTTTTTGAACATTTTTTGAAATAAAAAAAAAGAATCATTTAAATTGTACAGACCGCTTTCTCGGATACACACTTTGGACACATTCTTCCACCTAAAAATGTGTTTGTAATGGTTTTCAATGCATTCAAATGAACCCATTTTATCCATAAAATACACATTTCTGTGTGCATTTTTGAATTGAATTGAATTGAAACAGCATTGCAAAATTTCAAAATATGCATAATCTGATTGATTTTCTTAAAAAAAAACACAGCCAAGATATAGAGTAAATACTAAATGCATCCGATAAAAAGTTATGAATTAAAATAATAGCATTGACTTTACAGGGCATAGGTTTCAGGTAATATATTACGGCGAGTTATAAAGACGACAATGGGAATTTGCAGGCAATCTGTTAGAATGCATGCAAGTAATTCTCGGTCTTTTCTTTCCCCTCTCCACTGGCATAATCTAATCAGAGTTCAAATGCACACAAAAATTAATTTGGTTGCAACCAAAGGAGGACCAAAAGGGTGTGTGTGTGATGTGTTTTTGTTTTAAAAATAGCAAAATCAATAAAATCATACCATATTTCTCCTGTCCTCATATTATTTTAAGATTCTGGTTCAATTTGTCAAGTAGTGCCATTTGCCAAGACCTTCAATACCATTGTTTGAGAACGGCACCCTCACACACACACACACACACACACACCAGCCCAGTGCCTATCCATCATTGCTCTTACTGCTGTGAGCAAATGGCATATTAGCTCTGCTTTCCAGGTCTCAGTGCATAGCCTGATGGATCACTGCATTCCAAGCTGCCATATATGTCCATCCTTGGTAAATGAGGTCAGTTTGCTTTAACATTCAGACTCCGTGAAGCTAGCCACTCCCACAGTTAACTAAAGTGTGTCCTCCATAACAGAGGGCACGTGTTGTGGTGCAACCTGGCCACCTGACCCAGTGTTGTGGGTTATCTGGAAGCAGCCACAACCCCCGATAGGTCGGTCCCATGTTGCTGGGGTGTAATCTGAACAATGGGATGTCGCAAAAAGCAGCAACAGGGGACGTATTTAAGCCCATGCGAGGCTACTGAGCTTCCTCTTTGGGGCTTTTGCATCAGAACACCCGCCCACCACTCCCTAGATTTAGGGCTTGCACTTGACCTTGCTATGCCATTGTGTGTCGTCTGCCATTGGGACAGGGGCATGACAGGAATTTCCCCCACTTGGCTGATTGGCTGGTGCCATTTGGGTTTTGCCCGCTGCGTAGCAATTAGTCACAACTTGTAAGTTGCGGATAGGCTCTGGTTCAGGTGATAGGCGTGGCACATGAGGTGGCCACACCTATGCAAATGAAGGATATTCCTGTAGAGGAATCCAGACACTCATTGGTTTGGCATTCCCAGAAAGGGGTCCGGCTCGCGCCCGAGTTCAGGGGACATCAGGGCGGCTGATTGGTGCTCCAACCAGCAGCTGTCCCTGGTGTTCATCCTTGGCTGTCCTACGAATGTGGCTCTGGGACAGCACTGCCTGGAAGGGTGCAGGGAGTTAGTCGAACCAGAACTTATGCAACAACTCACTTGATTGTAATCAATAAAGTTGTGGCCTAAATTTCTGCCAAAAACCAAACCAAATATCTGACTGGTGTGAATTTATTTGGGGAAGGTAAAAGGTCTAAACACGCAAACAGATAAACCATAATAAAGTGGTTGGATATATCTCTGGCTCTCTGGCTCTCTCCACATTTCTGGCAGCCTCTACAAAGCACTACACTAATTTGTGGCATTTGCCTTGATTTAAATAAGCATGATGTGGGGAGAAGTTAGTTCAAATAACTGAAGAGCTCTCTATAATTTTGGATAGCATCGCACAGGAGAAGTTGGCTTTGCTTTTTTTTTCCCTTGCAGGAAATAAAAAGTTCAATCTTTTCCTCTGCAGGGATGGCAGTGGACAACTCAGCGTTTCATGCTGTGTGCTGTTTTACCACGAAGTTCAGAAACCCAGGCTGTGACAGCAGTGCATTCCGTGTAAGAGAAAGGAGAACAAAAAAGCAGGTTCCCTGAAGCAGAAAACTCCTTTCCAATGAAGCATCACAGGTCAAGCTGACCCGCATTGTAAGCGGAAAGGCAACCACCAGGAGTCTCATACCCCCAGGAGTCTCCAAGTTATTAGTGCATTTGCTTAAGTGGGCATGGGGTAACAAACCACTGAATAAGGACAGGAAAGTGCAATGTGACATTGCATGGCACTTTCCTGACCCAGATCAGCGATGTGTCAGTAGGGCCCAAAGATCTGAATGAATCGATATAGTATCCTTCCGCTGTGCTTTGATGTCACCTTGTACCGCTACCATCACTTCATGCAACATTTCCCGTGGCATGAGAGAGTGCAAGCATATCAGTAACTTTCCTGACTCATAGCAAGATGCAATGCAGGGATGGGGAACCTTAGGCTCCCCTGGGGAGAACTTGGGGCCAAATGTGGCTCTTCAGGACTCTCTATCTGGCCCAGTGGTGGACCTACATTCTTGTTGCCCTGTAGCTTAAACCAGCAACAAGGTCTGGGTGACCACTGTTATCTTCTTCAATGGGTTTGTTGCACAACGGTTGACCACACATTTACAATTGCCTGTGCTACCGGCTCTCAAACTTTGGGATTGTTGAAATATCAGACCCTCCAAGTGCCTCTGTTTTCCAGGGACAGTCATGGAATTACAGAAGCTGTCCCAGTTTCTAATTTGATCCTGCGATGTCCCACTTTTCCTTAGGACGTCCCTATTTTCATCAGAGAAATGTTGGAGGGTATGGAGTTACGCGACCCCCAAGCCAAGGAGATAAGTAACTATAAATATTTTAGAAGACATCTGAAGGCATAGGTAGGAAAGTTTTGTTTTTAAATGTTTAATGTTTTATTATGTTTTTATATTTGTTGGAAGTTGCCCAGAGTGGCTGGGGCAACCCATTCAGATGGGCAGGATGTAATAATAATAATAATAATAATAATAATAATAATAATAATAATGGAATAGGAGGTCCCTATTTTCATTGGAGAAACATACAACAAAAAAATCAATCAATTTGACTCAAATCAATGTGACTCAAATTAGATCTATTAGACCATTAAAAAAAACAAAAAAACAATGTGGATTAAAGTCGTTTCTGTGGCCCCTCTGGGATTAGGGGCCCTGAAGTTTAAGATTTATTAGTTTCATAGCAGATTCGCTATGAATCTGGTTCTCTCAATTCTTTCCGGATCACCCCCCTTCTCCAGCCATGTTCCCCTTCCTCAGACCACAACCCTCACTAGCCCTGATTCACAACCTGCTTCAGCATCTTTGCCTGCCTAGACTGCTTCCTTGAACTCTGATGTGTGAAACGAGGATTATGTGGCCCCTGTAACAGTAGCAGTTTTGCAGATCAAAGTGGTCAGCTGGCTATATGTGGGGTAAAGAGATCTCCCAATTAGATCACAAATTAGATTAGGGTTCCTGATTTTGCAGAGTGGTGAAAGAGGAGGAGTAAGATGCTTTGCACTGTTGTCTCAGACTATATGTACATCAGCATGAAAAACAACAGTAAAATAAATTATTTTATTTATTTCATAAATGAATAGAGTTAGTAGCATCTACACCCTTCATTTAGTCTAGTAATTTTATTTTATTTTATTTTTGCATAACAATTTAATAAATTTCCAAATAAAACAAACAAAAACACCTACAAAAAAAATTAAACCATAGTTTTGATTGAGTCCCCTCCCCCTCTTGGTTTCATTATATAATACTTTTTCACGCACGTTCTTAAAACCTTATATTCTTACTATTACCATTTTAAATCTTCTTTATCTTATTACAAAGTGACATATAGAAGTTTTCCTAATGTGAGAATCTATACACAAAGCTTAGAAAATATGCAAACGTTTATCCCCTAAAAAATAAATTAAAAAAAATTCAAAGTCCTTTCTTTCTTGGGTTTCAAATTAAATAATTTGTACCACATAGTTCAATAGTTTATTTTGCCAATCTTCTTTATCTTCTTTGGCGGAGGCATCTTCCTTCTATAAGGGCAGGCTGGTCTTGGCCTGGGGTCCACTCTTGAGTACAGGAACAGAGACTTTCGTTCAAGAAGTCCAACAAGCAGGGCTGCGGGGCACCCAGACGCCGGTCTCTTGGGGGTGCCAGGCCAAGAGTCCAGGGCCCGAGAGTTGAGTCTGGGGGAGAGCCCGCCCGTCGGTCGGAGTGCCGCGGCGGGCTCTTCTCCTGCGGGTGGCTCTGCGCCGTGAGTTTGGGGGCAACCGAGCCAGCAAGACGCTGAGGCAGCCAGCCCGCTCCACCCTTCTGTGCACCTGGGACTGGGCAACGGGGGGGGGGGGGCTGCCAGACAGATCTTTGCACCCCGGCGCCTCATATGCATAAGAAAGCCTTGCTAACAAGCCCTGTACATCTCAGTGTCATGACTTCAGTTTTTTTAAACAGCAATCATTTTCCACATTCCTTTCCAATCTTTATATATCTTCTCCCAGGCCTTTTTAATCATTTTACATTGCCACCACATATAACCTTTTATTGCCCTCCCTGCCCTCCCATCCTATTTCCCTATCACAGTCAAAGCCTCCTAGATCCTTTCACCCCACATCTCATTTTTATCTGTCGAAGTCTCCCATATCAATTCACATGAGGTACCATTTTTGTTTTGAACCATTTTTGTTTAGTGTAGTAATTTTAACCAACGGCAGCAAAACACACATCGTTCGTATTGCTAATTTAATTCAAATTGCCCAACCACTGATAAAATGGAATGTTTCTCAACAACAACAATTGCAAAATGGTTAGTTGATTTTGGTTGGGGAATGTCAAAGAATTAGGAACAGTGTAGGGAATTTTCTGACTTTATCCACTCTCTCACCAAATATACAGAAGTTCTGCTTCTGGTGCAATGGTACTATTTGTTCCTCTGTACTTCAGTAATCTTCCTTGAGAAATAGGTGGTCTTCAGTGTGGAAGGATGTTTTCTTGCTATTAGAACATAAGATTCTCACTTGACATACAGTAGGCTTGAAAGAATGCTAATGAAATGTGTGCTTATGGAGGGGGACTTTGCGCAACCTTCCATGCTGGGATGAACACCCTAAATAGGTGGACTTGATTTCAATGGAGCTTACTTAACCATGCTTAATTGTGTGTGGCAAATTGTAGGCAATGTCATTATTCTGTTTAGACTGAACCCAAGATAGCAAAGGGTCCTTCTTTATTTGGTCCACCAATTTTCAATTAACAAGATAGTTTTCTGTCACCATCTTCTTCTTCTTCTTTTTACAAAAAAGGGGACATTAATTATCTCTTTACCAAATTAAAAATTGAGTTTTCTCAATCTCTATAAAACATTCTGTTATGCAGAGATGATATTAGTTTGTGCTGCTTGCTGAAGACCTACTTTTCCACCAAGGCATTTGCAGGGTATTAGTGCCACGGCCTGGTTATCTGCTATTGTTCTGCCTTGTGAATTGTGTTGATTTCAGGGATGGGAAAATTCCCTCTTTTTGGGTTTTTCTCTGTTTCTCGTTTTTCAGATCTTCAGTTCTCCATATTCCTGCCTCCATTTGCAGTTTGTTTGTTTATATGTATTTAAGATGTCCTCGTGAAAATTCCATCTGCATTTTAGTGTGAATTTCCCACCTTTTGCTCTGGAATTCCACAAAATATAATATACAGTGTTGCATACCATTTTCAAGAATGTATGTTTTCTTATGCACGCTTTGCCTGAGAATATGTATTTTTGTACATGCTGATTGCCCGGGGAGCTGAATTGCAATATTTTGATGGATACAATGTACATGTACTTTTTGGTAATGGGGACGGATAGTAACAAACTGAAAGTTTTGCAGGCCCATCATGCTCTGTACAAATTCAAAAAGAAAGGTGGTGTGCCTCTGAATACCAACTGCTGGGAATCACAATGTGGGGAGAGAGGTGTCCTGCTTTCAGTCTTCCCATAGGCATCTGGTTGGCCACTGTCAGAAAAGCATAATAGACTAGATGGGCATTTGGGCTGAACCAGCAAGGACTGCTTAACTTCGCATGATGACAAGTGGCGATTGCGGCCCTGAGCAACCATGGTGCAAAGCCGGGGTGAACTTCCAGCTTAGCATGACCATTGGTTGCTGACAAATTGGGCCCATCCAGAGGGTTTTGCCTACCTCATAGCAATGTGGGGAAAGCATTGGATTGGATCCCTAGTCTGGGTGAGGGAGGAAGCAGTTGGGAGCCCACCAGGGAATTGGGGGTACCCAATTAAAGGGTTCCAGGGGGAGGTGCTTCTGTCCAGATGGCCAGTCAGGGGCCATAGCACCCCCCAAAAAATGGTGGTATGAGAGGTCACCCCTATTTGATGCACATCATAGGGACATTCTTAACCAGGATCGACCCTGCAAAATAATAAACCAGTTGGTTGATTCAGGATACATACCAAACGGCTATACGGAAGTTGGTTGATTCAGGATACATACCAAACGGCTGTACCGAAACCTATGTACCGTATTTACTCGAATGTAATGAGCACCTTTATTGACCAAATTACGTTGCCAAAATTTGGGTGAGCATTAGATTTGATGACACATTAGATTCACATACATATGGTACATCTGCAATCAATAAAGTTGTGGCCTATTAGAACCCAAATTATTGTTTATTGCACCTTCCCAGGATATGGGCACCGCTGACCGCAGGTTCCTTGTGCCTGGGCCGGCAAGCTCTTACAGAGCTTGCACTGTAAGTCTCCAATATTGTTATTCAAAGCAAATTTCCCTCTTCGGCTTTGCTGCTGGATTTCTCACCACACGGGATGTGGTAAGCATGTAAGAGCAGGATATATTTCATATTATTGAAGGCAGGCTTAGACTGAGGGATCATGTCTTTTCTCAAGCTCCCACCCCCTGCCCTATGAGTTAATGACTGAGCTTAAATTTGAAGCAGGAACTTTCTGGCACATCCCAGTTGGTCACCTAAGTGCCATGCAACAGCTTTCTGTCTGAGTTGAGACAGGAAGAACTGTATCAACTGAACTACAAAACAGAGGTTATGGGAATCAATGCAGTGTGCAGAAGTGTTAAGGAGGATAAAGTATACAGCACAGGAGGATAATCGGAATCTCCTTTAAATATAAATTTCTGCAACATTAGAAGGCCCTATGCCACTATGCACAATTATTGGCAACAACAAAAAAATCAATGAGATGTTCATATTTTTTTGTTTATGCTGATGCCCTTTTAAACTTGTTTCTTCGCTCTTGACTCCATACACACACACAATTTCTGTTCATGCATTTATAGCCTTGACTTAAAAAAAGCTATAAACAGAAAAATCAACAACCATTTTCTTTGATAAAATATGTCATATTAAAACCATGACTAAGGAGACATAATGAATAAGACAGTTGCAGTGCAGTCCTTTACATGTCTACTCAGATGGAAGTCCCATTGAGTTCAGTGGGCGTGGGCTCATTAACTTGAGGTGTCATTCTGCCTCATATGACCTGGAAAGCAATGAAAGCAGCCTTTTGGTTACATAAGTAATTAGCAGCATAAATCTTTTGAAAACCATCCGTTCGCACATCTTTATTTATTGACTGATTGGCTGTACTAGTTTTATTTTTATTTTTTTAATAAAAGGGTGACTCTTTTAAACATATTAAAACAGAATAGTAAAAGAGGAAGAATTGAAAATGAGCAGTCAAAATAGGAAGTTCTTTCCTGCATGATCAAATAATTTTTCTTTTGGAAACTAAGAAACCATTGCAGAGGCATATATTCTTCCACATTTGCTGGGATGGGGTGATGGGGGTATCAAGAAGTGATATCCTTTATAAACTAGATTTAGGAATTCTTATATAACTGAAGACTATCAAAACGTTTCAGAGATAATAATAAAAGATTTCAGTGGGATCTGGAGCTTAACTTTAAGAAAACAGCAACATTTGCAAAAGTTTCATTGGTTGGTACTTCACAGCATACCTTTTCATACTATGAGTGAGTTTTTCAAACATTGACGGAGACCTCTCTTCCTGCGCGAAGCTCAACGTTTCCTTACAAGACAGGGAATAGAATATGAAGAGTTCTGTTTATTCCATTTAGCTCTAAGATACTAAAACGAACAACAGTATAAAAGAAAAAGAAGAAAGGCAAAATATTTCCAGGGTTTTCTGCTGATGTTCCATGTGTTCAGCACTGTAGTTTCTGAAAACCAAAATTCAGGCTTAACTTAGCCCCGGGAACGTACTAAGTTATTTAGAAACAGGTGAGGCTATAAACAAAAGTCAACGCTCAGTGTTTGATCCATTCATATTTATATTCTGCTTGACTGACAAAGAAAGAGGCATCTGAAGCGCTTAGTTGCCATACTGCCAAATGTGTTTTTTTTTACATTGTTCATCATTTATTAATTTATATACCACTTACATACCAAAATGATTTTCTAAGTGGTTTACAAGTATGAAATCATTTATAAAATACATTCATGCCAACAGTGAAAAAAGGTGTATCTGTGTTACCACAGGAAACAGGGTAGGACAAGCAGCAGCCTTGATCCTCAGCAGAATAAACTGTCATGACCAACTTCTCTTACTGAAGCTCAGGCAAGAAAGGACAAGGCTCTATAGCCACAGTCCAAGGCCATTTATGGACTCAATAGCAGAGGAGGAAGCAATATGGTAAAACACCAAGGGCAATTGCCCCTTGAAGGCTCCAATGTTAGAAGAATTGAGGAGTTGCTTTGGCCTTGGAGCTCAACCTTGAGGAGCAGCAACAAAAGAATGTTCAAGGCGTAATAAGATTTCTCTGGTCAGCTGAGAAAATCGATTATTATTATTATTTTTAAATTAGTAGCATTGTAGGATCTCTATGTAGGATGTGTGAATATGCTGCACTTAAAAATTGTATCTTTATATTACGTTTTAATATGTGTGCAAATGTGCCTTTTCCATGATTTTATCTTGCCAAGGCCAATGACCACTGCAATTTATGGGGAGGGGAAGAAAAACAATTAACAGTGCTGGATTATGCACCTTATTGTAATTCATGAAAATGAATGTATCAATCCAGGTGTATAATTAGCTTGGAATCAGATGCGCAGTTGGACGGTAAGGCTACTTGCCAGTTTGCTTTTCCCTCCTGCCCATAAGCTAACCTTGGCATATTTGGGGAAAACAAGGTAATTACAGTGCAGACATTAATCATATGTTTCATTATTGTAAGACTGTTTGAAACTCTGCCTTAAATTACCAATACTTCAAATTCTAGAAACAATCTATTGCTGATTAATTTTGATAAGATTATATCTACAATCCACGAAGCATGCATTTGACACTCATCCTGGAATATTCCCAAATATAATAGAGATAATTGACAGTGCAATCAAAACCTGTTTTGCTCCAGGCTGGGGCAGGAGGGTTTGGACTGGGCGTAGGTGTCTCTCAACTTGCCTCTGCCTCTGGGAGTGTATTTCCTGTCCTTTTATCAGCATGGAGTTCCCTGTTCCACCCGTTTAATGGGCAGCATCTCCACGGCTGGCAGCCAGTAGAAAGCCCTGAATCGGAAAGCTCTGCAGATGTGGCTGAGGCAGTGATACATCTGATCTCATGGTGGTCCCACAGCCATCACACAATGGCACTTGGCTCCATCTAGGCCCCACCTTCAGCCCACTTAGCATGGACCAGTGTTTTTCAACCACTGTTCCGTGGCACACTAGTGTGCCGCGAGATGTTGCCTGGTGTGCCGTGGGAAAAATTGTGTTTATTTGATTCCTATTCAAGAGAATTACTTTATATATAGTCAATATAGGCACAGAGTTAATTTTTTTAATATTTTCTAATGGTGGTGTGCCTCGTGATTTTTTTCATAAAACAAGTGTGCCCTTGCCCAAAAAAGGTTGAAAAACACTGGCATGGACAATGGGGATGGGGATGTACTGGAGCCCTGATGCTATAATTATTATTATTTATACTTCGCCCATCTGGCTGGGTTTCCCCAGCCACTCTGGGTGGCTTCTAACAGAATGTTAAAATACAATAATCTATTAAACATTAAAAGCTTCCCTAAACATTAAGCCCCTCTAGGAAGCAGCTGGAGTTAAAATTGCCCCCTTGTTGTTTATAGGACGGATAGCTTTGTTAGAATTGTCCTGCTCGCGTGTAGAACCCTGGCAGAGACACATGCCCAACTGGCATGTTCTCTCCCTCCTGGTCAGTCATTCGGGAGCTTCAAAAGCTTTCTCCAGCCCAAACATTACAGCGACTGATACCAAAAGGCATTAGCACACTTAGGGATCCTGCAGAGTACCCGGTATTTGCAGTTTGCGTAACAGAACTCAGTAGCACAGCATTTTGGCTAACCTTCGTTTATTTACATATAATACACTCAGAGCATAATTGACTCAGCTCCTTCCTCTTTCTCATCAGACAGCAAAGAGAAAGAACAAAGGACAATAGTCCTACATCACGGAACACAGTAATACCAAAACATCCTGTCTCCGTCACTTCCCACACTGTGGAATAAAAACGTCATGTGATAGAAAACAATCCAATGACTGCAAGCACAGAGCAAGAATCCTAACAAGCTTATGGGTTACAGTCACAGACACATGATAAGCCACAGAGGTAAGGTCTTGGGACACCAAGGGGACACCAACCTTTTTGGATTTGCAAACCAGAGAAACTGCTTTGGGAGCCACACGTACACCAAGACATGATGCTGTCTATTCTATTGGCTACCACCGAATGTTTCTTTAAAGGCTAATTTCAGTGGGGGAAAGGGAGGAGGGAGGAAGAATGTAGGCACATGCGCATCCACGGGCACCAGGCTCACAACTTCTGCCTTTATGCTGCATATGCTTTTGTGAACTTCAGTCCACTTCATCTGATGCCTGAAGTGTTATCCTCAGTTGCAAGTTTATGTATATGTGCAACAACACATGGGGCTCTGATACAAGAGGGCTTACCTCAGAAGCAGGTGAGGCAGAGGAAGATCTCCAGCACCTCAAATCCAGGGCTGGCTTTACTATTAGACAAAGGGGGGCTGCTGCCTCAGGTGGAAGGTGCTTGAGAAGCAGCAATTCCTCCTAAGCCCCACAGCTGTTCCTCACTGTGCGTGGCTCCTAAAGTAGCCTGATGCCCTCAGGTATAGTGGAAGATGTTCCCCTGTCACCAAGTGCTGAAATAAGATTTCACTAGCAGACTGCTCAGTTTCTGTACCCAGAATGGAGAGGGCACCCTTTTGTCCTTGGGCTGCAACATCTCTGAACTGGCCTTCCTCTTCCCAAGCGGGGAAAATGGAGGTTAACTAAACCAAATAAAATTCTTTTTGCTTCAGTTAACATTGTTTCCTTTAATTCTCTCAGGTACTGTCATCATTTAATTCTGAGATCTAGGCACAAATCAGAACTAAAACAAATTAATCTTCAACCTAGTTTTGAACAAAATGCACACTGAAGGTCAATTGGAGAATCAAAAAAGAACAGATGGGATTTAAGGAAGATTACCTGAACAAATCAGTGGCCACTTAGCCTCATGAATTGTGCCTCCCCCCCTTTCAACAGGCATGACATTATTTTGTGGCTTACTTTGCAAAGTTTTCTTTGAAAATTGGAATTATAAAATGTCAGAGCAGCAAACTTTTTTAAAAAAGTAAGTCCCTGTTTGCATACATCAAATACAAATATAAGAGAGAACAATTTGAAAACTGAAAGTGCTGTGGACAGTCTGTGACCTAAGGAATCAATGAAGACCTTAAATTCAATTGAAATCTAAATAGCTCTCAAGTAAAAATATCACTAGGCTCAACATGCACACAAATGACCATTCCCGAATATATATCTGCAATTTTAGTCTTCTAATATGTGGCTCTTCTGTAGCAAAGTGACAATGTGATTGGAAAGGATTTTCTGTGCTGGACTGAAGGGTGTATTTGCCCATATTCTTTTATGAAGGAATAAAGATTGGATTTTTCACTTCTTGTCCATGCTAACAGAAAAGTCATCCATATGCTACAGGCACTCCCTGAAATAGTTTCTCGTGGAAACAGTTAAGGAATCACTGGACCTACCTGTTTCCAGTGACTAGTCCTTGATGTACCCTACAAATATTTGTACAACCAGTTTCACACATGTCCCCAGGCACCCCTTAATGTTTTGGTTTTTTTTTAAATGACATCATGGTTAGGAGGAGAAAGTACAGAGCGGCAATCTGGGTCCCTCAGCTGCCACAATCTGCAGATTCAGTGGGGGTGGATCAACGGCAGAAGGGAGGAAGAGGGAAGCAGGCGGAGATAGAGGTAGGCAGGAAAAAAAGGCTGGAAGGCATCTGCAAGAGATATGCAGCTCCTGCCTGCATCAATCTCTGATAGCAGGGGGGAGGTGATTGGCTCCAGCAGTGGCACTAAGGAAGGAGGCAGGTGTATGCAGAAGCTGCAGATCCATCCCAGCCTTTTTCTCCCGACTGCACCTGTCTATGTCTCATGGATCTGTCTTTGTTTGAGCTCCACTGATCACCTTTTTGCTCATATCAGATGAGAGACATTGCATACTCTAGGACTGGGAAATGAAGAAATCTTAATCTGTCAATTTTGGCTACCTCATCTGGTTAAAGATACAGATAATGAAAACTGACTGTCTCTAGGTATATCTGGTATACACATACAAAAGAAAATGTGGTATTTTCTCTCCCTTTCTAAATTAAAATTTGCATTTTTTCAGTTTAGTTGCTCATTTAAAATATTAAGTTAAATTTAGGGGTTTTTTTAGTTTAATGAATAGAAATAATATCCTTTATTCAATAAATGATCACCTTTAAACAAATAAATGACCACCTTTAAACAAAAAAGCCTTGGGTGCATACTCTAATGAAATGTCGTGGGAGTTTGGGTGGTGTCTTATGCTTGTATCGGGAATTACATTTCAGTCCCTCTCAAGTATGAATCAAATGGGAATGCTTTATGAATTCCACCTAGATTCTTCTTCTTCTTTCCCCTTCTAAAATTCACTGTCACAGTAATGGCTTCTTTACTGCCAAAGCTGTGTACTAGCAAAACTACTGGCCAGTTTTTGAAATGCTGGCAAGGCTGATTTTTACCCTGTAGACACAGCGTTTTGACATTGATAGTAACTACAACCATCACCCACCAGTGGAAAAAAGGAGATGCCATTGGAGGGTAGTTTTTAGAGTATCATAAAAAGTCACTAAACCAGATGGCAAATGCACTAGTGGTTACATTTTTAATGTGCATTGCAGATGGTTTGAAATCATTTTACCTTGTTTGATAGGAGGAACGATCCCATTTGTAAGATGACCCTTTTCATTTTACAGCTAGAAAGTGCTCGGGCTCATATTCATCAACTGGAGGAGCGACTATCTTGGCTTTCTCTCAAAAGCTGAGATTTCTATGCCTATGGCATATGGATTTAAAGTGTCAAATGTCTCCATGCCTACATTTCGTTTAAAACATTGCTATAACTATTTGTTTAATCTGCTAAAATACATCATTTTGCGTGCACAACTAGGATAACCGTAAAATATATCTTCTTGCGAAGTCAAATATTAACTTTTCTTGGTATCTCTTGCTAAACAAGGTCAGCTTTCTAGAGATTGCCAACTTTTTTATTGGATGTGCCTTTATGTCATTATAAGTGGCTCGACATGCATAAAAAGTATGGAGAGCTTTCTTCGCTCACTTTATCTCAGTGTCAGATAAAGATTCAGCTAAATTTCTGAAGGTTAAGCTACTGTTTGCAACCCAGGAGGAAGGCCAATAAAAGTGGCTGCAAAACTATTCCTATACCACAGTTATAAACCTATACCTATACAAACCTAAACCTATACCACAGTTCATTTTCTGCCTGCATTCATAGACTTTCAAATAGCAATGTGATGCTCTCAAGATATTGTTGAATTTCATTTCCCAGCAGCCCAACCAGCATGGCCAATAGTCAAGGAAGACGGGAGTTGTAGTTCAGCAGCATCTGGAAAATATCATACCAGCTACCTCTGGTCCAGAGAACAGATACAGACAATCAAAGTTCAACCCATGTCCAAGGTAAATCTCTGATTCCAGAATCCTAAGGTTCAGTTATTCTGCATTACGCAAACAGAAGTTGAATCTTTTTCTAGGAAGCATTGCAAACTTGCTTATTTGTAAAGCTTGCAAGGTGTTTCTATTACTAATTCAAGAAAGAACACTGATGTATACTAAAGAGTTCCTGGTCTGTCAAAATATGCACAATCTACTCCCCTTTATAGCTGCATCATGTGTTGCAGGAGAAGCCATTGAATTTTATGAGCAGAACATCCTCTGTTAACTTTCCGTATGCCAGAAACTCGAGGAAAGCAAGGAACGTTTCTCTTTGTTTTTGGAGGGCCAGGGAAATTTGTTGTTGACATTTTTACTGTTAATTTTCTGCCGGGTCATAAAGTTTAATGGTTGATTTATAGGAGATGGTGTTCTCATTAAGAGGGGGAGGGAATGATCACGTGGGAAGAAAGTAGATGGTAAGAGAAGCACAGCGAGGAAAGAGGGGACAAGAGAGACTCTCCTAATGTGTAGCTAATCAGTTTCATTTCCCCACCTAAAAAAAAAAAATAGTCTGGAGCTATTGTTTTAGCTGTTAAAAGAAAAAAAAGAGCTTATTTAAACTCCCAAGACTTTAAAAGGTCATTGCTTGTGGAAAATGAAAAGAATCTATTAGCCCACAGTGTGTTTTCTCCTAGAGCAATATTTGACTTCTGGAAACAGACTAGGTTGCCACGTCTTTTGAGCACAAAACCTGCCAAGTCCTTACTGTATTCTTTGTAATCCTTCCCTCTTGAACAATAGTCCTTTGAACCGTGCTGTTCAGATTTCTTCTTTCCCAAGGTTAAAACAAGGTTGAGCATTAGCATCGTAGATGGCAAAGGGCATATGTACATATGGATGAGAACTTATGTACATATGGATGAGAACTTTAAAATTACAGTATTTTAACAACCATAGTAATTCTAATGCAGGACTAAGAAAGTGGCCTAAGTGCTTCTCCGCCTTTGTGAGGGAGGCCTGCTGGTGAGATGCCTCACACACCTTCATAGAAGCCTCAGTAGGTGTGGTCTTAAGAGCCATGGGATGGGGAAACAAATCAGAGGGTTTGCTAGAGGAAAGTTTTAACCCCTCCCATGCCCTATTGTAATGGGCTTCCTCAAGTTGTTATTTGCCGTGTGCGTGTGTATTGTTTTTCCTAACAGGGCACACAATAACTTTAGCAGGGGGAGGATTTTTAATCAGAAAAGCCACTCCTCCTACAACGTGGTCTTGATTTATATTTGACCCCTCTGCTTCTGCTATTTTCAAAACCTGAAGGATATTTGAGTGCTATACACACATTTCCTTTGTCACATCTACTTTGTTAGATGAGCATAAAAAACTGTGTGTTCTAGCATGGTTTGCAATACTTCAGTGAAACTGTCCTTAGTATCTAACAGCCATTCCAACTATGGTTTTTTGTTTTGTTATTTCATCATATTCTAGTTTTCTTTCTCTGTGCTTTCCCTTAAACTAGTGCATTTCTTCTGTCCAGCCCTCTAGTCTTTCAGACAACTTCTCCTTTCTCACCTGGATCTGCTTAAAAGCACTTATGTTCAGGTATTCTCCAGGTTGCTTTGGACATTGTTGATATGGCACATTTATCAGGGGTCAACTGTCTAGTTTACAAGGGCAAGCAATCAAACTGTGCTTTTAGCCAATGCCCTCTTGCTACTACTGTCAAGTTGCTCTTAGGTCACAGAATGCTTGCAGTGATTTGGGGAGTTTGCTGTCTTCTGTCCACCTGTGCTATATGGAAAACATACACATGTCTCATTTCAGAACATATGGTGAAAATGAATAAACATAAACAGTCTGTATCCAGTACTGTGCAGGAGAAAAGACAAATCTCCTATTTGTATCTAATTAATGACACAATTCCCTTACAGTGTTGCTGCCAAGCAGTGGCATAGTGTGGGGGGACATGGGGCTGCCGGGTCTACCAGGGGGGCACAACACTTGCCCTGCCCCGGGTGCCAGCAACCAATGCTAAGCCACTAATCTATGTGAAATATGCACAGCACTCTGAAGCGCTATATATACATGTTAAGAAATGCTGTTCCCAGCCTTAGGACTCAGCTATACAGCTGCAAATAAAACATTTTAAATGTGTTGCAAAGTGCAATATACAAATGTGACACTAGATGGTGACAGTGAGCTATGCCAGATTCAATGTATTTTTCAAAACTTTTTTAAAAGCATTTTTACAGCGTTTTTGGAATGTGTGTAGATTCCACCTTAATTTGGGTGTGAATTTACCTGCAACATTTGGAAAAGGCAGACTCTCCGAAGGCAGAGGTGAGAGATTTCCCACCCGGCCTTTTGCAACCATTAGGCCCGGGGGAGCAGGTCTCCTACAGAAGGAGGTCTTCCTCTTTGTCTCGTTCTAGCATTCCACCCTTTGTGCAGATTGTACCAGAGTGCAAGTATGTGGTTTGATTTGCACAATATCTTCCTTGTTACGTTATTAAATACAGCTGGATAGTTCAGTTGGTTAGAGCATGGTGCTGAAAAAGCCAAGGTTGCAGGTTCAAATCCAGCTACATATTCCTGCATTGCAGGGAGTTGGACTAGCAGATCCTCAGGGATCCTACCAACTCTTATGATTCTACAGCTTTTTAACAAATGCTTAATTTGTCAAGTATTTATTCCAGGTGTGAAGGAACAGAGCAGAATAGAATAGAACCATGAGGGTCATCTACTCCAACCCCCTGCAATGCAGGAATCTTTTCCCCAACACTGGGCTCGAACCCATGATTCTGAGATTAAGAGCCTCATGCTCTACCAACTGAGCTATTCCAGAGCAGCAGAGGTGAGGAAGACCTTTTGAGCACAGCAGGCAGGAACCACAGCTCTCCTACCCCCTGTAAGCCAATACCACTTTAACATGTGGGCAGGGCTTCCCACCTGCCAATCATCTGATGTCATTATGATATTAGGTGGCAACTTCAAAGGGGATTTAAAGAGTTAATGGGTTTTAAAAAAAGGACTGCTTAAAGTCCTTCAGTCCTTAGGGGAGGGCGTACATGCTCTTTCCCCTGACTAAGGACAGTGTTTTCTAGGTCTCTGTGTGTACAAGAACAAAGAAATGGCAGCTTGAGTCAGAACATGGCTGAAAGGGAAGATTTGATTTTCAGCTCTGGAAAAGAACAGTTGAGTCCAGCTTTGGGGGGCGGGCGAGCAGGTAATGTATGTATTTATAAATAAACTGAGCCATTACAGAAACTCTTTAAGCCTCCAATTATCTAGCTGTCCAAGGGGAACCAAAATCAAGTAAGTGCCGTCCCTGGAACCTCTCACCATTTGAGAAAGTACATTAGTGGCAATAGGAACATACTGGGGTAGTGGTCAATGAATATGTCTCACCGACAATGCAAATTGTCCTCTGACTATTCTAATCTATTATTATACAGCTAACTGAATATTTGGAATGCTGCCATACCTTGTACTATTGCAACAGTCGGCGAGACAAAAGGTATTTGTTGTTTCCATTCTCACCTTTCTGCTTAGCTAATAGGTCTCCAAATTGAAGGGATACATTGAATGCTACAACCATTTTGTGAATCTGAATGGGTACAATTGTTCGGCATGCTTTGCAGAAGCACATGCTTCTTCTTTGCTTTCATCTGTGTCCTCCTTACTAATGCGACTCATTGTGATCTTAATTCTGCCTCAGGTGCAGGCGGTTTCCCCCTCCACCTTTTAATATAATGTTCTTATTCCTAGCACAAAAAAAGGCTGCTGGCTAAGCACTCCATCCTCATTGGCATAAGATTGTCATTTCTTAAAAGGAAAAGAGGACAGCAGCTGGGGACTTGGCTCAAAAGCATGCAACTTAACAAAAAAAATGGCATTTGCCTTTACATAAAAAAGTGCAGCTACTGGATAAGAAAAAGGGCAAATCATTAGGCATAGTGTTGGATCACTGAAAGCTTCTTTCTAGGAAGTCAGGCCATAGGCCACCTAGCTCAGTACTGGCAGGGGCTGTTCATTGGGTTTCAGACAGAAATCTTTCCCAACACTAATAGGAAAGAGTATGGACTGAATGTGGCACCTTCTGTGTTCTACTGAGCTCTTGAACAAGAAAAGTACACATCTGAGCATGGGGACCAAGCCATCTTTAAATCAGCCCAGTCCTGATGCCTTACTATGGAGAGATTATCTCTTCCTGAGGGGGAGGAGATGGGCAGGTTTACATTTATAAAATGTTGTGTGCCCACCTTCTTTTATTTAAAAGCTCTGCTGCTAATCCTGTGGAGTGGAACCCTGGATTTCTGACGCAAATTCTTGCCCCAATGGCAACAGTGTTACTCCATCTAGCTCAATCTTGTCTACACTGACTGGCAGGACTTCAGACTAGTGTCTTTACCTGCCCTACTTAGCAGATGCCAGGGATTGAAACTGCGAACTTCTACATGCAAACGTTTACTATGCCACCCCTGACCTTTTAGTCTTCCCCCAAATGGTAGCGTAAGGGACTGTGCTGAGGAGGGCTGCACTGTGGAGGAATGGTGTGAGCCACCCCCTCCCCCTGATCCTGAATCTTCTCAGGAGCAGGAGGACAGCGTAGATTTGGAGCAGTGATTTGCAGAGGGGCATAGTTCAGAAGGCAGAAGCTGGGAAATACTGAATGGGGAATAGCTAGAAGAAGAAGAAACACTGGGAGAGAGAGGGTTAACAGATTCACAGTTGTTGGACAGCATTCCTCCACCGCCCTCCCCAAGGTCGAGAAGAGCTCAGAAAGTCTCAGAACAGAAAGCACAGAGGATACAAGATCAAATTACAAGACGTGGAGTGAAATAGATTAATAGGAATGGAGGGGGGAGTAAGCCTTAATTGGGAGCACTGCCATTCTAGGGAGACGTGTTCTTTTGTCTCTCACTGTGACTATTAAATTATCTAACTGGTAAGACGTTCCTTTTGTTTGATCTTCTTATTTACTGCCATGGAGGAGGAAACCAATTCCCCAGGGCCTGACAGGTAGACATGACAGCAGCCAATGGAGACTTATCTGCTGCCCTTCTGTTCCTATTGCACTTTGATTACCACCCAGCATTCCTTTAGTCATTGCAATGACGGTCATATATCCTCCCATTTCAAATTCTCCCCTTTCTTTCCCCCTTAGTATCCAGGAGAAAGAGAGGAAGAAACCTCTCCCCTCTCAATGCGGCACCTCCTGCTTCCATTGTCTGCCTTCCAATGTGACCCATTCAGGCTCTGAAGTGAATTCTGCAAGGGCTAGCTAGCTTCCAAGTCTCGGCTCAGTTCGTGTGCATCTTGCGCCCCCAATGGCTCAGACTGGTGTCACAGCATGATAACAGCCCAGCACAAAAGAAAAGAAACAAGAACAAATGTGCTATAGTGGGATTTCCTTATCTTGTTTCCTCCACACCCCCTGACATGTATATTTTTGTTGTTTAGGAGCAATAAAAGCAAACCTAAATGCTCCTGCAATGTTCACTTCAGAGTGAACAGTTGCTTTGGCTATATATTTTCAGTTGGTATAATTAGGTCTCTCTGACCTATTTTTACTGCCCTGATACTTTTGATGGATGCATGAGTCTCTCTTTCTCCCCACCCCACAAAGTACTTAGGAATTTGTTTGCAGCTCACACAGTCGCCTGGGCAGGATGTCTCTATATTTAAAATGACGTAAAGTGCTTGCTTCTTGCCTCTGCATGTTAAAGTGCATACTAGTTGCCTCCGAGTGAAAAATGCTGTCACTGTGAGAGACATCAGAAGACGGGAAGATGTATTCTCTCACAGGGGAACTGAAGCATGCAAAGGACATGATCTCAAGGTAGCAAGTGTTTCCTTTTTTTTTTTTTAAATAAAAATGCTTTATTTTAATGTTTCAAATTATAATACATACACATATTTCCGACAAAACATACACAACCTACATACATTTTTCAACATCTTAAAAACCAAACACTCCATCATACTTTCCTTATCTTCATCACACTCTACCCACCACCTTCCGACACCCCACACCCCACCCTGTGCATGACTTCCAGTCAACTCAGCTATAATTTCTTTCTGTTTCTCCTCTTTCTTTCTTCTAACACACTATTATTCCAATTTCTCGTTTATTTACAGTTCCCCTTTGTTGTCTAACTTATTTAATATCCAATAGTTGTAACGGAACTTGTTCATTATAATAGGAGATTTGACTTTTCAACATAATTTTTCAAGTATCCTCTGAACGCTTTCCAATCTTTGTCTGCCCTTTCTTTTGTGGTCCTTCCAATTTCTTCCATTATTTTAGACATATTGTGATATTCTAGAAGTTTGGCGAGCCATTCTGTTTTTGTTGGGATTGCTCCACTTTTCCAATTTTTTGCTATCAGTAACCTTGCGGCTACTGTTGCATATAAGTATAATGTTTTATCTTCCTTCTTTAAACTGTCTGGTACTATTCCCAGTAGGAAACCTTCTGGTGTTTTTTTAAAAGAGTATTTAAACATTCTTTTCATCTCGTTATATACAGTTTCCCAAAATCGGACTATGTTGGGGCAATTCCACCATATGTGTATCATGGTGCCTTTTCCTGCATTGCATCGCCAGCAGACATCTCCGCAGTTTTTATTTATTTTGGCTATTTTTTCTGGTGTTAAGTACCACCTGTGTTGTATTTTCAAATAATTTTCTTTCAATATATTACATCTAGTAAAATTCATATCTTCTTTCCATAATTTTTCCCATTGCTCTAACATAATATTCTTTCCAATATCTATTGCCCATTTAATCATTGATTCTTTAACTAATTCATCCTTTGTCTCCCATTCTAACAACAAATTATATAATTTGGATATATTTTTTGAAGTTTCTTGTAATAAATATTTGCTAAATTTAGAAGTTCCTTTTTCAAATCCTATTTTTTTATCTTTTTGTAATCTGTATTTAATTTGGGTATACTGAAACCAGTCTGTGATATATGCCTTTATTTCTTCATAATCTTTTAACTTTAATACAGCATTTTCTTCTTCTAATACATCTTTATAAGTGACCCAATTTTCTTTCATGTTCCATTTTTTAACTGCGACTATCTCTGCCGGCGATGCCCACCATGGTATTTTGGGCTCTAGGATTCTTTTGTGTTTTTCCCAAATTTTGTAAATAGATTTCCTAATTATATGCCCCAAAAAACCTTTATGCACTTTTGCTTTTTCGTCCACTAGATAGGCATGCCATCCAAATCTCGTTTCCACTCCTTCTAGGTCCAATACGTCTGAATCGTCTAGTTTAATCCATTCTTTTAGCCAGGTCAGGCCCACCGCATCGTGATATAATTCTAAATCGGGGAGGCTAAATCCTCCTCTTTCTTTCTTATCAATCATGATTTTGTACTTTATTCTTGGTTTTTTCCCTGACCAAATGAAATTTGCCAAATCTTTTTTCCAATTTTTAAAGCATTTTTCTCCTCCTAATATTGGGATACATTGAAATAAAAACATCATCTTAGGTAATATATTCATTTTTATTACTGATATTCTCCCTAGTAATGATAAATTTAATTTGTCCCATACTTGTAAATCGTTTTTTACTTCTTTCCATACTTTCCCATAATTTTCATTAATTAAATCCATAGTATTTGTCGTTATGTTAATTCCCAAATATCTTAATTTTTTTTGAATGCCCAATCCTGTAATTTCTTGTAATTCCGCTTTATCTTTTTCTTTCATGTTCTTCACTAATACTTTTGTTTTCCCATAGTTTAATTTGAAACCTGCTAATCTACCGTATTCATTTATGCACTCTAATATTCTGGGTACACACTGTAAGGGATTTTCTGTTGTGATCATGATATCGTCCGCGTAAGCTCTCAGCTTGTATCTTTTAACACCCACTGCTATACCTCTAATTTGATTGTCTGATCTTATTTTCTCGAGTAATGTCTCTAATACTATTATAAATAACATTGGGGATAGAGGGCATCCTTGTCTTGTACCTTTGAATATATTGATCTCTTCCCCCATCTCTCCATTAATTATGATTTGTGCCTTTTGTTTATTATATATTGCGTTAATACCTTTTTGGAAATTTTCTCCTAAATTCATTTCTTCAATCAATTTCCCCATAAATTCCCATGAAATTTTGTCAAATGCTTTTTCGGCATCAATTGAGATCAGTGCCGCTTGCTTATCGGTTCTGATTTGAAGATATTCTATTATATCTATTATATTTCTTATATTATCTTTTATCTGCCTTCCCTGTACAAAACCAGCCTGATTCTTGTGTACTATTTTCCCTATTATTATTTTTAACCTATTAGCCAATAATCCTGCATATATTTTATAATCAGCATTTAATAGAGAGATGGGCCTATAATTTGAAATTGATTCTAGATCCATACCTTGTTTTGGTAAGAGTGTTATGTATGCCTGGGTCCAAGAGTCTGGAATGTTCCCCTTCTCTAGTGCTTCCTCTATCACTTCTTTTAATGGTTCAACTATTTCTTCTATCATTTCTTTATAATATTCTGATGGTATGCCGTCCGGGCCTGGGGATTTTCCTATTTTAGTCTTTTGAATTATTTCTTTGATTTCTATGGTTGATATTGGTTCATTAAGTAATTTATAATCTTCTTCTGCTATTTTTGTTAATTTGTTTTCTTTTATATATTTCTCTATCTCCTCTATTGAGACTTCATCCTCCTGATATAATTTTTTATAATATTCTCCGAATTCTTTTTTAATTTCTACTGCATCCTTTATTGTTCTTTCTCCTATTTTTATTTTGTTTATTAATTTTTATTTGGTTTATTTGCCCACTCGAAATTCCTATATTTCCAGAATTTAATTTGTTGCTCAACCTCTTGTTCTATGATTGTATTATATTCTGTTCTCAATATTTTTATTTCTTCTTTTAATCTCTCCTTATTTTTACTCATGTATGCTAATTTTTCTTTCCTCCTAATTTCTTTCAATAATTCCTTTTTTTTATTTTCTTTATTCTTATGTATTATTGAATTTTGTTGTATAAAGTATCCTCTTGCAAATGCTTTCCCAGCATCCCACACTGTTTTCACATTTATCCCTTTCTTCCAGTTGTTTTCAAAATATTCTTTCATCAGTCTTTTAGCTCCCTGGATTACACCTTGATTTTTTAGCAAAAAAACATTCATTCTCCACCTTTTGCTCCTTTTCTCCTCTTTTTCTTTAAGTATTAATGATACTGGGTTATGGTCAGTAAGTGTTTTGGGTAGTATTTCTGCTTTCTCTGTATTTATTGTCATGTCTTTGGTTACCCATATTCCATCGATTCTACTATGAGAATCGTTGGGTTCTGAGAAGTAAGTAAATTCTTTTTCAACAGGGTGTTTGTCTCTCCATATATCAACCAAATCAAGAATTTTCACCATTTCCACAAAGCTTTTTGGTAACTTCCCATCATTTCTCCCCGTCCCTTTCTGCAATCTATCTAATTCCGGTTCCATTACTCCGTTCAAATCCCCCAGCAGAATAATATTCATGTCCATATATTCCATTAGCAGAGATCTTACTTTGGCGTAAAACTCAGATTTCCCGTTGTTTGGCCCGTAAATTCCAACAACTACAATTGATTCTCCTTCTAATATTATTTTAATAATCACTATCCTCCCTTCTTCATCTACATATAATGATTTGGGTTCATACTTGCTTTTAACATATATTACAACCCCCCTCCTTTTCCTTACATCAGATGAGATGAACTCCTCCCCTAGCTTTGGTTTGACCAGTATTCTTTTATGTTTCCTATTAACATGAGTCTCTTGCAGACATATTAAATCCCACTTTTGTTTATCTAAGATGCGTTCTATTTTCTGTCTTTTCCTCCTATTATTTAAACCATTTACATTCCATGATAACAATTTGAATTTCATTCTTTATTAATTAAAAAAAAGGAAAAAGAATATTTCCTTTTTTTCTTTTTCTTTAAAGGTCAATTGAAAGACTTTCAGGTTTCTGTGTAAGTGAAAGAAATGAGTTTATATTTGTTATTGGTCTGGTTGTTACCCCTGTTATAGTTCTTTATCCTTCCACCCTTTGCTGGACTTCTTCTTCCTCCTCCGATAGTTCTCCCTTTTTCCTTTCCTCTATTCTTCCTTCGCCTTTTCCTCCTCCCAGCTCATCACGATATTTCCTCCAGAATATGTCTGCTTCCTCAAATGTCTCAAATCGTCTTCTTTTTCCTTTAAAGTTGAAGGACATCCCCACTGGATATTCCCATCTAAAGGATATTGATTTTGTCCTTAGCGCTTTTGTTAAAAATTGGAATTGCTGTCTCTTTTTTCTCAGCCTCGGTGGGACCTCTTTCATAATTATTATTTCTTTTTCGTCAATCATTAATTTGTTCTTGCTCTTTGTTTGAAGAATTTTATCTCTCATCCAACTCGATGTGAATTCGATAATGCAATCTGCTGGCCATTTGTTCATTTTAGCTTTTCTTGAATTCACCCTGAAGATTTTCTCTGTCTGTTCAATTATATCTTTTTCTTGCAGATGCAACCACTTTGCTAAAATGTCAATCATTTTCTTCCATATATCTTCCTTCTCCTCCTCTGGGATGTTTCTAAATCTCAAGGTCTTCTCTTTAATCTGCATCTGTATCATTGAAAGAGCATCCGCAGTGGCTTCCTGGATTGCTTTTTGTTCTTCCAGCTCCTTTTTCAGTCTATCTATTTCTTTTCTGTATTCTCTTTGTTCTTTACTGGCTTTTTTCACCATCTCTTCCATTTGCTGATTCTTGTTCTTTAATTCTTGCACTTTTTTATCTGTCTCCTTCATTCCTTCCAGGACTTCTGATAATTTCTCCTTTATTTCTTCATTTTCCTTTTCATTTTTTTTCATTGTAGTCTCTAAATTTTCTAATTTCCCATCGATTGTATTAATTTTTTCATCCAGATCTTTTTTCATTTCCCCAATGTCCCCCTTCAGGCTCACAATGAGTTCTCTTAAGTCCATTTCCTGCTCCAAACCTGAGTTTCTTCTTTGTTGTTGTTGACCTGCAATTCCAGTCTGTTTCCTGGTTCCATAAGACATTTCGCGTTCTTTTTCCCAGCCACCAGATGTCCCTCTTTTCGCTTTCAAATTATTTTCCAGTTGTCTTTCCTTCTCTGTCTAGTGGGTGTCGCTGTGTTCTTTATTTCCAGTCCACCAGTGTCCTCCTTTCTCTAGCTTGCTTCCGCTCTTTGTCTCTGTTACTTCCTTCTTCTTGGTGGAAGCTCAGCTTTTTCAGACCCTCGTCGCCATCTTTTTTGCTTTGTCCTCCTTCTTTCCCCCACAGCGATCCTTTTTCCCTTGTCCTTGCCTTCCCTTCAGAGATCTGCGTTTTATTTCAGAGCGGCTGCTTCACGTTCTTCTTTCCCAATCGCCAACTGCCTGCACCACTCTGCTTCGTTTGGCTTCAAGTCCGTTTCGGTTAGTGTGCTTTTAACAGAGTTAATTACAGTCTGAGTGACTTCTATACGTTCTCTTTATATTCCTTCTATTCTTCTGTTTTCCTGTTTATTTTGTGGTAGCGTTATTTTCCTCTCCGCTGCTTATTTTCTCTCCCTTTTTCCTTTTACTACAGTTCACTCTGCGGGAGGTTTTTTCCCCCCTTTTTTATGTTCTCGTTCCTCCCTTCTTCCCTTTTGTTTCAATCCTTTCCCACTGCCACCACTTTATGTTAGTTTTGATATAAAAATAGAAATTTCACCGTCTTGTAGCTGCTTCGGTAACATGAGGCTTTCTGCCGGTCTGCGTGTTGTTCTTCTCTGTGCCTTGGTTCCCCCCCACCTCAGCCGTTTTTCTGGCGAGGGGTGCCGGGATCCCAAATGGCACTGCCGAAGTTCCTTTAGCTTGGGCTTCCTTCCAAGCCTTCTGGGGGTCGTTTTAACCTAACGTTCCCCCTCGCAGGCCGGCGTACACCCCGACTTGCCAACTGCAGTCGGAGCTCACCCGTTGCAGCCGCGGTGAAATCGGAAGTCTTTTTGAAATCGGAAGTGTTTCCTAATAGCTGCTTTGATATATTGAATAGAGAGGTGACTGAAAAGAGCCATGCAGACTAATGTGGGAGAAATACTGATTCCAACGAACTGCAGAAAGCACATTAATTGTGGAGCTTGCCAGATATCTGTGGAAAGGTTGTGTTTAGCACAGACTATTTGTGATGCTGCTGTATTTGATTGCAAGGGCGGTGCTTGAGAAACTTGATCTTTGTGAATTCTGTGGAGCAATCACTCTTTTGAAGGTTATATTTCTGAAGTAAAGTTTTGTTTTGAAGAAGAAGGCTGACCCATATGTTCTGATGCATGATTAGTGAGATCAGGGGCGTTCCTAGCCCCTCGGCTGCCCGGGGCGGGAAGCCAAGGGGCACCCCTGGGGGGCGGGGCATCGTGGCGCGTGCGTGCGTCATGACGTCATGACGCACGCACGCGCGGCGACGGCCCGGCATCCCCGGGGGCGGGGCATTGCTGCGTGTGCGTCATGACGCACGCGCGTGCAGCGACGCCCCCGCCCCTGGGGTATGCCGGGCGGGGGCTTGGGAGCATCGGCGGGCTACAAAGAGCCCCGAAGCCGCAGCCATAGCGCAAAGGGCTGCCAGGCTGCGGCTTCGGGGCTCTTTGCCGCCCACCGAGGCTCCGGAAAGCGGCGGCCCGGCATCCCCGGGGGCGGGGCATCGCTGCGTGTGCGTCATGATGCACGCGCGCGCGGCGACACCCCACCCCCTGGGGTATGCCGGGCGGGGGCTTGGGAGCATCGGCGGGCTACAAAGAGCCCCGAAGCCGCAGCCATAGCGCAAAGGGCTGCCAGGCTGCGGCTTCGGGGCTCTTTGCAGCCCACCGAGGCTCCGGAAAGCGGCGGCCCGGCATCCCCGGGGGCGGGGCATCGCTGCGTGTGCGTCATGACGCACGCGCGCGCGGCGACGCCCCGCCCCCTGGGGTATGCCGGGCGGGGGCTTGGGAGCATCGGCGGGCTACAAAGAGCCCCGAAGCCGCAGCCATAGCGCAAAGGGCTGCCAGGCTGCGGCTTCGGGGCTCTTTGCAGCCCACCGAGGCTCCGGAAAGCGGCGGCCCGGCATCCCTGGGGGCGGGGCATCGCTGCGTGTGCGTCATGACGCACGCACGCGCAGCGACGCCCCCGCCCCTGGGGTATGCCGGGCCGCCACTTCGGAAGCCTCGTCCGTGCAGCGCTGCTGCTCCCGGGGTGACGGAGGGAGCGGCGGCGCATGGGAGTGGTGGGACGCGCCGCCGCTCCCTCCGTCACCCCGGGAGCAGCAGCACTGCACACACCCGCCTAGGGGCGGCACCAGGGGCGGCCCGCCCCCACCGCCCCCACCCTACGACGCCCCTGAGTGAGATGCACAAGACAAAGGCATGAGGGTATCCAAACCCCTTTTTTGGTTTTTGGTTTTTAAAGAGCCATATGTCCGCCTTACAGCACAACCTTTGTTGAGAGGACTGTAGTATGAACAGTCCTAAAGCAAAACAAAAACAAATAACCAAAACCCAACCGGTGGTGCTGAAGCTCAGCCTTGACGAACAATTAAAATGAGCTGTGTGTTTAAATAATAACCTAAAGAGGTTGCTTTTCATGTAGTCCACATGTCCAATGAATGAAACAGGGAGATTTCTTCAAAAGATTTTTGGTCTGCAAGTTGTATCCAACTAAGTTGTATTCAAATTAGACCCACTGAAATAAATTGACTTAAGCCACTCATGTCTGTTGATCCCTGGGTGTGACTTAACCGAATACCACCCAATATCACTTTTGCATGGGTTCATCCATAATTATTATTCTGTCCCATTTCATATTAGTAGTGCTAGTGGGAACCTGAACAAAAAATCACATTAAAATAGATTTTTAAAAAATAAATAAATAAGAACTGTACTAACTGCCAGAACAATGATTAATTTTCTATAAATGTGTTGTATGTTTGTCTGTTGACTTATCTATGTACAATGAGATATTTTCATATATATGTGTTGTGTGTGTAATCCATTTGAATATTTATTTCCTTACTATTTCGTATGGAAGGGGCTCTGTCTCCTGAAAAAGATCTCAGGTGTTTCATTAACACAAATGCCACTCATGTGGTTTTTGATGCTGTCACTGAAGTCTGTAACTACCAGACTAGAAATATTATTTTTTAACAATTGTACTGAAGGGTCCCTTGCCCACGATTAGTTTCTTTGCACCAGAAGGTCATTTTGTTTATTTAATCAGAGAGTGAATGTGTGTGTGTGTGTGTGAGAGAGAGAGAGAGAGAGGGAGAGAGAGAAAGAGAGAGAGAGAGAGAGCACTATATGTCTTAATTCTTTTTCATGCACATATATCCTAAGATTTGTTCTATCATCCTGCTACTTTTTAAACATTTAAGGCAAAAAAAGAATATCAAATGTTTGCATATGTTGGAATCCAAGTTCATATTGACACATTGGGGGCATTTTATTTCCAAACAAAGCTTTTCTGCTTCAACAGAACTGTTGACATGCTGTTATCCATATTTTGCACATATATGTATATGATGAAAGGAAAATATTTGTGCATATTTTGGTAAGAGAATTTCTCATTTCAGTCATTCTGAGGAACAATAACCAATGCTTCTTCATTAAGGGGATATATTTAGAAAGACTAATCAAGTAGGCTTTGTTTCCTCTGAAACACTGTCAACAGATAAAACTTGAGAGTTATTTTGGAAAAGTTGCTCATGTCATAATTTCAAAACCACTAGCTTCATTGTAGCAAACTTGAATCTTCCAGTTTCATCCGTTGTTGTTTTTTTAAAGACAATTTCTATGGAACTTTTCTCAAACAAATAAGAAATACATACTAAGAAACACAGTTTCATCCTTAATCTGTCATGGTTTGGTAAATTACAATATGCGGCCCACCGGTGACCCACAGAGTCTAGCACACTTCATCAGACAACTTTCTCAATGGCCACACACACATTGTGGAAAACTTGTTCCCTCAGCTCAGGTGCAATATGTCAATGGTCAGATGTTCCACTCAGCAACCTGACCTTAGTATTCTGCACCAGCTACAGCTTCCAGAACAATCTCAAGGGAAGCCCACCTAGAGGATATTGCAGGGGCCCAATGGTGAGACTACCAGTGCATGAAAAGGTATAGTTGGCATACCAGTTGATGATCATAATAGGTGACCCTTGTCATTGAGGTTATGTGGGCCTGCAGTATATATGTTCCTTCAGATTGGGTGTAACCCCACCCAGAACTGCTAAATTCCTCAAATGCTCAAACCCACAAATTCTCCCTATTGCCAGAATTCAGTCTTAGCTTTGGGGGCCTCATTGAGCCCACAACTGCCCTCAGCCACCAGTTAATAGAATTTACAGCCTCTCCTGATTCAGATGTAACAGAGACACAGAGCTAGGTGTCACTCAAATCTCCGTATTCCAAATTTCCTAGTGGCCACTCTCAGCAGCTGCATATAGATATTAAACAACAGTGGGGACAAACTAGTTCTTTACAGCATCCCACAATACAACTAGAGTGCAAATAACATAATCCCATAAGCAGGAGTGGAAGCACAGAAGCACAGTGCCACCAATTGCCCATTCACAGAGATGAGCCACAAGGATACAGTATATCAATTAACAGCATCAGGGATGCATTTCCTAGCCCTCTCCTAAATAATGTCATACACGAGAGTTTCCAGTGCCAATCCTAACTCCAACCCACGTCTGAACTCAGACTGAAATGGGTCAAGATAATTAGATGTATACCTCCAGTATCATTAGTGTCCCTTCAGTGAAAGGAAACATTTTGATCTGGCAAATCCTTTGTCAGAGGAATGGGGACTGAAATGAACTTTGGCAACTTAACCTCCCTGCTGTAACCCCCCCCCCATCACCTCCAGAGGAAGCCACTTCAGAATAGTATGGGTGCTGGCACTGGAGGTGGGGGTGGGGGGGTGGGAGAGGAAAATTGCCTCAAAAACTCAGCAGAGGGAAACACCAATTTGACACAAACCACTCAATTTTACTTCTTTTGGGGCTGTTCCTGGAGTTGGATTTAAACTGAAATACTTAGGTTAAAGCTGCTTTGATTGGGTTATTAATTTTATAGGCACAAATAGTGTGCCCCAGGATACTATCAAGCTAGATAACTCAACGTGTAGCAAAATTCATTATAGGAAGTTATAAACTGTAGCAAAGTTTCTTTTGTCATGCTATAAGGTCATTCCAAAATAACGGCAGTCTTTAACATAATTTTAATGCAATGCATTTGTCATGGTACTGCAATTTCTAACAATCAGCAAGTGTGTACACCAATAAATAAAGGTTTAGTTTTAGCCTGAAATGTCTGCAATATTTCTGCCACATCCTTTTAAAATTATGTAATGGGTCAAGCTACTATTTTTACTTAAATAAATGGGATTTCGGGAATAATGACACAATTACTCGTCATGGGGTGAGATCGGAGTTATTCAATGTTAGTGAAATCCCGTCCTAGAATATTGAACTTATTGATGTTCTTTTACATCGGATCATTTTGTCAGACATTTTAAAAATATCCTGCCAGTATGATTTTGGAAACCAAAGTGGGTACTAATGGCAGTTTCCAGACAAAGTGATTTTATTGGGGGGACCGTGGAAGGGAAGTGTTGCCAAAATGTTTCTCACTATTGACAATGAAAACAATTTAGGTTGTGTCATTCATCTTCAATGGCAAGGTCACAAGATTTTTCTAACTTACTTTGTACATCAAATTAAAGTAGCCATGTGAAAAACAGTACCAGATAAATGGAAATACTCTTGTAAAAGCAGGCTGAAAAGGAGAGCTGAAGTGACTTTTTAAAAGAAGAAGAAGAAGCAGCAGCTCTGGAGAGTTTGGGAAGAATGGCTGCCTTTGCTGAGTGCTTGCGATCAATATTTTCCATAATAGTGGTAGGGAAAAGAAAACCCTTGTCTCTCAGTCAATGAACCATATAGAACAACATGTCTTTATATATATATATACAGATAGTTATCAGTAGAGATGCTTTTGTCATTGTCCTTAATCAAATCCCTACCAAAGTTTTGGAGTTTTGCATTTTTATGACTTTCTACCATCCACAGGGGAGGCAAAGGGGAAATTCCCCCCCCCCAGACAAGCAATAACCACCAGATTCCCAGTTTTAGATCCCTGCTCATTCATTTATGAGATCCTAGGCTGCTCTTCCTTTCACTTGATAGATAGATATTAATTAGCAATTGTGGGGAGGGACTCGATTCAGTTCACATTAAAAAGTGAACTCACCAAATTCACATTTTCTGTTTACAATATGTCAACCAGAACACAGTCATCCTTAAAACATTCGGACATCTGAATTTTGCAATGCAGCTCTCTGGAGCCAAGTATTGTGTACAAAAATGCATAGACTATGGCAGGCATGTCCAACAGGTAGATGGTGATCTACCGGTAGATCACTGGATGTCTGCGGTAGATCACTGGCTCCCCCCCAACAAAGCTCAAAAAGATTGGGTCCCCTTAAAAAAGTCCAACATTTTTGCCCTGCACCCCAAAAAACGGGGCTGCAGCCACGAACAGAGGATCCTCCGTTCACGACTGTAGTGGCAACGGAGGGATCCTGGCACCGTCCATATGGCACTGCTAAGCACATGCGCCTTACATAGTGGTGTCCTCCCCAGGTGTCACAACGCCTTCCTTCGCCCCTGCCTACAGTACCCCAAGAATCTCTTTGTTTTGGGGGGAAAGACAGTGGTAATGTTCCTGGTTCATTTCTGCTTAATATCGCAGGCTGGGCTTCCACCAAGAGCAAGCTTCATCCCTTCAGACTTTTTAGTAGTCTATTCCAGCTAAGCCTGAGGACAGAATTTTGGATTGATAGCCTTAAAAGAAAACTATCAGATATTGCAGCCTACTAATTAAAAAGTACTGAGTTTTAAATGGTAAGAAATATAATCACTGCTTGCATCCATGTCTGATGGATGGCTTTCATTTTAGTCTCAGAGATGTTTTGACAGTCTTCCTCCCTGAACAGTAATGTAAGCTACAGATCTTGATCAGAAAGTATTTCTGGCCAATAGTAATCAAACAACCGTGATTTATGAAAACACTGCTTAAGATCCTTCCTTCCTAGACCTGAATATTATAGCATTCATATAAATCTTTCAGATTTACAGATGATAATCTAATAAGAAATCATAAATCTATTGTGGAAAGGTTAGCATGGATATGGTAAACACCTATTAATCCTTATGGAATGTTATTAAGATTGTTCCCCGCATTTCATAATGTACAGTGCAGCCTTAAGCTTATTATACCAATAAATAACTGAGATTAATAGACTACCATTAATCGAGGGAGAATCTTTAAAACTTTTGTAGATTATATTTTATTCAGGTACAATCCATATAGATGGTATATTAGTGATATATTGACCAGAATGGGAAATAAGCACAGAAAAAAAATCCATTCTAGTCAATATTGCATTTTTATTTTTATATTATTATTTCACAAAAGTAGCTTAAATTGGATAGTATAAGGTCAGACTCATAAACTCAGATCCCATCCCTGTAATGGAAAGGAGAGATAAATGATAATGCAATAGCACGATTACCATAATAGTAATAGTGCAATAGCTTATTACCATAAAATGCTGTATTTACTCAAGTCCAACGTGCCATCAAATCTAATGCACACCTCAATTTTCAGAACCTTGAAACCAAAAAGCTGGTGAATGTAAATGTGCCATTGAATCTAATGCGCACCTTAAATTTCGCAACGTCATTTGGCCAAAAAAGGTGAGCATTAGGTTTGAGTAAATACGGTAATGGCCATAACAAATAAGGAATGTGTTCATAAATGATCTGAAATCAGGTGGCTAAGTTTGCAGATGAGACACAAATTATTTACAGTGGTGAAAGCTTAAGCCAGGGGTCGGCAACCTGTGGCCCATGGGCCACAAGTGGCCCACGGGGGTCGTTTAACGGCCCATGAGCCACCCGCTCAGCAAGTCCCTGTGTGCTGCGCTAAACCAGCACAGCAAGAAGTGGGGACTTGCTTCTGTGGCACTGAAAATTGTGTCTGCGCAGGATGCCAGTGAATATCCATTTGGGGGAGCAACATGGGACAATGACTGCTTAGATAGAAATATGCTTTATACTAAATAAACCCATTGGGCCATCTAGCTTCATTGTTTATACTGACATCTAGTGGTTCTCTGGGGTTTCAGACTGGGGACATTTCCAGTCCCATCTAAAGATGCCAGGGATTCAATTTGAGATGCTCTACCACTGAACCATGACCCGTCATGTCTTCCTTGTGTTCTTCCTAGAGGCATCTGGGCAGCCAGATGTGAGGAAGAGGCTTCCAGACTTAGATGGCCCTTTGGTCTGGTAGCAGCAAATCTCTTCTCATGTTAAAACCTCACTGATGTGGTCCAAAGGAGAGCAGAGCAATATGTTTGGCACCGGCTTGACTGGGGGAGTTGCCGGAAGGAGGCACACAAGGTGCCACCCAACCATCTTAGGGACTCCACTCTAGATTTGTGTAGAGTTTACTCTGCAGCCTTTTCTTCTCCTGAAGATGTCCAGCAAGGCAGCGGGTTTGGATTTTTCTTCGGGGTTTACTTCCGAAGCCTTTCTCATGAATGATCATAGCCTCAAGGCAGAGAAGGTTTAGGATCAGAGTTTTCCTTATTCTATTAAAGCTACTGCTGCTAACGTAATTCATGCAAACATGAAGTTTCGATCTCAAATGGATTACCTGACAGTGTTTTCTTTAACTACATTGTGCCCAATCCCAGACAGGTGTGGGAGATGGCAGTGCTGACTTGATTGTTACAAAGTTGTGTATGTCTTTATATTGTAAAGCACTCTGTGATCCTCGGATGAAGGGCAGAATAGGAATGGAATAAATAAATAAATACTTCACTGTGAGAGCCACATTGTCAGCTTTTGTAAATGTCCCATAGATACATGCTTTCTTTTATTGTATTCATTTAACTGTAGTATATCCCAAGACACATAGATGCGGTTTACGACTTGAGTGAGAATTATAAGCATAAAGATTTTTGTTGCTAGTCTATAAAATAAGCAGCAGCTCCGCAGTGAATTCCCTATCTGATATTGCTTCTCACATGTTTTTTTTGATATTCAAGACATGAAACATATATCATCTCTTCAGAAGAGCTAGACCGTTTTCTGCCAGCAGTATTAAGACTAGCCATCTCCCAGCAAAATGCATGCAGACAAAATTCCATATTTGCATGTGCTGTTCTAAAATACAGAAAGAAACAACTGGAAAGAACATGATACAGGGCTCACTAGAATGTACCACTTCAGAATTCAGGAAAAAGATCACATATTTAAATGCTTAAAGGTTTGCATATTTAGATGTGGAAAAGTCCCTGCAATTACAAACCAAGCAAGTCAGGGAGACGACTGCAGTAAAATGCATGGATATTTAAACAGAATCATAGAATCATAGAGTTGGAAGGGACCCAAGGGTCATCTAGTCCAACCCCCTGAAATGCAGGAATCTCAGCTAAAGCATTCCCGACAGGTGGCCACCCGATATGTATCAATAATCTCCAAATTGCATATTGAGGTCCAGGAGGATTGTGCGCCACTATTTTTCTATGCACGTGCATCAGTTCTAAATCTTCGCTAAAATAAGAAATTCACTGAAGTGGAACAAGAGTGAATGACACAGGAGGTTTTGAGGAACACACAGAAATGTTTCTAAAAATATTCATTCCTCCAGAGTTCAAAGCTCAGCCTCAGTTCAAGTTTGTGAACAACCAGTCACCAACAATAGCTAGGATGTTCTATTTTAAAATCACATGGGATGAGATCCAGAATGGACTTGCATTGGTGCAGTAAGACTTTTCCTTTCTCTCTTCCCTTGCATCTTCCGCCCTCCAAAAACCACCCTAGCAGAGGCATTCCAGAGCAGATTTGGGGAGGGAGCAAAGGCAGAGAAAAAGAGGAAGTCCCAACTGCATCCATTCAAATGACATTTGACGGTGCCTATGGAAAAAGTGAAATATAGGCCACAGTCACACTACATATTTGAATTACTATGATATCACTTTGAGCAGTCAGGCTTCACCCAAAGAATTCTGGGAGTGGTGGTTTGTTAAAGGTGCTGACAGTTGTTAGGACACCCCTATTCCTCTCACAGGGCTACAGTTCCCAGAGACACCCTTAAAGAGGGATTGATTGTTGAACCACTTTGGAAATTATAGCTTTGGGAGGGGAAAATGGGACTCCTAACAACTCTCAGTACCAGGCCCATGAGGCAGGCTGAGGCAGATTCCTCAGGTGGCAGAAGACCAAGAGGCAGCGCCTCCATGGGCACCCCACTACCTCTGTCTATGCTGGAGAAGTTGCAGCGGCTTCCAGTGAGATTTTATGGAAATTTCTCACGATCTAGTGCATTCCGTGACATCTCACAAGAGCTCTGCGAGATCTCACAAGGTCTTGCTGGAACCCATCACTGCCTTGCAACTCAGGTAGGGTGTCTGGGGGGGGGGGATTCAGCAGTGGGACGGCACCTTCCTATTTTACCTCAGGGAGTGAAACAGGACAGGCCACCCCAGCGCAACCCTTTTAACAGACTTCAGCTCCTAGAATTCTTTGGAGGAAGCCATTGTACTTTAAACAAATGTTGCCAATGTGCAAGGTTTTTTAGCTGGGGCAATTAGATCCACTATTTGACGATGGATTCAAAACCCTAAATTGTATTTTATATAACTGACTTTTTATTTCTATTCTTTGTATATCATATTGTTATTTTATTGCTATGGCAGATGGCTGGTGCAAATAAAGATTGATTCATTCATTCATTCATATGTTGTCAACGTGGTCTTAATTTCTTACAAAATTGAAAAAAAAGACAGTAAAACTATGCCCAGGCTTCTATATTCAGGGCTTTTTTCAGCTGAAACTCGCCAAAACTCAGTTCCGGCACCTCAGAGGTGTGTGCCATTGCTATTCTAAGAGAATGAGGGAGGTGTTCATTGAGAGTTCCAGCACCTCTTTTTCTAGAAAAACAGCACTGCCTATATTAACAGAGTAAAGAGATCTGACCATTCTTGGGATTTAAAAAAGATTTTCGCCACAGATAGTGATGCTGAATGTATAAAATTTGCTGTACTCTGTCCATGTAAATATATTACTGAAATGATAGAAAAAAATTAATGATTGAAGAGAGGAGGAAAATTATTCAATATAAATGCAGAGATTTCAGAAACCTTTGCATTCATGCAGAGTTATTGTGTCCTGGAGATGGTGTGCTTGCCGTTGATGCTTTTTTTTAAAAAAAAAAAAAAAAAAACCCAGTAGAATTAAATAAGGTACTTTTGACTGCAGCACAATTTGTTCATCACAACGGATCTAACCCAACCACATATCCAGATCACCTCCTTTTGCTTCTGCTTTGGACTATTTG
Organism: Lacerta agilis; assembly: GCF_009819535.1. Taxonomy (NCBI): domain Eukaryota; kingdom Metazoa; phylum Chordata; class Lepidosauria; order Squamata; family Lacertidae; genus Lacerta; species Lacerta agilis. The sequence continues at coordinate 49,391,646 of NC_046321.1, forward strand.
AAAGTGATTTAATTAAAATGAAAAATTATGCAGAGGCTGAATACAACCACGTGTATTTCAAGGCACGCAATTAAGCAAAGCCAGCTGTACAGGTAAGAATGCCTAATCTCTTTCCTCTCACACTGGTCACTTATTCACTTGTCATGGACTGTGCTGAGGAGTGAGGAGGGCTGTACTGAGGAAGAATGGTGGGAGCCACCCCTCCTCCTGATCCTGAATCTTCCCAGGAGTGGGAGGACAGCATAGATTTGGAACAGTGGTTTGCAGAGAGGCATAGTTCAGAAGGCAGAAGCTGGGAAATACTGGATGGGGAAGAGCTAGCAGAAGAAACACTAGAAGAGAGAGAGAGAGAGAGAGAGAGAGAGAGAGAGAGAGAGAGTTAACAGATTCACAGTCTCCAGACAGCATTCACCCCCTTCCCCAAAGAAACAGAGAACTCAGAGAGTAATAGAACAGAAAGCACAGAGGGTACAAGCTCAGATTACAAGATACAGGAGTGACATAGATTAATAGGGACGGGGGGGAGCTTTAATTGGGAACACCACCATTTCTAGGGAGACGTGTTCTTTTCTCTCTCACTGTGATTATTAAAGAATCTAACTGGTAAGACATTCCTTTCATTTGATCTTCTTATTTACTGCCACGGGGGAAGGAAGCTGATTCACCGAAGTTTGACACTTGTGTATGTTGGAAGGAGCAAGTCTGGGGGAATTCAATCATCCAATCTGAATGATACAACAATTATGAGTCATCAATAAAATGCATGGACTCCAGTACAGCAAGACACTCCACAGACTGGATTAGCTTTTAATGTCTTGACAGGCTTGCCTTCCACAAAGGGACGCAGTGTTTAAAGCATAAAGCTTACTTCACAACAGGAAAGCATGAAACTCAGGAGGTTTGGTCTCACCATCAAGTAACCCATGCTGTTGTCATTCCTTGTGTTGGAAATCCAGATTGTTCATATTTACCAGCATAAAGTGTGGCAACTACTGTTCCCCCCTTTTCTTCCTAAAGTTAGCTATTGGCACATGCTCAGTGGGTAGGCTTTCAGGGTGCTTTGGTTGCAGCAGTCCAGCCTGGCCCAGGAAGAAATAAGTTTCAGGTTGCTAACACTTTTTAAGCACCAGATACCACTGGTATCTCGCAGAACTAAGAGACTGGGGCAGTGTGCAGCAGTTTTATTTTTTCACTGCATAGGTGAGTGCATGGAAAAATTACGAAATCTCCTCTCTTAGATTAATTTACTCACTTTAAGGTTCCCAGTTTGTCAATCTCTGTTTTGTTTCTTGTGATAAATTATTTAACTCGGGCAAATCACTGGTGTTGTCCGTGCCTAAAATGAAGGCACCAGCGGCATGCAGAGATTTTAACAGACTCACAATAAATCACCACATAATCTGTATAAATCTCTCCTAATGATCTGATAAGTAGAGATGGCAGGTCATTCATATAGATTAGAAATAAAAAGATGGACAATGATGAAGGCTCATAAAGCGCTAATAATTATTCAGGATTAAATTGTACAGCGTTGTTGTTTTCAGAACACAAAAACAGTGATTCCCCTTAACATGCTAATGCATATAGCATGCACTTTATTCTGAATGCGGTAGAATTAATTCTGCCCTAAAACCTATTATTTCTTGTTCTGCCTAAAAGTGAAGACATGAAATCCCTTAGCTAATTATGTGCTTTTTAAAGATGCAAATGTATTGTGAAAGAGGACAATAAAACCAATTTAGCAGTACAACTGTATCTCTTTGTGGCATGGGGATGCCAAGACCTCTACTAACCTTGGAACTACAGAAAATAAATGAAAGAATACCTAAAACGGGGCACATTAAAATTAATATTTTGTAATGAGGGCATTCTGACTTTTGTGTATATTAAAATTACAGCATTGTGAGACCATTACCATTTGAGGTGCACAGTTCCCCAACCTTCTATCTGCTGGGAATGTGTCTCCAAGAAACGAAGCTGTGAGCTGGTCAGTTTTCCACATTTCGATATTGGTTTTTAAAGCCTCGTGGAAATCAATCTGTATTTTAGTGCAAATGTTTCCTGATACATGCATTTTTTAATGTTATTTTCATTAAATTCACTTTTATACATACTTTAATATTCACATTTTGGTATGCATTATTTGGCTAGAGAGCTGCAGTGCAAAATCTGGAGAAGTGTACATCTTGGAAGATGACCATTTTTCAGTATGTGTATTGTTTCAGAAAGTATGAATTAGGTTGCCTTTAGATGTGAACTGAATAAAATGTTTCTCACATCCGCAGACCTTTTCCAGGGATAGTCCCAGATTTACAGAAGCCATCCCAGTTTCTGATGTGATCCTGGAACGTCCTACTTTTCTTTAGGACATGGGTAGGCAAAATTAAAAGACTCCTGCTTCTTGGGAGGAAAGCAATGACAAACCTAGACAGCATCTTAAAAAGCAGAGACATCACCTTGCCGACAAAGGTCCGGATAGTTAAAGCTATGGTTTTTCCAGTAGTAATGTATAGAAGTGAGAGCTGGACCATAAAGAAGGCTGATCGCCAAAGAATTGATGCTTTTGAATTATGGTGCTGGAGGAGACTCTTGAGAGTCCCATGGACTGCAAAAGATCAAACTTATCCATCCTTAAAGAAATCAGCCCTGAGTGCTCACTGGAAGGGCAGATCCTGAAGTTGAGGCTCCAGTACTTTGGCCACCTCATGAGAAGAGAAGACTCCCTGGAAAAGACCCTGGTGTTGGGAAAGATGGAGGGCACAAGGAGAAGGGGACGACAGAGGATGAGCTGGTTGGACAGTGTTCTCGAAGCAACTAGCATGAGCTTGGCCAAACTGCGGGAGGCAGTGAAAGATAGGCATGCCTGGCGTGCTCTGGTCCATGGGGTCATGAAGAGTCGGACACGACTGAACGACTAAACAACAACAAGGCAAACTAAGGCCCAGGGGCCAGATGTGGCCCAATCGCCTTCTCAATCCGGCCCGTGGACAGTCTGGGAATCAGTGACAGTGGACCGGCCCCCTTCTGAAAAAGTTTGCTGACCCCTGCCTTAGGACATTTTCATCAGAGCAATGTTGGAGGGTATGGAGTTATGCGACCCCTGAGCTAAGGAGATAAGTAACTATAAAATCTTTAGAAGACCTCTGAAGGCAGCCATGTATAGGGAAGTTTTCTAATGTTAAATATTTTATTATGTTTTTTATATATGTTGGAAGACAGCCAGGGTGGCAGACAACCCAGTCAGATGAAGGGGTATAAAGAAGAAGAAGAAGAAGAAGAAGAAGAAGAAGAAGAAGAAGAAGAAGAAGACTAGAACGTCTCTATTTTCATCAGAGAGATGTTGGAGGGTATGCTTCTCTAGTAGATTATCCTTGGTCCAGAGAACTGGGGTTCAATCCTCTAGAGAGGGTTGCAGCCCCCCAAAAGAGCAGCTTCGCAACTTGTGGGTGCTCTTAGAGCCAGCTTGGTCACTGAAAGCCCAGGTACCTTGATGGCAAAGCAAAACGTTGTTAAGGAGAGTAAACAATCCATATTAAGTTATATTTAGGATGCTTACTGCTCCCTCACAGACCACTCTACAATCCAGTTTAAGAGGTGGGTTGAGCAATGGGCAACATCTCTGCCTTAATGGGCTTTCATAGCTGGATTTGAATCCATTTTCTTGAGTTCACCAGTATGAGAAAAGGAAGGGAATTATCAAGCCAATTATTATTCCTCTGGTAAAGCCTGATCATCCCAACAGGGGATGGTTAGCAATGCACTAGTTAGGAAGCTCAAAAAGAAGCAGAATTTGTATTTTTTTAAAAAATCAAACGTGCTTTTGGTTTTACAAAATTAATATATCTGTACATGTGCTGTGATTTGCAGCACATTTGGCAAGCAGGGTGGGGTGGGGTGGAGGGTGAGATATTCTCTTTTGGAGGGAATGGGTGGTCTAAGGTACAAACTGAACAAAAAAAACACGTTATACCCTCTCGTTTTTTAAAATATGCTTATGCTCCACTTTGACATACTGTAACATATGAAACAGCTGGATATATTTAAGATGAACAGCATGAAGCTTTAATTAGGCCCTTTTTAGTTAATAGCTTGGAGTATGTGATTTTATTAAAGAGCTTTTGCTCACCAGGCAGGTTTTTCTAAGCTCCTGCAGCTCTACTTGATAGTGGATGCCAGTGTCACGCCAATCCCTAGGGGACCATTGGCTGCACCTCCACTATGCACCCTCCCACAGAGATTTACAGCATTATAGCTTAGCGCTTATATTCACATTTTGTTCTCAACCTAAAACATCCAGCCATATATTACTCTGCATTATGGTTTATCAGTTGATAGCCAGCTGTGTTATTCTTCTGGTAAAACAGCCAACACTTTAATGTTATTTAAAAGTCAATGAATTAAGGAAGGGACAGATCGTAATAAAGGTAAGCTTCAAATAAACTTTCCCTCTACACTTAATTATTGTTAAGATGGTGATCATTTTCTAGTGCTTTTCCTAGTTCACAGTTATCAAGTGATTATGAACTTTAAAACTACCAAAACTCATGAAGGATGATCCTTGATGGCTCACTTCAAAGTATAACAAAGGGGATCATAACCATTTATCTTTATTTTCATAACCACAATGAGTTCATCGGAGATCAGGAACAGCACACAATACGGTCATTTAACACTTCTATTCAAACGAATACTTCCTGTTCTTATCATAGTCAGGCATGAGGTTGGTCTTTCATCCTCCTCCCCCCCCCCCTTTCCAAATACAACTAACTTTAATCTATTCTTTTTTATACCTCTGGGAGCTCCACTTTAAAAGTAGCCTGATGGTATCATTCAACATCCAAAGCCTAAATCAAACTACTACTAGCTAGATATTCATTGTATTTTCAAATCATTATATATGCTTTAGTTCATAGTTTATGATCTTTCCAATGGAAATTCTTATTTCAGAGGTCGGGAGAAAGGCACTGAATGGTTATTCAGTGATCATAAGATTGAGGGTGAAAAATAGATCAGCTTGCTTTAAAAGCCACCATAGAACAGAGAAACTGTCCACCTTTGTGAAGATAGCTGCTGGCAGAATAATAGGATGTACATTGACATTCAAGATACATCATTGATTTATTATTACTATTATTATTATTATTATTATTATTATTATTATTATTATTATTATTAAAGATTAAAAATAACCATTGGATCCAACAGCCCATCTCATTCTGAATTTTGTTTGGAAGTTTCAGAAACAAATATAAAACAGTTCTATAAAAGGTATCCGGGCTCTAGTATATATGGCTGAGGTATCAAAGATCCTGCAACTTCCCACTAGAGACATTATGCAAGTGTCAGTTCTGGGAACAGAGAAAGCAATTGCTCAGAGCATGCCTGTCATGAAACAGATATGGTGAGCTGTATGTAAAGTAACTTTGTTGGTTCCACAGGAAATTGCACTTTTAACATGATGCCGTTCAGGGTGGTCTACATTTGAAAAGCCTAATACTATCCTAGGGGCACTGTTGGGTGTCACTTCGTGGCCTCAGCCCAGCTCAGGGACTGCCATTTCTGCACCACACCAAGTTGTAGGTTTGGATCATTATATTGGTCTACACTATGGCGGGCATGAGATTTCTGTCACTCCTATAATGTTACACCAGTATGCATAGGCACCTACTTCTAGGGGCCATAAAGGCCTCGGCCCCCACAATAAAATATTAGAGGAGGGCGGGCTCCCGCAAAGTTGATGGGCATTCCCATTCAAATGGGGTGTGTGCACTGCATCATGTGATTGATTATGTGGGGTGGGGCTTACCTGGGCCCCCACAATATTTTATTCAAGTGGCCACCCCTGCCACCATGTGTTTTGGGATGTGGTATCAAAGGAATTATGGTGCTGGAGGAGACTCTTGAGAGTCCCATGGACTGCAAGAAGATCAAACCTATCCATTCTGAAGGAAATCAGCCCTGAGTGCTCACTGGAAGGACAGATCCTGAAGCTGAGGCTCCAATACTTTGGTCACCTCATCAGAAGAGAAGACTCCCTGGAAAATACCCTGATGTTGGGAAAGATTGAGGGCACAAGGAGAAGGGGACGACAGAGGACCAGATGGTTGGACAGTGTTCTCGAAGCTACCAACTTGTGTTTGACCAAACTGTGGGAGGCAGTGGAAGACAGGAGTGCCTGGTGTGCTCTGGTCCATGGGGTCACGAAGAATCGGATGCGACTAAGCGGCTAAACAACAACAACAAATCAAAGGAGAGCAGAGAAGTTGTTGGAAACTTGGAACTTGCCAAGAAATGTGACCACAGTAACCCCCCACTTCACCCATTTTATTCATTATTGCTGCCCATATAAGCTACCATGCTACTGGCACATTTTAAATTGTGCCTTTAGGAGAAGCTGCAACATGTAGGATTGCCATCAAAATGTATACTCTGCAGATTAGCAGAAAAACGAAAGGACACCTGCACTGAATGCAATGGAATCATCTGGGATGCTGCTGCAATGATAACAACAAATGTCAAGTCTAAATGCTAACTGATCACATTGCTAAGTGCTGGTGTGGGAAGTGAGGCGCAATGTTGCCACATGTGTTGTTTGCGCTAGACAAATATTGTGTGATATGTGGTTTTAAAAGAATCCTGTCAGCTGTAGCATTTTTTTAAAAAAAAACTGCTGTGAGAAGCACATTTAGAAGTGAAACAGAAGTCAAGACTTCTGCTCCCATAGTGCAAGGGTGGCAAACCTTAGGCCCAGGAGGCAAATATCATACTCCAGGCCTCTGAATTGGGCCTTTGGGGCTGTACTGATGCCACACCCTCTCCTCAGGCCCAGGCCTCCTCCTTACCCTCGAGTGTTTTTGTCTGACTGTGTTATGTCCTGGAACTCTGATAATTCTTTTTGCTCGCCTGAATGGAAGACAAAGAGTTGGGTAAGAGCAAGTGTTTAAACTAGGCCCTTCTACCAAGATAAAATTAAGGTTTTGGTTTTTTTCCTCCACCCACTTTTGCTTCTGAGCCCCCAAACCACTGGCATGTGGATCCCAGAATGCAATGCAGCTCTCAGTCTGAAAAAGGTTCCCCAGTCCTCTCATAATGTCTGCCTGTTACAAATGCAGCCCACTCTGCTGGGGCAGATTTCCTTCCTTCCTTTGGGTCCATATTTTGACTGAAACCATTGAGAAAAGTGGTCTGCATTGCCTTCATGAGATTAGCCACTTTGATTCTCATGCAAAAAAAACACACACACACACCCTGCATGGCCAGGTAAATCAGATGTTCCCAAGGTATGTCCTACATGAATTTAGTGTGAATGTTGCACTGATCAGGCAAGGAGGAGAGTTCGTCCATCAAAGAATTCCTGAAAGCAGAAGTCTCAGCAGGCCACCCACAAGTGATACATGTTGCATACAAGCAAAGACATCATGAGAGAATGACACATATCATAAGTGTAACATATGCGAGTGTAATTCTTTTCTTTAAAAACGTTCATTCTGTTGAAAAAAATGAAATAGACAACCTCACATGTACTCAGAATTATGAAAAAGAGAGAGAATAGTAGCTTGAGTCCTTAATCCTGTACTTCTCGCCATATGTTTCCATGAGTTTTAGTTGAGGTGGCCTTCTCATTTGATCTTCCTGGCACAACTCCTAGGAGCCAAGCAGTCTTCCTCTCCCGCAATAAAAGATTTGAGGGAGACACTCTCCCCAGTTGAAAGGCATTGCCATTCAAATGGTGTGCATGCACCACATTATATGAGCGATTATGTTGGGAGGGGTTACCTGCCCCCTCCCAATACTTTATTAAAGTTGGCACCCCTACACATAAATGAAATAAATGGTTGCCATACTGCATAAAAAGTAAATGGGTCTGATTTAACTCTGGTTGCTTTTACTTGACAGCCAAGACCACAAACCAGACTTGTGTATATCAATTCTTATGTCTATATGGAGATAAGCATTGGGGCAAATCTGTTGAAATATGCTGTCTTCAGAAATGCTTACACAAATCCTTTAGTTTTATTTTCACCAAGTTACTCTTTTTTTTGCTGCTCAGTATTATATATAATGTACAATTTAAAAGCATGCAATGTGACGTCTGAACTTTTGTTGCTTCACTGAAAATTATGGACCACAGATGTTGCTAGCGCACCAGCTTGTCCCATTACTGATAGCAGAGTTAATTGCACAACTGGAGCCAAAATTTTCCTGCATGTTATAAAGATAGCAAGTTCCTAAACCTGAATTTGAAAAATATAGACACAAGCAAAATCGGACAAGGTGTCCTTGTACCTGGAGTTATTCATTAATTGTATAATTATAACCCAAAACAGATGCTAGCCAGGGGTGGGGGGGGGGAATTTAAGAAATGTGAAGTTATCATCCATAAAGTGCATGATCATCAAGTGAGAGTGAATATTAAAGTCATATCATGCCTGTGAGATTGAGCCTTTTTTTGGCCTGTTTAATGATGAGTATGTTTTATTGCTATTTCTTCTGAACCAATGACATAATGTGGGGAAATGCTGTCAAACGCTTGAAACAAATGTGTTTGGGGTGGGTGTGTGGGTGTGTGTGGGGGGGTGTTATAGAGCAACTCATTTACATCCTGTACTGCACCAAAATAAACATATATTAGGATTCAATGTGTGTCTTACACTGACAATTTCATGCTGCATAGTTTAAGATTATGGTCCCTTCTGAAAATTGCTATTCATATTCATCTAAATATATATATATACAGTATATGACTTCCCAATAGATAGTATACTTATTATGGTTGTTTCCTAGTAGTAAGCCTACAAATAAAAAAGAAGAATTCCTTGATGGTGAATGAGAGAGAAGATATTCACAGAGAACTAACAGTAGTGCCTTTGAGGAGTCACTCTGGCCCCAAAGCCCACCCATGAGACAAGGTGAGGTGACTGCTCAGGCAGCAGAATCCACAAGGGCAGCAGATCTTGATGTAGATCTTTGTTCCCAATGTAGATCCTCTCCCATGCCTTCTTCCCTGGCGGGGACAGAGGTACCATTTTGTGGTTCACCTCAGGTGCCAAAAGGTTGTGATCTGACCTTGCTCTGAACCATAATCACATTGCTGGGGAGGGGCAGGCAGGGGGAGGTGAGATGTGTTTTTATGTTCAAAACAGCATTTTTAAACACATTTGAACCTCACCCTTCATCCAACAGGAACCCAAAGCCATTTGCAACTGGCATATTCACACAGCAATAAAACCATTCCAAAAACAATGCTCCCATAAAACCAAACAGTTGAAATAAACCCCATTACTGCAGCAAACTGATAGCTTTACTTTCAACTGGTCTTGCACAGACATTTTCAGTTTGCCTAGCTCAGATGTAACAGGAAACTATGGTTTGTTAAGGAAGAGGGATTTGGGACTATGTGTGGGGAGGAAGAAAGAGGGAAGCATGCAAACTGAGGTTTGCTCATGTAACAAAAGCAAATCATGGTTTGGCATTGCATCTCAGCCGTGAGCTACACATGCAGAAGAGCCTTAAATAGTTTCACTAATATTTGGTTTCATTAATGAGAATGATTTATTTGAAGGATAAAAGCAGGCTCTTAGAAGCTGGTGAACAAATGAGATCATAGTCTGTGATATTGTAGTCTCTAGTTCAGAAAGCATTACTTGTTGCTCCAGGGATGTACATGAGAAGTGACTTCCTTGAAGTGCTTGGCAGGACTGCTTGAGATTTTGCCCACCTTCTGTCAAGTACTGAAGTGTATGCCCATGTCCACCACTGGAGAGACACACTTAATTTCTCATTACTGCCTGCACAAAGACAGAATTTGCCCATGGGCTAAGTAGCATATCCCAATGTCTACCTGAGACTTAATGGATTAATGAAATGTTGCTTTTGAAAAGGAAAAGGAAATGTGAGTCATTTGAAACTGAAATCTCATTCATGAATATTACCTGACATATCATAAAGGATTATGAAATTGCTGTCACTGTAGGAAGACTTAAGGGAGATTTGTGATTAAAAGGACAAATAAACAGTAACTCCTTGAGAAACAGAGACCTTTAATCTTCAAATGGGAAGTCTTAAACTCTTGCCAAAGCCCATCTGGAAAGAATAAAGTGACAGTATTTAAGTACCAGAAAAAGCCATCTCGGGCCTGCTCTACTGAAAACAGCAAGATGAGATTAAATGATTTTATTCACCAGACATAGAAAGCAAGAGGTTTTGTATGGCTGCTTTGCAAGAAGGTGACATTCAGAAGACAATTTGTGTTGTTGTTTTCAACACAACTTACAGGGTTTCTCATGGATATGGACAACCAGGGTTTTTCTGAAAATATTTTCCAATGAAGGGAGCTGATGGCATTTCCTCCCGTATCCACATGAAGATGGTGTTGGTTTACAAACTTTGGAAAGGAGAAGAGAGCTCCTAAATAACGATAACATTCATGTTGAAATTAAAGAATAGTGGGACCAAAATGCAGCATTATTTTACGTCCCTTGATGAAAATACTGAAAATGAAAGAGAGCCTGCATAGCCTTGCCCTGGTAACATAAGCCTGTTCAGGCATTTGGTACCAAATGCATACTCTCCAACATTTCTCCAATGAAAATAGGGACATCCTAGCATATTCTCCAACATTTCTCCAATGAAAATGAAAATAGGGACATCCTAAGGAAAAACAGGACATTCCAGAATCAAATCAGAAACCGGGACAGCTTCTCTAAGTCATGGACATTCCTGGAAAATAGGGACACTTGGGGGGGGGGATGCTATACTGCAGTGCTGGCTTTGGCACCAACTCCCTGAAAGAGCTTGCAATATTTCACCCCAATCTCATGAGATCTTTTGACATCTTGCAAGACTTTATGAGATCTCGCAAGATCTAGCAGGAAATCAGCAGGAAATCACCTTTACCTGCACTGCTTCTCTGGCAGAGATGGGGGCATGAAAGGAGGCACCCATGGGGACTGGTTTTCCAGCTGACATCACAATTTATGGCGGTGGGGATGTTCTTGCAGGGGAAAGCCGGGATTTATGAGGTAAAATTCCTGGCAATGCTTCTCAGTGGGTTCTGAGAAGTTCACTGTATCCTGCTGTGCTGCGTAAGCTCATATCTGCCAACTTGAAAGGCAGAACGGGGGCGACCTGGGAAGTGTGTCCCTGCCATGGATGAACCTCTGTCTCCAGCATGATTTGTGATCGGTTCCTCACTAATTTTAATCATTAGGCGCTCCTGAAATGGCATATGATAATGGGCTGCAATCAATCAGCTGTCGAAAGGACTGGGTTTGGATCTTTGAAGGTATTTGAATGATTTTTATGAAGCTTGAAAACCCTTACAACAGCTGGGAAGGAAGGGGGAGGACAATATGTTCTATGCTTTGTGCTTTCATATGGTATTTTCTTTTTCCTGTCGTCTCCTGTGAAATGAAAGATGTGTGTAGCTGTAGCGATGATACTCAGTCTGGCACTGGGGAAAAGAGAGAGGATGTTTCTGATTTGTGCTCAACAAAGAATTTAACAATGTTTTGTTATGCCCTACTCCCTCTACCGAGGTTGAATGGACTTTATTTAAAATTATCTTTGGACTGGACCAGGAGTGTAAGGGAGCAAAGAAGAAAATGGTTGTAAATTAAATCTGGCAAGAAGCTGCATTCATGAAAGAGGATCTCTTTTTAGCTGCATGCCGAGGAAGAACCCCAAAGTGGAATTTTAATGGGGGAGAGTGGACATGTTATCTGGGAGTTATTCATAGCCGCAGCCTGCATGCAAGTTGGTGAAATATAGCAATTAACTCTCCCAGCACACCAGGTCTTAGAACAATGTTTATGAAAGACTACACAAGTGAAATGGAAATTGTATTTATGAGAAACAACAAAGGTGCTGTATGTAATGAAACAATAAAGGTCATCTGTGGGAATGGACTAACATCAAAAGAAGAATTAAAGAGGAGATGAAAGAAGGATGAAGTGGCTACATGAGGAAGTAATGGACATATGTTTGCAACGGGAGTGGGAAACCTGATTTTTAAGAAATTGTGTTAAAGTAATTGTGACCTATGAAGTGATGGTTACTGTATGCATTAGGATATGCGCTGTGAAATGGAAGTACCTAACACAGAAATGGTGCTGTAATATTAAAATTCTCTCAGTCATCTGACAGCGACAGAAGATCAATAATGCTGCCTAACAAGGTAGCATTGTTTGTTTCTGGTTATGGGCAGTGGTGGAAATTGATAAAGCTTTAATAAAATGTGAATGAAACATCTCACTAGGAAATAAAGAGCCTGTATCCATCTCTATTAAGTCACCTGAAAGCCTAACTTTGAACATACTTTTCAGAATCAATATTAAATGAGCAAACCTGATTTCTATATTGTCACATTCAAAGGCTCCATGGTGTGTCATTTACTCTGCAATGTCATACCTTTCAAAGTTAGGACCACACAAACATCCAGCTAGTCTCCCCACCTTTCATTCTAGCTTCGAACCTCTTGGTAAAAGCCAGCTCAGAGATGTTTCTAAACATTGAGAGCAATTTTCAGGTCCTTCACTTTAGCTGTTACGCAAAGTGTGTGTGTGTGTACAATGTTTCTTAGCAGCTACTTAGCATCATACAGTGAATATCCTCATCCTCTCAAGCCCTCATTCTCAAGACCAAAGTGGATGTTGCACACATTTGTTTGGTAACATGCAACTTTTAAAAAAAAATGAAAACAGTTTTGCGGCGAAGATGCTGTTAAGAACAAAGAGCAGACGTACATGAATCTTCTTAACCCCTTTTCTACTTAGCCATTTTACTGCTGAAAACTGCAAACCCCCTCTAGATGCCTTTTCTTCCACAGAAATATTTTGCTTGCATCTGTATGTGATGGACACAGCGAGGGGACAAGAAAACAAAGAGTTGAGGGTCACCTTAGGGCCGAAAGAAGTAAGGTTCTGGGAATGATGTAACTGAAGACCAATGCCCTCTTGCCATGGACACTCTCTCTTTCAACCCAATCCCTGGATGTTTTGTGGGAAGCATTAGGGGGCAGAGTTCTGGTGACCTTTAAAGCCCTAAACAGCCTCAGACCTGTATACCTGCAGGAGCATCTCCACCTCCATCGTTCAGCCAGGAGACTGAGGTTCAGCTCTGAGGGCCTTTGGTGGTTCCCTCACTGTAAGATGTGAAACTACAGGGAACCAAGCAGAGGGCCTTCTCAGTAGTAGGCGCCTGCCCTGTGGAATACCCTCCCATCCCATCATATGTCAAACAGATAGACAACTATTTGACTTTAAGAACACATCTGAAGGCAGCCCTCTTCAGGGAAGATTTTATTGTTCGATGCTGTATTGTGTTTTTAGTATTTTGTTGGGAGCTGCCCAGAGTGGCACTAAATCGAAACAAATAGCAACCTGCAGAAAACCCAATTGCCATTTGTTCCAATTCAGTGCTAAATTCAGGGTTTTCCCCAGGGGAAAGCAGTGGGGCAAATGGAGTAGTGCATAACCCCTTAGCATAAGATAGCTTCCTGTGTTCCTAATTGTCTACAATAAACTGGAAGGGCATCGCATTTGTGGGCGATACATATTCCCTTGACTATAGCATTTTCTATTGAAATAATAAATGTTTGAGATAAAGGTTTATATATTAACTTGGTTATATTTTAAATGCCGTAACATGCCATAAAAAGATATGTTATTTCTGTGAATAACAATTCTCATATAGAACAGTTATTAGAAACATTCAAAGAACCTAAATTTTATGTTAGCAAGCTGAGGGGCTCCTTTTTATCACAAATTGTTCCTTACATATAATTTGATTTCCATCTGAGAAAATGAAATTCTTAACAAGGAAGTATTGCAGTCATTTATCTAGCGTAATTAAAAACTGATTCCCCATAAAAGCTACTGTGTGGTTTAAGATTACTTACATAATTTGAAATGAACACACATATTTTTAACTCTTGCGTTAAGGTACAATTAACTTTGCCTGGAGAAAATGCTCAGAACTGATAATTCTGAACATGCTCAGATAATTCTGAAAATGCTCAGAAGTGATAATTCTGAACAAATCTAGCACAACCCACATTAACCAATTTACAGGTTAGTTCCTGTAAAAAAAAAACCAATTCTTTCATTAGAATGATCACACACCATAATGATCATGAATAGGAAGTGTATGCTTATGGTATACATCTAATAGGCCCCTGTTTTCCTTCATCTAATATACCATTTCCACTAATTTATACTGTCTTATACAAGGGGACGACAGAGGATGAGATGGTTGGACAGTGTTCTTGAAGTGACTATCATGAGTTTGGCCAAACTGCGGGAGGCGGTGAAGGATAGGGGTGCCTGGCGTGCTCTGGTCCATGGGGTCACGAAGAGTCGGACACGACTGAACAACAACAAATACATTCCTTTGTGTAACAGCAAGGAAGCAGTAAAAGTCTCAGGTGGGGAGTGGGGGGGGAGCTCTGAATTTTTTTTGAAATCTACAGCATGTGACTTCCTAAGCAACCTTCCTAATACATTGTATTAGGAGCTGCCACATGTTTTGAGCAACAACAACAGTAAGTGGTTGGGGTTGGCCATTGGTAAATGGCCATATATGATTGCTGAAACATATTTGATTCAATGGATTAGCAGCTGCCAGGGACAAAAATAGGGAAAGGGCAAAACATCTGCTTTGAATGCAAAAGGTCTTGGGTTCCACCCTCAGCATTGCCAAGTAGGGCTGGACACGTCCCCTTTCTGAACCTCTGGAGAGTCACTGAGTAAAGTAAGGTAGATGTCAAGGACCCCTGGATGGTTAAAGTCCAGTCAAAGGAAACTGTGGAGTTGCGGTGCTCATCTCGCTTTCAGTCTGAGGGAGCTGCTGTTCATTCACAGGCAGCTTTCCGTGTCATGTGGCCAGCATGACTAAACAGCTTCTGGAGCAACGGAACACCGTGACAGAAACCAGAGCGCACGGAAATGCCGTTTACCTTCCTGCCACAACGATACCTATTTATCTACTTGCACTGGCATGCTTTCTAACTGCTAGGTTGGCAGGAGCTAGGGCAGAGTAACGGGAGCTTACCACGTTGTGGGGATTTGAACCACCGACCTTCTGATCGGCTTTAGACCACAGCGCCACCTGTGTCCTCACTGGGTAAAGTAGACTGAGAATAAGCCAATGGGCTGACTCAGTGGAATAGAAGACAGCTTCCGGCATTCCTATTTAGGGGTAGGCAAACCAGGCCAATACATTTTCATCAGACTTTGGTGCAGTGGCAGAATTTGGGGTCTCAAATTTCAGCCAGCACCCTGCGTGATGCCAAAATTCAGCACCCCCTGCCTCTCGCGCTCTATTCTAGGTAATAGTTGTGACATCCCTGGGGGCACCCCTGAGGTTCAGCACCATGTGCAACTGAACTGGTCACACTCTCCTAAATCTGCCACTGTGCAGGGACTCCTTCAACTTCTGTTGATTTTTTTTTTAAGTGGCTATGTTAAAGCATGAATATGCTTATTTGGGGGTGTGGGTTTATTTCGATAACCTTTTATTTAACATTGGAAGTGTTATGGATATTGTATCTTGGGGTTTTATGGCACTGTTTTTGAGATTTCCCATCTACTTTTATGCATCCTGGAAACTGGCTTGGGCCTATGGGAATGCCAGTATAAAAATCCAAATGAATAAGAAGAAATAAAACAAAATGCTGGTTTTGAACCTGCAAGCCATCTGGGAGCCCTAAGATTTGAGGGAAAAATTATTGACCAGATAAAGCCCCTGATTTCCCATGAATAATATTTAAAACCAAAGTTACTATACAACTAAAATTGGTGAAAATAAAAGTGTGTGTGTGTGTGTGTGTATGTGTTTAACTATTGGGGGGAGGCTTGGGCACCGTTAGTTTCAAGCTGCATTTTGAATTAGTTTTGTATTTTCTGGAGGAACTTTATGTAATGGGAACATTTCACCATTTTATGGATCAACAATTCAGATTCCTTGCATGCAGAAAGAAATAGTAAAGAAAAATATAAGCACCAAGCTAATTTTACTTTAAAGTGTCAGCTTCTATTTTAAAATTGTACATGAAATAAACAGAAATTGTACTGATCACGGTATAAGCCACAAGCATTATAAAGAGATGCATTTCTAAGCATGCCCAGTGCTTCAATAAAGTTGGCGGTTCAAATCCCCGTGACAGGGTGAGCTCTCGTTGCTCTGTCCCAGCTCCTGCCAACCTAGCAGTTTGAAAGCACGCCAGTGCAAGCAGATAAATAGGTTTCGCTGCTGCGGGAAGGTAAATGGCGTTTCCGTGCGCTCGGGTTTCCTTCACAGTGTCCCGTTGCACCAGAAGCGGTTTAGTCATGCTGGCCACATGACCTGGAAAGCTGTCTGTGGACAAACGCCAGCTCCCTCAGCCTGAAAGCGAGATGAGCGCCGCAACCCCAGTCGCCTTTGACTGGAATTTACCGTCCTGGGGTCCTTTACCTTTACCTATTAGCCATTGCTTTAACTATAAAATGAAAATGTTTTTTTAAAATAATAATAATAATAATAATAATAATAATAATAATAATAATAATAATAAAGGAATGCATTGCCTACTGCTGCTGCCATGGTACCAGCAACAGCTGCAGTATGCTCCTTGGATGCCAGATCTGCCACCTCCTCAGCAGCCCTGACAGTTCCGCCACTGGTCTACTTCTACCCTGGTTCCCGATGTAGCTATTTATTCTGCCCTCCACCCCACCCCCCATTCCTGATGTATCTTCACTCAGCACTTTCAGACCCTCCAGGGGCAGTCCTTGATTTACAGAAGCCATCTTGCTTTCTGCTTTGATCCTGGAATGTCCCGTTTTTCCTTAGGGCATCCCTATTTTCATCGGAGAAATCTTGGAGGGTATGGAATGATGCCATCCCCTGAGCCAAGGAGATATGTAACTATACAACCTTTTGGAGATATCTGCAGCCCTGTACAGTATAGGAATGTTTTTCAACGTTTAATGTTTTATTATGCTTTTATATATGTTGGAAGCTGCCCAAAGTGGCTGGGGCAATGCAGTCAGATGGGCAGAGTATAAATAATAAAATTGTTGTTGTTGTTGTTGTTGTTGAATAGGATGTCCCTATTTTCATTGGAGAAACGTTGGAGGGTGTGTGCTTCTTTCCTGGTGGGAGGGGAGGGGACACAATTTTGCAGTTCACATCCGGTACCAAAATGTCTTGGGCTGGCCCTGTTGTTAGGAAACATACTATAATTGCTGTAGCCCTGGGCTGCAGCAAAAGTCCTGTTTTGGCCACCAGGAGGAAACTGTGCCAGCAGAAAGAAAACTCCACCAATGGAACTCCTCAATTTGCAGATACCTCAGGCAGCAGGAAGACCCACCTATTCAAGATAGGCCTGCAAGAACAAATCTATTTTACCCAGCCAGCAATAACAGCAAAGGGCTGAGAATTCTGCAGCTTCTCCCCTGTCTTTTTCCAGATAATGTTTCAAGGTTGTACTTTCAGTATTCTTTTTTAAGGCACCTGTCCAGAGTCGTACAATGAGATGCATTTTAGTCAGCTGCAAATATTGTACATACACCCCAGAAAGATTAGTGAATGAAATCAGTGTTGGTGCAAAAAATGATCCATGTGGTACAGTTACCCTATCAATATATTTGCCCCATTCCTCTACAGTAAAAGTTTGTGCTTTTAAAAGAATCCAGCGATGCAATGAATCAAGGTGTGGCAGATGAAACTGCCTTGTAATAGTGAGTCTTCTAATAAGAATGTATTTTATTTTGAAGCGATAACAAATGACAAACCAATTACAGCTAGCCTCAGCTATTGTTCGTAAATTATACGCAGCTGATTTTATTAGTTCTAATCTTATGGCAGTTCTCATCCTGCCCTTTTATTACCTAATATCTGCTGACCCGGCATTATTCAGCTGATTAAAAACTTCCAACATTCGGACAGCTATAATAGGAATTTTAGCAGCCATAGGATCAACTGTATTGAAACCCCAAATCTCGTGCTCAAATATCCATTATTCCTCACATCTTTTTCAGGATAGATAAGAGGCATTCATGACCAAAGTCCAGAAAGTGGATCAGAATGAGTGGCACCATGCCTAATAATATTATACTTGTACACAACCCATCTGACTGGGTTGCCCCAGCCACTCTGGGGAGGTCCATTTTGTTGATTCTGGGAGTTGTAGTTTGTCAAGGGTGTTGAGAGTTGTTAGGAAACCTGTGTTCCCGTTACAGAACTATGTTTCCCAGGGTTCCCTGTGAAGAAGGGTTTATTCTAAAACCATGCTGAGAACTGTAGCTCTGGGAGGCAGAGGTGCCAACAAATAAAATATTGGGGGGGGGGGTGTGGCAGGTGAGCCCTGCCCCACATAACCAATCACATGACATGGTGCACGCACACGATTTGAATGGCAATGCTCATCAACTTTGGGCCCCCCGACTCCCTCAAATATTCTATGGGGGAGGACCCTTGAAGCCCTTTGGCATAGGAGGGGAATAGGGGTGTCCTATCAACTCTCAGCACCCTAAACTATAGCTCCCAGAATTCTTTGGAGGAGAGCCATGACTGTTAAAGTGCTTTAAGTGTAGGATGTAAATGTGCAATACACTTAACAAGGAGTAAACACACTGAATCCAGTGGGACTTCCTTCTGAGTACATATGTATACAGGTATGTTCACACTATTCATAAGGTGAATGCCAATTGTGATCCAAGTTACAGTCTTGGAATCTTCCATGGACTGTTGAGAATCCTTTATTTCCATTCAGTTTCAATGTCCCTTGAGACATCTATGTCTCCACGCAAGGCAGGAGCTGACCTAATTGTTGAGCATGAAGTTGCCTGTTCATCAGTGTACTTGGACCGACCTGAAGAAGGGTGACGAAACAAAGATTTTACCTGGCTGTCTCATTGTCAGAGTCCTTCCCATACACAGTTTATCAACCACAAGATTTAACACAGAAAATCTGCACTCTTGAACCCGGGGAAATTGCATAGTAATGCTTAAGATTGTATATATCCCTTCAAGATTGATCTGTGACGGTATATTCATATTCTTTAAGCTCACATTATTCTGAGTTATAGTATGTGTTGCATTGAGATATTTAGTGTATAGTATACTCTTATTCTGTATACCAGAGTTGTACTTGATGAACTTGATGACCAAGCATTCATTTTTACAAGAGCATTTTGTGCATATGTGCAAAACAAAGAGGGAGCTTGCTTTCCACGGATCCTGACATAGTGGATGCGAAAATAAAAATGAACTGAAGCACAAAACTGGTTGAATGCTTTTGGTGCTAAATCTGCTAAATTACAACATAAAAAGATATCACACTTGCTTTCAGTGGTAAAAAGGTTTAATGTAATTCTGTTAACCTTACTGTAGTTCAGGATAACAAAATTAGAAGTTCATTTGCATGTCTAATATATATGTTTGGATGCTGCTTTTGTCAGATTGAAAATTAATATGATGAATTAAGCTGAAAAGGAGCCTACAAACCTTGCTTATTGTGTATTTGTCTTTCATACACTTCATTAACACTGTGTTGCTTATGCTTATTGGACCAAAGGAAGTTTGTTAGCTAACATTATGCCATGTGGGTTTCAACGACTGTGAGTGATGTTGTTGTTGTGCTGTGTTTTTCCATTACAATGCACTGAGAAATATCCAAATTAGCTGGAGCAAAAGAGGCACAAAAAGTCCATGGCTGCAATACATTGCTGGGGTTTTTTTCTATGAGCTTGGTGATCCTGGCTTGAGCATTTAACATGGTAATTTTCAGACCACATTCTGAAGCATAATGTTGCGCAGTTCAGGGGGCGAAAATCACTTCTAAGCATATGTATGAAAGAATAGGTGGTCTAATACAAATGAGAAGATTACTTTCATTAGACCAACTGTTTTATATGTTTAGAATTCTTTTCTTTTTATTGCACATTATTATGCTTCAGGATTTCATTTTTTCCCCCTGTGGGATCAGCTTCTCTAGTAAAGCTTATATGTGAAGGGTACCAAATGTCATCCTCCCAAAAGAGAATGCAATAGGAAGAAGATGCTCAGATGAGAATCTAATTGAGAGAAGAAGGCTGAGTAGGCAGGGAAGGGCATCAAAACAAAACACTTCAGAGAAGACACAGTGAAGTGCTGCTGCTGCTGTGACTCAGGCCACAGAAGGAGGTTTGTGTTGAAAGGCTAAATCTTGCAGCCCTTTTGTTTTGCAGGGCAACAATTCCATACGTCTCTAACTGTGGAGTTGAAGAGAGACCCTTTCGCAACCCAAGGGCAACAATACATTCTGAACAACCCTCAGAGAACTTCAGTTCAACAGTGGAATTGATGTATCTCATCCATGCAAGGTTTTTTCAACACACGTCATTCTCATCAAAATGCCAGCCTGTGTTTTTCCCTATTTAGTCAACAATAGAGCATGTGCTTCTCCAGTTGCTATATTATAGAGACATTCGTATTAGCCTTATCTCCCCACTACTCCATCAGTACCCAAGGCACACAGGATAATTCTATACCTCCCTGCTGCTTTCAGATACCAACCCTGCTACAACATACGTTGCCAGGTTCTGCATAGCAGTGTTCAAACTTTGTCGGATGATGACCTGTGCCACAAACTAGATTTAATGAACACTCATACCAGAGTGCTCTGTAAATTGATATCCATAGCCTTTTTTATATAGCTACTAACCTTTTATGCCCTTCCACATCCACACGCATAGGTGCACACATAGGTTAATGAGGATAGAACATGCTAAGTGGTCCTGGGATGCTGACTGACTGTGTGGAGTGGGGGGACAGAATGGAGCATCCTTAAAGGTGAGTGGACAGGAGCAGTCTGTACTGCAACACTGTGGTGACCTTTGTTGTTCTTGTGTCTGGCAATAAGAAATCGGGGCAGAGGAAGCCTCGCCTGCTCCATGTTTATGAATTTAGCCAAGCTTACACAATGACAAGCATTGGAATAAATTAGTCAGAGCCCTTACTAAGTCTCCAACAAAGAGGTGAAATAAACAAGACAGGCTATAATCAAGCTAGTGAATTATGGAGACACATTCCCCCCCCCCCCCCGCTGTGCACAAGGTTTGTGTGACTAAGAATTCTTAATCTTACTAATCTGTTACTGTTTCCCTGATAAACCTGAAGTTGCACTGACAGTTTCAAGATTCTTGTCTTATTTATAAGCATAAAAAGAGCAGTTTGGATTTGTTGACCCATGTCTTGCAGAAGCTACAAAACAAAAAACATTAGGCTGGATGGGCTATGGCTATTGTTTCTGAGGTTAAATTATCACAGTCAGGTCTTGTCTCTAAATTAAATGCCCTAATATTTTTGCTGTGGTGTAACCTGATCCATAGTTGCACTGACTTCTCACTAAACTTATAGGAATCACATGAACAGAAGTTCACCACAGTTATCAAGTGGAATATTGTCACAGAATGTTGTACAATATTTTAATGGATCAGGTACACAACTAATTCTATGCACAGGTGTCGATTTTTTAAAAAAAAAAATCAGTATTTAAAATTTATTTCATGACGTATCACCAGACACAGATCTCATCACATAATTTTCTAAATGCAAGATTAAAACAATAGTTGTGATCACCAAATGCAATAAAAAATGACATCAACTCCAAATTATTGTACTTAGAATCATAGAATTGTAGAGTTGGAAGGGACCACAAGGATCATCTAGTCCAGGCACGTCCAACTCTCAAGAGACTGTGATCTACTCACAGTATAAAAAGACTGACTGTGATCTACCCATTGTCATTGCCAGGAGTTGTTGAGCTTTTTTTTAGGGGAAGGTTGACCAAAGGCAATCACTAAACTTCATTCTGTGATCTACCTGGGACACCCCCGTGATCTGCCAGTAGATCACGATCTACCTGTTGGACATGCCTGATTTCTAGTCCAATCCCCTGAAAGATTCCTATCTTTTGCCCAAGGTGGGGCTTGAACTCACAACCCTGAGATTAGGAGTCTCATGCTCTACTGACTGAGCTATTCTAAATCAACAAGGGGAGGAGATTATGCAACCTAAGAAGAGCACTGCTGGATGAATCAAGGACCCATCTAGTCCAGCATTCTGTTCTCACAGTGGCCAACCAGATGCCCAGGAGAAGCCTGCAAAGGGGAAACTCTCTCTACTTGTGATTTCCAGCAACTGGCATTCAGAGACATTGGCGAACAAGACCTGGGAGCTTATTAGACTCCACTTGTACATTTTAAACTTCTAGAATCATTATGTCTGCTGCAGGTACCTAAAATGTCTACTGACGGAAGACGATAATAGCAATGGCAACAGGTTGTTTTTATTTCGGGCTGGCTTTTTTACCATTTAAATAATTAGTAGGAGAGAAGAACAGGGGGAGCTGCCTTGCATTTGGTCCATTTCACCCAGTGGTTTCTGCTTCAATGGCAGTAGCCCTTCAAGTTTTAGGCAGAATGCCTTTTAAGGCTCTGATACTCAGAATCCCTTTAATCAGAGATATCTGGAATTTCATCTTTTGTATAGAAGGCATGTGCTTTACAACTGAGCCATGGGCAGGCCCTCTTCTCAATCGGATTTGGGATAGTGAAGAAACCTGCTGTTAAACTTCGCATCCAGTGAGAAAAACTTCATTTCCCTCCTTTTATCCACCAGTTTAGAGGAACTCCAGACAGGCAGGAGGAAAGAATTATGGCAATGTGTGAAGTCTCTATTCAAGTATGACACACAAAAGTTGTGGAGAGTAATGAAGCACCACTTAATGCCAACATTAAATTATATAAATGAGTTTCTTTCTAATTATAGAGTTGTGAGAGCAGCTCTATGTTCAAGGTGTGCTAATGGTCTGCTCAAATCACACACTCAAGAATGTTCCTTATAACATTGAGAAGATTTGTTCCGTTGCTATGAAATTTGATCTCTTCAACAAACAAGTTCCCAAAAACACATGAAATATTTGTGCACTAATGTTGTGGAAGACTTAGAGAACACGCCAGTTGGTAACTAGGCAATAACATTATTGCCTCTCTCTATCAAGAATAGAACAGGATCAGAAAACACCTGTTTCCACCCAGATGTGGTGTAGTGGTTAAGAGCGGTAGACTCGTAATCTGGGGAACCGGGTTCGCGTCTCCACTCCTCCACATGCAGCTGCTGGGTGACCTTGGGCTAGTCACACTTCTTTGAAGTCTCTCAACCCCACTCACCTCACAGAGTGTTTGTTGTGGAGGAGGAAGGGAAAGGAGAATGTTAGCCGCTTTGAGACTCCTTCGGGCAGTGATAAAGCGGGATATCAAATCTACGCAAGTCCAGTGTCACCTACTGCCTGCAATCTATCTAAACACTATCATTGAAGAAGTTTTGTTTTCTTTAAAAAAAATACGTTTTTATTTTGCCATTCTTCCAAGGAGTTCAGGGCATTGCATAACTTCCAAACTTCCACTTTATCCTCACAACAACCTTGTGACATATGTTGGTCTAAGACAGTGAGACTTGTCCAACGACTCTGAGTCAGTTGCATGGCTAGGATGGTGCGGCAGAATAAGCCGTGTCTGAGCAATTTACATTCTTGTACTTTGAACTCATAGACTTCATTTTACTAAAATGTATTACTTTCTCAGTCCAGCTGCCTTCTTCAGATAAGTGTTTCTCTTATCTAAGAATCAGGACACACAGAGAGAGAAATTTATAAAAGGAAAAAAAAAATGAAGCTCTTAAACCAAGCTCAAAAAAAAAAAACTTCTCTTTAACTTGCCAAGTATTAATTCAGTTGCAAGATATTTAAAGCTTGCTTCCACCACTTGGACCACTTGGTAGAGGGCACCCCACCACCCAAAAAACCACCCTTTGCCTTTATAAGCAAAAGTGAATATGGCATTGTGGTCCGTAGAGTGAACTGAATAGAATAGTAGAAGGAACAAGAGGTTAAGGGAGCAATCGTGCATTTAAAAGGGATCTAACGCCTTGCAAAATCCAAGTTAACAGCAGATGCCTGAAAATGGGCCTGGAAGACATTTTAAGATCTTTTCTGACCTATTTGACAGGCAATAAAACACATTTCCATTAGCTCACCTATCATATATCCGTCTTTAACTTGTACAGTGCCCTTAAGTGGTGACATTCACAAGCTCTTGAATTAAGCTCGCTATGTTTCAGGAAGTGCTGCTCTCGCGGTCCGTGAAATAATGGATAGTTGAAACGGAATAACAGTTATCCTTAATAAGGAAGCTAGTTCCCATTTTGTTTTGTTTTTAACCCATGTTACGTTAAAAATATAAATACTAATTTGGCATCTATTTATTTTGTGAACAACTTTTTTTAGCTTCACTTCTTTGGGTTTTTGCTTATGTTGACAATGCAACTCTTGCCCAATTCTCTTTATCCTTGTTGACACGGTAAAGTCACTACCATGGGCAAAGGAACAAATGCAAATACAAATTATACCTTTGTACATTGCATACCGTGCAATGGCCCCCCAAATCCCAGGAAAGTCCCCCAAACCCTCTAGCCATCACGGCTTCTCACAGTGCCATGGAGAGTCCTGATTTTGCAAGGAGCTTCCCTTCAGCACAGCATTTCAGTGTGTTACTGAGAGTTCCCACCTGTGCATCCCTCCAACACTTTTCTTAGATCTGTGCTTCCCACTCCCTTCCAGCACCCCCCCCCACTCAACAAGTGTCACTTCCTGTTGTTTTTTATGAAAACAAGATCCAAGTCACATGAATGCCCCCAAGGAAGTTTTGGCTCTGGCTTGCTTCCTTCAGCCACTGCATCCCAGCCTCAGAGGATGAGGAGGCGAAGGGGCAGGGACAATGACACTATTTTTATCTGAGGTATGTTAGAGGGCATGAAACTGGCTAGTCTTACACACATTCATACACCCTTCTCTATCCTCCATCTACTCAAGCAGGGAGTTCAAGAATACATTCCAGACTTGCAAAAGCACTAAAGTGAGGGATGTGGCCTGGGGTGAGTGTGGATGAAGAGGAGTGCTGAGGGCCAGATATATAAGCCCGGAGGGCCACATTTACCACCCAAGCCTAAGGTTACCACTCCTGGCTTGTACTTCCACACTGCCTCTCGACAACTTGTTTCAGGAACTGGTAGGACATACAGTGGTACCCCACAAGTCGAACAGAAACCATTCCGTAAGACCATTCAACTTCCAAAACGTTTGGAAACAAAACTCCTGCAGCCAATCAGAAGCCACGGGAGTCGCAGCGGATGTTGGGGTTCCAAAGAATGTTCGCAAACTGGAACACTCACTTCCAGGCATTCAGGAGCCAAAATGTTCAACTCGCAAGGCATTTGGGAAGAAGAAGAGGAGTTTGGATTTGATATCCTGCTTTATCACTACCCGAAGGAGTCTCAAAGCGGTTAACATTCTCCTTTCCCTTCCTCCCCCACAACAAACACTCTGTGAGGTGAATGGGGCTGAGAGACTTCAGAGAAGTGTGACTAGCCCAAGGTCACCCAGCAGCTGCATGTGGAGGAGCGGAGACGCGAACCCAGTTCACCAGATTACGAGTCTACCGCTCTTAACCACTACACCACACTGGCTCTTCGGGATCCAAGGTACGACTGTACATTTTAGCTGCTCCATTTTCCCACAGTCACAGCTGCTACTGTTTAACAGAGACACTGCTGCTTGAAATGTGATTTTTTTTTAAAGAAACATTTCGAGGGCTCTATTGCCATTTAATTCTTGCTCTGGAACCTGAGCTCTTGGTCCCTTGGCACCCCACTGCATAAAAGATGCACACTAGATGAAAGGCCATTCAACACAAGCCATTGTATTAATGAAATTAATGAACATGAGGGTTGCCAGGCACAGCAGCTCTTTTGAAGAGCAATGTAAAACACCGCCAAGTCTAGCTATGAAAGATTTTTTTTAAAAAGCACTTCTAAGGTAAGGCTATGAATTTTGGATCCATTACAAGTTGAATATATTTAAAGCATTTTTAAACACACACACACACTTGGCTAGCAACAATTCTTCCTTTTTAGCTATCTATAAAAACCAGTCTCTCTTAAGTAGGAAGCCTTACTGGGCATCTGCCTCAAATCTCAATTGAACAGATGCAACTTTTAAAACGCAGGTCATGTTGCTAGGTGCACTAACAAGGACCTGCCAAAGGAGACCAAAGGAAAAGAAAAACATCTTGAAGTGTAGAATTGGCATAACTCACAACTGGCCTGGAGAACGACGTTTATGCTTTAAACCAAACACCGTCACACACCCTTGAAAAGGGCAATGCAAAGGATTTCACACAGTACGGATAGATTTTCTTCTTTTGTATTAATTGTAATACTCTGTGAGAGCAGAGCAGAGCCTCCATCACGTTTCTATGCCCTTCAAAAGCATAGGTGTCAACTTTTCCCTTTTCTTGTGAGGAATCCTATTCGGAATAAGGGAATTTCCCTTTAAAAAAGGGGGGGGGAGTTGACAGCTATGTTCAAAAGCCTAACTGGTTGAATAGCTGCCTGTCCTGCAGCTCCTTTAAGACCCTTAAGGGATGGAGATGGCAATCATAGGTGAGAGCTAGATATATTCATTCGGTTATTCTTCTTTGCCATGAAGGCTAAACCAAGCATCTTGCCCCGCAACCCTGATGGTGGATCACGCAATGGAAGCTTCAAATGACAAGACCGCCATGTGAGATTCATCCCAACCTGTAATGCTCATTCTGTGGATTCTGCAGCCACATAGTTAAACTACACGGGTCTCTTCCAAAGGAGGCAGTGGTGGCCTCCAACCTGGATGGCTTTTGAAGAGGAATGGACAAATTCATGGAAGATAAGTCTATCAGTGGATTCTAGCCATGATGGCTATGCTCTGTCTCCACAGTCGGAGGCTGTACACATCCGAATAACAGTTACTGGAAACTGCAGGAGACAAGGATGCTCTCGTGCTTGGGATACTGCCTGTGAGCTTCCCATGGGTTTCTTGTTGGCCACTATGAGAACAAGATGCTGGACTTAGGTGGGCCACGGGCCTCATGCAGCAGGCACTTCAAATACATAAAGGGGAAAGAAAAGGACCACTTTCCCTTGTGCCCATAGCAGTGGAAGCCAGGTGGGTTGGTGGGTGCCAGTTTTGGAAGTAGAAGTTCTTTTCCTGAAAAAAAAGTTTTCTTTCCTGGCTTGGATTAAAATCCAAACTAAGAAAGCACACAGGGGCTTTAAAGGCAAATAGTCAAATTGCAAAGATTCAGATTTTAGCTCAGCCGCTGCTTCCATATGGCTCAGTTTCACACAGGTGGCGTCTATTTGTTAAACTTATGCATTGATGAATTTAGTTCAAGTGTTCCTATATAGAAAAGCCTATAAAAAGGGGGGTGCACTTAAGATTGTAGGGTGAGGATTCTCACTCTTCTACCATCAACATCATGCTTTAAAAAAAAACAACATAGGTAGCTATTAAACTTTATCCTTTGGAGGGCTGTGATACAGAGTGGATTTCCTGCTGAGCATTGTGGATTTTCTTTAAAGGTTTTCAGCACTACAAGGCTAGATAAGCACTATAAGCAGCAGCTGTATTTTTTTCCATCTAGCTTTGCTAAAATAAAATAAAAAAGTTACCAAGGACACCTTCTTGCCATTTGTCCCAACATCTACTACAGTGTAAATTAATCTGTAGGCACCTCAAATTTAGTTGACAGTTTAGCACACTTTAAAAATTGGTTTTAAACATGATCTGAAAATGTTAGATCCTGTATTTGATTACATCTGATGGTACTTCCATTCCAAGCCTCTGCTTAAAGACCTCCAAAGAAGGAGACTCCACCATACTCCTTGGTAGCAAATTCCACTGCCAAACAGCTCTCACTGTCAGGAAGTTCTTCCTAATGTTTAGGTGGAATCTTCTTTCTTGTAGTTTGAATCCATTGCCCCGTGTCCGCTTCTCTGGAGCAGCAGAAAACAACCTTTCACCCTCCTCTATATGACATCCTTTTATATATTTGAACATTGCCTGCAGGTGCTCCACTCCCAGCCTCTTCAGAGGAAGCTGAGGCAGCCCCTGGGTCCAGTAACCCACCAGCCTCTCCTGAGCTGCAGAGGCTCAGGACAGAGAGGCGAAGGGAGCTAAGTGCCTACAGGAGGAGTGCTCGCCTCCAGGCCCAGAGGAGAGGCGAGTCTCCGGAGGATCGGGGCCGCCCTAATAAAAGGGCCAGATAAAAGCCAGACAGACCCAGCCCAAGTTGCGTGAGCAACTTAGTTTCAAGCGTATGCTCAACCTGCAACCTCGTGCCTGCACCTGCCTTGGACCTTGACCTGCTCCCTGCCTCGCTGGACTGACCTCCTTTGGACCCCTAGACCCAGGACTGGACTTGGACCTTGCTTCACCAACAAACCCCTGGGGCCAGCACACTGCCATTGGATATCACCTGGGGGGAAAACAATGTTTAAAACACCCGTTTCATAACAACATGAAAAGACTAACAACCAGCACAGAGATACCCTAACGCATAATAGCAGTTAATAATATAGAATTAGCAACAGTGGGGAGGCAGCTATTGTACGTTCTTGGCAGGAAGGGAGGAGGTGGCTGTCAGGTGTTCAATGGGGGAGGGGTGGCAGGTGAGGAGTGCCTGTTGAATTCAAATTCAAAAGAACATCCTTTTTTGGAAAAAAAAATACCTTCCAGCTACAGTTATTCAAATCTCAATAATGAGCATATCCAACCTTACTGTCTCTCTCCCAGCACACATGTCAGCTGAAATACAAGCAGTCTGCCTTCCTGCAATCTGGATGCTCTGCATTCTCACTAAACCACCACAAAGAAAGTAATGCATAGGAATAGTTATGCTGTGTGCCGCAACAGCATCAGTATGGGTTGCCTCAAAAGGAGTTTCAAAAGAGTGGAGTGTCCCTTTAAACACGATCACCCCTCTCTTTATCTTCATTATAGATAGGTGGGTATTAATAAAATATGTGGGGGGAAATGTTATGCAACGGAAAATAGGTTTCTGAGAAGAGAACATTCTGAATAGATAGATACTTTTATGAGATACTCCGCATTCCAATAACTCTCATACAAAGTGGAGCTCAAGCATGGCAGAAGTCAGATAAGTTCCCACATATGAATAGCTAATTTTTAAGCAAGCATCATTTGTATTACTTTTGCAATATATCCAGTTATTATCAGCCGAGTGTGATGATTTGAGGCATTTCATATCCCATTTCCCACTTTTCTTTCACTTTAGTATGCGTGTAAACTGATAAAAATATGACACTGACTGACTAGACTCTTATGCAGTGATGAATGACAGTTCCCATGACCCTCAACGGGGGCCATCTTAATGACACCATCAGAGACGGGCAGGGGGTTATTAAAGGTGTAGTGGGGATAATGCTTTCAGCTTACATCAAAACTATTTTAAAGTTTCCCTTGAGAATATGTGAAATAAACTCTAGTATAATGCACACACTGCTTTCCTCTTGACCATGCTGTATACAATTCTAAATCTCTACTTGCCCCCACATTCAACTCCAGATTTAAACAGATAAATCTAGTAAGGTACTACATCTGGGGTATGAGACATCAATCCTATTAGCTTTAAGTTTCCTGGGTGCTAATGATCATGGTATAAATCGGAATTTGGGTCACCCATTATCTATATTCAATATTTTTCTTCGCCAAACCATGCAGAAAAAAAGTTCTTACTTGAAGAGCCGTTGGCAATTAACAGAACTCATTTGCAATAAAGGTGCTTATCGGAATCAGTAAGCAGCTTCTTTTAAGATGCTTAGTTGCAAATTATTCGTTAACACCAAATGAATGCATTAGCCACATCAAAATTCCCTGTTTCAGAGATTTTCTTGTCAGCAACACTGAATTAATGTGAAGGTAGTTTTCTCAAGTTTTTTGCTTTTTTTAAAAAAAGAGAGGTTTATCTTCCTAACCCCAACCTATCACTGCTCTTTGCAGTTAAAAGTTATTTCAATATATGTTTGCAAGGGCAATCTCTAAAAGCACATAAAATAAAATGGGGAAAGGGTGTCATTAGAAAAGAAACAAATATTTCAGACATTGGAGATGCTACTGACAATGAGGCACAAATGGATCGCCAAGAAGAAGAAGACTACCTTGTTCTTGGTCTGTACTGTTTGCTATCTCTGCTAGTCGTGTTTACTTTGAAATGTGAGACTTTCAATTTATTCTGCCCTGTGCCACACATGCATTCCTGTCAATCTAGCTTAACAACACCATTACTGGCCCCAACAACATCAAACATACCATCTCAGGACTATTTATTTGCTCATCTTCTAACATTGTGTATGCCATCAAATGCCAACAGTGCCCTTCAGCTCTCTATATTGGACAAACAGGCCAAACCCTACGCCAAAGGGTAAATGGACATAAATCTGATTATCAGGAATCACAAGACAGAGAAACCAGTAGGAGGACACTTCAGTCTCCCAGGACATTCTATACCAGATCTCAAAGTAGCTGTCTTAATACAAAGGAATTTCAGAAATAGACTGGAAAGAGAAGTTGCTGAATTGCAACTAATAACCAAACTTAAAACCATGGAGACACCTGGTCTGAACAAAGACATTGGAATCTTATCTCATTATATATGACAAAGCTATTTTTAGACATCTCACCCCTTGCTTTTTCCTGTAAGACCAATTGCAGTCGTTAACAGTCGTCAACAGGTTTACCACACCCATCAGCCAATCACCCATTCCCACTACCCTTCTGAGGAATACCCCTCCCCACCCTCTCACTATATATAAGGGTCTGGTGACTTCTGTTTCAGTGTATCTGAAGAAGTGTGCATGCACACCAAAGCTCATACCAAGAACAAACTTAGTTGGTCTCTAAGGTGCCACTGGAAGGAATTTTTTACTTTTTATTTTGTTTTGACTATGGCAGACCAACACGGCTACGTACCTGTAGCTTAGTTTCTGTGACCCTTGGTGCCATTTGAGCCTGAAGTTTTTGGTTTTTGTTCCGCATGACACCCTAGTGGCCCATAGGCCACAGGCTGGATCCAGCAAGATGCAGGAAGTGTCCTATCTCCCAATCTGATCAAGATCTTTATATGATCTGCATATGCCTGAGATCAGGAGATAAAATCCTTCTGCCTCCTCTGCTATGCACTGAGATTGGGAATCAGGGACAGCCTGTCCCTGAGGCAAAACAGAAAGGTGCCATCTCCCTGTCACAACCACTGCCAAAGCCTTGCTTACTGAGGTCACATGGCTGTGGCATCTGGGTTCCTACGGCATCTTGCTGAAGCCCAGAAAATACAGCCACTTTTCCTCACTTCTCCAGTGGCAGTGGCATAGCAATGGGAGCAGGTGGGACACCCCCACTACCATGGAAGAAGCACAGAGGAGTTGTGGAAGAGGAGGCCATAAAGGAACAGTCGGGTGGGGGACAGCAAAGGAGGAGGAGGCAGTGGTGGGTAACGTGTGGCATACCGTTTGGGGCCAGATCTGCTGCCCCTTCCCACTGCTCCCAGCCTGCTGCCTGAGGCAACTGCTTCACCATGCCTCATGTGTGGGCCGGCCTTGATGGAAGGAGTTGCATAATTAATAGCATCATTTAAGTTATTCTGACTAGTTGCTGCTTGTTTTCTTCCTAGAATGTGTTAATTCTCTGGGAGTATACGGTCATTGGTAGGTGTTTCACTAATGACGCAAATCATTGCCGCTAACACAAAACAAATCCTTGCATTTACAGCCATACCAACCTTTAGTCTTCTAATTAGCACACACACACACCATTAATGTGAAGAATTTGCAAAGATATAATGCAAACACCGTGATTTATTTCACACAGATTATAAGTCACTATAGTGCAATTTCAATAGTACGAATGCAGCTGAGCTAATATAATATTCGGCCCTTATTCCTCAGCATTATTAATGGGGAGGGGGGGAATACTTGGGGGGTGCCTGTCACATAGCAGCCTACTTCACATTGAGGAAAATAATTTCCTGTTGCTGTAATGGCTCACCCAAAAGGTAACTCCCCACTGTGCCTATCACTTCTCAACGAAGTTTTACATGTGCATTTTAAAGTAATTTATACAATTTATAGGCATTGTTATTTCACATTTGTTAGTGTCCTATTACAATAAATCAGCAGTCTCTAAGGTGCCACAGCACTGTTTGACTTTTTATTGCAAATAACATCAGTAATGTCACCTAAGCTAGTAAACAAATGTTCTGTTTGGATGACACCCCCCCACCCCATTTACGATGAAATCTCTCCCTAGTAATGTGCATGTATTGAAATGCTAGATTATTCCATTATGTGTGTCTAGGGATGCTATGAACATTTACAGTAGTAGTCAACATTTGAGAATGAAAAAGCTTTATGGAATATTTAGTTTACAAGAAGAATGCCCCCTCCCATACACACACATGCACGCACACCTGTAAACTGCTTCATCTGCCACCAAGCAGATTTACTGTCATTTTACTGTATAACATTTTGCTAAGGGGAAAAGTCATCATGCTAAAGCTTGCGTGGCCACCAGTAAGCAGACACATGAACTTCAGCATGACAGTAGCTGGAGCAGTGAGCAAGCAAAGCAGGAAAGCTGGCAGTGCAAGTGGGCAGAGCAAGCAAGTAGGTAGGCAGGCAGCCAGGTGGATGTCCCAGGTGAGCCTTCGCATGTTGTCATGGCTGGGGATGGTCAAATGAAGTGTAGAAGGTGGAGGTTGGCAATGGGGTGGGGAATTGGTGGGGTTAGCAAGCAGTGCAGGCAGGGGCAGTAGCCCCTAATTACTTGAATGTGTTCATCAGTTATACCAAGGCCTCTAGACCAGGACCGGTGCTAGGGCTTCTGGTGCCCTAGGCAAGACCAATCTTCTGGCGCCCCACCCCCCACCCCCTGCCAAAGCCTGCTTTAGCTGGAGGTCAGGAGGTGGTGGAGAGGCAAGCAGCAGTTTCTCTGCTTTAGCGGAGCAGCCACTGCTTGCCCGTCCTGCCCCCCACCCCCCTGCTAAAGCCTGCTTTAGTGGGAGGTTGGGGGGGTGGAGGAGAGGCAAGGAGCGGTTTCTCCGCTTTAGCGGAGAAGCCACTGCTTGCCCATCCCGCCCCCCCCCCGCCAAAGCCTGCTTTAGCGGGAGGTCGGGGGGTGGTGGACAGGCAAGAAGCTGCTTGCCCGTCCCGCCCCCCGCCAAAGCCTGTTTTAGCGGGAGCCGGAGGTCGGGGCGATGCAGCATCCTCCGGCGGGCGGCTAGGCGGCAGCCTGCGGGCTGCCGGGCAGCGGGCGCAGGCGGGCCAGCAGCGCCCCTCTCCATTTTGGCGCTCTAGGCAGTTGCCTAGTTTGCCTAAATGGACGCACCGGCCCTGCTCTAGACAACTAACAAGATATATAAATAAATTCACAATACAAAGTTGTTGTGGTGGTGTTTTTTTTTTTTTTAAAGAAATCCAATGCCTCCATTAATCAAAATTACATATAAAAGAAAATTCCCAACCCCAATAAGCAACATTAAAACCATCAGCTGCAAAGAGGAAGTTAACCCTAAAGTCCCAAGACTGGGCTGTTGATAAAAACAGTAAAAAATTACTGGTCAGGAAGGACAAAGATGTAGGAAGTTGGGACGAGCATAGTATGCTGATTTTCCACTGAGGGTTTAATTGGAAATAGGCAAATGTCTTTCTTTCATTTCTGTTCAGATTGCCAGCTCCTAACCTGAATGATGTCCATATGACTCTTGTTGAATAATGCCAGGGACATTGTGTCTCGTGTCCAACCTCCATTCTGTCAGGCACCTGCAGATTAGGCAGCTGAGGCTGTTCCCCTTGATTTAGGTAGGATACGAGTTCAGTCATGGGGACCAGACACCCAAATTCTCCTTCATGATTTTCTGTGTGCTGAACGCTTTGCCTGGATCCAACAGAGCTCATTCCTTTTTGGTAAAATACTCAGCCACCTCCTTGAAGGTCAGCAGACCCTGATCTGAGTGTACACAACTAAGCATACAGCAACATTTTGCATTTCTCCAGTGAGGTGGCACCTCCATTGCCCTTCTAAATGATCTACATGGACAGAATCCTCTCATCCAGTGAAGTCTTCTCTACTTAAGGGTACTCACTGGCCATTTTGCATAATATTCCCTTCACATGTTTTTCCTGCTTCTCGTCTTTTCTCTGGCTCAGTAGGAAGTCTTCTGCCAGGAAAACCAACCACACACTGGTTTCTAGCTCACTTACTCTAGCCTAGCTCTTCATTTCTGGAAGCAGTGTGTGTGGAGAACTAGCCCAATGCCAGGTAGGGGTTAATTTTTTCTGACAGTTAGAACCCTCAGGGGCGGGCTTAGCCTGGGTATATAACACCCCTCCCAGTGGGCAGTGAGGCAGTTAAGTGCGGGGAGTTAGAGTTGGAGTTGAAGTGTGAGTCAAGAGATAGAGCTGGGAGTTTAGAGTCTTAGGTGGATGTTAGCAGAGAGGATAAAGAGATTGTGAAACGCATTGTTATTGATATTTAGTTTACTATTAGAGGTATTAGGCCGGTAATATTTAGAGGTATTAGGCCGGTATAGGACAACTGTTTTTAAGCTTATTGAACAACCTTTATTTTATCAGCAACCACAAGCTTTGTACGCAATAAACATCTTTTTAATTCACAATATCCTCGTCTGTGGTGAATGAAGTAAGCAGGATCCATGCTAGTAGTCTGAAGGGCTGCAGCTGGGGACTGTTTGTCGCTGGTGCAGCACTCATAGACCGTAAAACGTCCGGGGGTGGGCTGTACAGGGCGAAGGGCCCGCGACATTAAAGTGGTGGCAGCGTCGGGACGAAAGATAGTCATAAAGTGGTGGTCACGTTGAGATCAAAGATCTAAAGTGTTGGCAAGAAGTGCCAAGGTACAAGAAGGATTTAAGGGGGACGCATTGTGTGAAGTGGGAGGCTTAAAGAGGATTTAAGCAAACTTCAGTGAGACTCTACAATCTAGTCAGGAAGGGGATCGCATACACCTGGAAAGGGAGAAGGGGAATTCAGAGAGGAATTACCTGGCCCTAGGGTGTGGTGTGATAGCGCCTAAGACTGTGAGATTGTGAGAGAGTTACAAAGATACTTTGCGTTTGAAACTATTTCAGGCAGAAAGGTTTATAGTGAGAGGTCGGAAAAGTACGCTGGACAAAGTGCACTGAGGTAACTTTAGGCGTGACTTTGGACCTAAACTGTGGAAACTAAGCCTGGAGAAATAGTTTAACTGAAACATCCTTGATTTAAGTACAGAAATAATACCACCAAATAAATAGAAAATGCCACCTAGAAAGACTAAAGCAGCTCTTAGGGACTCACAAGTAGAAAGCTCTGAAGAAGAAAATGGGGCTTCCCAGATTGAGGAAACCAGTACTGAAACAGTTAACAAAAATCCTGCTGAGGGGACTAGTTTTAAAGCCTCAGAGGAATTTGAGAAATGGAAACTTGAGAAGGAATATAATTTAAAATTCGAGCTAGCGAAATTACAAGCTGAAGCAAAAGAGAGAGAATTAAATATTGAGAGAGAGAGAGAGAGAGAAAGGGAGGCAATGGCACTGAAAGAGAGAGAATTAAAGTTACAAACTGAGGCAAAAGAGAGAGAATTAAAGTTACAAGCTGAGGCAAAAGAGAGAGAATTAAAGTTCCAAGCTGAGGCAAAAGAGAGAGAACTGAAAGAGAAAGAAATGACCTTAGCTATTGAGAGAGAAAGAGAACGGGAGGAAAGAGAATATTTGTTAGAAATGAAAAGACTTGAATTATCAGCTGTAGATAATAGAAACAACAACAATAGTTCCACACAAAATCCTAGCAGGGTGGATTTAAAAAGATTCCCTGACTTCAGAGATAAAGACGATCCTGAAGCGTTTATCATTTCTTTTGAGAGGGCTTGCGAAGATTTTGAAGTAAAAGATGAGGAGAAAATGCAAATACTGAGAGCGCGTATTAGTGGAACATTAACAGAGATTTATTCTCAAATGCCATCTGATCAATCTAAAGATTTTGAAGCATTTAAACAGTTGGTTTATGTCAGATTCGGAATTACTGCAGAACAACTGAGACAAAAGTTTAGAACAATAAAAAAAGTGCGAGAGGAAACATTTGCTCAACTAGGAGCTAAAACTACAAATTATTTAAACAAGTGGCTAGAACAGGAGGGTGCCGATTCTGTGGCAAAAATAAAAGAGGTGATCGCATTGGAACAATTTTATGACACGATTAATAGTCATCTGAAGTATTTAATTAAAGAAAGACGCCCTAAAACCATCCTGGAAGCTGCTAATCTGGCAGATGAAATAAATGAAATCCGAGAACACGCTTATGATGCCCCAAAATATAAGGACAAACAGTGGGAAACAAATAAGTTTAAGAGAATGCAACAGCCCACAAAGTTTACCACAGAAACTGCCAAGAAAATTTTTCCCGCCGATGCAAATGTTCCCCATAACACGCCTATGACAACGGGGGGGACTGAGGGAAAAGTAAATAAATATAGTGAGGGTAAAAGGCCTGAATTAATCTGTTGGCAATGTGGGAAAAAAGGCCATAGACAACTGGACTGTAGAACTGAAATCAGAACTAGGAGTGCAAATACTATCCCTCAGAAGCAGACATATTGTGTCCAAACTGTGGAGACAGAGCCAACTGCCAACATGGTTGCCACGACAACCGAGGCCCAGTCAGAGACTGATGAGTTACCAGTGGCCCAAGTTGTGAGGTGCTATATAATTCAACAAGATGACATGCTATTACACAAAACAGGAGAAGAAATTTGGGTGAATGGTAAACAATATAAAGGCTTAAAAGACACAGGGTCTCAGATTAGTATTGTACATCCTGATTTGTTAAAGCCAGAAGACTTTATTAAAGGCAAAACAATCAGTTTAAAAGGAATATCAAAACAGCCAGAAATCTTGCCAGTCGCATTAGTTAATCTGACATATAAACAATGGTCTGGAAAATGGCAAGTAGCAGTTTCACCAGAAATCCCAGCTCCAATGTTAATCGGGTGGGATTTACTTGACCATGTACAGAGTGCATTTGTAATAACTAGGGCACAAAAACTGCGACAGTTACCTCAGGAGGAAAGGCCTGATACAATTGCTGAACTGACACAAGATACAAGTATAATGCCAGTTACAAATAGTCAAGCAGCTAGTTTTGCAGCCAAGCAGAAACTAGATACAGATTTACAGAAATATTTTCAAGCCACAGCCGTGAATACAGTATTAACCCCTGAAAGCCCGGAGCGGTTTATAGTCAACAATGGGTTGCTATACAGGGAGATTCTTTTAAAGCCTAATAGAGGGGGTAATGAGATCCATAGGCAACTGATAGTACCTACTGAATTCAGAACCAAGATAATACAACATGCACATGGCAGTATCTTTGGAGGTCACTTGGGAATCACCAGAACCAAACAAAGGGTGTCCCAAAATTTCTTTTGGCCTGGGATGGGCAAGCAAATAAAGTTATTTTGTCGAACGTGCCATACTTGCCAATTACAAGGACATGGGCAAGATAAAACGAAAGCACAATTATGCCCCTTGCCTATAATTTCCCAACCCTTCCAACGCTTAGCAATAGATATTATTGGACGACTGCCAAAAGCCAGTCGCAGGGGACATCATTATTTATTGACTATTGTGGATTTTGCGACTAGGTATCCGGAAGCGATTCCATTACGAAACATAGAGACTGAAACAGTGGCTTCAGCTCTAATAAGTTATATGTGTCGGCTAGGGTTTGCAGAACAGATCGTGACAGACCTTGGAGCCTCATTTACCTCTAAACTGATGCAGCGTTTGTGGGAGAGGTGTGGGATAAAACATATCACCAGTACCGCTTATCACCCTCAGACGAACGGCTTGGCAGAACGTTTTAATGGAAGCCTGATAAGAATGCTGAGGGCATATGTAACGGAACATCCTCACGATTGGGATGACAATATACAAGCCTTATTATATGCTTATAGATCCATACCCCAGGAAAGCACGGGTTTTAGTCCCTTTGAATTATTGTTTGGGAGAAAAGTCAAGGGTCCCCTAGATTTATTAAGATTTAATTGGGAAGGACGGCCGGTTGGAGATTCGGAGAATGTAGTTGATTACCTATTTAAATTGCAAAACACTCTCAAACGATCACTAGAACTGGCAGGAGAACATTGCAAGGTTGCTCAGCACAAACAGAAAGTTTGGTATGACAAAAAGGCACGTGTGAGATCTTTTGAGCCAGGACAGGATATTTTATTAATCAGACCAGTAAAAGGGAATAAGTTACAACTGACCTGGGAAGGTCCTTTTAAAATCATTTCAAAAATGAATGATGTAAACTATATAATTCAATACGGTGAAGGCAGGCGGGTCGTGCATGTGAACATGATAAAGCCTTATTATAAAGCAGAAGGGTGGTCATTATTTGCTATTAAAGAAGATCCCCAAGACATGCCAATACCTTGTTGGGAAAGGGAGAAGAAACCCTGTCCAATAACTGACATTAAGTTGGACCCCCAACTAACGCAGTCCCAACAAGAAGATGTAAAACAAATTTTGACACACTATGCACCCACGTTCAGCAATAAACCAGGTATTGCTAAAGGGGTAATGCATCAGATTGATACGGGCGATGCCAAACCCATTGCATTGGCTCCGTACAGGATTACAGGCCATTATATAAAGACTGTAACCGAGGAAGTTCAGGAGATGTTAAAAGCAGGCATTATTGTTCCTTCGAGCAGTGCATGGGCAGCCCCTGTTCTTTTATTAGATAAGCCCGATGGAACTATAAGATTTTGTCTGGATTTTCGCCGTCTTAACCATGTGACAAAATCAGATGCCTATCCTATGCCTAGGCTCGACAATTTAATCGAGAAAATTGGAAGCTGTAAATACATATCTAGTTTGGACTTAACAAAAGGATACTATCAGATTCCAATGCACCCAAAAGATAGGGAAAAGACCGCTTTCAGAAGTCCTATCGGTTTATATGAATTTACAGTCATGGCGTTCGGTCTAAAAAACGCACCAGCCACTTTCCAACGCCTCATGGATAAAGTTTTAAATGGG
This sequence comes from Lacerta agilis, assembly GCF_009819535.1. Lineage (NCBI taxonomy): Eukaryota > Metazoa > Chordata > Lepidosauria > Squamata > Lacertidae > Lacerta > Lacerta agilis. The sequence continues at coordinate 49,430,654 of NC_046321.1, forward strand.
TTATATGACTTTACAATTGCGTATCTTGACGATATCGCCATATTTAGTAAAACTTGGGAGGAGCATAAAGGGCACTTAAAAATAGTGCTACAAAGAATCCAAGAGGCAGGCCTAACCATCAAGGCGGCAAAATGTCACATTGGGGGCAGTTCTATCAAATATTTGGGTCATATGATTGGGGATGGGCAGATTAAACCCTTATCTGCAAAAGTAGAAGCCATTGCAACCTGGCCGAAACCCACAACCAAGAAGAAAGTGAGAGCATTCTTGGGACTGGTGGGGTATTATCGTAAATTCATCCCCAAATTTAGTGAAATAGCTGCTCCTTTGTCTAGTCTGACAGGAAAAAAAATAACAGACCCCATCACGTGGACAGCAGCCTGTCAAACTGCTTTTGACAAGCTGAAGAACGCACTGATATCCCAACCAATACTAGCTACACCTGATTTTGGCAAGCCATTTACGGTCTACACTGACGCGTCTAATGATGGGCTTGGCGCTGTGTTATGCCAGCCGGGAGCTGAGGACGAACTACATCCGGTCGTCTACCTCAGCAAAAAGTTGTTGCCTCGGGAGAAACATCTGTCGACGATCGAGAAAGAGTGTTTGGCCATCATCTGGGCTCTGCAACGTTTAAAGCCGTATCTGTGGGGACGAACATTTGAACTTTGTACGGATCACTCACCGCTGATCTGGCTACGATCCATGAAGACCAACAGCAAGTTAATGAGGTGGGCATTAATCTTGCAAGACTTTGATTTCACCATCAAATCAGTAAAAGGAACCCTGAACATTGTGGCTGATGCGTTGTCTCGAAAACCAGGGAGCCACGGCTGATCCGAAGACAAGACATCACCACAACGATATTGCATGTCACTGGTACTATGTAATATTGCATGTATATAATGTTCACAACCATATGTACTTTTACTGAAGATGTAACTGTTTATGCTATAGTTAGGTAATATAGGTAAGAGTTATAAAATGTATTGTTTATGTTAATGTTTAAAAATGTTGTTTGTATCAGAGGGATACTTTGGCTAGTAACTCCTCTGATACAAACCTAAAAAGGAGGGAGGTATGTGGAGAACTAGCCCAATGCCAGGTAGGGGTTAATTTTTTCTGACAGTTAGAACCCTCAGGGGCGGGCTTAGCCTGGGTATATAACACCCCTCCCAGTGGGCAGTGAGGCAGTTAAGTGCGGGGAGTTAGAGTTGGAGTTGAAGTGTGAGTCAAGAGATAGAGCTGGGAGTTTAGAGTCTTAGGTGGATGTTAGCAGAGAGGATAAAGAGATTGTGAAACGCATTGTTATTGATATTTAGTTTACTATTAGAGGTATTAGGCCGGTAATATTTAGAGGTATTAGGCCGGTATAGGACAACTGTTTTTAAGCTTATTGAACAACCTTTATTTTATCAGCAACCACAAGCTTTGTACGCAATAAACATCTTTTTAATTCACAATATCCTCGTCTGTGGTGAATGAAGTAAGCAGGATCCATGCTAGTAGTCTGAAGGGCTGCAGCTGGGGACTGTTTGTCGCTGGTGCAGCACTCATAGACCGTAAAACGTCCGGGGGTGGGCTGTACAGGGCGAAGGGCCCGCGACAGTGTGGTCAGGAACTGCTTCAGGATCCCCAGATCAAGGATCTAAGTCTTCATGTGCTTTTTGGCTTTTTGCCACTGATGGCAAATCTTGTGGATTCTGCTGCAAAATATCTGGGGCCACTGGTCTCCTGGTAGAGGAACTCCTGAAGCATTGTCACTGCACAATGACAGTGTCTAAGCTAGCTGTGCCCCTATTCTTCTTTTCTGGAACACTCCACAATTTTTCATTTCATTGACCTCAGAGCTAACTTCCTGCCTAAGACCTATGGCTGTGGAATTAAAATCTTTGTAGGGCCAGGACACTGGTCTTGGGTACCGCTATAGCTCCTCAGGGTGGGAGAGAGATGTAATCAGTTAGACACTTTTCTCTTGTGGGAGTGAATATGTAGTGAAGGCCACCAACATTTGGAGAATTGCACCGGAAAGAGCAATATTACCCTTGTTGTTGTTCAGTCGTTCAGTCGTGTCCGACTCTTCGTGACTCCATGGACCACAGCACGCCAGGCACGCCTATCCTTCACTGCCTCTCGCAGTTTGGCCAAACTCATGTTAGTAGCTTCGAGAACACTGTCCAACCATCTCATCCTCTGTCGTCCCCTTCTCCTTGTGCCCTCCATCTTTCCCAACATCAGGGTCTTTTCTAGGGAGTCTTCTCTTCTCATGAGGTGGCCAAAGTACTGGAGCCTCAGCTTCAGGATCTGTCCTTCTAGTGAGCACTCAGGGCTGATTTCTTTGAGTATGGATAGGTTTGATCTTCTTGCAGTCCATGGGACTCTCAAGAGTCTCCTCCAGCACCATAATTCAAAGGCATCAATTCTTCGGCGATCAGCTTTCTTTATGGTCCAGCTCTCATAATATTACCCTTATAGAGGCAATTTAACTAAAGGACAGGATTGCAAAGTTAATTTGTTCCTCATTTCTGAAATAGTTAGATTTTGGAACACACACACAAGCACGGACACAATGCAAAACTTTCAGATAACATGAACATTTCATTATAACCAAAATGTTATTCAGATTCTGAATGTCAGACATTTAAGTAACATTTCCGTGCATGTTATTTATTGGTTCAGGGATGGAGAAATGGGTGGCTATAAATGGCACTACATCTACCTCCAATGTCCCTGGCTGCTGGAGGTTATACATGTTAAATGACAGCTTGAGAGATGAGAATGAGGGGCCAAGCTTTAAGGCTCTCTAGAGCTTAAACCTGCATCTGCCTGACATTTTCACTCCGTATGTGTCCGTATAGGCAGTCACCACCTAGAAAGCTCTGTGATAAGACAAATTAAAAATGAACAGAGTTCTGTAAAGTAGCCATAGTTCCCATAAGTATTCAAACCATTTTTTAAAAATATGAAAACCAAAACAAGGGAAGAGTTTTGCATGTGAATGTAAGAAGAGCTGGATCAGGCCATGGATCCATCAAGGCCAGCATCTGTTCTCACAGTGGCCAATAAGATGCCTATGGGAAGCTCACAAGCAGAAACCAAGTGCAATAGCACACTTCCCACCAGCGATTCCCAGCACCTGCTATTCAGAGGCCTTTGACAGTGGAAGTAGAACATAAGGCTATCCGTGAGAACTATTCATGGTAGCCATGTTCTACCTCCACTGCAGAACATAAGGCTCGCCTCCATGAATTTGTCTAATTCCCTTTTTAATCCACCCAAGTTTGTGGCCACCTCTAGCCCTTCTGGGAGGCAAATTTAGCTTTGTGACAGCACAGTACCTGCTTTACATGCAGGTTTAATTCCTGACACCTCCAGGTAGAGATAGGAAGGTCCCTGATTGAAAGGAGAACTGGACACTTAATGGCCTTTTCATCTGTGAGCAGAGAAACTGGGAAACTCTTTCACCAGATTTCTATAGAGGGAGGAGAAATGGTCTTCTCAGAGGTGGGGATCACCATTAGCAGTGGCAGAAATACAGCTTATTTATCCCCCCCCCCCCAAGGGTGGTCTCCTCCTCCTCCTCTTTTGCACCAGGCATGTTGGGAAAGCTAGCCACCTATTTGCTTCCTTCACTATGCTCCAGACCTAGTTTCATTTTACGGTATGGCAGGAGCAAAATGTTGGCCATTACAAAAAAATGTATTTTGAGCAAATTCTGTGAATTCAGAATAGGAAAAAAAGAGATTTTTAAAATAACTTTTTTAATTGAGTTTTCAGTTTTCTACATTTCAAAATAAACATTTTACAAACTTTAAAATACCCAGTGACTTCCCTTCTTCTCCTCCCATGGTTCATGTTACATATCATACATTCCTGCACATTTTACTGTAACCATTCAAATCAATTTTCCACTCTTACTTCAATCAAGTATTGTTTACTGTGTTGAATTTATCTTAATACTTGCCAGCGTTTTCAGCTGTGTACAATTATTTTCCATATACTGTATTCAATAAATATTTTCCACTCTTCTTTAAATATATGTTCTTCTTGCTCTCTGATTCTGTATGTAAAGCCTGCAAGTTCTGCACATTCTAACATCTTAAATTGCCAATCCTCTTTACATGGGACCTCGCTCACTTTCCATTTTGGGACTAACAGAACACTGGCCGCTGTTGCTGCATACATAAATGAACTTTTCTGGCACCTGGGGATTTTTTTCTGGGTTATTCCCAACAAAATTTAAACATTTTTTTTCAATTCATTACAAATCATTTCCCAATATTCTTTTACCTTTCTACATGTCCATCACATAGGAAAAAAGGTTCCTCCCATTTCCAACACGTATCTGATTCTGTTTATACATCCTAGGCAACCTACTCACAGTTAAATACCCTGTATGAATCATTTTCAAATAGTTCTCTTTCAGAGAATAACACGTGGTAAATTTCAAATCACTCAGGGAAATTTCCCAAGCCTCAGGGCGGAAATGATAAATTTTTATTCCACACTATCTGAAACCCTGGCTGCTGCCTGCCAGTGTACAGTTAGATGGACCAAAGATGTGGCTTGGTAAAATGCAGCTGATGCTCTATATTTGATCATTCCTGTGTCACATATTTTATTAACTACCAATATACGAGGGAGATAGTCTACCTAGTGCCAAGGGCCAAATATCTGGGAGTGTGTTAAATGATCCTGACATGATCATACATCCATATAGCAAACTGTGCCAAAGCACTGTGCTCATGCGCCAAAACTGTTATTGTACACTCTCTCTCCCCCTCATTTTTGCAACTCTCCTAATAAGAAATTTCATAACGGAGGAAAGATTGAGCAGACTTAGTTGCTGTGCTTCTTAATCACGTCTAATCCACCAGAATCATTTCACATACTGCAGGAAACAGAACCGCTCCCCAGCTCCTCCATGATTTTGTAGAGATGTTGATACACCCCAAAGAGAAGCATGCTATAATGCAAGTAATACTTTGAAAAGTAATATTAGCAGAGTCCTACTGGAGCTATGCTGTTCTTCATAAACCCCAAAGAAGAGCTGATGCAATATATTGGGATAATTCCTGAATCACATATTTTAATAACTATTTAGAAACTACTAAATTTATTCTGGCGTGCTCTGGTCTATGGGGTCACGAAGAGTCGGACACGACTGAACGACTGAACAACAAAATTTATTCTGTTCTTACTTCTTGCCTTGTTTAGCTGAATTCTAAATGTACCAGTGGTCAGTAAATAAAGCCAGGGGTAGTCTAATAATTGGGGGATGTGTTAATAATGAGCAGGGCCCAGCCACAACATTTTGCTGTCTGAACCAAAAGGGAAAATATCACCCACCCTGTTATGCATACAAAAACCAACCAGACTGGCAATCAAAATTCATCTCCAATTTGGTGATAGGACAGCAGCATCCTATAGCACACCTGAGTCACTTAGGTGAATGCAGGATAGGTTACATAGCACTGTCATTAAACGACCCACAAACACATTTGCCACCTGGGGCAGCAGCCTCACGGTCTGTTTTCCTTGGTCAGGAAGATTGGAATTTGGTAATACTTGTTGCTTCAGCAGCAAAGGAGCTCACGCTGGGAGCTAATATAGGTGCTCCACCCTCCCTAGCTCTCATCCATGCCTGCATCCAGGCAGGTGCTGCCATACAATTCCCCTGCTCCAAGTACACTTCAGCAGCAGTTCTGGAGCTCATGTCTGTCTGTCTGTTTGTTTGTTTGTCTGTCTCTTCTCTTCTTAAGGCCCTGAGGGAGATAGGAGAGGAGACTGATCACTGGTCTGGGCAGCTGTTGTGGAGCACATCCAGATATCTGGAGCAGGGATATCTGGGTCCATTGACTCTTCAGCATGATTGGTAGTGTGGAGATCTGCTGGATCTGATCCCCTTGTTCCTGTCCATTGAGACCTCAGAACTAGGCAGGGCTGAACCCTAACCGGTCCGCGCGGGGTGTCATACCTAAGGGGAGTGACAACCTCTCCCCCTTGACGGATTGGCGTTGCGGCACTTGCACCCTCAGTGGGTGTATTTTCGCAATTGGCACCATGAAAATCCGTCCGCCGATCGTGCAAATACGCCCAGTGGTTAGAGCTTGCAACCCCTGGCGGGCAGTCCCCCCCCGCCGCGGGCACTCCCCTGGTGCCATGCGAGGATTGTCTGTTCCCTACCCACCACCCCAAGAGGACTTGTGCAATTAAGTGAAACTCCTTTTCAGAAGCAAGTAAATTCAAAACACATTATTCTTGGAGAACGTGTGAGGTCACTGCAGGCAAATGTTGTCCCATCTTCAAAATGTGGGGGAAATGAAAACCCAGGTAACTACCAACTGGTCAGCTTGACATCGATACCAGGAAAGACCCTAGAAAAGATAACTAAACAGTTTGTCTGGGAGCACTTAGAAAAGGATGCTGTGATTACTAAGACCCGACATGGATTTCTCAAGTCATGCCAGACAAATCTCATTTCTTTTTTTTGTTAGAGTTGCAAGCTTGGTGGATCAGGGGAACGCTGTGGACATAGTGTATCTTGATTTCAGTAAGGCTTCCATAGCTTGGCTTCAAGTTACAAGAAACGAGATTCTGACTAAACATCAGGAAGAACATTTGGACAGTAAGAGCTGCTTGACAGTGGAATGGGCTCTCTTGGAAGGTGGTTGACTGGAGGTTTTTAAGCAGATATTGGATGGTCATCTGCCATGGAAGCTTTAAGTTGAGATTCCTGCATTGCATCAGGTTGAATCAGATGATGATGATGAAGAAGAAGAGTTTGGATTTGATATCCCGCTTTTCACTACCCGAAGGAGTCTCAAAGCGGCTAACATTCTCCTTTCCCTTCCTCCCCCACAACAAACACTCTGTGAGGTGAGTGGGGCTGAGAGACTTCAGAGAAGTGTGAGTAGCCCAAGGTCACCCAGCAGCTGCATGTGGAGGAGTGGAGATGCGAACCTGGTTCACCAGATTATGAGTCTACCGCTCTTAACCACTACACCACACTGGCCCTCAGGGTCCCTTCCAACTGTACTATTCTATGTTCTATGATGTCAAGAGATTTTAAAATATATGAAGAAGGTATTGAAATGCTGAGCATTTCTTAATCTATTCTATCCACATTATTTTTTTACTTTCTCCAGTTTATGCAATGTATTCAATGGAATAGCAATTTCATTTGTATTCACCTTGGGCCAGCTGAGTAAATTGGTGGGAAGATGCAGAACTAACTAACAGGTAAATCACTCAAAAACATCACCTGTGCTGAAATTGGGACAAGAAGAAGCACTGAGGACACAGAAGAAAAATACTGTTCTTGATAGACTACCCCATGATATTGATATATGCCTTATGAACCAGAGAATGCTTACATGTCTCTCATTAAACATTGACTTACAGAAATAACCCAAGAACTTTGATTATGATCTGTGCTCATTATCACCATCATTATTGCACCCTGCTACCCAGTATAAGGAAAGATGTCAAGTTTCCTCTAGGCATAACTTTGGATGCCATAACAGCTAGTGTGGGTTCCAGCATACATGAAAATAAAAATGGTTATCATTATCATTATCACCATCACCATTTCATTTATTGATCACTTCCAATGAAGTATCCCAAAGCAATTTTATGGCATCAGGGGCGTAGCAAGGGAGGACGAGGGGGGCGGGTCGCCCCGGGTTCCATAATGGAGGGGGTGACAAATTATCAAGGAATTTTTTTTTTATAATGCCTGCTCCGAAGGTCTTATCTTACTATACTAGGGATTATATAGCTATATATGAAATTTCATGCATATCGGTTAATATCTTGACCCTCCTCCACCAAAATAGCTGTTCACTTGGCTGTTTTCCTATGTCATGAAGGCTGAAATTTCAGTTCACAGAACACTTACTGTTCCCAACCCTAACCCTGTGGAAAGCCATCTAATTAGACTTTAATTTGATTTTGAGATGTTTTCAGGAGGTAATTTAATTATTGTTTGATTTTATACCAATGTTATGTATCTGATGTTAGCCACCCTGAGCCCGACTTTGGCCAGGGAGAGTGGGATATAAATAAAAGGTTTTTTTTTAATTATTTGTTATTATTCCTTTGTAAGAAAATATGAAATAACGTAAAACCATTTTTGCGGGGGGGGGGGGTGTCAATGGGGGGGGTTGACAAGAAATTTTCCGCACCGGGTATCACCTGACCTTCCCTTGCCTGGGGGGCGCAATTTTTTTTTTGCCCCCGGGTACCAATTTACCTTGCTACGCCCTGGTGGCATGATCACTACTGCAAGAGAATATCAAGGCCAAAATCAGGCACATTTGAAGGTGGACTATGGAAATATTAAACACATTTTGCAACATACAACACAGCATGCAACCGTGATGGATACAGGACTTCCAGCAAATGCAAAGGACACAGAATATCACCAGCTCACAACATTTCTGTTAACAGTAATATTTCACAAGAATTCTGCAGCACTAAGCTCCTTTCTCTGTCTTTTACACTTGCTTGGGAAGAACTAGTCACAAGTAGGGATGGATAAATAGGAGGCTATAAATGACACTAAATTACATCCAGTGTCGCTGGTTGCTGGAGGTTTATGCATGTTAAACAACAGCTCGAGAGGTGAAAATAATGGGCTGCATTCGAAGGGCCTGCAGAGTTAAATTTACATCTGTCTGACATTTTCACTTTGTAGGTGTGTATGTGAAGTCACCATCTAGAAAGCTCAGTGAGAAGACAAATTGGAAATGAATGAAATTCTATGAAAATAACCCTAACCCCTTCTACATTATGTTCCGTAAGTATCCACACCATCAAAAAAGGGGGAAAGAGAAAAGAAACTATAGCCATGAGACAGGGTTTTCATTCAGTAGCTGACCACATGCTTTGCATGGAGTAGGTCCCATATTCAGTCCACCGTAAAAGTCATACTGTGATGCATGCTTAGGCCATACAGATACTGTACTTGTGAAAACAACTTTAAACTGAATATCCCATATGCCTGGTGTTCCCAAATGGTAAAAGCCAATTGCACTATATCTCAAACCTCCTTTTTACCTTTTTTTTTTAGTTCAATATAATGTTAAAACAAATATTTTGATGCAGTCTTTATACACAGTGAAAAGTAGGACCGAATCCAGATTTTCACAGATTTTTCCTGTACAACCCCAAAAACATCTCTAGAAAGGCAACAATCTGGAACAGATGTTGAGGGTGGGGATGTAGGAGAAAGAAGAGGAAGGGCAAGTTCTCTGGTGCAAGAGAAAGTACGCTGCACAGGCAGAATGACAGTGCTGGATACAACCCATAATTATTAACACCAAGCAATAATCAATAGGTAAAGAAGGGTGGACAATTATTGCATTTGCACATGCTTTAACTACTAGGTCTTTTGACAGCATTTCAACTGTTCCGTAAATCCGAAATGTTAAGCAGTTGGGCATCTTTGCTTGGAATGCAGAAATGTGTGAACACTGCAGACAATGTGTGAACACTGCAGACATACTCTGAAGGCATGTAGTTTGCGATTAGGGATATATGAAGGCATTGTTTTCTGTTGCAGCCTGTATTTGTCACATGCAGCACAGTTTCTTCTGGACTTGAGGTTTCATTTTGCTCAAAGCTATACAATTTGTCTCACTGTCTGCTGGGGGGGGGGGGAATAGGTACCTTCCCTAATATATGTAATGAATTATGCAAATTGTGTAAATTACATTGTCGTGATGTTATTCCGCTGCATTCATTTCAATGCAAAGGGTGGGTGTGTAATCAGTTACGGATCATTTGCAGATTGAAAGCAACAGCCACAGGGAATACTGTAGGAGATTTCCGTTCTGGACATGGGGCAAATAATTGAACCTCAGCAATTTCTGCTCCCATTTCTGTCAGAATTCTTCAACATCCATAGTTGTGATGTGACCTTTACATGAAGATCATTCAAAATGGATTTGTCCTTGCAACTTTGTCTCCACCAGAAATAGGAGCCAACTCCAGGCACCCACAAAGTCAATGACAAAAGCTGGCGGGCCGCTGTGGCACTGCTTACGAGAGAGAAGCAGTTCAGCTCCGCCCTCCGCAGCCAGCCAGCGAGACACCCTTTTCGGGTGGTGGCCTTGGACATGGAGGCAGAGTCTCTCTGCCTCCGAGTGTGAGCCCCTCCATGCGGCAAAGGGTGCCTCACTGGCTGCAGAAAGGAGGAGGAAGAGGAGCTGAAGCTGGTCACTGCAACTCGGATGTGCAACATCACACGCACATGCCAGCACATAGTGCAGGCAGCAGGCACACACAATCCTGAGGGCAAGATGGCATCCCACCACCAGAAAATGATGCCCAGTACCCTGTACTGATAGTTAGTGAATATAAATTGTGATTTAGTGCAGTTTGCAACTTGAAAGCTAAATAATTTTGCCACAGTGAACAGTGAGACGAATAATGTGCTTTTAGGCAAAAGGCAAACTCCTGAGGAAACTGCACTGCTTGCGATGAATACAAAATACAACAGGAAATGGTGCCACTGTACAGCCCTAATCAGAACAGGTTCAAAGTAGTTGCCTTCAGATTCTCCTGTTCAAAGATATTTTAAAAGAAAAAAAGAAAAAGAAAAGAAAATAGTGACTTATAATGTTTAAAGTCCAAAACTGCATTGAAATAGCATGTCTTATTTCTGTCCAACCAAATGGCCAATTTGCAAAGGAATGTGTTCAGGAGTGCATATGTGAATTCATAAGCTTTATAACATCAGAAGCAAGTGAGAGGTGTCATCAAGAAAAACGGAAGACTATAAATGGGGAGGATATTCTTTTTGCCGTGTCCACTCTGGGATTTGACAGCTACGTGGAACCTTTGAAGTTGTACCTTCAGAAGTTCAGAGAGGCCATGAAAGGAAAAAAGGGTATTGGAGCAGCTACCACAGCAGATGGCCTTAGTGAGGAGCTCACAGAGGAAGCATTTACTAACCAGTTGCCAGCAGGCTTAATAACTGCAGATGGCCAACAACAAAATGTTATGGTTTATACAACATCTTATCAACAGATCTCTGGTGTTCAACAAATTCAGTTCTCATGATTTGAAGATGGCTTTGGATTTGGGCAAGGAAATGGGAATGCTGAAAGAGAGGAAAACTTTGGTTTAAAATGGCTGGTGAAAAGAAAAAAAATGTCACTTTGTATATATAATAGCTGTAATGTAGCTGCCTGAGGCTTGACTAATTGAGGTGTGAACTCTGACTCAAACCTTTTCTCATGAATGGATTTAAAAAGAAATTGGATTTTAAAGGTATTAAAGTATTTTTGTTTTGCAGAAGAGTTTGTTGCTCTGTATAACTCCTGTATGCATTGTATATTGCAATTTACTACTGTCAGAGATCTGTAGACAGTTTCTTATTTTCATATTGAATCATGTTACTTTTGTAATTCAAGTAAACAGCTGGGTTTAATTCAAGTTTACCCTTTGAATAAAACATAAGGGTACAGTTAAAAAATGCCTTGAGACAGTCTTTAAGCCTCTTTTGTTGGCCACCAGCATTACGCTTTCCATTTTTAAGTTTGGAATAGAGTAGTTGCTTTGGAAGACGATAATCAAGCATCTGCACAACATGACCAGTCCAAAGAAGTTGATGTTGAAGAATCATTGCTTCAACACTGGTGAACTTTGCTTCTTCCAGTACACTGGTATTAGTTCACCTGTCTTCCCAAGTGATGTGTAAAAAAATTCAGAGACACCCTTTCCCCCCAATTCACTGCGATTGGGAGAGCCCTGGTAAAACCATTCTCTCTTATTAGAAGCTAGTTCTGTCAGTCATGAAAGAGCTCTTCCTCCCCTTGTCACTCCACCCTGGCAATTTCATTATGTGGCAAGATTGGGAAGAAACGTTTCAATTTTTGCAGACCTACCACACAGGTGCTGGTGGTTGGTGATCTAAATATTTAGATCTCCAAACTGCTCTGAATTATTTTGGGGGGTGCCTACTTCAGTTTGGGGCATTTCAGGAAGATTCTGCTATGGCTCAAATGTGCCCTAAATCTCTCCAAATTGGTTGTCTGCTTTGGGTCGGGATTTATCCAAGTCCTGATACATTTTCTTTTCCCACCACCCTGCCCAGTAGTCTTAGAGCAAAATAAGTCCTACCACAGAAGAAAATGTAATACTGAAAAGGAACCTGGAATCTTTATCTTTTACCTAAACGCAAACATGAGTGAACACTAAACAGACATAATCTTGTGTGGGCATATGACAGAGAACTGGGACTTTTGCCAAACACGAGAGATACAGAAAAGCAGCAACATACTAAAAGGATTCCCTCCCTAGCCAACTGGTTGGATGTAATTTCCTTCTATGTTATGTAGCCTAAATGAATTTGGCTTTCATTAAGCCTTGTAGCAAGCAAACAAAAAAAGTGGGGGCAATGATAAAAAACAGAAAGTTACATAGTCTTTTTTAAAAAGCAATCCAATTATTATTATTCCATTAAAGCTTTCAGTATTATACTTCCATTGATTTCCCCCCTAGCCTTTAGAATTAAAGGTATTAAAAACTGATATATAATTGTAATTATTATGTTTCAACATGCACTTATGTCAATGTTTGAAAATCTTATAAAGACTGCTAAGTAACCAACAACTGAAGGGTGTTTTACTACAATTTTCCACTATAAAACCCATAAGCAGTTTTTGCTATGCTTCCCCCCCTTTTTTTTTAGTTCATTGATGGAAGAAAGGCTGGTTCACTTCATAATACTTAGGGTTATATGAGCCTTATACAAACTAATCTTTAAAGTTTCTTTATTTATAATTGTGAATAATTTCTAGTAGCAATTAGATTATAACTGCTCTGAAAGATTTGAAACCTAATTGTGATTGTTTAAAGAATGCATTACTTTTTCTCACAGTTATAGGGGACCATTTCCTCCTGAATCTGGAATCTTTTTTTTTAAAGCATTTTTAGGTGTTTATTGCATATTTTCACTCTTTCAGAATTCACACATCTTTCTCAGATCGGGCATCTGGCTTTCTCAGAACAGGACCACCTGAACCCAGCTCACAGTGATGGGTATGATTTTGTATTAGTATGTATTAGTATCATATACAGTATGATTTTGAATTAGAATGTCTATCTGTAGTCAAAAATAAAGACTTTTGGAGCTTAGAGGCAAGCATATTTATTATGCCATAAGCTTTGCTGTAATCAACTTATACAAATTGATGCAGAACTTGAGGTTTCAGCAAAACATAAGTCTTCAACTGGAGATCATGGAATCTGCTACCTAGCTAAGGTGTATGGAAACAACCTCACAACTATCTTACAAATATATGTTTAAAAATTAAGCAATGAGAGTCTAGATGCATGTTGGGGTTAAAAGTGGGACATGGGTTGGAAAAGGTTGAAGCCTACTGCTCTAGCATATAGGCTAAATACAAAATCAATATGTAACGTTAGCTGCACACATTCAATGTGGGCATGTACAGTTGTTTCACGTTCGAAAATATATTTGACCACTTTAAAAAAAAAAAACTCTTCCAATCAGTCATTTCTGCACGTTAATTTGTTTGCTTGATTTAGTTGCATTAAGTAGAGAGATGGATCTCGTTCTGTTTCTTTAGTCTGAGACCCTGCTGGTGATTAATGGTTTCCCCATAATTCTAAGAGAAGAAAATCATTACAAAAACAATTATCGCTCAATTCTCAAATCAGTCAAAATATCACAGATAAGGCACTTGCCAGTGACAGTTTTTGCCTTCTGCAAGCATAATTAATCGAAGCAGCTGAATAGATTTTTTTTAATGAAATATGGTTCACAAGATTTCTATCAAATCATCACTAGATGGCTGATAGGCACATCACAGATCATCAAGTTGTATCCTGGTATAGTGCTAACTAAGAGATACTGGTGCTAACAGTTCCAGGGTGACAGCGTACAAGACCAAGACAAAAAGTGGATATGGTGACCCGCAGCTTCCTTTGCACTAGCATTTAAAAAACAAACAAAGAAGTCTGTTTCTATCTTCTTCTTCATCTTCTTTTAAAAAACCCACACTACATTTCAGCTACAGCAAGTATCTTTTAAAATATATAAGTTTAAAATTGCATGCAGATATGACAAAGTCTGGGATGCGGGTGGCGCTGTGGTCTAAATCACAGAGCCTAGGGCTTGCCGATCAGAAGGTCGGCGGTGCGAATCCCCATGACAGGGTGAGCTCCTGTTGCTCAGTCCTTGCTCCTGCCCACCTAGCAGTTCGAAAGCACGTCAAAGTGCAAGTAGATAAATAGGTACCGCTCCGGCGGGAAGGTAAACGGCGTTTCTGTGCGCCGCTCTGGTTCGCCAGAAGCAGCTTAGTCATGCTGGCCACATGACCCAGAAGCTGTCTGTGGACAAACACTGGCTCGCTCGGCCTATAGAGTGAGATGAGTGCCACAACCCCGAGTCATCCGCGACTGGACCTAACAGTTAGGGGTACCTTTACCTTTACCTTTATGACAAAGTCTAGAGTTATTTCTTAGTCTGTGACTTTCTATCAAGTACACCAGATGTTGTTGGACTACAACTGCCATCATTTTTGACCATTGGCCATGCTGCTGGGGCTTTGAACATAGCCAAATAATCCATTAATTATTATTATTATTATACCTCTCTTGCAAGCCCAAGCTCATTCTGACTTGCCTGACTTGCCTGCAACTGTTGGCTACTCATGTGTGCTCTTCCTTCATGATTTCCCCTTCCTTCCATTTCTTATACAAGAAAACAAGCATGGGGCAGACATGCCACACAGATTCCAGCAGTGGCTGGGGGGAGGCATGCACCTCAGTTGACCTGCGTCTTGACATGGCCCATATCCCAGGCACAACCCTGCTCAAATAATGGATATGCACACAATACCTGAACCAAACCCTACCTACATCTGTAATCAAAAAAGTTGTGGCCAAGACAACTTGTTGAGTGTGTTCCACCTGCCATAGCTATTGTCTTCACACACTGAGGTGGGGGTCACTGTGAGTGGGTCCATAGCTCTTACTATGGGGTAGGAGGGAGAGAGAGAGAGAGAGAGAGAGAGAGAGAGAGAGAGAGAGGAAGAATTCCATGCATGTATCTTTGCTGCTGGGTATCCCAAAGAGAATTTCCCCTCCAATTGGGAGGAGATAGCTACCTTTCTGCGAGCATCACCATATTTTCCATAATAACTGATGAATACACTATTGAGCAACGGACATGAATGTGTGACTTACATTTGTGACTTATGCCATACATCCTTTTTCAACCTGCTGAAAGAATTCACACGAAAACAACGCATCAGATTGCAAAGTCCATGCAGATAGGAATATTCTGCAAGCATTACATTAGATTCCCTGGATATTTGAGGGAGGGAGAGAGAGTTTCCTCATGTGTTACACTTTACATTTGTCCCTGCTGAATTTCATTCTGCTGCTCTCTCTCCAATTGCCACAGGTCACATAACATTTCATTTATGGTCTCTAGGAGGCATTGGGGTAGGTGTTGTCTTGATAGTGAGAAAATGAACATGACTGTTTCAGGGTGTTTTCACACCAGTGCCCTTTAGAGTGTTTCACCTCAGGTTGCAGCCACCTGACACTATCACTTCAGTGCCAGGGATTCATAGGCAGATAACTGTTGACATACACACTGATACTTTTGAGGCACTTTAATGGCAACCCTTGCATTGCCTCAGACGTGTCGGAAGGCTATCAAGGGAGATGCCAGCACTTTGCCTTCCTACTTTTACACAGGTTATAGATTTTCAGCACTGATGTTAACATGCCCCAATGCTTGAGGCAGACATAAAACACAAGGCCCTTGCAATTTGTGCTATCCTGATTAAGAAGATTGCAACATTTTATATGAAGGACTCTTGGGAATGAGAAGAAAGGAAGAGAGAATGCACAGATGTGCACATTTTGGAAAGGTCACTGGCCAGCTATCAATTGACAATGCAGGCTCTGGATGCCTGTACCTCTGTTCTAAGAGTCACCTGATTGATTCTTTGACAGCAGATGTCAGGCACAGAGGAAGCAACTCTCATAGCAAGTTGCCAGGAACGTATAAGACAAGGAAAAGTTATTACCATCTGCTTTTTATTCAATATTTACAAAGAGAGGCTTTGAACACAGCCCCTTGGAATAATGGCATTGTCCCGAGTGACTCTCCACCCCCTTTTTCTCCCACTTCCTCATGCAGGTGGCGCTGGGGGCCCTTTGCTTCAGAGCCCTTTGCACTCCTACTTTCAAGGCTCGCCGGGTTCTGAGAGAGGGGGGATCTGGAATGGTTCTGGGAGAGGGGGGATCTGGAATGCTTTCTAAAGACATTGTTGCCCTCCTGATGCTTCCTCTTCTTCCTCCTCCTCCTCTCCCATTATTTCCCAGCTTTCCCCCTCATCTGCCTTTAAGCTGTGACCTCCCTCAATTCCCTGTTGTAATTCTGAATTGTCTCCTCCTCCTCCTTCTTCTCTGGAAGGGTCAGGCCAGTGAGGCAGTCTCCACCATTCTTCCTCTGCCCAGTCCCTGACAGGAAATGACATTCCAATGGGGGAAATGGTGGAAATGGCATGACCCTTGTAATACAGAGGCTACTAGAAAAGGAGGAGCTGTTTCAACACCCCTGTTTTCTATGCTAGAGAATTACTGACAACTCAATGCATTGGCCATAGCTGAAAAGTGATAAAATGAGATGAAGCAATATCGTAGCCCAACCCCAGCCTTCTGTTAAAGCCCCTCTCTCTAATTACCCAGATATGTCAGGTGGCAAGTCTTCTCATTCCGAAT
Source organism: Lacerta agilis (assembly GCF_009819535.1). NCBI lineage: Eukaryota > Metazoa > Chordata > Lepidosauria > Squamata > Lacertidae > Lacerta > Lacerta agilis. The sequence goes on from NC_046321.1 coordinate 49,447,427, forward strand.
AAATCTGACATCAACAGATTTCTCTTCTTAATTTTTATTTTAATAAATAAGCCATAAAGCAGCTGTGAAGTTACTGATAAATGAACTGCTAGGGAATAGGCTTACTCAAGTGAGCTAAATCCTTCTGCCTTTTCATTATAAGCAATATAATACTGTGAACACATGTTCCGAATAACCCGAGAACAAGTGTCTGAGAGATACGTATTCAGTCCTTGTGCCTTTGGCTAAAGAATCAGACAGTGGGACACACAGTTGTGCTTCCTATAGGTCATAAGGGGGAAAACAGTAGGGGAAATAAGAATCAAGTGTGTTCTAACAGAGAGAATGGTGGATTTCAAACTGAGGGCTGGCTGATGAGGTTGCACTTCTCCTTAGCTTCCCAATTTCCTTGTTGAATGATGATGTAAAACCTGAACTATTAGGAGCTAAGCGCCAGGCTAATAAAGGAGCTGGATGGTTAGTAGTGGAGTAGTGAAATGTTTCAAATGCCAAGTAAATGGAAATTCAATACCTCCCCCCCCCAAAAAAATGGGCACAAACTACAGCCTTATATGAATGCTAATATATCTTACAGACATCAACAAAGGAGCAAACAGTGGGTTGTGATGAATAGCCCCACCACCAACACTGCATATTCTCTCTAGACTCTTCCCTGACATCTGCATGTAGATTGTGAATACCTGTAGGCAGGTAGCCTTTATATAGATATACATTTGAAGTATTCCATGGAATCTGGAACACTGATCATTTAGAGTTCCAGATCTTGGGCACATACACCTGTATGTGGAAAGGTGCCCTCCCTACAGAGATTCATGATGTACATGCATATCTAGATGGAATGTGCAACATCAGGGTTATGGCTAATCAGTGCTGTTCCACCCCTTGCTCGTAGATGATTCTTGGGTTCCTTTCCAACTTTGCAGTTCTATGACTCTATGACGTCAACAGACATGAGCAGTATATGCTTAGGGTTTCTGGGTCATGTAAAAAAAAATGAAATTGTGGTCATAATAAGAGCACAAGATGACCAGAAGGAAGGTCCTGAGAAGTTATCCCTTGAAAGGTGTGCTTTTCATTTCTGCAAGATGGATCAATAATAGCCTAAGACTGCAAACCTATGAGTAAGTCAAGGTGAATTCAATGCAACTTACATCTTATTAGGCATATACTGGAGCACATTTTAAATTTGCATGGATTAGTCCATTTAGAAGTAGGCTACAATGTTTTCAGCAAATTATCGAAAGACAAAGAGAGGGAAAGCAATGAAAGAGGAGGCACCAGCCTAGACAAGTAACATGCTTTGCATTTTTTTTCTCCGAATCAAATTTATTGTAACTATTTATAATGGCTTCCTGTTTGTGGATTGCTTATTTACACAGCAAAATGACAGATTTGGAGCTTTTAATAAAACAGCATCCTCACCCCTCTTCTTTTAAAAACGTTTTTCCTTCTGTATTTTATCCATCTCAGTTTCACTACACATGAACAATTAATCAAGCACTCCTTTGAGTATGATGCCGTTCTCTTTAAATATCAGTAACAGAGAAGATATTGCAAGCAATGAAACCGCAACATTCACCATCATTCACATCATGCTTCCTGGTTGCTTGCCCCATATATATATTTTTTGCAATGGCTGTGGAACATATAAGTAGATAAGTGAGGCTTTATGAAATCACATAGCACAGAGTGGAGATTATGGATTAAATTGTAATTGTAGCATTTATAATCTATACACTGCAGACCAGAAATCTGCTACCAGCACTAGGTCTCTGGCATCCTCGGAACAACCAGGTGTAAACACAGGCAGACCAGAAGTAATGTCATACAGCTGGGGTCAGCCACCTAGGATGCTCCCATGTCCATTGTGGTGCATAAGCGGGAGAGCATATTCTCCAGCAGAGAAGCAAGCAGTGAGGCAAAGGGCGCCAGGAGGAAAAAATTGTTTGGGTCCTTTAACCCAGTGGCTGGTCAGGATGATAAGAACACAGAGGGTTCATCCACAGTGTCACCTGTTCCATGTTTTCTAGGCACTTTCCCAGGGAAAACCTCCTCTTTACTGCTGAATCAGAGCAAACATCAATCCGCAGGAAGCCCAGCTGATGTTTGCTCTGATTCAGTGGTAAACAGAGGGTTTTCCTGGAGAAAGCGGTGGGGCAAACAACCCCAAACCCTCTCATACCCATGCCTAAGAAAGAACAGGACAAGAAAACTTGTGAACAAACCAGAAGTATGTCTAGGTTGGAGGGATTGTAAAGGGAAGGGCGTGCATGGGTGTGAAAGCATTATAATGAGATGTTCTGCTGAACTCCCTGCTTTAGGAATAAAGGATTCACCAAGTCTCCTTTGCAGTAAATGGTAAGACTGGGGCTCTGAGTGTATTGCACAGATTTCCCAACTCCTTATCTCTGGAGGAGTCTAGCAGGCTCCCTTGCACAGATGAAGTTTGCCTAACAGTGGGTTCCCATTTATTTTCACTGTAGGAGACACTCCACTTACACTGCCTTTAACTGCAGAGAGCTGCCTTTTTCATTGACATTGTTATAGATTTGTGGGGTGCCCCCCAAAAAAACCATAGACTTTAATAAATGGTAGGATTTTTGAGTACCAAAGGGAAGCTTGCAGGCTAGTGGAAAAATACAGGCTAAGCTTCCTTTCCAAGCCACCTGGGATAGAGGAATTAACATGTCAAAAGGTGTTGATGGCCCATTTGAGAGAAATCTTGGGCCTGGGCAGACAGAAGGTTGCCAGAGTAACTGGGTGTGACAGGAAAAGGGAGTCTTTAGCAAGGTGTGCTGGGAAGAAGATGGGAGACAACAAAGACTGGGATCCATCTTGGGCAGGCTGGCTGAAGGCTGGCTGGGAGAGGTACCTTTGATTCCAGGGCTGCACTGCTGTGGGGTACAAGCCCCTCTTGAAATGACCATGCGGTTGATCTGGACTCCCTTCATGCAGACTGAAGGTGTAAATATGTGAATGAACTACATTTATTAAAACTATGGCATCCTTTACCATGTCTCAGTTCTCCAAATCAACACAGACCATGGGGGAGTGCCTGCAACCCCCTGGAATCTTGCTGCAGCTTGGCAGAGAGTGTGGGTGGCACCCAACTTTTGTAACAATATCAATAGGCAAAACCACCTGATTTTAATCAGGCCAATTTATTTTTTAAAAACCATTTGCACGAGGAGGAAACGGCTTGCAGACAACCACTTCTATTGTCCTGTTTATTCTTAACAACATGAGTTCCATAGATTCAAAATATACCAAATTATGCCCTGAAACTGGGCGTAAGTACCAGAGTAGCGGTGTATAATTTATTTCTACAGAAATAACTACTGGACTGCCTTCAAGCATACATTGTGGCATTGATTCACAGAGGGAGGACATGGGGAGTGGGAGTGAACTGTTGACTGGTCATGGAAAGTGGTAAAGTTAATAAAAAAACCCTAAAGTAAATCACAAACAAAAGAACATGAGTAGGGAGTTCTTGTTTTTTGTCAAAATGTCCAATTGTGTAATAGCTTGCAAATTATAATAGAGTATTATGAAATGAATGTTGTTATTCTACATGTAAATATAATTCTCCACCTGCACCAATTTGAGCTGGTATAACGCTTGAGAAGTCAGTAAATCAGGAAAATGACATTAAAGCTCAATTTGCATAATAACATGAATAAATGGCGAGCTTTTCCCCTGAGCCCCATATAGCTAATGCTATTTTTTCAAGAGTGTAAAGTTTCTTGGACCATTAATACACTATTCATAGAATAAGCCAATAGAGGCTGAGTCATAGATGGCTTTAAGTACCAAACAACCTCTTGGACTCTGGTGTATGACAGCTAAGCTTTTAACTCCCACAGCATGCTATAGCAACCATACTGAAGTTAAGCAGGCCTGGATATGGTTAGTTCTTGAATGAAATACAGTGGTACCTCGGGTTACAGACGCTTCAGGTTACAGATGCTTCAGGTTACAGACTCTGCTAACCCAAAAATGGTACCTTGGGTTAAGAACTTTGCTTCAGGATGAGAACAGAAATCATGCGGTGGCAGCACAGTGGCAGTGGGAGGCCCCATTAGCTAAAGTGGTACCTCAGGTTAAGAACAGTTTCAGGTTAAGAACAGACCTCCGGAACGAATTAAGTTCTTAGCCAGAGGTACCACAGTAAGTTGGAGGCTCTGTGAGTTGGCCCCAACGTCACTGCCACTGACTGCAGCATCCCTTCAGCTTCTGCTGGGGGGAGGACACCACTTTTGAAAGTCGCCCCCCCCTCGCCACAGCCTCCCATGCCACCTCCCACATTAAAGAGTGTGGGAGACCCTTCTGAAACAGTGTGAGAGGTGGTACTTGGGACTTCAAGGGGAAAGAAGAATTGGCAAGAGGTGCCTTTCCCTCACATTCAGCTAAATCTTTCCACTAGGTTAAAAGCCTTCTGTGGGTGGATGGAAGGAGCCTGGATGTAGCCCAGTCAATATATATGTTGTTGTTGTTGTTGTTGTTCAGTCGTTCAGTTGTGTCCGACTCTTTGTGAATATCCCCCTAACTTTGACAACATAGATTGCTATAACAACAGGCCACTGCTCATTCATTTAACTTATCATACATGTGTTTTTGTTAATATTATGGGGCTCTTGCTCTAACGCATGACCTTATCTTCTATAATGGTGTGATGATATCTAAAGCAATCTGAGTCAAATCAAGGCATTTTACAAAATGCTGAAGGAGGCCCCAAACTTAATCTTGCCTTTCATGCACATCCGAAATTGAAACATGGCGGCTCCACATGAGGTGGGCATTTCAACAGGCCCTCAAAATGGCAGTAATAGGCACTAGAATGCCTGCCTGCTTTTTAGTACTGCTAACTGGAGCATTTAGAAAGCTTTGTACGGTAATAATTATAAGACTATTCTTATAACCATCTGTCAGGAAAATCTCCGAGATAATAGGACGCAGGAAAAGAGAGAACTGTAATCATTTTGCCTCTAGGGAGTGAAAGACCTTTATAATAACTAATTCTACATTCTTCTTGCTGAACAAGTTAAGCCTGGCAAGAATTCCCAAGGGGTGACAACTATTGAGAATAAGACTGAATACCCATTGATAAATGTGGTGATTTTTGTCCTCTAGCCTTTGAGAAGGTATTCTGTTCCTATCAAGGCCAACAGGAAGAATTCTGCTGAGCTCAAAAGGGAGGACTTTGCAGACCCCATTGCAGCTTAAATTGTGAAAATCAGCCACCTTTCTCATGCAAGCAGACTGTACTAAATAATGCTCCTTCCACCTTTAACATCTGTGAATCTACCTGAGAACAATAGGGGCTTTCTGCAAAGGGAGGTTATGAAATATAGATGCCTCCTTGCCTTGGAAAAGAATGGGCATTTCTCAGCGTGTTTGGCTCCCCATAAATTAATGGCCCTGGAAAAGAATCATGCACCAAAAGCAAGTAAACACCTGTGAGACAAATGGTTGCCCACTGTGGTTTAATTGATTACCCCGACTGCCGAATGACAAAAGAGGCAACTGGATAGTCATTAAAATTTACGAAACAATAGAAGAGGTCACCCGGAGGTCAGAAGAATAATGTACTCTTATTACCAAACTCGCTTTTGGATTTTTCACTATAGTCATTTACTGTTCAGTTTAAAAAGAGCAGGACTTTCATGAACCTGTCGCCAGTGATTTATGAAGTTCATTTTCTCTTCATATGTTTATAGATCAAACATGGAAAGAAAGTCCCGGCAATATTGAGCAAGTTTAATATTAAAAGGAGTGGAAATTTCAACTTTGCATTGTGCTAGCTTAAACAATTTGTCGGAGGCGGAGGGGACGACCACGCAAAATAATTACACTCAAGCAATTGTTTTGATCGTGGATAAATGCTCTTAAAATCAATGTGCCAATTTAACACCGTGCACAAGTTCCTGAAGAAGCATTCCATTGTGCTATTTAGTACGTGGCATTTAGTACAAGGCATTTAGTACATGGCAAAATCAAAGGACAAGGGGAAGAGGTTGGAAAGGGAACGCCAGCAATTGTTTTGGAGGTGGGGATTCTAAACATAGACTGCGTAATATTCTATCAGGCAAAATGAACAGACTTTTTTTTTTGGCTTAAATATAACGATTACAGGTTGGTCCCAAACTGACATTATTATTATTATTATTATTATTATTATTATTATTATTATTATTATTATACCACACCCATCTAACGGAGTGGCCCAGCAACTCTGGGCAGATTCCAACATATACAGAAACATGTTGTTGTTCAGTCGTTCAGTCGTGTCCGACTCTTCGTGACCCCATGGACCAGAGCACGCCAGGCACGCCTATCCTTCACTGCCTCCCGCAATTTGGCCAAACTCATGTTAGTAGCTTCGAGAATACTGTCCAACCATCTCATCCTTTGTCGTCCCCTTCTCCTTGTGCCCTCCATCTTTCCCAACATCAGGGTCTTTTCCAGGGAGTCTTCTCTTCTCATGAGGTGGCCAAAGTACTGGAGCCTCAACTTCAGGATCTGCCCTTCTAGTGAGCACTCAGGGCCGATTTCCTTGAGAATGGATAGGTTTGATCTTCTTGCAGTCCATGGGACTCTCAAGAGTCTCCTCCAGCACCATAATTCAAAAGCATCAATTCTTCGGCGATCAGCCTTCTTGATGGTCCAGCTCTCACTTCCGTACATTACTACTGGGAAAACCATAGCTTTAACTATACGGACCTTTGTTGGCAAGGTGATGTCTTTGCTTTTTAAGATGCTGTCTAGGTTTGTCATTGCTTTTCTCCCAAGAAGCAGGCGTCTTCTAATTTCGTGACTGCTGTCACCATCTGCAGTGATCATGGAACCCAAGAAAGTGAAATCTCTCACTGCCTCCATTTCTTCCCCTTCTATTTGCCAGGAGGTGATGGGACCAGTGGCCATGATCTTAGTTTTTTTGATGTTGAGCTTCAGACCATATTTTGCGCTCTCCCCTTTTACCCTCATTAAAAGGTTCTTCAATTCCTCCTCACTTTCTGCCATCAAGGTTGTATCATCAGCATATCTGAGGTTGTTGATATTTTTTCCGGCAATCTTAATTCCGGTTTGGGATTCATCCAGCCCAGCCTTTCGCATGATGAATTCTGCATATAAGTTAAATAAGCAGGGAGACAATATACAGCCTTGTCGTACTCCTTTCCCAATTTTGAACCAATCAGTTATTCCATATCCAGTTCTAACTGTAGCTTCTTGTCCCAAATAGAGATTTCTCAGGAGACAGATGAGGTGATCCGGCACTCCCATTTCTTTAAGAACTTTCCATAGTTTGCTGTGGTCGACACAGTCAAATGCTTTTGCGTAGTCAATGAAGCAGAAGTAGATGTTTTTCTGGAACTCTCTAGCTTTCTCCATAATCCAGCGCATGTTTGCAATTTGGTCTCTGGTTCCTCTGCCCCTTCGAAATCCAGCTTGCACTTCTGGGAGTTCTCGGTCCACGTACTGCTTAAGCCTGCCTTGTAGAATTTTAAGCATAACCTTGCTAGCGTGTGAAATGAGTGCAATTGTGCGGTAGTTAGAGCATTCTTTGGCACTGCCCTTCTTTGGGATTGGGATGTAAATTGATCTTCTCCAATCCCCTGGCCACTGCTGAGTTTTCCAAACTTGTTGGCATATTGAGTGTAGCACCTTAACAGCATCATCTTTTAGGATTTTAAATAGTTCAGCTGGAATATCATCACTTCCACTGGCCTTGTTGTTAGCAAGGCTTTCTAAGGCCCATTTGACTTCACTCTCCAGGATGTCTGGCTCAAGGTCAGCAACCACACTACCTGGGGTGTATGAGACCTCTATATCTTTCTGGTATAGTTCCTCTGTGTATTCTTGCCACCTCTTCTTGATGTCTTCTGCTTCTGTTAGGTCCTTTCCACTTTTGTCCTTAATTGTGGTAATCTTTGTACGAAATGTTCCTTTCATATCTCCAATTTTCTTGAACAGATCTCTGGTTTTTCCCATTCTGTTATTTTCCTCTATTTCTTTGCATTGCTCGTTTAGAAAGGCCCTCTTGTCTCTCCTTGCTATTCTTTGGAAATCTGCATTCAATTTCCTGTATCTTTCACTATCTCCCTCGCATTTTGCTTGCCTTCTCTCCCCCGCTATTTTTAAGGCCTCATTGGACAGCCACTTTGCTTTCTTGCATTTCTTTTTCATTGGGATGGTTTTCGTTGCTGCCTCCTGTATAATGTTACGAGCCTCCATCCACAGTTCTTCAGGCACTCTATCCACCAATCTAAGTCCTTAAACCTGTTTTTCACTTCAACTGTGTATTCATAAGGAATTTGATTTAGATTGAATCTTACTGGCCCAGTGGTTTTTCCTACTTTCTTCAGTTTAAGCTGGAATTTTGCTATAAGAAGCTGATGATCAGAGCCACAGTCAGCTCCAGGTCTTGTTTTTGCTGAGTGTATAGAGCTTCTCCATCTTTGGCTGCAGAGAATATAATCAATCTGATTTCGATGTCGCCCATCTGGTGATGTCCATGTGTAGAGTCGTCTCTTGTGTTGTTGGAAAGAGTGGTTTGTGATGACCAGCTTATTCTCCTGACGCAGCCTTTGCCCTGCTTCATTTTGAACTCCAGCTTATTCTCCTGAAGCAGCCTTTGCCCTGCTTCATTTTGAACTCCAAGGCCAAACAGAAACATAACAAAACATTAAACATAAAGAACTTCCTTATATGGGGCTGCCTTCAGATTATATAGTTATATAGTTACTTATGTCCTTGACATCTGATGGGATGGTGTTCCACAGGGTGGGCAGATCAAATACCCAGTCAAGGTTTTGAAAGGAAAATAGACTTCAGTGAAACTTTTAGGCTCCATCATGGTCCAAATGATATAACTGGGAGTATGGCAGTTTTAGAAGCTTATTAGCTTTGAAGCCAATATGTTTTAAAAGAAGTATGAACTGAAATTATTTACTGGATATACACTTAATGAATATTCTATCAGCAAATCAGTTACAAATGGGAAATTGTAAGGACCACCCATCTCTGTCGGCCCTGTACTTTTACTCACTATTATGCTTGGTAGTCACATAGGTACTATGTACCATCATTTCAATGTACATAATCTTCTCTGGTATAGGGCCATGAATGAATGCTTGAGGCTTTGTCTTGTTTCTGAGAAATCATAACTGAGCCTAAAATCATATTTAGTGCAATGTTTTATCATAAATTTTGCAAACAGAAGGAAGAACTTCAAAGAGTAAATGCTTGCAGCATAGAAATATAAAACAGAATAGTATGCATGCTTGCTGTTTATCTGTGTTTGAATCAGTATTGACATAAAGTAGGCTTTGTGGCTAATTTGAAGAGTCACCCCCTGGAAAAATATTGGTCTTGTTCATACAAAGATGAGGTCCCCCCCCCCAAAAAATGTGTGTGTGTGTGTGTGTGTGTGTGTGTGTGTGTGTGTACTTTCAGGAGGTACAGCCACAGATCTTTGAAAAAAATGTGTCAGAAAGAACAGAGGATCTTGCTCTCTATGAGAAGGAAATACTTATATTTTAAAATAGCTGTTTACCACATGGTACAACCTGTTATCTTACTGCACGGTTCATGAAATCAGGTGGTGTGTGGGCATGTGTGGTGCTCAACCACATGGTAAACAGATTTCTTCCAGAATTTACAACTGCCTGAAAAATAAGTATAATGGAAAAGGCAATAATGTAACCTTACGCCATGTTTCTGTTTATTTAACAAAATGTCTATACAAACTTGATGTTCTATATAAAGGAAGGCTTGCCTATAGGAACCTCTATAATCTATGCCAAAAAATGTACACAGTACCCACAAAACCACAAAGGCAAGTGAAACCTCTTTAGTTCCAACCCCGCCCTAACTTTCAAGTTGCCTAACACTTGCGTGTATAGCTGAATCCTTTTTAACCCTCCCAAACAGTAAAGGTTGCTCTTGCAGGGAAAACACTCGTTCATTCATTTTATTTCATTTATTTATATCCACCTGTCTTCTGCCTCGGAACCCACATTGGTGTATACCTGGTTCCTGCCAAATTTCAGGGAGTGATGGTGTCATGTGCTTTCAGACAACATCGTAGGCCTTTCCTTCGGAAATCTGGCAGTTTTTGTCCCATCCAAATGGACTACCATGACTGCAATTCTGCCACTAAATAAAAAGGCAGTTCCCCATTTTTAAAAACTCAAAGGTTTAAAGGCACCAAGAATCCTTGGTACCTAAAAAGCTTCAAGGACATATGAGATAAGACAAAAGCAGAAGTCAGTTTCTCAGGACTTCTGGGTTAAGGAATTTGAGAGGGCGGGGGTGGGTTGAGAAAATGTATTGTATGGATATTCTCTTTGTTACGGTATTGACAGATGGATTGGTAATGGATAATGGTTAAGGATTAAGAATAACAGCCAAAACTTTGGGGACCGGAGGGAGGAAAGGGGGGGGGAAGAGCAAAAATTAACTAATTAAAATCTGTTTATTTATCGAAATTAAAATTAGGCTATGGAAGGTTCAGAAATATTGTGAAGCAGAGGATATATCAAATTCATAACTAAATTATGTCAGATGAACAATTATTTGGTAAAGGGGTAAAGGAAAAATGTTAAGAGTGTATAAAGTAGTATGGAGATTTAATTGGTGATACTGTGAATTAGGATTTAATTTGGAATTCAACGGGGGGGGTCGGGGAAGTCAGTAAAGATGATGTATGTGAGCTAATTGGTTAAATTGGGAAAGAATTGTTAATTACTCCAGTGAGGGGGGGTTGTTTGTTTTGCTCCCCTTGGTGCGATAAAGGGGAGTGGGGGAAATTTAATCATGTTTGGTATTTTGGTTTAAATGTAAATCTTCAATAAATATTATTTTTTTAAAAAAATAAAAAATAAAACATTGGTACCTATTTTTTCTGAAATTTGGCAGGCTTTAACCATTTAGAAAGTAATTGCGTCCAATTCTGACCCCAAGATAGTTTTAAGTAAATTGTTGGACTAGTGATGGGCAGATTGTGGAACTTAAGTTTTTCTGACGTGAGGTTCTGATTTGGTCCAAAAGCAAAGCAACGAAGCCCTAATTCTTTCACAACCACCAGGAAGTTCTCCTGCCCAGCCTCTATTGAAATTAACTAGCTGCACAAGAGAATGCTGGGATAGCGTCCCTCAAACTACTCAAGTGCTTTTCATTAACATAATCTCCACACCGGAATGGCTGAGAGATGGCTTTGTTCTACAGACATGCTTACTCGCAACACATAATCCTCACAGCGCATTTCCAAAATATTGAATGGCTTTCAGTTTATGGTCATTTCAAGGGCTTTTCCGTAATTTGTTTATTAACTGCTCATGACCTTGAGGGTTATCTTGGCAAACCTTCTCAAGCCACTGCTGCTCATGCAGTAATTAGTTTGCCACCCTAGTGGTCTCATTTCCTTTTACTGTATTGCTAATCAGTCTGAGATCTTATGCTATTAAAATACCTAAACACTGTTTTTAATTTAGAAGGGAGCTCATTGTGTCGCGGGGCTTGAGCCCCCTGCTATTTGAGAACATGGTGAGCAATCTTCCATGTCTTGTTTATACCTTCAGAAATGCAGCCACCGCGAATCAGCCCTTCTGTCCCCTGGAAAGAATAACCCGCATGGAAACCATATGGACAATAGTAGGAGCAAAAAAAGCAAGAAAAATGCATGAAAGCTTTGTTGTCTTCTGTGTTAACCTGATGACATTAGTAACTAAGAGTTCTCAGCCTACAAACTCATTTACTCTGAATTAATGCCGTAAATCAAGCAGTACTGGTTACTGCTCCCAAAGCATTGAGAGGAAATAACAAGTGCAGTGGCTTAATCAGATTGTAATGCTTTTTCTTTTTTTAAAAAAAGGAAGATGTAAGGGGGAACATGGGTAGATGGCTACATGATGGTGCCAGGTCTCTGAATTATGCTCTGGATCTCTGGCACCTACTGTATTGACATCAAGAAAAATAAATAGATTTTAATTGTAGACTGCAAGCTTCCAGTCACATTTGGCAAGAGGAAGCAGTCTTCTAATTTACCATTCAGTCAAGCTTCCAACACTAAGATATTTTTACAGCCATGCCAAAGATCTGACAGAATCACTTTGGGAAAAGAGATTTTGTTTGTTTGTATTTTAAAACATCCAGTAATTCAGTTGTAAGGATCTTTTTAATTCACCCTCTAAGCTCACTTGCTATTTAGGTACTGAGATAAATAAAATTTATGACTACAGCAGAGCCAAAATCTTAAGGCTTGGGGATGAGAATCAACCAGGTTCCCCTGCCACCGCTTTTCTTTCCTACTTTTCAGAGACTCTTTAATCCTGAAACTACCCATATGCCCATCTGATTCTGTTTAATTACTGTGGCACAAGTCATAAAACTTCGAGGAAGTTCTGGTTCACAAAGAAAATCAAAGTCCATGAACATTTTGCCTCCTGGTGCTCAGGCTTTTCAGCTAAGGAACATCTCAAGCTTGGAACACTCCAACATTGGGACAGTGATATAATGGTGGCCTCCTGGTGTCTCATCCAATAGGCATCATCTTGAGCTATGGCTATGCCTTTCACTCCTGTGCAGACAAAGGGCTGGGTCCACCCCCCCCCATTGTATTTCAAAAATAAGTTGGGCGGAAGCTAGAAGTAGACGAGATGGGAGAAAGCGTGTGGCTGCTGCCCAGAATTCTGTGTCTATTGTCCCTCAGTAGTCTAGTAATTTAAGATGCATGACATAGCATCACTTTGCTGCGTGTTTCTCCCCACGCTGCTCCATTTCATTGGTGGCTGCTTGTGGGAGCAAGAAAAACTGCTCTGCGGTACTGTTGGGTCCTGCATTTTCCTTATCAGAAAGAGACACAGGATGACTTATATCAGTCAGACATCCCGTGACACATCTAGCTCTGGCCTAAGTGCACGCCATGGAACTCAACTTTCTTTCCACTGAGTTGGCTGTGTGGGGAAATCTCTGGAGCAAGACTCACCTGGGATAAGACTGAATGTGTACATTGGATGACAGCTGAATTCTCCTTGGGGCTCAAATCAACAGGGTCCCTAGCGGGGCCAATGGGCACATGGGGAGTTTGAGAAAGTGCTGTGGGCATCAGTCCCCAAATGGCTGCTGAGTGTATGTGGCGTAACACAACATGGCTGCCGCAGCTTTCAAAAGCAATTAAAGATTCTGCTTTAAGTAGCACTAAAATTGGATACAACCCCGAATGCTCGCTGAGCTTGTACTATCATTCGGGGTGGAAGGCATCCATGTTAGTGGGTCTTGCAATTATCTGTGGTCACGATAATTGCCATTGTGTCAAACAGATGTTAGCACCACCGCTGTAACACACACACAGCTCGTGGTGCAGGGAGATTGGTTACTTCTTGCCGAGGTAGCAAAGATTTGCCTGGGCTCACATGATGGATACTTCTAAGCCGAACAAGCAGAAATAGCTTGTTAAGCTGAAGACTAGGCTAAAAGTCACCCCGGCATACAGTTTCTAATTAGAGGGCTTCTCCTGAATAAAGGTTATATGAGAGCCATGACCTGCGGTCCGAAGTGTAACAATTCAGACACAGGTTACCACCCAAATGAGAAGGGGGTCAGAAACTGGTAAGGTTTGAACCATAAAATACTATTGCAAGCCTGCATGCCACATTGCTTAAGAAAAGAGTGCTTAGTCCTGGTTTTAGTACAATAGCTTCAGTAACCAAAGGAACAAGATAAAATGAATCTAAATCCTATTTTCCAAAGGAGGTCAATTTCATAAATCACAGTCGTTTTATTTCGACATTTTCCCTGCAGTATTTTCCATGGGAAGACTTGTCAAGAACGTGAAGCAGAAGCAGCTATGTATATATCTCATGGGTAATTATTTTTTTATTTTTTAAAAAAGGAAAGGGCCTTTCTCAAATAGAATTTAGAGTAAAACATTTCTAAACTAGGCAGCACCCGAGACAGTATTTCTCTGGAGTAGAGCATTGGAAGGGATACCGAGAATAAACCTTTCACCTCTGGTCCTCAGCTCAAATATTCTCTTGAAGAATAAAACTTTTGGAGTTTGCTTCTAAGCATTTAAGCAATTGAAGTAACATCAACTCCGCTTTCAAAAAAGAAACTTTGTAGCATTCACATTTTTTAATTCCTGCCCCACCCCATATTTCCAGGAGAAAGCTGCATTTCTGTAGTAAAATAGAACACAGCTTATTTCAGCTTTATGCATCCAATAAAGAGGTGCATGAAATGAGTTGAATTGGGGAAACATTTATTAATGAGAAGAACCTTTGATCCTCCAGATGTTGGTGAATTTCAACTCCCATCAGCCCCAGCCAGCCCCCTCCTTGGTACAGTCAAACCTCGGTTGTCAAAGTAATCCATTCTGGAAGCCCATTCGGCTTCCAAAATGTTCGACAACTGGCGCACATTTTCCAACTGGCTGCAGAAGTCTCCTGCATCAAGCGGAAGCCGCGTTGGACATTTGGCTTCCGAAAAACATTCAAAAACCGGAGCAGTTACTTCTGGGTTTTCGTCATTTGGGAGTCGAGACATTCCAAAATGGAGGAGTTCGGGAGCCGAGGTTTGACTGTATAAGAAATCAAATTAGCAACAACAGCAACCGATCTGAAGGGGGAACGAACAGTGCAGGAATCTCCATTACCTACCTGTGGTGAGTCAACTCCTGCCCAAGACTAGTCATATCCCCATTTCTTGGGTCCCACCTTCCAGTGTGTAGGGAGGTGTTCCTTCCCCACATCCCCTCCCAGGCCCCCACAACTCCGATTTGTTTCAAAAACATTCCATATCCAGACTAAGGGTTAGAGCAGCTGGCTTCTAGAAGCGCCCATAACCTTTGAAGGTGCGTAAGGCTGCTCACCAGCCCACTTCTCTCCCAACTAAATTTTCCCACATCTTCCTGCCTAATAATGTCAGATTAGGACCTGGAAGACCAGGGTTCAAATCTGCACTCAGTTTTGAAGCTCTCTGGCTGACCTTAGGCCAGTCATTGTCTCTCAGCCTAACCTACCTCACATGGTGGTTTGCCAGGACAAAAACAGGAAGGGAAAACCATATATGCCGCCTCAAGCTTTTGGAGGAAAGGTGCGGTGTAAATGCAGTAAATTAAAGTTTTAAAAAGAAGAACCCTAGTCAACTTGGAGCTTTATCCAATCTTGAACACTCAACTACAATAGGTAAAGGTAAAAGGACCCCTGACCATTAGGTCCAGCTGCGGACGACTCTGGGGCTGCAGCACTCATCTCGCATTACTGGCCGAGGGAGCCGGCGTACAGCTTCCGGGTCATGTGGCCAGCATGACTAAGCCGCTTCTGGCAAACCAGAGCAGTGCACGGAAACACCGTTTACCTTCCCACCGGAGCAGTACCTATTTATCTACTTGCACTTTGATATGCTTTCGAACTGCTAGGTTGGCAGGAGCAGGGACTGAGCAACGGGAGCTCACCCCATCGCGGGGATTCCAACTGCCGACCTTCTCATTGGCAAGCCCTAGGCTCCGTGGTTTAGACCACAGAGCCACCCATGTCCCTCCCTGAACTGCATTACATTAGTGTAATAAACGTGTACTAAGTGGATTAAACCACAGAGCCTAGGTCTTGCTGATCAGAAGGTTGGCGGTTCGAATCCCCGCGACGGGAATGAGCTCCCGTTGATCAGTCCCTGCTCCTGCCAACCTAGCAGTTCGAAAGCATGAAGTGTAAGTAGATAAATAGGTACTGCTCCAGCGGGAAGGTAAACGGCATTTCCATGCACTGCTCTGGTTCGCCAGAAGCGGCTTAGTCATGCTGGCCACATGACCCGGAAGCTGTCTCCGGACAAACGCCGGCTCCCTTGGCCTATAGAGCGAGATGAGCGCCACATCCCCAGAGTCGGCCGTGACTAGACCTAACGGTCAGGGGTTCCTTTACCTTTACCTTTAACACAGATAGGTATGCTGACACTACCAGTTTTTCCTTTGGCTTCCTCAATTCACATATCAGGTTCCTGCTTGTAACAAGTTTCTCTTAGGCCAAGTGAAATTCAATATCTGTGACCAGGCTGCAATTTTTTGTAGGAACTGTCTAAGTAATAGAAGAAACGTGAAAACGGGTTTTGAAAAGACAAACTGTGTTCCCAGGAAGTTAGATGAACCCAGTTGAGAAATGCCTGGAAGCTATGCAAAGACCACAGATGTGTAGATGACAATCCAAAATCCTGAGAAAATGAATCCATAACCTGGCACAGACAACTGTTTCCCATCAACACTATGAGCTGCTTAAACCTCTGGAGATGAGCCGAATCCTGAGTTTCACTGGAACCAATATAAATAAAAGGTAGATCATAACACTTAGATGAGGTGAGCTTATGGAGAGCAGAAATGTGTTTCCATTCATGCCTATTTCCCTCTTCGTCACTCATTAATTTTTTTGTTTTAACATATGCAAGTCGATATTCTCCTTCCTAAAAGCTTTTTTTTTTTTTTGTACAAAGGAAAGAGCACTCTATCATCTGGGCTGTTAGCATGATTTCCGAAGAAAGTATTCAGGTCATTTTTTTTATCAGTGTAAAGGAAGATTGCATTTGTTTATCTTATGTTAAGTTTTATAGAATGCTGCCTTCCAAGTGAACCACTAGACACCCGAATATAAAAATATAACATGGCAATGGAAAACAAACTATTACAAATCATGTCAGCACATTTTGCAAAAGTCAGTTTTAAATAATCATAGCAAAATATAAATAAACAAATGGAAGAGTGTGTAAAAACATCAAATGTTAAAGCAAGAGAAGACATTGGCAACTCTATGCTCAATGTAGATCTGCAACCAGCCTGATAGTTTAGGACAGTGGCCCATCAAGGCCACCACCCTGTTCTCACCCCACCAACACCCACTTCTGGGATGCTGAGATCATGTTCTTGTGAATGATGCCAAGACCAAGTTCTGCAGAGTCTCCAGACAGCACAATACCACACACAAAGGTCTAAAGCCAAAATCCTCAGTCAGTAAGCGGGGGATGGCTAATGGACATGCAATACAGGGCACCATGCCTGTGGCCATCAAAGGAGCTACAGAAAAACAAGTCCAGGAGCCACAAAGACAAGCCATCAAGTTATCACATGAGTTTTTTATATGCTTTTTCCCAGACAGTGTGTCCTCTGTCTGCTTCTCTGTCACTGTCAGGTACTGGGAAGAAGAGGAGCAATGTTAGAGACTGCCTCCTCATCCTGACCCTTCCAGGGAGAGAAGAGGAAGACAGTACAGATTTACAACAGGGGTTTGAGGGAGGTCGCAGTTCAGAGGCAGATGAGGGGGAAAGTTGGGAAATGATGGGAGAGCCAGAGCAGCAGCTGGCTGACACGTTGTCATTAGAAAGCATTCCAGAACCTCTCCCGGAAGTCGGCGAGACTTAAAAGTAGGAGAGCAAAGAGCTAGAAGACAGAGGGTACATAGCAGAACCTGTAGAGGAGATGATGAAAATGACGGATGAGGAAGTGGGAGAGAAGGGGATGGAGATTCACTCAGGACAAAGCCATTATCCAAGAGGCTGGGTTCCACAGCCTCTCTCTGTAAAGTTTGAAATAGAAAGGACTGTAAGAAACTATCCCTTGTCATTATACTTTCCTGGGCAACCAGCAGGAGTCGCTGACAGCATCCTGACAGCTACAACCACTTTGCAAGTCTCATGTGTAACTGCCCAACAAGAGGTTGCTAGTACAGTACCATCAACCTACACTGAAATATGGGGACATATGAAGTTCTCTTATTCCAAGTCAAACTGTTGATGCTCACTCTACTTTGAATGACAATGGCTCCCCAGGGTTTCAGACTGGACACATTCCCATCTCTACCTGGAGTTGCCTGGAACTGAACCTGGGAACTTCTACAAGAAGATGCTCCTCTACTCAGTTACATCCCTTCCCTCAAGGCATGTCTTTCTCTCTACTGATCATATTTGTGACCTTCCCTTGAGACCCTGGCACAACAATATCTGGGTTTGAGCCACAAGCCGCCCAATTTGCATGGATTCCATATTCAGGGTCTTGCAGATCTCACTGCGGAAGAACGATAGGGACACCACCTGCACGTAGCCTTTTAAAATGCATTCCAAGTCCCAGGCAGTACTCCACAGGAATATTTTATACTTCCTTATTGATTTTTAGACAGAAGTATATGTCAACAAACAAATCTCTTGCATCGGTTCTCCTCTTTATTCAGATACAACCCTTATTTAGTTCAATTGCATTTATTACTCCAACTCCCAATCCCCTAAGGGGTTGGAACGCCAAACAAACTAATAAATTACTAAAAGTATTTCCATATTTCACAGACAATTGTTTTGCAGACTGATTCCTTAATAAGGTGTAAAGTGTTTGGGTGTGATTAATTGTCACTGTATAAGAGGCGATTGCTGCTGTTCAGAACAGCACTCATGGTTTCCATCAAAATAAATATTGTCGGCAAACGACCTGAGAGGATAAAGATTCCTCCTTGGAGAATGACAGCCCATATTTCTGCCCATTTGGAGGGAAGTTCTGAATGGTAACTGTGCACTTGAGGAAGTCTGCCAATTGGTATAAATAATATACCAGAGCATTGGTCATGGGCCATCCCTTACAGCTGCGGCAGAGCTGGTAGGCAGTGTGAGCCATTTCAACACAGGCTGTAGATGCCACTGAGTGCCTAGAAGCCGTGCCAAGGCAGGCTGGATAGTGATAAGATTCTTGCATCACACTGGGATAAATATACACCCTTGCATGTAATTATATGGAAAAGAAGAGCTGTGCTGTGTGTCAGAAGAAAGTGAATTGATGGGTTAGGGGAGCCAGCGTGGGTGATTAATATAAAACTCATGTATTTTCCTTCCCATTGTAATTTCTCTGTGTAGATCATGCCCCAAGGCTCTGTGACTGAGACAGGACTCTTTAAATACTGAGGTTGGTATGTAGCTGGATTTGGGTGGGTGGTAATCAAAGTTGCTTTCCTCTTGCTCCCATATTCAGAACATGGTTCTGATATCAGTGCACGAACATTGTAGCTGCAATCCTTGTACTGGCATTGCACATTTAGGCTGCAATCCTATGCCTACTTCCCTGAGAGTAAGGCCCATTGAACTCTATGGAACTCACAACTGAATAGGTATGTAGAGAATTGTGCTGTGTGTCAGCTACTGCTTGCTGTTGAACCATCATGGCAAAAGCTTTCATGTGCTACTGAAGGTCAGTGAAGAGAAGGAATAATGAGGCTGAGCCACCTGCTTTAATGTTTTTGCTTGGTCCCCTTGTCTCACAGGAGAGCTAACACTAATGTACATTACTGTCAGAGCCAGAGGGTGCTCATAAGTCCAGGCTGAGTAACTCATCTTCCCAACAGCAATGAGTTATGCTTGCACTCATCATCCAAGGGATCAATGAATTTAGTAGACACCGTCACCCAACCTAGCATAAGAAAAACTTTCAAAGCTTTCAATTTGCCTCTGAGCCTTATTTTTCTTAGCAATATGCAACCTTGAATGCAACAGGAAAACCCCAATGCAGTGAAATTTTGTTTTAACCCACTCTATATAACCCACAGAAAATTAAGGAATACTGAAACTAGTATGAACCCAAATCAAAGCAAAGCAAAGCAGGTTTTTATGAACATTGCTGTGCCTCTTGAAATATATATTTCAAAGATAGAACACGGTTCCCAAACTGTGGTCTCTGGACTAATTCAGGTAGTCCGTGGCATGCCTGTGTCTTTGTGCTTGAAGACAGGAGATGGCACGTCACCACAATATATAATATTTAATATGGTTTTATGTTGCATTTAGGTTGCTTAGAACCTGCCACATGATCAAGAACCCTGTCAAATCAGGGCTGCTGACCGTGTGCAGGATTTTACATGTGATTTTACATGCACAAAGTTTAGATCCAGGCCAGAGGATGGTTCTGCCTGCAAACTTACTCTCAGGGTGCACTTGTAGGGAAACAGATGGGAGGCAAAACTAGAACTGGTTTGCTCTGCTTGTCATTGGCTCTGGGTGCGCCTGTCATTCACTTCTGTTGCAACTACTATTGACCTGTCTGCCTCCTGCTCCACCAGTCCAATAGGAATGCCGACTATTTTAAAAGTGTCTTGTCTTCACCTTAGCTGTGTTTCAAAAATAAGAAGTGGCTGCTGGAATGTTCAAATCAATTAATTCTGTTATATTATTCAGCTGTGACAACCTTTTTCCTAATTGTAATACTGGGACTGTCACCAAACTGCAAAAAAATGTTGGTTGATTAATTTCATGATTAATTGATTGGTTGGTCAATTAAATGTGTGCCTAAACTTGGATGTGAAAAAAACCCAGTTCTAAAATAAAAAGCATTTCTTTTCCTGTTTTTAGGCAATACAGACATGTTCAGCACCCAAGAGGCAATTGTGTCATGGACTTGTTACAGGTGGGTAGCCGTGTTGGTCTGCCATAGTCAAAACAAAATCGAAAATTCTTTCTAGTAGCACCTTAGAGACCAACTGAGTTTGTTCCTGGTATGAACTTCCGTGTGCATGCTATCTGAAGAAGTGTGCATGCACACGAAAGCTCATACCAGGAACAAACTCAGTTGGTCTCTAAGGTGCTACTAGAAAGAATTTTCGATTTTGTTTTGTCATGGACTTGTTGACTGCAGAGGAAATGGTGGGAGGAACCAGGTAGGGAAACATCAAGGAAAGAAGCTCTGAGCCCAAAAAGTGGTCCTGGGACAACAATGAGTGGTTAGAGGGAGAAGAGAGAGAAGACTGGAAAGAGGAGATGTTGGAAGATGAAGAGGTAACAAGGCTTTTGAGCTGGGAAAGTCTGTGGCATGGAGAAAACCATAATCAGAGGCAGAAGCTGAAGCTGAAGCTGAAGCTGAAGCTGAAGCTGAAGCTGAAGCTGAAGCTGGCAAGTGGAAGGAGGCAGGCCAAGAGGCAGACATGAGTCAGGCTGCTGGTGTTATGGGTGTCTCCCCGTCCTGTTGTGACAAGCTCCCCTCTTCCCCCATCTCCCAGAACCAGAAGAGGGCTGAAATGGGTGGAGCAGCCTAGACTGCATGCAGGCGCAGTCTCCAATTGCTTGGGGAAAGCCCAGGAGAGAAGGACACTTACACGGCTGTGGGGACAGGGACTTTCAGTCTCGGCAACTGATTCATGGGGTAAGACCTACCGGGGAGCAGCTACTATTCTCATTAGGCCTGGCACTCAGCCAAGTCTGTGGAGATCATGTTTTTTGCTAATAAAGAGTTAACTCCAACTTTGAACAGTGTGATTTACAGCCAACTTGCTCTTTGACACATTGCCTTCTGCATGGGAGAAAAGGGCGAATCAATGTGTCTTTCAAAACTGCAATTGTCACTCTTGACTTTTATTAAGACATATATTATTTACCTTCCAATAAATAGTTGCCCAATCAATGGAGGTGGGTAACTTTGAATAATCAACAGATCATTTGAACAATGCATCATTACGCTTTAATTTTTCCTTTGTTTTGTTAAGTCTTGCTCCGCCACACACACCTATTCCTGAATCTCATCAAGAGCACAGAAGGAGAAATTTACCACTGCTGAAAACTGTATGGGCCTTATATCCCATCACCCTACATGATGCTATAAATGTCTGTCAAGTGCAGAAGAATTTCCTTAGTTGGTAAAATAAAATAAAAAAATCAATACCCTAGAACTTTTCAAGGATCTTTGCTTATTTATGATTCCTGTGGCTTGAAAGCTTTAAAAAACCTCCCTGCCAACAGATGAGGAACTGCTTAATGCTTAAAACCCTTCCACTTAAATCAAAGTTTTACAGTCCTTTAAATTATACACTGGCTGTTCATTTTTACAGGCTTTGCCACATATTATTTTGTAGGGAAACACAAGTATGCGAATGAGCTGACTTCTGGGAGACTAATGTTGCAAGGACTTGGCAATTTGCTGATGAACATGTGGCAAAACTTGTAAAACAAGCATGATATAGTTTTGGGTTACTGGCACAGAAGCGCGTGAAGCTCTGCTGCACTAAACTCACAATCAATAAAGCCAACCATTAAGAAATAATCAGGACATCAAGTAGTAAAGTAGACCGAAGTTGTTCTTGGGTTGTTGTTTTTAAAGTACAGTAGTTAAAGGACAAGGTATAAAGCTGTCAAACCATCCAGAACAGATGTAAAAAGGTGCACAGAAATCCACTGAGGAGTAAGTCCAGAGTAATGTGATGTCCAGGGTATTAGTGGCTCTGTGAAATAAACAATCACAAGAAGCTCAACTACAGTTAAGTACTATAAAAGTAATACTGGAAACTTCTATAGGAACCATAAAAGCACCAGAGGTGCCAGGTTGCCCCCAAGATTCGAGGGCCGGCACACGTTGTGTGCACGCAACATCACACAAGCATCACGGGTTGCATGTGTGTGATGTCACACTTGTTACGTGCCACGATGTTGCATCGTTTGGAGAAGGCCGAGTGCTCTGGAGGAGCCAGTCGGATGCAAGGGAGGCACGTGCATTGAGAGGGCCAGGCCCTTTCCAACAAAGAAAGGACCAGAAACACGCTGGCCCCCTAGACTTGGCACGCCTGAAAAGCATAGTCTAGAATAGCAGAATGTGACCTGTTGTTAAAATTAGGACAGAGCTGGCTTGGAAAGTTGCATAAGACCGAGTATCCTTTATTAGTAATATTTCACACCCTTTTGCAAAATGGTCCTTAGTCCTCCTGACGCAGTCCTGGGACAGAAACTAGATCCACATCAGAATGCAGATGACATTTCTAGAATTTCCAGTGACTGCTCCCATAAAGCGTTCTTTAAAATAAAATAAAAACTAGATTACTCTTTTTAAAAAGAAAAGAAAGGTATAGAACTTGTAGCAATGAACTAGAGCACCAGTATGAAGGATGTAGAATAAAGGCTTTGGGTATTATATATGAGGAAAGATTTAGCAGTTGCAGCCCATATTTGACAGCGGCACTCCTGGAAAGAGAATGGCAGAATGGTAGCCTTTTTTCTAAAGAAAAATTATAAGGCACAGCGGTAATTCTAACTCATATCAGTGAGCATTTTAGGTTCCTTCATCCATGATATAAGATTATTAGAATGTTCCTATTGAACTGCATTCAGAGAAAATAGTGTCAGTCAACTTTAATCACCAAAGCATGCTTTAGAATTATCCCTTCCTTTAGTTTCAGGTGAACTACAACTCCCATCATCCCTGAACACTGAACATTCAGGATTATGGGAGTTGTAGTCCATCTGGAGGGTACCACCTTGGCAACCCATTATCTAAATCATACTAATGATGGTGTAAATAGAAAAAGCTAAGGACTTTTATTATTGAATAATGCATCAGAATTGAAAGAGTATGGTGGTGGGACTACGCTATTTACATATTGAATCACTTATTGCAGGTGTTGGGAACCTTGGTCCTCCAGATGGTGCTGAACTACAACTCCCATCAGCTCCAACAAGTATGGCCAATGGTCAAGGATGATGGGCGCTGTAGTTCAGCAACATCTGGAGGGCCAAAATTTCCCCACACCTGATTTATTGATATAGTATTTATTGTATTCAGCTCTTACTCAGACCCATTGGAATTAATGGATCAAAATTAATCATTAGTCTGGTCATTGATTTCAATGGGTCTGCTATGAGTAAAAGTTAGCTGAATACAACACACAATGTTTATTCTGTAGGGTGCTCTAATTTCCATCTCTGATGTATCCAGCCAATTGCTTTGATTTAATCTCCTGAACTTTACAGTGCTGAAATAGACAGACTATAAAAGCCTTAAAATGGGTAGATTAATCAATGTTAAGGCCAGGTTTTTTTTCCAGCTAGAACTCACCCGAACACAGTCCCCACACCTCTCAGGTGGGTGCCATTGCCATTCTAAGAGAACAAGGGATGTGTTCATGGTAAGTTCCAGCACCTCTTTTTCTAGAAAAACAGCATTGGTTAAAGCAATCCTCTCTTCTGATATTTTTAATCTCACTTTTTAGTGAATTGCAAGCCCCCAGATTTGCATCAAAATGGTGCCCTAATATATTCCTTCATTTATTACCCTGGGATCCTGATCAAACTGGTGTCTTTAAGAGCTTTTAGTGTGGAGCCTTAGGATACACTTTTCTCTTGTTTCTTCTTGGCTGCCAAAGAAGAAATGATTCACTTGGACCTAAAGCATACTGATGCCTGCAAGCTCTCCTACTTAGATTTTGTTTGTTTATTTATTCATACAGCCATTTTGGGGAGCATTTGCTAAGAAAGGGAAGCTTTTAGAGATTGTCTGTTACTATCAACTGTCTGCTTTCCTGCGCCAGACTCGAGTTATTTTTGAGACATTCCTTTTCAGACAATGTTAACTAAAGTAGCTTTGAAAAGTCCCCCAAGAACTGTGAATTTTTGTTTGCTGTTTCAGGAACAACTTCAAAAAAAAATAAAAATCATTCAGACATCAAGCAGTATTCATATACTGAACACTGAAAGAGAGTAATTGCTCAAGGGCATCCAAGGAGTTGAGGGTTTGAGCCTTGAAGTGCATATGCACCTGTACTCTAAACTTTTGATTCTTTTTATGAGTGATGCCTCCAGAGTTTTCCGAACTTGTGCATGGAAGTCTGGGCAAGGCATTCTAAGATGACGAGGAGGAAATACATACCCAATTGGCATTGTCAAAGATGGAGCATGCAAATTGAAAATTTGCACATGCTACCACTGACCTCTCTGGGTGCCCAGTGTTGAAAAGACAATGGCAGCACAGCCATTCTGGCCCCAATAAATACTTAACCCATGACACCTTTTGGAGCTGGCCTGGGTGCTCGCATTCTGCATCCCATGTAGGGATTTACAAATCTCTCAATTTTGGTTTCTCTCAGTTTATGCTTTTTTCTAACCACATTTCCTTACAGATTGTTTTTAAAGAGAAGTATACATAGACATTTGTCGGAATTTCAGTGTGCTATTTCTCCTACTATACATATATTTGCATGGGAATTTGCCCAATATGCACATTTTGCAAGCCATTTCCTTATTTAGAAATGGATTTTTTCATAGGCCATTGCAACTAATCCTCGCACAGAATTTGTACGCACACTTTCTCCTAATATAGGTATTTTTGTTCATATTCTTGGAGTTGGAGAACTTCGTCGCAAAATTTGGAGAAGGCAAATTTTTTGAAGCCATAGGAGGAAATACTTGGGGATATGAAGCTAATCATGTCTCTGGGACATACCTGGGTTCAGTGCATTAAGATAATTTAATACGCGGCTTACAACATATAAAATGCCACAAATTCAGTCTATAAATCTATAAAATATATTTTAAAACATCAATAAAACATCAGTTGATATTTGTCAGGGACTGGACTGATTGGACTCGGCTCCTCTCTTGAAACTGCTGGCTTGTCTCCAGCAGTTTCAAGAGGAGAAGGATACAGGGTTGAATTACAGCCGAATGAAGAGTTGCCAAGTTACGAGATAGTGGAGGGGGGGTGCGAGAGCAGCCAGCAGAGATCTCCTGGGAGAGTCTGGGACAGCCTCCTTCTCCAAGGGCTCGTCAATCACTTCACATTCAAGAACAGAGAATGCAGAGGTGTGTGACTCCTGGAACTTTCTGTAGGGACTCAGGGTGCTTTTTTGGGACAGAAGAGGAGGGACTCAGAGTAGGCAACATCTCCCTTGCATGGAGACATGGACTCTTTTGTCTGGCAGCCAGATGACTGAGTAAAAACCATCAATACAAACTTGCTTTTTCTTCTTGCCTTTGATGCTACCAGGGGAGGAGAATTCTCCACACCTGACAATATTGGTTGGTTTAAAGAAAATGCAATATTGTGAAGGCCGCTCTAAACAGTGCAGTTTTCAGAAGACAACTGAAATAAGATGAGGTGTTTCCTTTTGAACCTCTGTGGGTGGACATTGTCAGGACTGGTGCAAAATCCAATCATTCCCTGACTCCATACCTGAGAAACTCCAGGACATGGGCAGAGTTCAAAAGGAAACAAGCACACAAGGGCAGCAAAATTCTTCAGTAAAAGTTCAAAAGGGTACAGAAACTTACTGGATCCCAAGTAAGGCTTAAACTTTGCTCAAAAAGCATATCCAGCTGCATAGACAAAAACAGTCAGAATAGTTAAAAATGCACACAGAAAGCAAGAAGTTATAAAGAACTGCTCACTGGGAGGGAATCCATCACCCTGGCTCCAAGCAGTGACCTTGAGTCACAGACTCATGGAACTAGACAAGTTAAGTTGTTGAGAAAGTTCAGGAAGATTCCAGAAGTTTCTAGCGATTTCTACACCCATAAAACTGACAATCCTTGACAGAGAGTTCCACAGGAAGTTCCACCCTAAAGACTCAGTCCCCAGTAGAGGCCATATTTAACAGAATTATACTACAGATACCTTTGCAATCACAGAATAGCTAGTCTTGTTGGCTAGCTAGATAGGCAAGCATCTGCAAGTTTTGGAGAAAGAGCAGGGTATTTGTGAAGTAAATAAGAGAATAAATTAAATCCTGAAATGTGAAGAAGAAAACTCTGAACATAAACATGAAAAAAAAGGATATTTCAGTCTTGTGCTGAAGATGACGAATAGAAATTTTAAAAAGAAAGGAAAAACAAATCTTCAAACAGTACTTCTGTTCCATCTTCTAAAGGCTCCAAAGTTTTGTTCTGGTTTGGAAACTGATGGGGTAAAATCCTCGCAATCTGATCTCTAACCATGCACAAATATACTTTGAATCAAAAAAGTTGAAAAGGATCTTGGGTATTTTGATTCTGACATGGAGTTTGCCTCACTCCTGAATTTTAAGCACAATCGCAAAAAGCTAACATTCATTCCTAAGGGAGATAACTTGCCAAGCTGCAGTACAAATCGACTGCTTGGTTATTCATATCCCAGGAAATTATAAAGTTGAACTAGAAACTGGCACTATTCAGATCTATCTGTTGATCCAAGAACAATACATTTAAAGTGTGAGGTTAACTCTCTGAAGAACTCAATAAAAGAGAATTTAAAAGTCTTTTATACTCAGAATTAGAAGTGGAACTAGGTGCCTTGTTCAAGGATCTTTTTTAAAAAACAGAGATCTTAAAATGTGCAAAAGAAACATCTTGTATATAAAAAGACACTAGAGTACCATTGGCACATGTCTACACAGGTGAAGTAGTTCTTAAGTCATGCTAATTCGTTAGAAAACTGATTAGTGTAATACAAAATTTCATGGAGGGAAATGGTGAACTATACCACACTACTTCAGGAGTGTTTAATTCAGGGGTCAGCAAACTTTTTCAGCAGGGGGCCGGTCCACTGTCCTTCAGACCTTGTGGGGGCCAGACTATATTTTGGAAAAAAAAAATATATGAATGAATTCCTATGCCCCACAAATAACCCAGAGATGCATTTTAAATAAAAGGACACATTCTACTCAGGTAAAAACACGCTGATTCCCGGACTGTCCGTGGGCCAGATTGAGAAGGCGATTGGGCCGCATCCGGCCCCCAGGCCTTAGTTTGGGACCCCTGGTTTAATTCATGGAAGTCAATGGGGGGCAGCAGTATTTGGAGGGGTGACGCAGCAGAGTGATGCTGTGCTTGACAAGATGGGGCAGGCTGGTACCGTTGAAGCACACTCGAGATACATTTTTTTTCTGCTCAAAGAATTATGGCTACTGTTGTTTGTTAAGGGTTGTGGGGTAACTGTAACTCAGTGAGCGGTTAAACTACAGTGCCCATAATTCTTTGAGGGGAAAATGTGCTTCAAATGTGTTTTAAAGGTACAGTTATGTATACAGTCCTAATTATACACAGCTCAAATTCTAGTGTGTAGTGTCACAAGAGCTATGCCCAGATAAGTGTGTTGGTGTTCACCATTCTAGCCATATGTTGCAATTTTAGGCATATTTAAATCACGCTCAGTCTTTGCCCGTGGAGTTTAGCACTTCAACCTAAGTGCACCTAACTCTGTTATGGATTGGGGCCACTTCTTATATCCACTTTTCCTGCAAACTATAAAATGGAGTCATTCATCCTGCTTTATTCACACTCGATTCTTCAATCTCCTCTCACAGTAAATATGTATTTTCCATTAAAATCTGCATGAGAGGTCTCTATTTTGGAATTAATGCTAAAAGGCTGTGCAATCAGTATAGCTCAAAAAGCTGAAATATGTGCCCAGTGTGCCTTGACAGTTCATTTTCTGCTAAATCAGTGTACCAAGCACTCCTGCCAGATAGCTCTACACGCCACCTTTATTCTGTATGACCAAGCATCCAAAATTGCAATTATTTCCTGCTACCTGAAAACACACATGAAATTTCTCATCTGTATGTGAAAAGGGCACGGCTGTTGCAAGTAACAAAAACTTGCGGCAAATATGAGCCACATCTGCTCGTGCCAAAGATACGCTACCTGACTTTTGTGATATTAATTTTGAAATTCCTATTGACCGCATGAAAGTATAGCTATCTTTTGCGATGCTTGCAGAACTGAAATCCAGAGCCAATATTATCAACCAAATGGCAAGGGCCGTGCAACTGCTGGGGTGGGGGGTGGCATTTCCTGGCACCTGAAAACAAATACCGGGTATTGCATTTCTCTTCAATTTATTTAAAGGGCATGGCTGTTTGCTAATAACAAAGTTTGCAAAAAAAAATTGTAAGTGTGTCTGCTTGGGGTAGAGATACAATGTATGATACTTGATATGTTAATTTTGGAATTCTTCACATGACTGGATTACAACTATATTTTGTAATGCTAACAGGTTGTCAGAGTTCAGGCCCTCCCAATCTTGAATGTGAGGTCTCCTCAGAAAGAGAAAGAGGATCAGGACCCTCTTGCAAACTTTCACATTACTAGTGATCTTCAAGAGCCAATGGACCAGAATATCTCTGCCCCACATCAGCTGCCTGGGTTCCTTGTCAACACTCAGACCCCCCTCCTCCACCCCACAAACCTGCTTTATCTCCCCCAGGACCACAAGGACATAGGGGGATGGCAAGCCAGGAAGGCATTTCAGAGCTGCTGCTAAAATGCCCAGCTTTTAAGATTATTTAGGAAGGGGTGGAGCCTCAAACACCTTTATAAACTTCTAATCTGAGCTGCTTCACAGCTGCAGTAATAGCTCTCTTCTAAGCTGGGGAAAGTGGACACTAGACTGGGGTCAGGGGTCAAGAGTCAGCATCATGGGACACACAGAATCATAGAACTGTAGAGTTAGAAGGGACCACAAGGGTCATCTTGTCCAACGCCCTGCAATGAAGGAATCTCTTGCCGAACATGGGGCTTGAACCCATGACCCTGAGACCAACTGAACTCTATCTATGATGAGGCCCACCCATATGCAGGTGGCCTACTGCACACCCCAGAATCTTCTGATCTTGCTGCTCCTCCTCCTTGTTGTTGTTGGCTTCAGAAGAGGATTAGACACACCAACAGAGGGCAAGGATATCAATGGCTGCTAATCAATATGGCTGTATTGTACTTCCACTCTCAGAGGCAACATGCCACTGGGTACCAGTCACTGGGAACTCACAGGTGAGGAGAGTGCTATTACAGTCAGGTGTTGCCTGTGGGTTTGACATTGGCATCTGGTTGACCACTGTAAGAACAGGATGTTGGATGAGATGGGACTTTGATCTGATCCAGCATAACTCTTATGTTCAGAGCACTACTATGATGCATATCACCTCCTATAGTCATGGAGGCTCCTGTACTCCTGTCTCCACACCTATTGTTCAGCCGCGACACTGAAACAGTGGCGGAGCTGGGCGGTCATGCACCCGGAGCAGTGTACACAAGGGCAGGGCAATCTTCCCAGGGGGCGAGCCAATCAGACCCCTGTGAGGAGCGTGTCAGCGATCTGCCTGGGGAGGTGACAAAATCGCCCCCCTGAGCAGATCGCCACATCGGCAATCCACGGGAAGGTGACAAAACCGCCCCCCAAGTGGATTGTTGCGTTGGCAATACATGGGGAGGTTACGAAATTGCTCCTAGAGCGGATTGGCATGTCGGCGATCCGCCCGGGCGGCGATTTTGTAACCCCACCTTAGGCATGACACACGGGGCAAGGCTCCCCTCCGCCCCCTATCCCTACTACGCCAGTGCACTGAGACCTAGCTCCGAGGGCCTTCTTGCACTTCCATCATTGCGAGAAGTGAGGTTACAGGGAATCAGGCAGAGGGCCTTCTTAGTAGTGGTGCCCACCCTGTGGAACACCCCCCCATCAGATGTCAAGGAAATAAACAACTATCTGACTTTTAGAAGACATCTGAAGGCAGCCCTGTATAGGGAAGTTTTTAACACTTGATGTTTTACTGTGCTTAATGTTTTTCATTTCTTGGAAGCCACCTAGAGTGGCTGGGGCAACCCAGTCAGATGTGTGGCATATAAAACCATCATCATCATCATCATCATCACTATGGAGAACTCTGGAAAACTGTAGTTCACTCCCACACAAGGAGCCTATGCAAGCAGAAGCAGAAGCCTACCTTTGGACAGTCACACATGGAGTCTATCATACATGTCCCTATAGCCACCTCTTACATGTGGATTGTCAGAATGCCAGAAGAGGGCCCAAGAGACTTACATTTCTGCGATTTTACATTTGATGAGCTCTTTCCCCCATTTAACACTGCATTTTTAAATTATTGATATTATTATTGATATTATTATTGATATTATTATTATTATTATTATTATTATTATTATTATTATATTCCATTTTCTACAAAGCATTTTTGAGTTGGGGGAAAATATGCAATGACTTTGATAATTCTATCAAAAAAAGCAGAACCCAAAGTCAGGGAGCGAAATATGTTAAATCTTGAATAAAGATGAAACAAGAGTTTCTCCAGCACCTATGTCCTAATAAAACTTTAATGGCATGAGGCTGCTTCTTTGAGTGCTGTTATTGCTGGCAGAAAGAATATTTCTCAAGATGATATTAATCAAAACACAGAGAAGCTACAAATACCTTAACACTAATCTGTCTTCCTGACGGCATTTAATACATCTGTCAATCATTTTCTTTTTTCTTTTTTTAAAAGGGCGGAATGCAGCTCTCTCCAGATAAAAGAAATAAGTAATTAATAGTATACTTGGAGCAATTACACAAGTTTCATTGTTTGTGTTCCTGATGTAAGCTCAAGTGAATAAATAATAATTTACTTGTACTATTATTAGATGGCATCATAATCTCAGTGGCAGTATCTTGAACATCTTTCCGGATCAAAAATCCCAGGCTGTTTCTCGGATAAAACAACTTTATCTCTTTGTGTGTCTCTCCCTTGGTTATTATGCATGATGCCTCATCATCACAGTGTGTGGTGCGATGAAAAGACAAAAACAAAAGACTCTTGAAGGATGCCAAACCATTATGACTTCTTGAATTGAGCGAATGTCCTAACAGGAGACGCACATTTCCTTGTAATGCTCATTAATTATAATTCAAATCAGTATATGTATGTGCTTTGTTCTTTTTTTGAAAGAAAGAAAAAATAGATGATCTACCAGTTTCATTAGCATTTCGCTAAAAAGAACCTCATAATCAGGTCATAATCAAGTGAGTTTGTTCATCTTGACTGACAGGATCAAGTTGAGATTAGGTGCATGCACATTCACCACCAGGGGTGCCAACGTGAATAAAATATTGGGGAGGGGGATTCAGGAAAGCCCCGCCCTGCACAATCAATCACATGACCCAGTGAACACAACTATTTGAATGGCAATGCCATCCAATTTTGGGGGGCTTGGGGCTCTCCAATATTTTAGGGGGGAAGCCCCCTTGGGCCCTAGGAGTTGACTCCTTTGTTCACCATCTCTCTTCCCCACTACAATGATATTTTCCAAGTGTTTGGTAAATAGGAACACTGAAAAAGCCCAATCAGTTTGCAGGGTGAGCTAGAAGGGAGGCGCATTGCATATCACAGTCTCCACTCCTATGCTCACGAGCAAAATATAATCTTTTCCTGGTGATACGGCAATACATTCTTGGCATGCCAGTTCCTGAAACCAAAAATTCTGGCATTTGCATAGTCCCTGTGCAGCATTGAGCCAAGAACAGACTTGGGTGCTTCCAGAGCCAGAGCCCAGCATAAACCTCTTTTTTTTTTTTAATCTAAGGTGTACAATTCTGGGGTTTGGGGAAGACCAACTCTTGCTTTCTTTGGCAGCTGGCCAGAAAGCAAGCCCACTAAACCAAGGTTTGGCTTAGTATGTTGTTGGACCGGCAACTTCATAAAATCAACCAAATCCCCAAAGTATTCAGGCATTGGTAAATAAGAAAAGGTTTTAACTGACAGCAAAATGTGAAGAATTGCAGCTTGGAAGGATGTTGCCCTTTCTGTTTGGCTCAAAGAAGAAGGGTCTATCTGTCTTGGTCTCCTCCATGTATCTGAATGTGGAAACGCAGGGAGTAGGACATCAGTAGAAGATCTTACTGTGTGGGCAAGGTCCTATTGGAGTAGGTCCTTTAGATTCTCACTTCCAATGAGGCTTAGAAGCATGGGTGAAATAAGTGCAAATAACTCCTGCTTTCTTTTTTGCTGCTTCCCTGGAATGCTCCTACCGGTCTAATTAGTCTATTGGTTCGCGGGGAAGAATACATACAAAACAATGTAAGATAAAGCAAATTGTTTTCACACTCTGATTTGCAAGGCATGCTGATATTGTGACTATAATATCATTAGGATTCATTACAAAATTACAATGACAATTAAAGTCAACTGTGAAATATCAGTTCAGGAATGACTCTACGTATTTTAAAGTAATATAATTACTCCTTGTCCTGCCGAGAAATGCAGTTTATGTAAATTTCATTTATGCATTGTCTGCTTCATTTCTTTTCTTCAATCTCATAATTGCTGCTGTGAAGAGCTAAATTCTGTTCATTTCCACCCCTATTTACCAAAGATACTCTGTTTTCTGTACCTCTTCCTGATAAATCACAGGCTGCATTTGGAGAAATTTTGCAACTCCATTAACTTGTTTGTTTGTTCATATCAAATGCAATGGTTTCCCTTTTTGCCACTTCTCTGACTGCCCCCATACCCAGATAATAATTGTTAATGAATGCTTTTAGTTATGTTATTTTGTAACCAGCATACATTGGCTCCCAGTATGTTTTCAGCACAATTCAAAGTGTTGGTGCTGACCTTTAAAGCCCTAAACAGCCTCGGTCCAGTATACCTGAAGGAGCGTCTCCACCGCCATCATTCTGCCTGGACACTGAGATCCAGTGCTGAGAGCCTTCTGGCAGTTCCCTCACTGCAAGGAGCCAAGTTACAGGGAACCAGACAGAGGGCCTTCTCGGTAGTGGCACCTGCCCTGTGGAACGTCCTCCCACCAGATGTCAAAGAGAAAAACAACTACCAGACTTTTGGAAGACATCTGAAGGCAGCCCTGTTTAGGGAAGCTTTTAATGTTTAATAGACCATTGTATTTTAATATTTTGTTGGAAGCTGCCCAGAGTGGCTGGGGAAACCCAGCCAGATGGGCGGGGTATAAATAAATTATTATTATTATTATTATTATTATTATTATTTATTATTATTATTATCCACTGTGACATTAAACATTCTAATATTAAACCATCATACATTTTAGAAAAAGAACAAATGTTATGGTCAGCTTATGAACATCCCTGCTTTACAATCCAGCACAGGATAGGCAGAAAACACTGTGGGGAGAATGCCAGTCACCCATCCCTATGCATTGAGAACTATTAGAAAAAGACTTCCCAGTGATACATTTGGGCTTATTTTCCCTAAGCATTTGAGCCATTGGGTGGAGAGGGTTTTAATATTGTTGAATCAGGCCAGAAGCACTGCCTTAGGCCGAAGAATTGGGGGGGGGGGTCCTGCAGTGTCCCGTCACATGCCTGTGATGTCACACATGTGACACAAGACATTCGCATGACGCGTGATGTGCATGTGTCACCGGGAGGAGGCACGCCATCGGGAGAAGGCCTTGCCCAAGGCTGTGCAGCTTCAATGGCTGCAGCTCCTCCTCTGTCGTGGTCAGGAGGAACCTGCCTTTGATGTCATGCTGCACTGCGCTTGACTCGGGGGCTCCCCATCCATGGCTTACAAGACCATATACGGTTACAGCCAACACTATGCAAGCAGAAATCAGGGGCAGAATGGTATTGCTCTATCATGGATCACAGTTATGCCAAGGACCGTTCTGTCCTAGAGCAGCCAGAGAGCATTTTTGATTTTTAAAAAGAATATTCTGAATCTACTTTGTCTTTAAAGATAAGATCCATCTGAGAATTCTTCAAATATTTAAACCCCACAAAAGTCACCCAGTGTTCCCATCTTACATGGAGAATGATCGGTCCCAGGAAAGTATTTTGTTTCTGTATGTAGCACACCTCTAATATAAGAATGATTTAAAGTACATTAGGGATAAGCATGAGATGGGTGTTAAACCTTTCCTTTAGTCATCTCTATTCCCCTGAAATACTTTCAAAGCCATATTCGTTCCAGTGAGGTTCCAGGACTGGAAGCAAATCTGATCTTTTCAGGGGAGGGGAGGAAACAGTTTGGGATAGGAATGTCTGGACAGAAGGGGTCAGCATTCATTTTGCTCCACTTGAAATCACTCCATTCCTCTAATTCAGGTGTGGGAACCTGTGGCTCTCCAAATATTGCTGAACTATAACTCCATCATCTCTGGCTATTGGTCATATTTGGTGCGGCTGATGGGAGTTGTATATCATTAAAATCGGGGGGGGGGGGGGGTTTCCCACATCTAGTGCTATTTTTCTAGAAAAAGAGGTGCCACAACTCACCATGAAAGCCTCCCTTATGCTCTTATACAGTGGACGCTCGGGTTGCGAACGCGATCCGTGCGGGAGGCGCATTCGCAACCCGCAGCGTCCATAACCCGCAGCGTCACGCCTGTGCACATGCAGGTTGCGATTCAGCGCTTCTGCGCATGCGCGAAGCGCCGAACCCAGAAGTAATCCGTTCTGTGCCTGCTCAGGGAATCAAACCCTCGTCGGTAGTAATCTCATTTCAGGCATTAATATATGGCACTTTAAAAAAATACTGGGCAAACAGCAATGTTGGAATTGCTACCTGCTACAGAAATGCGGTTTCTTTATGAACTGGGAAGCATTGCAGCATGCTGTTTTCTGAAATTAATGAAAACTTTGAGTGTGTCCTTGGTGGTGTCTTTGGGGAAAAATAAGAATATACAATTACTATTGATGAGTCCTTTGATATCTGAAATAGCATGCTGTGAACTCAAACAGCTCCCTCTTCTTTTCAACCGCTCATACGTCCTTCTGTAACACTGTCACACCAGCACCTAGCCAGAATGTGCAGTTTCTTCAAAATGATTCATCCACAGCTTGTAACGAGAACTTGCAAAGAGAAAAGCCATCAGATAACGAAAAACACGGATGACTTTACCTACAGCTCCTTCCTGTTTTCTGATGTGCTGTATGAATATCTATTAATCTCCAGCCCTTTTAAACAAAAAGGCGCCTGCCTTCAGCTCATTGATTTTCCTCGCAGTGCAATGAGCTCCGCAAACAATAAAAAACTTGTCTGCCAACTCTCCTCTCTGAAGCAGAGTCCACAGCCATGTGCAGTCAAACAGATGAAAGAAGAATACTTTCAAGAATAAGAATGTATACTTAGAAGCCAGAGAATTTGCTGGCTCTTTCTCTTTCCAGCAAGAGTGAGAGAGAGTATCTGTCTATCTCACTATCAGATTTGTAGCATGGCCTAGTCTGAAATCTTGGAAAGAAGATAATAATAATAATAATAATAATAATAAATAATAATAATAATATAATAATATAATTTTATTTATACCCCGCCCTTCCCCGCCAAACTGGGCTCAGGGCGGCTAACACCAATAAAATCACAACAGAAACATAAAACAATTCATTAAAATACAGATTAAAAATACAATTTAAAATTAAATCTAACTGCAAGCCGCGATTTTAGTAGCCCACCAATCACACCAAAGACTTGTAATATTAAATTTATGCATATATTTATCTAGCAGAAAATCAAGATCTTACAGATATTAAAAACTCCACCTTACAGCTTATTCCTGGCCCCCAATTCCCAGATCAGTAACAATAAAACCCTAAATAACTTGGTCCCCAATGCCTGCAAGAATGCCACTTCACCCATGTTGCCAGTCTGGATGTTATGACCCAGCAGAGAGCTTTAGCCACCATTTCCTTGGGGGTGATGGCCTGCTAAATGGCCTTATCTGTAATGGCCCCCATAATCTCCTCTGGAGGCACCATCTCTTTACATCTTTAAAAGGTCATTGAAGAGCACCATTACACTCCTGGTGTTTGCTAATTGGACTATGTGTGGTCTAACCATGTGTGTTCTTTGCCAGTTGGACTAATTGTCG
This sequence comes from Lacerta agilis, assembly GCF_009819535.1. Classification (NCBI taxonomy): domain Eukaryota; kingdom Metazoa; phylum Chordata; class Lepidosauria; order Squamata; family Lacertidae; genus Lacerta; species Lacerta agilis. Next base: position 49,483,784 of record NC_046321.1, read on the forward strand.
TTAGTATCCTGCTATACACCATCCTTTCGATACGTATTTAATTTGTATGGTGTAATATTTTGGGTGGGATTGCTTTATTTGCTTCATTGCAACTGTACTAACTTTTTTTAGATGTAGCCTACACTTAGGACGGTATTGTGAAGGGTGGGTAATTGGCCATCATCATTATCCTAGTTTCTGACACTGCTCCTGGAAGATATCTTGATGCGCTTTGGTATGCATCCAGAAAAATAGGTATTCCATATATTAGGAACAACCACTGGGGTGTACTGGGTGGGGTGTTGCTTGCTTAAACAGACCATTGCAATGTATTCATCTGCACGTGCATCCAATAAATCTGGTGGAAGATGCCAGCTGCCCCAACCAGAACCCCTTCAGTGTTGGGCAGAAAGGAGCAGGTAATCTGGCAATGGAAAGCCTTATTTTCCCTCGCCGGATTCTACATTACAACCTGTGACCAAATCCAAAGGAACCATAGTGCAGCTGCAGGTATGCTTTCCTCTACAGCTGGGGCCACATGCTATCCTACTGGTGAAAATCTATTCAGTTTAAAAGAAGCTGGTCTTTCATTTGTTCAGGGGTTGGGTGCAGGGAAAGCCATAGCAAAGCGGAAGAGAAAATACAATCAAAACAGCAGATCATTTTTTTTTTTAGTTAGCAACTTGGATTTTGCCTGCCAAATTATCATGTGCCAAGCGAGTTATTTCAGCTGATGCACCAATAGTAGAAACACGACTGATCTCAACAGTCCTGAGTATCTTTTCACTGAATCCAGAATTAAAAGAAGGATGTCTTATGGCACGTTAGAATGATTATAGCGAATTGTGAGGGCTGTAAGTACATTAACGGTTGAGCATTAAATATATATCTAGACAGTCAGCTGGAGCATCCATAGAGAGGGCTGTTGCATTGTAAAAGCTGCATCTGTGTCTGCACAATGATCTGAAAACTAATTTGGGATAAAAGTCTGTACGCCTACTTAAGCTTTGGATTCCTTCCTCTTCTTGTGGGATGGTTCAAAGTGACCAGGCCAAAAACTTCCCCAAGCGAGGCAATTAGTTGCCCATTACAAAGCCATGGTGCCTTCGGAACGCCAGGAGCACATTTCAAAGGGAATCTCAATATGACCAGTTGTGCAGATAAAGTTTCAAAACCTGCTGTTAAAGCTTGACCATGTTGTCTGACTTGTGATTTTTTTCCGCTTCCACAGTCATGTCAGGCAACACATCTATTGGGAATGTGTGCCTATTGAGTAATGATGGGATTTGGTTTCTTTTAAGTATCGCACAACTTTTGTATTGACTCGTTCCAAATTTATGGTCAGCCACAGGCTCCTTAATCTCCATGTCATCTTTAATATGGCTCAGGTCAGAATCCTATGATTCACCGTCAGAGGATTTGCAGCAAGCTATCCAAAATGGCATCTGGCTCCTTGGCAGATTTCAGGGGCAGCTGTGCTGAGTGGCTCAGAATTGTTTATCGGCCCACCATATGCAGAAACCGGCCGTTTGGCTTGGTGAGATTTGCTTGGATCCTTTGCCCTAATGAACACAATCTCCTTTCAAATATTGTCTATTTATTAGGGCACCATTTTCAATTCGTTCTGATCACAACCTTGATTAAAAGAAAAAGAGGGTACCAAGTTCTAAAGTATAAGGTGCACTCTACAGACAGAATTTGTTCAGCATGTTGACAGATATAAACCACCTGCCAGTTGCCGTCTGCTTGTCCAAATTTGCTTCTGTGGCAACACAGGTGACACCAGTTTAACAAGCACTTCTGGGTTATGTGATCTTTCAGCGTAATGCAGCCATGCATTTGTCACTTGCCTGAGGTGAGTGGCAAATTCCATTCAACCAGCAGTCAAGAGGCAAGCTCCCCTACCTGCTAGCTCTGCTCAGCTGCCTGCCTGATCACACCGGCTGTTATAACACTAGACACCTATCTCAATTGTTTAAAGTCATAGTCATGGTGGTAATCACAATAGGATACCTTTTATCTGTCTCCTGACCTTACACACTGAGGAAAAACATGTGCTAGCAAAAAGCCAGAAGTCAACAACACAGCTTTAAGTGTGCACAGAGTTGCTTGCCTTAGTTAGCTATGCCACTGAAATTGATAATTATTCAGTCTATACGTTGAATCTGTGTTGTCCGTCACTCTCTTATGTACAACAGATCCTGTAATATGTATGTAAATAAAATTATGATAAATTGTGAGTTAATTTCTCTTTTCTGCACTACTTTGGTCTACGTGGTTGGCATGCCTAAGTATCATACACCAGACTGTCCAGGCCTAGTAAGTAACAAGGATCCTGATGGGCAGGAGATGAAACACACCAAGTCCTTTTACAAATGCATTTTTTTGCATGCAACAGTTCAAAGTTCAACCCTTGACATCTACGGTAGGGCTGGGAATAAGGATGGGCAAGACATTCCATTCAGTTCACATATAAATGCCATTTATTAATACTATTATTTTCATCTACATCCTACCCTTCCTCTCAAAGGAGCCCAGGGTGTCAAACCCACAAGTGATGAAACCATTAAAACATCTAATTAATCCACACTTCCTGACACAAGATGGAAACTGAGAACAGATCTGCACCATATCCAGTGCACCTTTAAAGCACACGGCTTCCTCCAGAGATTGCTGGGAATTGTAGTTTCCTCCTCAGAGAGCTACAATTCCCAGGACCCATAACAAATGATAGTTCCCATTATTCTTGAGGCAGGGGAGACATATATTTTAAATGCGCATTGGATGTGCTTTAAATGTATGCTGTGGACCTGCCACGAGACAAAACCATCCTTCAAAACTCGTATGTCCCTGAATTTTGTGGTAAAGTTCTCCTCTCTGGACCTGTGGGTAGGGGAAATCTGCTGCAGGTGATTTTTCTGATTGGCTCAGCAGAGCAGTTGGGCAGAAGCATCAAGAAAGCCTCTCAGTAACTGAAAATGTATTAATACGATTGTGAGTGACTGGAGAAAGGCTGGTTCTGCGGCTTTGTTGGTTTGGGTTCAGAATCTTGGCAGGGCTATGCCCATTTGCCCATAAATGGGGCCACCGCTGCACTGTGCCCCTAACTTCCTGATGACTGCTCCCGGTGGCTTCATATAAAGCACTCCACAGCTAAGCTGCCAAGATGTACGCATGTTCTCTCCCCCCCCCCCCAATTGCTGTTCTCAGGGACAAGCCAGGCATGGATGAGCAGAACCACTCCCAGCCATAAATATGGTCCAGGAGGATGCCATGGTCAATGTTAATCAAAGGCCACTGAGAATGCTATCAAAGGCCAACTGTAGCAACAGGGTTGCATTTTCCCCTGCCCCTCTGTCAAAGGAGTACCAGTAACCTGTCAGGATGACCGGGACTGATGTTGTGGCCAAGTGAGGCATGATTGAAACGAGTCCAGATAATCTGTTTCTTCCAAAACTGCCTGCAGCTGAATCACCACCATATTCTTTAGCACTTCCCCCCCCCCCAAAAAAAAGAGTATTAGATCCCAGGCCTGTTTGGGCAGGTGCACAATGAGCCTGCCTCCCTGTGTGCTTCCATCCTTTCCTTCACCGCTGTTGTCACTGCCTATTCCTTTTCAATGCTGAAGTGCAAAGTTATCCTTTTAAACTCGAGAAGATCATGGTCAATTGAGCAATGGCTCATTCACAGTATAAGCCAGAAAGAAGGAAAGAAAAGCAAATGGATTCTCTGTGAATTAATCATACTATTGAATCCCCACATCTCTCCCTCTCCCTCCTCCCTCTCCCCCCCCCCACTCACACACACAGACACACTTTTTAAAAAAAAACCATTTAAATCCAGGCATGAACAATGCAATTATAAACATAACAACTTCATTTTTCAGGTTGGGTGGGGGAGAGAAGTAACTTTAATAAACCAAGGCCATTGATTAAATGGTCATGTTCCATGATCTAATGAAAAACCTCTCTTCTTTTTTTGCACTTTTGTGAAGGCAATTTAATCCATTTAATAACCGCTTCTACTAGTGAAACTCCACGTATCAATAGGAGTTTAGAAGAAGAAGAAGTGCCCATTGACTAAATTCAGATTGCGTCTCTGAAATGCTTCTGCTTTTTGTGAATACAGCACTGTTGATTTGCCTCAGCTCAAGATTCAGGTGAATATTTTAAAGTGCTGAATGTGTCTGCTGCTATCCAGTGTACTTCTTTATCTCACTCTCTGCTGCAATCCAGCATAATATACTCAAAAATACTCTTGTTCCCAACACTTGATAGAGCTCTCCATGAGGAGTGTCTGAAATGGGGATAAAGTCTATCATTTTCTTCTACATTGGCCATATGATCTGTTCTTTTCTCAGTGTTCCCACATAAATGCCATTAATCCGAATAGGAAGAAATACATACCTTTGAGGCAAGATGGAAATCATTATGATGGGCTATAGGGCGGAATTTTTTGAGGCATCTTGGAAATTCTGTGAGTGTGCTCAAAATGTAGACAAAGTGAATGAGAGTCTGTCCCAACCTATCCCTACTTCTAAGTGATGAGGCATCCCTGGGCAAACTACTAACTTCACTTTTCTTTGGAGGAGATGTGTAGGGTCCTTGTAGTATTTTATTTATTTGCAAACATACTAGGAGAGCACAGTAGAGGCAAATAGACACTTACTCATTCTGTAAGTGGCAGACATAAACACTTGTACACTCCACTCAAAAAATGTATCCTGAGTTCTAGTTAACTCCAGATAGCAGGTCTCAACATTTTGTCTCCTTCCTGAACGCACCCCATATTCCATACAATGCAAACCACAGGCTTCCATTGAATGTTAAGTCATGCTCAGAGCAGATCCATTCAAATTAAAGGATAAGGCTAACTTAGGACCATTTAGTTGGATGCAACCCGCAGCTGCCTTTCTATGAAATGTGAAGCTATTTCCAACTAAATTAGATTAGATTAGACCCACTGAAATTAATGAAGGGAAGTGCCACTGTTATAGAAATTCTCATTATTCTTTTCGGTCCTTTTGTGCTGCTCTGTCAATCCAGCAGTAAACTTCCAACATCTCCAATAATACAGGATTTTGTTTAAAGGCATAAAAAAATGTACAGTGAGCAAAAAAAGTTGACCTCTACAGGAAGTTGTCATTATTGCCATCAATAGGTAGCTTGAAGTTAGTCCAAAGTGGGAAAATATTGATTCTTTGCTCAAAATTGTCTCTGACTACTATGTTATCTGTGTTTACCAACTGTGTGTCATTGCTGGGGGGAGCAGGGGGGGTGGAATAATTCAAACAGGCTTTCACATTTTTAAACATGGCAAGCGTATTGTTAAAAACAACAGGCCATATTTGCCATGTTCTTCACCATCTTAACAAAATATACGAGGGAGATTTTACGGTGCTCAAATCTTTGTTTCCATAGGGTAAAAAGGAAGCTGACTTGCTGGGTTTGGGAGCAGCTGAACTGTCAAAATGGAGAGTGACTAAGAAATTTTCCCCATTATGTCTTTAAAGCCCAAGGAGTTCCCCACATTACCCTGTGTCTAAAAAATATAACGGAAGAGGTGTTTATACATGTGTATGCTTCTAAGAAAGACTTGTGTTTACCAGGAACACTTCAGCTGCCTCATGTCATTCTCAAAAGAAGACATAGGTATAAATAATTTGCCACAGTTCTGAACTGCTCAACTGCTGCTTCTCGAATGTCTGTTTAAACAGAAGCCCTGATGCTGCCATATGGGCTGTCAAAAGCCCCCACCCATAGTGTCGCTATACGTAACAGCAACCATTGGCTTTTAAACATCCCTCAGCTCCCAAATGCTTGAGTCCTGAGTCCTGTACATCCACATGCTTGAGAATTTAGGATCCACTTGTAAGACTTTGGTTAAACATATATATGCAAGTAATCATCTATGGGAGTAACTTGGGGATAAGTGCATGTTTCAGTCATTATTCAAGATTAGGCATGATAGGCTATCCTTACTAAACCACACAGCAACATGGTAAATGGCATGTAGAGTCCACAGACAGAGGCAGCATTAGTACCAGAGCTATGCTGAAAAATTCTCCCATTTCTTTTTTCTTTAACTATTTCTGTCTATGAGAACTGAAAATTCATTTTAAAAAAATGGCCCAAGGGGAGATGAACGTTCAGGGAATTTCTCAGGGTTGGAGTGCAGAATTTTGTTCCACCTGCCTTACTTTTGAGGTGACTTTTTAAATTCTACAAATCACCTCACCAGTAGTCTGCACTCTGCAGCCTTCCTGGGTGCTTGTGTTTCAACTAAATCCCAGAGGAAGATAGCATGAGGTAACTCCTTCCATCAGGAAGCATGGGCAGCCAGGGAGGCTGCAGAGTGCTTGAAAAGCATTTACTGGAAAGCAAAACAAATGTATACTGCCCTTGACCACCGTGCCACACACACCCAGAATCCAAAAGGAATTCAAAAGTTCCCTGACTATGAGGCAGGTAAACGAAAGCCTCTTTGGAACGGAAGCAAACTTTTAAGAAATGAGAAGATGGGGTTCAGCACAGCACTAATCAGTACAGGAGATGCCAGTCAGATTCAGTGCCCTCAACTCCAGACATCAGACCTATACGCCAGCTTTAAATGAAGATTAAGTGGTGGCATTTGTGTCAGTGCATTTGCCTCTGTAATAGTTAGCCAAACTAAACAAATATACAGGTGAATGTCTAAAAAAACAAAACAAAAAACTGAAGAAAGATTTTCAGCAATAGTCACGTAATAGGCATGTGTTAATTATTCAAAACACTCTTAACTGTGTTTATGGCATTGACCTTTAAGATTCTAATCAAAACCAGTCAATTATGAAAAAATGTTTATTATCTAGAAGTTGCACTATGATGGAGGGGTGTGAAGTGACTGAATATATATATTATTTTTAGGGAACATTTGTCCAAACACTTTTTTTTTTTGCTTTTGTTTTCGCTCATGGTATAGCTGTGCAACCATTGTTTCTATGGAAACAAGCCTTAATTCCACTTTTGAACTACCTTTCAGAAAATTCCATAACATTGCAAAAACACACAAAAATAACAACTCAGTCAGGGAATGGGTCTGTCACACAATACAGAAGCCCCAAAATAATAGGTGACGGTTTCAAGGCACTTGACTAGCAGGATTATGGAATACATCAGGAGCAGGGAACCCTTGACCCTCAAGATATTGCTGAACTACAACTCCCATCAGCTCCAGCAAGCATGGTCAATGGAAGTTGTGATGGGAGTTGTGGTGAGAATCTGGAGAGCCCACACCTGACATAAATCAAACGTAGTTCTACACACTACTTATGATGACACACTTCCTTCTGGAACCACTCCTCCTCTCTTTCTTTTCTTCCCCTTTTCCCCCTCCTGCCCCCCAGCCTGAAATTAAGCCAAGGGCACATTGTGTGTGCACTTTGGTTACAAAAGAAGCCTCTGTCCACAGAAAATGAACTTTTTTTTTTTAGCGGATGGCTGAGTACCTTAGGGATGGTGCTAAGGAGGTGGAATATTTAACCAAATGTGTGTTACATATGCAAAACCCCTAAGGTATAATAATTTTCCCTGATAGCCACAAAACTTCAAAACAATCGCCCTCTGTTTTTACAGAATTGCAGATCATGCAGAAAATATCGCCAGCATAATTTTATTGCGTTATTATTAATTAATTAGTTAGCACCACCAGAATGCACTGAATGAAAAAGTAAGTAATACAGACTTCAAGATTATTTTTTTAAAAATGCTGGTCATGAAAACTTTTCATGGAAAATTCAATTTCTACTTAGAAAAACAATTTATTTCTCTTTGAGGTATTTCCCTCCCCTAGTAAATTCATCCCTTGCAAAGTGGGTGGCCCCATACAGACCTACCTACACATAAGGGGGGGGCGGTGCTCCCCTTTTGGTTTTCAAAAGGGAAAGTAGCACAAAGATAGGAAGGGCAAAACTGGTGCAGGAGAAACTTCCATGTTGCCTGGACACATGAGGGAACTGTGAAGACACAAGCCCTTGCTTGACTCAGTGGCCAATAGGTTCAACCAAAACTTCCGCTCTACTGCTGAACTCTGGGATGCAATGTGAGGAAATGTTCTCAGCTCCTGGGGCCACATTCCCCCATGGCCATCGTTCTGAGGGGGGGCACATACCAGTGGTGGGTGTAGCAAAAGCAGGTGTGGCCAGAAACATACCACTCTCGGTTGAAGTAAGCAAGAGATAGCACGCAGATCATGGAGAAATTCAAACCAGGTAAAACCAACTGGAGGGCACAGAATGTGGGCAGTGAAGGGTGTGGCCCAGGAGGGCAGGGTCTGGGCAGAGTCCTGAGGGCCAGACAGAAAGTCCTGGAGGCCACACTCAGACTTTGAGCCTGATTTTTCTCACTCCTTCGGTAATGCTAAGGTGCTCAGGGCTTGGGGCTCACCATCCCAGGAGCAGCAAATATATATTGTGAATGCTAGCCCTGTGGTTATTGCATTTAGCATGTTGTAGGTCTCCAGTATCTGTAGAATTAATGTTGACCAGTGTCAGAGCTTGTCTTCTCTCCCCCCCTTTGTACCTCTTGAAGATTGCTTTGTGAAAACATTTTCCGTCTTGTATTACTCCCCCCCCCCTTAATTCTATGAACATGAGGTATTGTGTGAATTTTGAAGCATTCTTGTGTTTTGGTTCACATATTGTTTTAGAAAGTGTGAAGTTTGCATCTAAATGGAAACTGAATCGGATATGTCACCCATATGACAATTTATTGAAATGGGCGGGAGGATGAGAACGGTGCAGAATAGATGCTTTTATCCCTTGCAGAATGAGCTTTTGCATGCATGGGGTCCTTTTAAGGTGCTTGGCCTGATATAAAAACTGTTTCCTCCTGCTGTATGCTTTGCAAAGATCAAGGAGCATCTGCATATATACTATAGTCATACCTTGGTTCTTGAACGGCTTAGCTGTCAAACAAATCAGCTCCCGAACGCCACAAACCTGGAAGTAAGTCTTCCAGTTTCCGAACATTTTTTAGAAGCCGAACGTCCGATGCAGCTTGTGCTTGACTGTAGGAAGCTCCTGCAGCCAATCGAAAGCTGCACCTTGGTTTTCTAATGGTTTCGGGAGTTTGAGAACCAAGGTACCACTGTTACAGGTATATATATTTTATTTTGCATGGCTCCTTCTCTTTCTAACTCCTTCATACAGCCACACAGTTGTCTTAACCAAGTGTGGCACTTTAAAATACAGCTATATGAACTATGAATGATCTGAGCAGCAGTTATCTAGCTAAAATTACTCTTAGTCCTTTCAGATATATACATATATATAGTCCCACAAACAGAAAAACCTCAAAAAATAACATCAGAAAGCAATAAAGCAAGTTATTTCGCATTGCTATTCATTCCTTATTGTTAGTGCAATCATGACAGGATTTCTTGTGGCTGGTTTTGCCTTTAAAAGGTTCCTCAGGATTACATAGAAATCGGGATTACATACAAATATGAAATGAAACACTCTGAGCATTTCTAGCAAGATAAGAAAACAGTTGATTAACATTGGGCATTTGTTCTCTGGAGACCATCGTAAGGGCCTTACAGCACTTGGCATTTCTGCCTGAATCTGTTGCATTTGCAATACCCAGAGTTTTCTTTCATCATTGTTCACATTGGAGGGGGCGGGGCTTGTGCCAATCAAAACTTAAACCCACATGATTAGGGTATAATACATAAGTGCTCCTGAAAAGGAGGAAAAGTACTGCCATCACAGTCTACTCTACTTAAACATTGCCTGGGTTTTAGTGAGTCTCTTCTTACAAAGATAAAATAACCCAAACTATTTCCATCTCCATTACACATAACCAAGAATCCAGAGACTTATTGTCCAGCTCTATGCAATCCATTTGTTCTTTTAAAAAAGTTTTGACTCAGAACCGCGGGAGAGCACCATTTGCGTTTGTGTGCAAATATCAGATTGAAATCATAGGCCAATCATATGTGGTGTTTGACCTTGATAGATAAATGAAGAGCACCCACTGGTTTATTTCAGATTTATTCCAAGGCTCCAACAGCAGGGTAAGGGTTTACTAAGATTCACATATTTTACAGTTCAAATGTGTGGATAGTACTGGGTGTGTGTGTGTGTGTGTGTGTGTGTCACATTCTGCTGTTGAAATGCAGTATATCCATTCATCTTCCTGCTTTGAACCAACAGGCGCCTCTAACAGAGATGTATGCAGTTTTACTCATCATTTAATCACCATTTCCATGATTTGCCCTCTGTCTTTAGATTACCATTATAAACCTGTCAGCATCACTCAGTCTTTTATTTTTGCATCCCCTATCATTTGATTTGATTGTATATATCTTTTATAAACCAAATGTATGGCAGTGAGAACCCTCTTATCATAAATATGGGGAAAACCTTTTGCATGAAGAATATTATTTCCATCTGCCTCTTTTCAATACATATTAGCTACAAAATGTGAATCGCTTCCGTTTTCTGTTGTTACGTCCAGGTAATGTAGCTGCTCTGTACTAAACGATGCAGTAAATTTGATAAGGCTGTGCACATGATTCAAATGGTCTAGGAAACTTTCCAGTTCTCTTTCTATCATAAATATTGATGTATCAAGATCAAGTTGTCTGAGCCATGGATGTACGCTGAGCCAAAAATAACTCTAGCCATGTTGGAAGAGATTCTGCCTCTCCAACTCAAGGGGGTCTCTGTATTTAAATGTAAAACAAACCTGATTTGTTGCTAGTTCTGATGATAATGTAATCCAGGCATCCCAAATATCTATTCTGCTTTATTCTAGAAGTAGCTATGATGGCCAAATACTTCTCATATGCTTTTCATTACTCTCTCTCTGGGTTTTTTGTTTTGTTTGTTTTCATTACTCAGGTGGCAATCCAATGAAACTTATGAGACATTCATGCTGCTGCCAATTGATTAAAATGGCATCCACACACTTCCAAAATTATATTTCCATGATAAACCCGGAACTGCTGGTTTGTTTAAAAGCACCTAGATTTTATAAGAAATGCACACTGAATTAACTGGGCCCAGGACCAGCCCACCCATAAGACAAGGTGAGGTGGCTGCCTCAGGCAGCTGAATCCACAGGGACATCAGTTCCCAATGTAGATCTTTATTCTCCCCTTGATCCTGATGTTGATCTTCACTCACCCCTTCTTCCCTGATGGGGGAGGGGGCGCCATTTTGTAGTTCACCTCAGGTGCCAAAATGTCTTGGGCTGGGCCTGCCTGGCCCTGATCATCACCTAGTTTTCAACTACAAGCACTCGACTGTCAAAGGAACAAATTTATAAATGTGTTAATGATAAATGTCTTAATGATAAATTACAGTGCAATTGGCAATACTGCTGCCCTGTAATTTCTGATATTTCTGTGCTTAGGTGCTGATCTATAGTGGGCGGGGGAAGCTATAACTCTTTGTCTTCACACAGTATAGTAATTTTTGTACTGTGGAATTCAGTAACGCTGCACTTTATTATCTGTTATCTTGATCAGGTGAGTTAGCCTTTCCTTATAGCTACATCCCCTCTCTATATTTCTGCAAGGGTTTAAAAGAAAGTCTTTCTTTACAATGAAAATGAAATTAATAAGGTAGGTTCTACTTCCTAAATCAGCCCTGCAAATACAACCAGAGATAAGAAATCACATTTTAGCCTTACCAGAGCTGTGGCTCTGTGGTTCCTTCAAGAAATAACTAATCCTCATAATAAGCAGGTAAAGAAATAAACTCTTTAAGCCCTCATCATGTTTTGCTGAAGTTATTACAAGAATGTATATTGGGCAGAAAGATAGTGCAGTTATCTCTCAGTCTTCCAAAACTTGTGCTCATAAAGCACATCTTTCATGTAGATTCGACTTCAAAGAAGCAACTGGAAACTTTTGTATCGGAACACAAACCACAAATTCAGAATATGAGTCAAAGAGAACAATAAACTTAATTACGTTTACTTTTGAAGATTATAAATGGGCTCTTAGAGCTGTGCTGCGGTTGCTATTCTGCTATCTGTCATGAGTGAAAGATCTGGCTTTCTATAGGCATTTTTACAAAATCATGTTGCATTTTTATGAATTTTGCTCTCAGTTGTAAGGGAGGGTGGTGAAACTGTGTGCAATTCAGGCCTCCCAAAGCCTTTTCAGGTGCACAAGTAAATAGGGGTGCCTATAATTGCATCCTTTCTAACAGGCAGGCAGACTGAAACCTCTGGATACGAGGTGCCTAGCCTTCCAGCTGTGCCAGGTCGACAAAGCATCATCACCTGCTTGTTATCTATCAGGCTCCAGCTTTCAAATTAGGTGGTCCCCAAGGTCCAGGATGGGGAACCTGCTGTTTGCGGGCCAAACATGACCCACCAGGCCTCCCCATTTGGCTCATGATGTCAGCTGTAAGGTGGGTATGAACGGGACTTCAAAACAACAACCAGGAACTGAAAGGCTTCTTAATTGTGGCCTCTTAATTGTTCCTTCACTGGAACATGGCACACACCCCTGAAATGCCCTTTTGGGGGGGGGACGTATACCTGTGTAAGTTGCACCAGCTTCCATTGGCTGAGACCACAGAGTCCTGGCTCAGCCAAGAAGAGGAACCTATACAGGCATATCATTGGTTCAGCTGAGGAAAGGGTCTTATGTTGAGGGCCAGCTGAGCCAGGAAAGCCCAAGCTCCACCACAAAAATAATACCCAATTTCTCTGGTTCCCGAGCCAAAGCATTGGTGTAAATGTAGGGAAGCCTAGTAAGCCTTGTTTTTTGAATGACAACAATGTACATGGCGAAGAAGGCAGCTCAATATGTGTGTGTGTGTGTGTGTGTGTGTGTGTGTGTGTGTTTGTGAGAGAAAGAGAGAGAGAGAGAGAGAGAGAGAGAGAGAGAGAGAGAGAGCTGGCCAGCAGAAATGATATAAGAGATAGAGCTGTACTCTCAAAACAAAGAGTTGCATTTGCCCTTGTGAACATGGATCTTTGCAGTTCTTGAAGCTCATAATGCAGAGCCAGTGCCCTCAGAGTCTGCTGGCTTACAGCCATTATGTTTGATATTGCTGAGTGTCTGCACAAATGAAGGTAATGGCAGAGGCTGAAGTGGTAAAATATACTCCTCTTCATGCAGGTGTGCACCATATTGCACCATAGCAATATCCAACTGGCTGCACAAACCCAGCCAGATGGGCGGGGTATAAATAATAAAATTATTATTATAATTAATTCACATGGGTTCTCCCTGCAGACAATGGACGTTCAGTGTCTTCTGTGTGTGCCACAAATCCTCAAAGCCTTTCAGGAAAATCCTGGTGAACTAAGGGAAAGAACGTATGGACAACCAGACGCAGAAGGCCATCCATTGATAGGAAGATGGTAACAATACAGTAAAAGTAGAATGGAGGATACTATAAAGTAGGGGTGACTATACAGAGCTGCCGCTGACCACACACACTGCTCTTTGCTCTCCATACTTTCAATATCTTTACCTTTAAGGCTCATCTTTCTTAAATACCTACTGCTGGCAACCTGCCCTTGTTTCTGTTAAGTTAATGGATTTGTCTCAGTGGAGTAGAGAGAGGCGGAAGCCTGACCCGGCTTTCTAATCTACTTTGCTGAAGGACTGAGCAAGAGTGAATTATTTTTGCTGCTTCTTTAGAATTGCTAAGTAACTTTTCTCTTTTCCAAGAGTATGGTAGGATGATGTCTGAGTTGATTAAATAATTCTAATGGAAAGGAAGCCTGAATTTACAGGGCCTCTCTTGGCTTTTCCCCATGAAACAGTTATAATAATTCATTAAAATTATATGTATATTGAGAAGGGAGAGAGTGCGCCCTCAACTTGAGAAATAACATATAGATGTAGACAGATATAGATATGTATACACACACATCATATACACATAAATACTTTATGGCTTCACAACAAATCGTTAATTCCACCATGCATCCATAAGCTATTCTTTTTCACATGTTGAGATACAAAGCATTTCTCTCATCCTTAATAAGCCCGGCTTCCCAAGGAGCTCTTGGGAACTTCTTATAGAAAACCTGTCTGCTATATCTTCATATTTAATTTTGTTGCAAGTCTTTAGGTTTCTTCTTGTGGAGAGTTTGTATGAGGAACTCAACTGTAACATTTTGGTGTAACAGAGCAGTCCTCAGTGCATCACTTCAGCAGCAGGGCAATGCCCTATGTGCTACCCTGCCTGCTCTTTTTGTGAAATTATGTCACTCAAATATAGGCAGAGCAAACCCACCCATGAGGCATGGTGAGGAGACCACCTCAGGTTGCAGGATCCACAGGGAAAACAGATTGAACCTCCAAGGAATGCATGTCAGTGATGGCTACAGTGTGTTCCTTAGATGCTGGATCATCTGCTTCCTGGGCAGCCCCCCCCCAACACTGCTTCTGCAGCAGCCTCATGACAAAGAGGAAAACCATTTGGGGAGACCAGCAGCAGCACTTCCTGTTTGCAAAGAGGCTGCTGTGCAGTGGAGCCCCCACAGTAGTCCCTCAGCAAGTAGGAGACACTGCTGCTCTCCTTCCACTCCTAGGAAGAAAATCTCAGGGGCTGCTCCAGGGACTGCACCCACCCAGCATGATTCAGGGCAGGCCACTCTTCCCCCCCATGGCAGCCTTTGATTCTCATGCCAACCATTGGGTAAGGTTGTTTTGATTCCCCACCTTATTCCCAACGCAGAGCTTCACTCACCCCTTCTTCCCTGGCCATGTTTCATCATGTTACTCAAGGTATGGTTGTGAAAAGAACAGAGCCAAATATTTCTTTACACCCACCCTCCCTCCCTAAGGAAAAAAAAAGTGTGCAGAAAGACCGAAAACACAATTCTAAAAGCAGTCTGGCTGCAATATTTAAATCACTTGCTTTTGGAGAAGGTCCCCTGCCTCGTGGAAAATTACTCTTGCACACGCACCCTAAAGAATGTAATTTAACTCCTCCGGAGTATCTCGCACTAGCAGCTTCATATTATAGATTGGCTTCATCCACAAATGTGTAACCAGTAGTTTGTGCCAAGGAGATGGGAGCAGCATCCATCTATTACCTGGACAAAGGTATACTGCTCAGTCCACCTGCCCAAAGAATCCTTATTTTGTAGAGAACAGTGGGCTATATTTTGAAACAGCAAATAGCAGATGGTATGAAGGCTGATCAGGGCTAGGACCACAGCATGAAGGGTGCAAGTGTATTCTTTCTTCCCACACTGTGGCCCTCAGGATGTGGTCCCAACACCCCTACTCCCTAAGAAGCCACCATTGGTGTCAATGGTATTGTCCTTGCTGTGCCAATTAGCCAGGCTGGTGGTTTTCATTGGGACCAGGGTACAAAAACAAGATTACAGTCCTTCCTCCATTTACCTGGGAATATGCCCCACTTAATTCAATGAGACTTATTTCTGAGTAGTCATAGTTTAGAGTTGCAGCCTGAGAGGTTAACCCTCCTCCTCCTCATGAGGTCCCAAATCCTGAACTCAATTCGCAGTTGAATACAGTGGCTGCGAATTTTGCAGTTTTAAAAAGGCACAAGCAATGTTTAAGTCATGCATTTAACACTTTGTGCAGTTTAGCTCATACAACATTTAACACCTAATGTTGGCTGGTCTGTGATCAACAAGATGGCACAAATGAGGACTCAAAAACATTTCAACCTAGAATGGCAAAAGTGCCATTTCAAGTAGTGAATTCATTGGATATGTTCATTTCCAAAAAAAGAATAAAACTTACCGTACATCCGGTTGTGATGATGAACTAGGGAACAGAAGTCTCCTCTTGAAGGGCAGCCTGTGACACACTGCAATGAAAAGAAACCATGAAACTTAGTCAAGTTTCATTTTACTGCACAAGGCAGCATAATTAAGTCCTATAAGACTTCTAGGACTGCAGTCTACAGGGTGTTTCCATCTGCCACTTGCAGAAATATTTCAATAGAAGCAATATTAAGAGGCTCTTATTCACAGTATTTCATTAATTTGTACCTTGCTCGCATCAGTAAATATTCCCCAAGAAATAGCCTGTTAGTTGTGGAAATCACAATAATATGCTTTAAAAGGAATTGAGGTGCGTGTGTGTGTGTGTGTGTGTGTGTGTGTGTTTGACTGTTGTTTTTCTCACAGCCTGTAATATTAGGCAGGGATGTGTGCAACTATTGAGACATTTCACTAGTTATATCAGAACTTTTTGTTCCCTTAGAATGCTTCAGATGTGTACCCTAAGGACCAGTACCCCAATTTGCTTTGGGTTTTTTGGGGAGGCGGGTTTACTTTAGGTGAAATCAGATGGTATCTTAATGATGTATAGAAATGAACCTCCTGAAAAAATTTGCTAGAAAATTTATTGGCTGTCTTTCAACTTCCTCTGGAATTCCTCATATGCAGGGGTCAGCAAACTTTTTCAGTGGGGGGCTGGTCCATTGTCCCTCAGACCTTGTGGGAGGCCGGACTATATTTTGAAAAAATATATATGAATGAATTCCTATGCCCCACAAATAACCCAGAGATGCGTTTTAAATAAAAGCACACATTCTGCTCATGTAAAAACACCAGGCAGGCCCCACAAATAAACCAGAGTTCATTTTAAATAAAAGGACACATTCTACTCATGTAAAAACATGATGATTCCCGGACCATCCATGGGCCACATTTAGAAGGCAATTGGGCCGCATCCGCCCCCCGGACCTTAGTTTGGGGACCCCTGCTCATATGCTTTACCTCAGGTGGAGCTCCCAAAGGTTTTTTTTCTGAATTCTGCTTTAAGCAGCTATTTTGGAAGTACATATAATATAATTGGAAGTTAATAGCCTAACTCAGGGGTGGACACCCTTTTGACCCCTGAGGGCCACATCCGGTGATAAGTGGGTGCTTGAGCCCCACATCCCACTAGTGTCCATGTGCTGGAGAGGAGAGTGGGGCAGAGCAGAAAAAAGCACTCTATACATCAAGAAACAAACTCATTGAAAGGCAAATAGAATAGAATAGAATAGAATAGAATAGAATAGAATAGAATAGAATAGAATAGAATAATAATTTATTGGCCAAGTACATTTTTCAATATACTCGGAATTTGCTTTGGCTACATTACAATGTAAATTTACAGAGCAAGAGCCGAGGCTGCCCTTCTCGGCGCCTCTTAAGCTGTGTTGGTGAGTGTAGGCCCGCCTCCTAGGCCCGATGGAGTTGGCCAGAGGAGGGAGCGGTCTTCCCACTCACAGCAGCAGCAACAGCAGCAATGTTCCGGAGGCTTCTCTGGAGCCTCTTAAGCTGTGGCGGTTGAGTGTAGGCCCGCCTCCTAGGCCCGATGGAGTTGGCCAGAGGAGGGAGCGGTCTCCCACTCACAGCAGCAGCAACAGCAGCAATGTTCCGGAGGCTTCTCTGGAGCCTCTTAAGCAGTGGCGGTTGAGTGTAGGCCCGCCTCCTAGGCCCGATGGAGTTGGCCAGAGGAGGGAGCGGTCTTCCCACTCACAGCAGCAGCAACAGCAGCAATAATAAATACAACACAGAACCTCAGACAGCAAACCTTGTCAGCAGAAAGGGGCTAAATTCAGCAGGAAAGAAGTGACTTGAGCACCCACAGCATGCTGCATGTAGCCCATGGCCCACCCACATGTATTCTAACTGAATGGGTTTCATTTGAAGATGATCCGATAATAAGAGGTTTTATTGAAAAAGTGGCACAAGCCAGATATTTTTCTTTTAATAAAGCTGGCCATTGGTGTTTCGGAGTGCCTACCAACTAATGCTGGTTCACCTGCTGTGGCCTTTTTGGGACAGAGATGACTTGGTCATTGTACCCCAGCCTGTGGCAACTTTCAGACCAGATTGTTGCAACATGATTTACATGGGGCTGCCCTTGAACAGTGAGGCAGTGAGAGATTTCACTTTCTTGGGTTCCATGATCACTGCAGATGGTGACAGCAGTCATGAAATTAAAAGACACCTGCTTCTTGGGAGAAAAGCAATGAAAAACCTAGACAGCATCTTAAAAAGCAGAGACATCACCTTGCTGGCAAAGGTCCATATAGTTAAGGCTATGGTTTTCCCAGTAGTGATGTATGGAAGTGAGAGCTGGACCATAAAGAAGACTGATCGCCAAAGAATTGATGCTTTTGAATTATGGTGCTGGAGGAGACTCTTGAGAGTCCCATGGACTGCAAGAAGATCAAACCAATCCATTCTTAAGGAAATCAGCCCTCTGGAAGGACAGATTCTGAAGCTGAGGCCCCAATACTTTGGCCACCTCATAAGAAGAGAAGACTCCCTAGAAAAGACCCTGATGTTGGGAAAGATTGCAGGCACAAGGAGAAGTGGACAACAGAGGATGAGATGGTTGGACAGTGTTCTCAAAGCTACTAACATGAGTCTGACCAAACTGCAGGAGGCAGTGGAAGACAGGAGTGCCTGGCCTGCTCTGGTCCATGGGGTCATGAAGAGTCGGACACAACTAGACGACGATGATACCCTTGAACATGACTCGGAAACATCAGCTGGTCCAAAATGCTGCAGGCAGACTACTGGCTGGGTATCCCATCCTTAAGATGTTCATCTAGCACCTTCATTGCATAGTTGTTGTTGTTGTTGTTGTTGTTTTGTCATAGGCTGAAGATGCACCTCTTTACCCTGACCTTTGACACCTGATTGGACCCACCCTATTTGTTTTATTGTAATCCGTTTTAAGTGTTTACAATATTGCATTCATAAATATTGTAACCCACCTTGGGATCTTAGGGCAAGTATGTGTGTATAATAAACAACACAGGTTGTGATTTGCAACACTTCGCAGAGTACTCCTCCTGTATCCTTTATGTGCAGTTTTCCCCAACTGTTCTAAAGGTTTTTACTTATTTCAAGAAAATTACAAATTGTTCACAAATACTTGCACTCTGAGGATCTGATTTCATGATGCCACTCTCCCACTTCCATCACAGCCACGTCTCATTTCTGGGCTTTACTTGAATTTCTTCCTAATGGCCTGCTCTGGGAACATTGCACCATTTCCTCAAATTGTTCAGCCACTTTCTCATCCTCTAACTATTCTATGTTGGTAAGGATTACTGCCAAACTTTAACACTAGAATGCCTGTTCTCCTTTATTGGATCTCGCTGGTTTTCCTTTCTTCTCTAGAATGAGTTCAGCCTTCTGCCTGGGCAACTCTGTCACTTTGGGTTTCTCTCAATTGCTCATTTGTTTCCCAGTATTAAATTGAATTCTCCACATTTCCACATCAGTTTGTGATTTATAAAGAAGTCATCGTGAAAATTCATCAGCGTTTTCTTGCTAATTTCTCCAAACAGAAGTGTGCATGCACATGAAAGCTCATGCCTAGAACAAACTTAATTGGTCTCTAAGGTGCTACTAGACAATTTTTTAAAAAACAACAACATTATTTTTATTATTTCAACTGTGTCAGACCAACACAGCTACCTACCTGATTCTCCAAACATACACATGTCACATATTTAAGACAGAACCCATTAAAGATGCCCTGCAGAGTGAAACACTATTAGAGCAGGAGCAAATCTGAATCTGAAACAAACAGCAGCCTCTGTGGTGACTCAGTGCCTAGCTGCAGTCTGAGTGCCAAAGTTCAAACTCACTACCCTATTGTTGTTGTTGTTGTTCAGTCGTTCAGTCGTGTCCGACTCTTCGTGACCCCATGGACCAGAGTACGCCAGGCACGCCTATCCTTCACTGCCTCTCGCAGTTTGGCCAAACTCATGTTAGTAGCTTCAAGAACACTGTCCAACCATCTCATCCTCTGTCGTCCCCTTCTCCTTGTGCCCTCCATCTTTCCCAACATCAGGGTCTTTTCTAGGGAGTCTTCTCTTCTCATGAGGTGGCCAAAGTACTGGAGCCTCAACTTCAGGATCTGTCCTTCTAGTGAGTACTCAGGGCTGATTTCTTTGAGAATGGATAGGTTTGATCTTCTTGCAGTCCACGGGACTCTCAAGAGTCTCCTCCAGCACCATAATTCAAAAGCATCAATTCTACGGCGATCAGCCTTCTTGATGGTCCAGCTCTCACTTCCGTACATTACTACTGGGAAAACCATAGCTTTAACTATACGGACCTTTGTCGGCAAGGTGATGTCTTTGCTTTTTAAGATGCTGTCTAGGTTTGTCATTGCTTTTCTCCCAAGAAGCAGGCGTCTTCTGATTTCGTGACTGCTGTCACCATCTGCAGTGATCATGGAACCCAAGAAAGTGAAAT
Organism: Lacerta agilis; assembly: GCF_009819535.1. Lineage (NCBI taxonomy): Eukaryota > Metazoa > Chordata > Lepidosauria > Squamata > Lacertidae > Lacerta > Lacerta agilis. The sequence continues at coordinate 49,503,973 of NC_046321.1, forward strand.
CTCTCACTGCCTCCATTTCTTCCCCTTCTATTTGCCAGGAGGTGATGGGACCAGTGGCCATGATCTTAGTTTTTTTGATGTTGAGCTTCAGACCATATTTTGCGCTCTCCTCTTTCACCCTCATTAAAAGGCTCTTTAATTCTTCCTCACTTTCTGCCATCAAGGTTGTATCATCAGCATATCTGAGGTTGTTGATATTTTTTTCCGGCAATCTTAATTCCGGTTGGGGATTCATCCAGTCCAGCCTTTCGCATGATGTATTCTGCATATAAGTTAAATAAGCAGGGAGACAATATACAGCCTTGTCGTACTCCTTTCCCAATTTTGAACCAATCAGTTGTTCCATATCCAGTTCTAACTGTAGCTTCTTGTCCCACATAGAGATTTCTCAGGAGGCAAATGAGGTGATCCGGCACTCCCATTTCTTTAAGAACTTGCCATAGTTTGCTGTGGTCGACACAGTCAAATGCTTTTGCATAATCAATGAAGCAGAAGTAGATGTTTTTCTGGAACTCTCTGGCTTTCTCCATAATCCAGCGCATGTTTGCAATTTGGTCTCTGGTTCCTCTGCCCCTTCGAAATCCAGCTTGCACTTCTGGGAGTTCTCGGTCCACATACTGCTTAAGCCTGCCTTGTAGAATTTTAAGCATAACCTTGCTAGCGTGTGAAATGAGTGCAATTGTGCGGTAGTTGGAGCATTCTTTGGCACTGCCCTTCTTTGGGATTGGGATGTAGACTGATCTTCTCCAATCCTCTGGCCACTGCTGAGTTTTCCAAACTTGCTGGCATATTGAGTGCAGCACCTTAACAGCATCCTCTTTTAAAATTTTAAATAGTTCAGCTGGAATATCATCACTTCCACTGGCCTTGTTGTTAGCAAGGCTTTCTAAGGCCCATTTGACTTCACTCTCCAGGATGTCTGGCTCAAGGTCAGCAACCACATTTCCTGGGGTGTATGAGACCTCCATATCTTTCTGGTATAATTCCTCTGTGTATTCTTGCCACCTCTTCTTGATGTCTTCTGCTTCTGTTAGGTCCTTTCCACTTTTGTCCTTAATTGTGTTAATCTTTGTACGAAATGTTCCTTTCATATCTCCAATTTTCTTGAATAAATCTCTGGTTTTTCCCATTCTGTTATTTTCCTCTATTTCTTTGCATTGCTCGTTTAGAAAGGCCCTCTTGTCTCTCCTTGCTATTCTTTGGAAATCTGCATTCAATTTCCTGTATCTTTCACGATCTCCTTCGCATTTTGCTTGTCTTCTCTCCCCCGCTATTTGTAAGGCCTCATTGGTCAGCCACTTTGCTTTCTTGCATTTCTTTTTCATTGGGATGGTTTTCGTTGCTGTCTCCTGTATAATGTTACGAGCCTCCATCCACAGTTCTTCAGGTACTCTATCCATCAAATCTAAATCCTTGAACCTGTTCTTCACTTCAACTGTGTATTCATAAGGAATTTGATTTAGATTGAATCTTACTGGCCCAGTGGTTTTTCCTACTTTCTTCAGTTTAAGCTGGAATTTTGCTATAAGAAGCTGATGATCTGAGCCACAGTCAGCTCCAGGTCTTGTTTTTGCTGAGTGTATAGAGCTTCTCCATCTTTGGCTGCAGAGAATATAATCAATCTGATTTCGATGTTGCCCATCTGGTGATGTCCATGTGTAGAGTCGTCTCTTGTGTTGTTGGAAAAGAGTGTTTGTGATGACCAGCTTGTTCTCTTGACAGAACTCTATTAGCCTTTGCCCTGCTTCATTTTGATCTCCAAGGCCAAACTTGCCAGTTGTTCCTTTTATCTCTTGACTTCCTACTTTAGCATTCCAATCCCCTATAATGAGAAGAACATCCTTCTTTGGTGTCATTTCTATAAGGTGTTGTAAGTCTTCATAGAATTGATCAATTTCGGTTTCTTCAGCACTGGTAGTTGGTGCATAAACTTGGATTACTGTGATGTTAAAAGGACTGCCTTGGATTCGTATCGAGATCATTCTATCATTTTTGAAGTTGCATCCCAGTACAGCTTTCGCCACTCTTTTGTTGACTATGAGGGCCACTCCATTTCTTTTACGGGATTCCTGCCCACAGTAGTAGATATGATAGTCATCCGAACTGAATTCGCCCATTCCTGTCCATTTTAGTTCACTGATGCCTAGGATGTCAATGTTTATTCTTGCCATCTCACTTTTTACCACATCCAGCTTACCAAGGTTCATGGTTCTTACATTCCAGGTTCCTATGCAATACTTTTCTTTACAGCATTGGACTTTCCTTTCGCTTCCAGGCATATCCGCAACTGAGCGTCCTTTCGGCTTTGGCCCAGCCGCTTCATCAGCTCTGGATCTACTTGTACTTGTCCTCCGCTCTTCCCCAGTAGCAAGTTGGACGCCTTCCGACCTGAGGGGCTCATCTTCCAGCGTCATATCTTTTATATGCCTGTTGTCTTTGTCCATGGAGTTTTCTTGGCAGGGATACTGGAGCGGCTTGCCAGTTCCTTCTCCAGGTGGATCACGTTTGGTCCAAACTCTCCGCTATGACCTGTCCATCTTGACCTGTCCATAGCTTGCCTGAGTAATTCAAGCCCCTTCGCCACGACAAGGCAGTGATCCATGAAGGGGCACTACCCTATAGCCAGCCCAGAAAACTGCACTATGAAATTCAGAGGAGTGTGGATTGTGTTTCAATTCTACAATTATTTTGAAAAGTGCAAATTAAGTGGAATCAAATTTCCCTCCCAACCCTGATGCAGAAGGTCTTCTCAGCCAGAAATCAGCTCTATGATAGCTGGTGCTGAGCTTTGGTAGAACCAATCTTGAACATCAAGAACATGGCTTCTCTACTCTCTTGCACCTCTTCAAAATTGCTTTGTAGACACACATTCCTCTTGTATTACTTCTCCCACCTATTTCTATGGCCATTCACCACCTTCAATCCACCATGGATACTCTTCCTCAGATGCTTGTGACATTTTCCTCTAATGACACTAGGGTTGCCAGTTCATTACTTTCTGTGGGAGAGCTGATTTGGCCCCTGTACTGAAGGAGTGTCCTGTAGCCAGTGCAGGAGACATGTGCACCTGCTCCAATGAGCAAGTGCCTCAATGCCCTCCCATGCAAAAGCTGCACTGCAGTTAACGAGACAATATTCTTTCCTAGAAACAGATGGACTATCTAAAATAAAAACCCCATAAAAGTAAATTAGTCAATACAATACACATTGACAGATGCAGCAAACAAACTCAAGGATTATATTGCGGCAGTTTGAAGGACAATTCAATATCGAGTCCAAATGTTTAAAAATAAGGTCTCCTATTTTTGTTTTAAAATCTGCTCCTTTTAGCATCACTAGATCTCTATGCTGTCTGCTTATAATCAATTCTGATTTTATGTAAAATGCAGGGATTCGGGAATGCATATCACTGTTATTCCTGTGCCTCCATGTCTAAAGCATAAATAAATGGGTTGTGCCTGCCACAACAGCTACGTTCCTGGAGGGTTTGGGGGGAAAGCTCTGGAATGCACAAAGTGAACATGAGTGAAATCCATATGAACCAGTTGTACACAGGGCCCAGATCTAGTTTGTGGCCAAATGCATGCAGAATCAGGCCTCCTTACAGCTAGAATGAAAATTACACGTCAATGGAAGTTATACATGAGATTGCATAACATGAATGCACAGCTGGGACTGTGTTCATGTAGCCTTTTGAAGAAAGTTGGTATCTCACCAACCAAGTATTCAAGCAGCCAGTTGGGTGGCTGGGTTTAGTACAAGTTTGGGTTCCCAAACTTCAGTTTTCTGCCCAAAAGTATGACTGATATTATTTCTGATTCCCTTTAAAGGGTGGCAGCCACAGTTTCTGTTGCCCTTGTGCACCATTGGATTGGAGCCAGCGATTCAAAAGTGCAAATGATTCATACGTCAAATGTCCATCTTTATAATCTCTTCCTAATCTGCTCTCAGGCTGATAGATTTGTGTTCTCTAATCTTCTAAAGAGATGAAGATCAGTTCAGAGATTATAGAACAGACTCAAAAGACAATTCAAGAACAGATGCTCTTTTGCATTGTGTAATATTCCATGATATTTATTTGCAAGTTTTAAGCAGACAAATGAATTTGTGAAATCTGTGAAACGCTGGCAATCTGGCTAATGTTTAGTATGAAAGAAAACAACATTGATTGGATGTGAGTTTTTGGTGACAACTCTGGGATCTGTGAAACAGCATCAAACATTCTCTTTCAAATCAAAGACTAGGGCTGTGTACACATTGCTGTTCACTCTGGCTCCAGTGCATTCCCATTGCTGGTGTCTGAAGTCATGCACACAAGGCATTAACTGCAATCCATATCTATCCCTTGGTTTCTTAAGAGATAGTGCTACAGTGGTACCTCGGGTTAAGAACTTAATTCGTTCTGGAGGTCTGTTCTTAACCTGAAATTGTTCTTAACCTGAAGCACCACTTTAGCTAATGGGACCTCCCGCTGCTGCTGCGCCGCCAGAGCATGATTTCTGTTCTTATCCTGAAGCAAAGTTCTTAACCTGAAGTGTTATTTCTGGGTTAGCAGAGTCTGTAACCTGAAGCATCTGTAACCTGAAGCATCTGTAACCTGAGGTACCACTGTATTTGGTGTGTTTTTCCTTAAACCAGCTTCCATCCAATTTGAAAATGCAAGCCATATTCACTTCGCAGTTAAGCTGAGATGCATACATTTGAGACAGCCATTGCACATGTGCAGGTTACAGAACATACGCAGATGACAGATTCATGAATACAAATCCAGGGAGCTCACAGGCATGGGAAAACCACACAGGCAATGTGCATCAGGTGAATACCTCCCCCCTTTGGTATGTAGGCCATAGTGCACAAACAACTTGAAACACAACCGAGGAAACAACCTTGCCTTATTTTAATCCACTAAAGTGTACATATTCTTAGTAGCTACTAAGGAACATATATGTCAACGTTTTCCATTGGGTGGAACTCTGGTTCAATAAAACCAATAAGGTGCACAATTTAAATGCGTAATGAACACCATCATTTATCCATTATCATTTATTTTATATCCCCAAAACAGAGGTACTAGGAATAGCAATATGCTGGTATATCTGCCATTTTAAAAGAAAAAAAAAGATTATTTTCTCTATAAATAGGAAACTAACAAAGCATCATGAAAACTCATGGGAAAAATCTATGGGTTTTCCCCCAACACACAATAAAATAAAAATTTCCTGTATGGCTTATGTAATGTATGTATCTCACCCAAAAGTTCATTTGGAGTTGTATTCTTAACCTATATAAAGAAATAAAGCAACAAAAACAGTAACTATGAGTGGAAGGTTAGCTTGGGGGGCAGTAATTGGCTCAAAGGCTCCCAATGAATTCCATAGATGATCTGGAATTTGAACCCAGTCCATGTCATTCTGCCCACTATCATACCTGCAGCTCCGTCTGATTCCTACAAAACAATGATTATGACACTGTACTATGGGCATGAAATTTCTGCTCCCCCTCCCCTTTCAGATATCAGATGGAAATTCAACTGGAGAAGATACTTTAAGTAAGAACTTTGTGGAGGTGGGTGGAAATAGACATATCCTTCAGAACGAAGAATTTTAAATATTAATCATTCATAAGATAGACCATCCAGCCTCTGTTGCATTTCTTAAAGAGAGCGTTTGAAGGGTCCTGCTCCCTGAAACATGAAAAAGTCACAGATATATCTGACTTTAAAAAGAACCAGGTTTGCTAGCTCTCAGCATTCTATTGCTTCATACACATAGTGCTTTTTTATATTAATTAATTAGCCAGATCCTATGAAGCAGGTAATTAAGTGGTGTTATCCACACATTACAAATTAAGATAGTGAGACACAGAGAATAGTTTTCACCTATGAATGATCAGTCTGCTTTATAATGAGTTAAGAATTTTCAGGCTGATATATTTTTGTGTCAGTAGCAGAGAAAGGGAAATATTTAGCAGTATGGCTAGATTTCTATGATCAGTTAATCTACTATTTGTTCTCTTGCCTATATTCTCAATTCAGATAAAGAGCACAAGCTCCTATAGATGCAGAAGGTACATAACTGAGATTAGGTTCTTTATAGCATCCAATACTCTTGGTTTCACTCCTTTGAATAGACTTTTTAAATATACACATTTCTGGGGTGTGCGTTTTAAAACAACAACAAAATAGCTAAACATCTATTCTGGAAATGAAATTATTTCTGCACGCCATTGAAAATGTGTTCACCTCATTTTTGAGGGGAAGTTCTCATTGGGGATTCAAATCGTCCATTGCAAAAAATAAATAAAAAAATCAAGGGTCTTCCAGGTTAGTATTCACTGTAGCTGGGGAAAAAATAACCCCCACTCCAATTTGAGGAGATTTGCTTTGATTTTTGCTTCAAGTGAATTCAGCAGTACTCTGGACTCAAGGTTTGCAGAGTCCCTTCTTGGAAATTTATCCACTCTCATAAAAATTATTTTGGCTCCTTTCAAAATTTTCTAGATATTGTGCTCGAGGAGGAATTAATGTCAAATGTTGCTTTAGGAGGAATGTTGGTGGCGGCTGCAATCATAATGCTCCTCTTTGGTATTTTGTTCTACCAAAGCCAAATGCAGTAAGTTGCACAGAGAGGCTGAACAAGGATTTGAACCTCAGTCTCTTGACATCTACCACTTGCTCTGCCCAAGCCTGTTTGTCAAATATTCTAGAAGCAGTATGTTGTAGTGCGCTCTCTCTCTCTCTCTTTCTCCATCCTTCTTTCCCTCCCTTCCTCTTTCCTTCCTCTACTGAGACTGCTAGCTCCACAAGAAAGTTGCAGGGGGGGGGGGAGCTGGCATTCCTGGTGGAAAGGGGAGAGGCCCCCCCCCTCCTCCAAGTTCCCACCACATTTCTCTCTGCTTCTCCTGGTTCAGAGCCTGCCAAGCAAAGTTCTAGCCCGATAGATTTCCAGGGCTCAGGGCACATACATTTCCCCCCTGTGCTTCACAGCATTTTCCTTCTATGGTGTGTTAAGAGAATGAAGTTTTCAGCATTTCTGTGTTTCCTAAAGGTTTCCTGGTCAAGAAAGGAATGATGGATTGGTCCCTTAATAGGTCATGCTTATTTTCACCCACAGTTTGGGGTCCTTTAAGACCCTGGATAATAAGGAGGAGGGGGGGCAGAAATATAAAACTCTTTACGGTAATTTGCCTGTAGGATAAAAAATGGCCTCATTTTCAGGCATAACTAGGTCATTTCCCTCCAAAAGAATGATAGGCTAGTGTGTGACAAGTTCTAAAATATGCCCACTACTTTGTTCCCTAACAACTGCCCTTTTGGCCTTTTATTTCTAAGGACGAAGCCAGTTAGTGAAAGCGAATCATTGCAACGATGGCTTCTAAAAACTTGACCTTTTTTCTGCATTGGTTTTAAGTATTCAGTAGTTTTGACTTTTAATTAAACACTCTTTAACTCTTCATTTTAACATGTAAATATTGAAGGGAGATTGACGGGAGGGATGGAGAAAAAGAGAGCTGTTCACTTGAATAGTATATCTAAAATTAACTATCCAAGGTTGATTGACAGTCCCACTGAGCCAGAGTATATGGATTCAAGCCAATTAGAGTTATGATCCCAAACATACTCCTAACAAACATTTAACGAGAAGTTCCTTTCATTCATTAAATTCACATGAAGAATGTGGGTTTACCCTTTTACTCCAGGATTCTAACCCAACAGTAACCTTGCAAGTGGCAAGGTATCTGACTTCGGTTCTGAACCATAAGAGGCAAAATGGCCTATTACAGGAATCCTAATGGTTCTTTTCCACCCCTTATGGGCCTATAACTCCTGATAGTATCATAGGTTGAATTTCTATTTATTTCTCCTGATTGTAAATATTTTATGTTATTATTTCTATTTTAATGTAATTATTTTAGCTGTTTTTGCATGGATTGTAAGGCAGGTATGATTTGCGTGTCTATTTATATATGAGCTTATAGCTGCAATAAAGTTTTATTATTATATGTGGGTTTAGGGTAGGTTAGTCCAATTTCTAGTTTCATTGTGTTAAATCTGGACACCCCCAAAGTTGTGATTTCTCAGTTTACTAGCCAAAGATCCAGGACAAACCGCTGCCTTCTAGAAATTCTCCCTAGACGTCACTTCCACCTCTGAAATCCTGGTCATGTCCGGGAAATCCTAAAGGTATAACAGCCCTAGCTAGGCCATGAAGTGAAGTTTTGAAGTTAAAAAATAAAATGTAGAATCTCAGATATGGGGTCACAATTCTGAATGATTCACATTGGGGTGACTAAATTGTGGCCTACTAGGCAGATCCAGTCTGCCAAGCCCCCGCAGCTTAATCTCCCTATCTCTGGCATTTCATATAAAGCCACAGAAACAGACACTCATCCCCTTTCCTGTTGGCCCCACAGGTGGAAGTTGCATGATAAGAGAGAGCAAAAATACAGTGCCAGGAATTAGAATTCTTTCACAAGTTGAACTGATAACATAACATCAGTGGGTCTGGGAAAGGATTGTAACTCAAATGCTAAAATATGTAGTGAATCCATCTGTAGAAATGCATTTTCCTTTTCCTCTGAAAAGACACTAATGTCTGTGCACATGTTCATGTGATGCCATTACTCAGATGCAGAAACCGAACATGCACAACACATGCTCTTCTGGTGCTGTCATTCAAATACAGAAACGCAGGCAGGAAAACAATGTGCATCTCTTCCAACAGTGACCTGGAGAGTTAACAATTTTGGAGGTTCTTCAGGAAATATTGATAGCAAGTATCTGTCCTTTTACACAGTGCATGTATCTACCGAGCTGAAAATATTGGTGATATTGAAGCGTTGGAAGCTACATTGTTAAGAGGGTAGCAGCAACAGCTTGGCTGAAACAAAAACAAAACAAAAAACCCCTTCCTATTAGGAGAAGTGAAGAACCAGAGCAGTGAAACGAATAGGATGACTTGGGAGCCAACTATCACAGCAGCGACTGCATGGCATGAGCTTCTTTCATGTCTACAGCAAACAGAATTCAATTACTGTTTGGATATGATCAATTATTGCCAAAGGGCTTGCCAAGTCTATTTACTGTGCTGGCACAAATGCAGCAGCTTCTTCTCAGAAAGGTTATCAAGTGTTTCTGGGATGATGAGAAAGAGAGAGGGGGGGGGAAGCAAACAATACTAAGAAATACTACTGAAACATGGTTTTAAGTTCATTCCAGTCCACAGAAGCCCATAATTTTGCAATGCAAGAGCTACAAAGTGTGGCAAGGGAAGTACCAATACAAAGAATCCCAGATGGTACCAGAAAATTGATCAGCTGTGCTTCTCAACCACTTAACAGCACCAGTCGGGCTAAAAAAATAAATAAAGGAGACTCCCAGCTGCTCAATGGACGAATCACTATAATATGTTGGTGTAAAAACATCACTGGTGCTGCTATGGCTATTGCTACGATTTACAAACTTCACTCTGAGGTTTTTCAATTAAGATAAGGGAGTGAAGCCAGCTGCCTGTGGAAAGACTCTGAATGTCAAAGTGGGACTAAGCCGGGAGTCCACTTGCTTATGCAAATGGCCATCATTCTTTACTGTCAATTGACAAAGCAACCGACATCTACTAGGGGACACGGTGTTCAGGAATAATTTGAAAATCATTTGGTGACTGTTCACCAATTAACTACCAGAGGGTGGGAGATCTACGGACACTGAGAGAGATGACCCTCTAAATTAGTGCTGTGCTGATATTTTCCCCTGGTTGCTCCACCTTGACCATTCATGTGGAGGGATGGGTGAAAAGGAAGTCAGTATGAGAACTTTGAAATGCTCTGGGCAAGGCGGAGATGCAGAGGTTTGCCTCTTGCTCTTAACTTAGAACTAGGCAAGAGCATCTTTGTCTCCCTGCTTTATGGAACAATTGCCATGCAAAGAAGGGCAATTTCTGAGGGCCTTACCAAGAAATGTGGCTGACCAAAAAAATGACATGCAGAGCACTGAAGATTTCCAGAGGGTGGTATTATTATTATTATTATTATTATTATTATTATTATTATTATTATTATTATTATTTAGCAGAGAACTTTCTTTTTTAAAAAAAAAGTCAAAAGCTTTAATTAACTTTTTTTTAAATCCACTGCTCTTCTTTAATCATAATAAAAAGCCTCCCAAGTGCTTCAGTGCTCTGCGGGCAGTTTTGTGATGCAGTGTCTACATAACTTGGATTCAAGCAGAAATCAGGCATGGCTCTGACTCTCTGGGGGCAGAGATTTAAGAAGAGCATGTATGAGAAATGGAAGAAAGGGGGAATCATGAAGGAGGAGTATACATGAGTAGCCAACAATTGCAGGGAGAAAGTCGGGCAGGCCAAAGCTCAAAATAAACTCAGACTTGCAAGAGACGTTTAAAACAATAAAACATGTTTCTTCAGCTATGTTCAAAGGAAGAGCAAGAGCAAGCAACTTGTAGGTCATTTGCATGGAGAAGGTGGAGAAACTGGGTGACAGAGAGAAGGCAGAACTGCTGAACACCTACTTGGCCTTTGTCTTCACCCAAAAAGGATGCAGTGCCCAGCCTGGTGGTGACAACCTGGTGGCACCAGGAGGGACTTGGAAGACCCAGGTCTCCTCAGTACTTCTTTTAGGAGTGAGACTACAAACATAAGAGATCTTCAAAGCTGCCTCCATTTTCACTGCTGAGTCAGATCAGGATTATTCGAGAGCAATTAAAGTTTGTTAATTGGGTCAGGGGTTTTGCTAAATCCTTAAGAGTCAGCATACAGGTAATACTCATGGCACAAACTTACATAAAAGTTGCATATGCTCATTTATAGATATAGATCCTCTCTCTCTCTCTCTCTCTCTCTCTCTCTCTCTCTCTCTCTCTCACTCATGACAGATATAAAAGTAGCATGAGGTGATCCAACTTGCACTGCTGATCCCACATGCCTCATCCGTTCAAGAAACTGCCAGTAACAAACAAGGACACGGTAATTTCTGAAAGCAATCACCACTAATTTATTTGTATTCCTATGAATAATGTACAACAGAAGCACATGCACTGTGTTAAACACTGACAAATGCAATGAAGTTCTAACCCCAAAGAGACAACGTTCATTTCACCAAATACAAAAATCAAAAAGTAGAATGTAAGAGTAAAGAAGAAGTAAAAAACAAAAAGGAACAAATACCACTTGCCATGGAGTGACTGGGAAAATGTGGAAGAAAGGTTTTTGAATGAGGACATACCTTTTTGTATAACTAGTACTCATCAAGAAATGTAAATGTAGACATCACCAAGGAGATTTTTCTTTTTTAATTTGAAAAGTTTCAGGTTTAAGAATTTCTCTGTACAGGGGCTTCTATACTGGATGAGGGCAGGGAGTAAGACGGAAGAACAAATACAAAGTGAAGAGAGAGTTGAGCAGGCAAAACTATTCTGAAATGCAGGAAACATAATCACAACAATGGAAGAGAAGAAGATAAAATGGAATAAGGAGTAGAATTGTAGCATTAGGCATCTAGATGGTTTTTGGTAGAGATGGTGTTTGATCTTGGGATTATTTTCCTGCTGTACCTGAATGTCAACCATGTTGTATGAGAATTTGTTTTTTTAATGGACCTTATCTTGAGGAGTTATTAAGAAGAAAAATATTAGATAAATATGTTGGTGGTTTGCACCTTAAAACATGATGGTTTAAAATGTCTGACATGTTTAGTCTAATACTCGATGCTGAAAGATAATGATGCCTGATGTTATGCTACCCAATAGCTGGCAGATAGTATAGTATTTGTTTACCACCATCAAAATTCTCTCTGGCATCTGCGTGTGTACAGTTGCGCATTTTATGATACCTTCAGAAGTAGTAATAACAGGTTCACCAACTATAATGCCAGATGGGGGAGTTGCTGAATGCAGCTGCAGGATAGTTTTCATGCCCAGGAGACCTACTTTAAGCATCACTTATTTGATTTAATGCAAAACACAATGCTAGTATCACTTTCAGAGCTGATAAATAGCTCTTCTGAATTAAAATGGTCAGCTCATTAAGACCATATTCTTAGTGAACCTTGGCTCACTGAAATTGTAAAGTGTCTATATGCTTTCTTGTTTTGCTTGCTGTCACTGCATATATTTTACTATGTAAAATATAAAGTAGCTAATATAATCAACCTACTCAACTAGCTCTGAACACCATTGAATAGCTGAACAGGTCCATTAAACCAAGGAAAGGTGAAGAAGACACAGATGCCATGGCAGTTTACTTATAGATATAGACTGGTACCATGATTTAGAATCCCATGCACTCTCAAATGTGCATCTTCCACTGCACGCCCAAAGCTGTTTCCTTCATTGGAATTGACAAGGAACCTGTTGTTAAGCATCAAAGCTCTTCCAACAATATATGGTGTATGGATTGGGATGGATGGAACAGTTAACATGGTACTTTTCCAGGTAGCACACCACCAACCTTTCTGATAATCCATTATTCAGACTCTGCAGCACTCTGGATTAGTCAACCAGATCCTAATCCTACTCCCATGAAGTCAATAGAAAATTTATATTAGAATAATAAAACCATAGAATTGTAGAGTTGAAAGGGACTCTGAGGGCCATCTTGTCCAAATCCTTGCAATGTAGGAAACTTTTATCAACTGGTTTGCATCCTACCCTCTGGAGCAGGCGAAAACAAACTTGCTCCATCTTCCATGTGACAGCCCTTTAGATATTTGAAGACGGCTATCATATCTCCTATCAGTCTCCTCTTTTCCAGGCTAAACACACCCCACCTACCTCAACCTTTCCTCATAATCAAAACAAAATCGAAAATTCTTTCTAGTAGCACCTTAGAGACCAACTGAGTTTGTTCCTGGTATGAGCTTTCGTGTGCATGCACACTTCTTCAGAAGACTTCCATTTTATGCGGCTCAATGTGGTGCCTTCCATAGTTCCAGTTACAGGTGGGTAGCCGTGTTGGTCTGCCATAGTCAAAACAAAATCGAAAATTCTTTCTAGTAGCACCTTAGAGACCAACTGAGTTTGTTCCTGGTATGAGCTTTTCGTGTGCATGCACTCTGACTATGGCAGACCAACACGGCTACCCACCTGTAACTTTCCTCATAAGTCTCAGTTTCCAGACCCCTGATCATCTCGGTTGCCCTCCACTGCACATGTTCCAGCATTAGTATTGATAATGTCTTCTCTTTCTAGGGGTTTGCAAATTTTTCTATAAGCTCCATACCACACCCACACACCATTCAGGCAAGCAGGAGGCATTGTTTCAGTTCAAGGATATGTGCCAGCTGGGCAAAAGCACATAAGAAAGGCATAGAGGAGATCCAGGAAGCAAAGAACAGCTCCCACTGGAAGCGGACAACAGATATGAGAGAAACCAAGTTACATGTGAGAATATCACCGTACTCAGAATGGAGGGGCACGGGAGTCTCCCGTTCACACACTGTTTCTACCTGGCGATTAGAAAATGGGTTATTTGCAAAGGCAGCCATTACCCTCAATATGATGGAGAGGTGTGGGAATTCCTTTACAACTTTAAGGATTCTCAGATTCATTGTAAACAGCAACGCCTCTTCGGTTGTATATTTACAGATATGTATTTTTGTGTACACCAAGTATCTGCCTATATTGTACTGAAACGGTCTTCGATATCCTCCCAGGAACCATGGATGTTAAATATAGGTTGGGCAGAGTCATAAAGAAATCGGTTTTATTATAAATGTGGGTAATCACTTGTAAGTTTTCAAAGCGGAATGAATGGGGATTCAGCTGCACAGTCTCACACCTGCTCTGAAAATTTACTCCTTGGTGTATAATTTTGTAGCATTCAATAAATAACCACCTTGAGGTTTATAGACGACTGTATACTATTTACTGCCACCTCTAGATCCAACTTTTTTTCTAGCTGATGGGAATTAATTTACAACAGAAACACTTGGAAAACACTATTTCTTTCTTGGTCTGTAGAGTGTTTAGAAGCTGCAAAAGTCTCCTACTACTTTTCAATGCTCATGATGGTTTCATATTAATTATTGCCATATTTTTAACATTTGAAAAAATGGAAAGCTTTCAGACTGTTGAGCACTTACAACAAGCCCTGTTTTGGGCAAGGACTGAGAGTCAATGTAAGAGCCAATATGGTGTAGTTGTTAGTGTTGGACTATGACCTGGGAGGTAAAGGTAAAGGGACCCCTGACCATTAGGTCCAGTCGCGGATGGCTCGGGGGTTACGGCGCTCATCTCGCTTTATTGGTCGAGGGAGCCACGTACAGCTTCCGGGTCATGTGGCCAGCATGACTAAGCCGCTTCTGGCGAACCAGAGCAGTGCATGGCAACACCATTTACCTTCCCACCAAAGCGATACCTATTTATCTACTTGCACTCTGACGTGCTTTTGAACTGCTAGGTTGGCAGGAGCTGGGACCGAACATGGGGAGCTCACCCCATCATAGAGATTTGAACCGCCGACCTTCTGATTGGCAAGCCCTAGGCTCTGTGGTTTAGACCACAGCGCCACCCGCGTCCCTAGGACCAGGGAGAACTGGGACGACCTCCCCTCTCAGTCGTGAAACTCACTGCGTGACCTCTTTGTATAATATGCCTCACAGGGTTATTGTGAGAATAAAATGGGGAAGAGGATAAAATGGCCTGGGCCAGGAAGATGATTAATGCCTCCTGATGAAAGGGGGCTACCCAACCCTCCCTGTTGCCACTGGCGGAGGAAGAGGAGAGCGGGGGAGCGCACCACCCCCAGCAGAGCGATCTTGGTGGGGTGCCATCGCGGCTGCCTCCCCCGTGCTGGGCACCATGCCCCTGCAGGTGGCGCACCATGCCCCCGTCTGCTCTCCACCCCCCCCCCCCCACTGCCAGAGCATGAAGCCCCGCCACTGCCTGTTGCATACAGATCTCTTGCTGAGTCATGAAAAGTATTTCCCCTTGCGAAGAAAGACCTCTGGATCCTATGTGCTTTCCTTCTACCTGACTAGGCTAAAATTTCCTGATACAGTGGTGCCTCGGGTTAAGAACTTAATTTGTTCTAGAGGTCCATTCTTAACCTGAAACTGTTCTTAACCTGAAGCACCACTTTAGCTAATGGTCCCGCTGCTGCTGCGCCACCAGAGCACGATTTCTGTTCTAATCCTGAAGCAAAGTTCTTAACCTGAAGCGTTATTTCTGGGTTAGCGGAGTCTGTAACCTGAAGCATCTGCAACCTGAGGTACCACTGTACTCATCCTTTGGTGAAGGTTCCAAGAGAGAGAATAATAGTTTGCAAACAGCTTACAAAGGGGGAAAGAGCTAAGTTTGTGTGGTTCCTGAAGTGGTACCTGTATCCCCAATCCCCGCTTTCACTAGGCCCTGTGATTATTCTGCAAAGTCCTTACATGACTCCTTTCACCCCCTTTCACCCCCTAACGTTCCCTCCACCCTGCACAGGCTCAGAAATTTTCCACTCATTAAATCCATTTCAGGGGCTGGAGAAGAGCTGTAGATGAGTGCCTATTCAAAAATTCCCTGCGTAACCTTTAGCCAGGCTTACAAGGTCTGCTAAAGAGGAGCTATTCTGAATGGCTTACTTTTCCAGATTTGCATACATAAATTGACCCCATGTCATGTTGCTAAACCGAGCATATAAACCCGGAGCTCTGCTGATACGTCTGACCAGCCCTGTGAACTAGCAGCTGCCAAGACCTTTGAGATTTGTGGCATTTTCACTTCTCAGTCCCTGTCTGCTCTGACCTTTGGGGCACTAGAACACGAGTGGAAGTCTCATTTACATGCATGTTGCTCAGAAGCTCAGTCTAATCCCCATGGCTTCCCATAGCTTTAGAGCCTTTTAATAATACACTCTTCCTCTGCTGTGAGGGGAAAGAGCCCTTAAATCAAAGATATTGTATTTCAGGTAATGCTATTCCTTATTTATATAGATACCATATTACTGTCTCTATTTTTGAATCGCATGCCAATACATATTTATCTTGATGCCATAATAAGGAAATCCTTGTGATAATTTTTTTCTGCACTATTATGTTAGAGATATTTATTTCCTTCAGTCATTTGACATATTAGAGCTTGCTCGCTCTACAAGTCCAGGTGCACTAGAGACATGACATTTCAGTCTCCACTATTATTTCAGGCTGTTTTATACAAAATGAGCAGCATATTGCTGCATGAATCTCGCAAGTACACGTTGGGTTGTTATGTCTTCTCCCCACACTTAAATCCTATCAAGCACAGCAGGAGAAATAAAACATTTCAGAGTCATAATTGAAACTAGCACGAGGACAAACAATAGAGGATGCCTTCACCCTGGTGTGGCTCCCCTTCGTTACATACACAGCCCAACAAGACAACAACAAGAGCCCACCAACAGCATACAAATCAATATGGCTAACTTGACCCAACAATGCCCCCCCCAAAAAAACCACCTCACTGCAGTAAACTAAAGCCAACCAACAATGCACTGGGCAATTTCTCTTGCCACCAATGAAGACTAATAAACAAAGAGAAAGAGAACCTACCCATGTTGATGCTGACACAAAAACCTTGCACATACACTATGTAAAAGGATGAAAATATACTACCCCCCCCCCCGTTCTCTCCCTACTTTTCTTCTTTGCCAACCTTATACTGCCTGTAACGTTAGCATCTCACATCAAATACAACTGATCTGTAGAAAAGATTCTGTGAACGGAAAACAGAGACGCTTGTATGTACTTTTGTAATTCAATGAAATCTTTAATAAAAACAATAAAAAAGAAAATAATACGGTCATAATGTGTAAATAATGTGCAGCCGATTCTTAATTCGATGCTCTCTTATTATTAAATAATATAATATACTGCTTAATTGCTAAGATGGCTTTAAAGCAGTTTGTAAGTATAAAAACCAAAGTCAAATTCCAAGTGATTCTGCTCGGTGGCACATTGGGAAATTGGACTAAGGCCCTTAGACAAACTGGGCCTTAGTGGCGGCAGGTGGCTGCAAGGCAGTGGCAGACAGAGACGGGCATCTGGGTCAGCTGACTGGCCAGGAATGCTGCTGATTGGTCAGGCATGCCTGTAAGGTTGCTAGGCATCTGTGGGCCAAGCCTTTATTGGGCATGCCTGGCAAGTCAGCATCTATCCATCAGCATAGTGATGACCTATGCTGACCTTCTTCCTTTGCTGCTGCTTCTCAGCACGGATGAGTAAGGGCCCAAGAGTGCTGCCAAGATGGGATTTTGGATCAGATGTCCAGGGCCCCCACTTAGTGGAATGAGTGGGAGGGCTCAAACATACCAAGACTAGTTTACCAAGTTTTGAAGTAAACAAGGTAACATATTAACACACACACACCTAACCATAAGAATATTAAGTCCAGAGTTTGTACTGGCAGGGTGGAGTCTCCTTATGTTTCTACTTAGCTGTGGTAGCTTCTGAGTCAATGCTGTACCTTTTCATGAGCGGCTGCTGTTTCCACTTGAGTCCTTAATATGTTCCCCTCCTCCCTAGTACAAGATAATTATTTTCAGAGTTTATTTGTTTAGCATTGCAGGGGTTTGTTTTTTTTGTTCATCAAATATTATTTTTGTTTGGCAGCCTGAACTGGTCTCAGTGGATCTGATTGTTTGCCATGCAGAAAGAAGGAAAATGGGTAACTGATTGAATGACTATTTCTCAGAGAGCTTCAAAAATACTTCAGGCAAAGCTATTCAAAAGCACAGATACAAATTAAAATGTAATTTACTCTTTTCTTCCACATCATAACTAAATTGTGCTGTTCTTTGTTTAAGTCTCTATTATTCTAGCAATGAGGAGTTCTTTCAGGTCACTGCTTTTGGCAGCTGATTTTTAGACATTGATCCTAATGTGTGTAATTACTTGCTGAGTTGGGGAGGAGGGGAAACTCTTTGTCAATGGCATATGATTATTTATTTATTTATTTTAAAATAAAGCATGTTCTTATCAGCATCTTACATCCAACAACAAACACATCCTACAGTCTGTAGCTGTGACTTAATAAAAGAAGTAAAAGTTTTTGAAGGCTTGTATTTCATCTTGCTGCAACACTGGAAAAATTGCCTGTGTTTAATAGTCAGAGCTTAGATAGTTCTTTTCTATATTTATTAACTGTGCTTCCAGTTGCAGATCAAAAATTCACCCCAAAAATAAAAAATAAGAGCAGAAGAAATAAAAACAGAAATTTAACAGATGCAAAGAGTCTGTCCTTAAGATACAAATTATTTCTACTATCAAAAATGTTATCATAACAAAATGCCTTCTATTAACGCCTTCTGTTATCCTATGATCCTCAGATGGAGGGCAATATAGAGATTTAATTAAAAAGAATAAATAAACAGAATGATGTGTTAGGCTTCCTAATTGTAAATGAGTGCTAAGCTACAAACTCGATAAGAATCTGACCTGAAAATATTCAGGAAATTCCATCTGTTTTCAAGAAAAAGAAAGTTTAATAGCATCAATGTGCACATGTGCTACTGCGCATTGCTATCTTGTAAGGAAAACAAAAGGCAGGCTGAAAACTGAGGCCAGCTGTGCATGCATTGTTGTTTGTGGTCGTACGAACATCAGAAACTGCCTCACACCAAGGGCTCATCTACACACCTGCAAATAGAACGTTTTAAAGTGCAATATACAAATGTGACACTAGATGGCTACAGTGAGCTATGCAAAATTCAATATATTTTCCAAAATGTTGTTTTTTTTTAAGCATTTTCACAGCATTTTTATGTGTGTGTAGATTCCACCCAAGTAGGACCACTGGTCCATCTGGCACAGTTTTGTCAGAACTGACTGGAGTGTACATATGAGCCTTCCCCAGTCCTATCAGGAGATGGTGGGGACTGAAGCTGGGATGTTTTACACGAAAAAGCATGTGTTCTGACAGTGATCTGTGGCCCTTGAAACACAGAAGAATGGCAGGTGACTAGTAGATGTTTGCCATCCTGGAAGCAAGATCAGGTCATTTCAAACCTCAAAGTCCAAGGAGGTGGGAAGAATTTCACAAGCATCCCGACTCCTTACGTGTAGGCATTTCCCTACATCTAAAACAATTTAAATGGAAAACAACATGCGGCTGCTTTGCTAGAGCAGAAGCTGACATTCTGGGCAAGCTTCACATTTTTAAATGTCATGAATGAGATAGCAGGCATTTCAATCAGAGCACAGGCCCGGAGAAACAAGTCCAGTGTGAGCTACTTAAATGACTTCTTTTTCAACGCAGCAGGTGCGAGTCAGATTTATCTGACAGTACAGCTAACCCCATAAGACTGAAAGGCTGAGGGCTTGCTCTCAAAGCAGAGACAGACTCTGGAGCTCCTCTTCTTCCCTCAATTAAAATGAGAAAGGAAATGGAATGTTACACTAGAGGTAATTCAATGGTTTAAAGTAATGGAATTAACTAAGCGATGCATAAGGGTTGCATAAGTGAGCAACACTTCTTGGAAGGTTATCCACTGTTTTACAGCCAATGGAATCTGGAAAATCTTTGCATTTTTAGTCTAGTAAAAGCAACAGCAGAAGACACAACAGTTCAACAGATCCAACGTATCATAAGCAGGGAAAGCTCATTTATTTTCCACTGATGTGCGGTAGTTAAGCCACAGATACGTTACTATTTATATAGCAGCTGAATGGCAATAATTTCACGAAAAGTGAGCAGTAGTGAAGCACTGGGGGGGGGTCTGTTAGAGCCCCCTTTACACTGGGGTTCTGTTTGAAACCCCTTTGCTCACAAATGACACAAACAGCTCAGTCGCTGCTCAGTTGCTGGAGACACCAAAGATAAGATACAACAGCAGTTGGGAGTGAATTAGCAGGGAAACTAGCTATGCTGGCCGAACCAAGGACAAAACCCTTTATGAGGGCCCCTCTCCCTTCAGTGTTGCAAGTAGGCATGTAGGCAAGATGCGGAACTTTAATGTATTAGGCGTTGTCAGCATTTTCTAAGAACCAGCAAGCAAAGGGATAAACCCAAAGGAGGCCCTCGTAAGGTTAGCACGTTAGGGCGCAGGCGTAGGCACTGCAGCAAAATTGCAGATGTTTGGGGGGGGCCTCTAATTGGATTCTGTATGTATTCTGTTATGTATTGAAGTTCTCACCCTAGGCCACTAGGGGTGTGTGTATATAGTTCATTCTGCTGCAGTTTTCACTCAGGTCCGCATATGCAAATGAAGGATTGTAAACTGACATTCAGGGATTGGGTAACTGCAGAAAGTTGTTACTGTTGCTTTGTAGCTGAGTGCTATATAAGCAGGTTGCTGAGCCCTTCAGCTCAGTTCTGTTCCAGTCCAGCCTGCGAATAAACAAGAGCTGTTTGGAAATCACTGTGTCTAAAAGTCCCTGTGGACAACACCCAGTGTTCAGCTTGGGAATTACCCCGCTGAATCAATTTGCTTTGCGCAAACCAATAAAAATGTTGGACTCTCTCCTCTCGTCTCCTGTGTCTGATTGGCAGGATCCAGGAAGAGCATCAGTAGGGGGAGAAAAGTTTCTAAAAAGTAGCTGAAACAATGCTCCCATTTCAGGGTAGTTCCAAACGTATTTCCTGATTCCTAAAATGCAGTGAACTGGTGCTTTTGAATCCCAGTTGCTGGAAATCACAGGAGGGGAGAGTAATGTTATGCCGAGGTTCTGCTTGCAGACTTCCCATGCTGAACTAGATAGGCCCATGGCCTGATCCAGCGGGGAATGTCAATGTAAACAGATGTGTCTTCAAAAGCCAACAGAATTCCAATTCAACAATCTCCGCCCTCTTCAGAAGCCTCCTCCATGACTTCACCAAAGCAGGCCACACCTGTCGGCCACCACATCCACATCCCTCCAAGCTCTGCCCCCCAACTTTCACGTTTAAGTGAAGGTCAGAATGGGGAGCCTACATGTGTCTATGGGAAGTCAGATCTGCACCTTGTCTCACATTCAGCAAATGTGCAGAGGGCTTTTTATTTCCTGAATGGGGCTCTAATTCTCCTAGTTGATGCAGATCAGGCATGTCCATTTCGGGGGCCTAATCCGGCCCGCTGGTCAGTCTAATCCAGCGCCTGTGGCGGTTTATTTCCTGGGGTAAAGACTATATGGAACTTGCTGAGATGACCGGGAAACTCCGTGACCAGAGGGATGACGCGGTGGGAAAAGAATGGAAGAAATTTAAATTGTATTTTAAAAAGTATAGTAAGATTGAAATTTAGAAGGAACTTGGAAGAAAGTTAAGACTGCAGATTTAGAATTATGTTAAATGTTAAAGAAATGGTAAATAATGAATTAAGATTATAGTTAAAGAAATGGATAGGATCTTTTGAAAAATAAGGTTTGTATAATGTAAAGAAATTACTAAAGATGAATGATAATGAACGCAGGAAGGGCAGACGGGAGGAAATCAAATTACAATGTTAAGGGAAGAAGCAATTTTAAATGAATTATTTTTTGTTTTTGTTTTTTGTAGTTTGTTTGTATTGGTTTTTATTGTTATTTTTTGTAGTTTGTTTGTATTAGATGTATTTGTTTGTTGTATGTATTTTGTTGATGTTTTGGAAAAGTTAATAAATAAACTTTAAAAAAAAAATCCTGAGGTAAAATCCTAAAAAAAAACCTCAACAACTTAAACCCTAAAAAAAAAAAAAGCTCAACAACTTCGGATCCTTTACTTCATCAAATCTGGCCCTCTTTGAAAAAAGTATGGACACCACTGCTGTAGATGATCTACAAATGGGAAGGGAAAGATAAATAAAGCAGAGGCTCATATAGTCAGACAACAATTGCTGCATTTCTCTCAGACTGTTAGAAAGTAGGAGAGGGCAAACCTCCATTGAAGAGAAAGCTTCACGAGGCCTTCAGCAAGAAACATAAAATATAGCAAGGCTTACCCTGACCTACTCAGATGATTAGTGTTGCGCAAGGTAGGCCCAGGATGAAAGGTCTGAAAATGTCGCTTTTGCATGACATCAAAATTCCTCTAGCCTATGGTCTGAAATGGTCTGAAACCATTTCTGACAAGGCCTATGCGTAGGTAATTAAAGGACGCCCAGAGCCAAATGATAGGCCTTTTTGGGTAGCCTGTCATTTTGATCTTTATTCTGCAGAATAATGTAGCAAGCTACCACAAGCCAATAACCTAGGACATCTTTAAATGAGCCACTTGGACTTCCTTTTTTGAAACAATGTGGTTTACATGGCAGTACATCATCACAGTGCTTGAATTGTTGGGGAGGTAGAGCAGAGAGGACCCAGCCTTCTTACATTTTTTGTGCTGCCCTGCACAGCCACACACCCCAATAATTTGAGTAATGCATCACTGACATCGTGGCCAAAAATTGCAGGTGACACCAATTCCCTCACCCACCCACTCACTCTGAAAACTGAGGAAACATTTGCTTTCAGCAACCCCAGGTTTTTGTCTTGCTAAATGTTTGTTTACACTTTAATGATCATGCCATCCTTTTTTATTGTAGCTGTTGTTGCTGCATAGGACAAATGTGATAAACATTTCTTTTTTTAAAAAAAAGGAGTTCAGGCTATTAAAAACCTACTTACATAGGTGCCTTTCTGACAGAATGCAAGTAAAACGGCCACAACACCTTGCATGTCCAGGCTTTGTCATAGGTTACCCAGGTCAGATTTCCTGAGAACAAAGCAGATTTCTGAGCAAAAACTGCATCGAACTCTCATGCGTTTTTTCATGACCTGGTTTGAGGCACAGATTTCAAGCCTCTCAGAAATGAAAGGAATAGAGAAAATAAAGAATAAGGCATGAATTGGGCATTTGGGGAACCTGTGGTCCTCCAGGTATTGCTGGACTCCAGGTCCCATCAGCACCAGCCAGCAAGACCAATGGTTAGTAATGGTGGGAGTTGTAATTTAGCAACAACCAGAGGCCCAAAATCCCCCCACCCCTGAGCCAAGTTTATACCCTGTAGTCTTTCATTAAATTTCACTTCCTTGTTCATCACCAAAGCAGATACTGAGAATGCATTGATATGTATGATAAGCAGGGTTTGGGGGTTCCATGTTAAATTGGGGTCAAGCTAGCAAAAGGTTTATTTTAAAAGCAACGGGACTCCAATTTAGGCTTAAAGTTAAAGATACCATTTTTTCTATTTAGAGAGGGATTTCAATGTGACACTTGCAGTCAAATTCATTGCAAGTTATCAGCGCATTCACATGCACCATTTGTCCTCAGATTAATTACATCAGACTTTTATTCCCATGGTAACTCTCCTTGCAACTGCTCTGATTCTGTTTCATTTGCACATTATATATTTTCAGGTGGATATATATGCTCTCTTTCTGAAGTTGTGTGATCCTGTTTATACTTTCAGCTATAGCATATGTGCATATCTTCTATGCCAGGGCTGGAGAATTTGTGCCCTGCATGTGTTGCTAGTCTACAATTCCCATCATCCCAACCACCATTAGCCATCCTATTTTAGATTTATGGATGACATAGGTCAGGGATGGGGAACCTTGGGGGCTGAATGTCTGTCCCCCAAGTCTCTGTCTGACCTTTGGGACTCTCAAAAGGCCACACCCCTCACCCACCTTACGTTTATTTTATTTACATCCTCCTTGAGTGTTTCTGTGTTTATTTTTTCTTGACAAGAATGTGTCACTGAACTCTCATAATGTTTCTTGCTCACATGGACAGAAGTCAAAGAAGGTTGTGTGGGTGTGAAAAGAACCCTACTGCACAACATTAAAATTAACAGTTGTTGATCCACCCACTTTTGCATCTGGACCAAGTTCCTCATCCCTGGCATACATAAATGCAAACACCTTAGAACTACAGCTAGCACACATGTGAGCAATGCTGTATTTGCTGGGGGGGGGGGGCAACGTTGCATGTGATTGCTGCTATGTGTGCATGCACAAAATAAATTCCAGACAAATAGGATCAAGAAAAGGAGAATATGAGAAAATGTTCTGTAACTTTGTAGAAATGAAACTTTCTGTTAATGATGCATGACCCAGTTTGAAGCCTTGGCAAACAGATTTGTACCCCTGAAGGACAGGAACAAAGGACCCATCCATATTTTCACTCAACTCGTATTTTGAGCATATTGTGTACCAATTAATTCTCCGAGGTCCAAGAGCTTTCCTCGTGGTTCTGTGGCTGTGCTTTGTGAAATTCCAGTCCTACTTGCTGAATCAGATCTTACCATATTGCAGGGAAAATCTGGAGAGAGATTTTGCTTCATCAAGCTTCAGTTCAGCAGATACGGTTGGATTTTCACAAGGCACAGCTGCAGAACAACAAGAGAATCTCCCAGGCTCGGGGGAAAATAATTGGTACCCAATAAAATATGGATCAAGCAAAAGTGAAGATAAGCCCTAAATGATGAAAGGATTGAAAAACACTATGGCATGTAGCTTCTCACTAACCCACCAAATGATCCCATGCAGACAAGTACGTTCATTGGCAGAACCCTTAGAGCAGGGGTGAGGAACCATTGACCCTCCACATGTTGCTGAACTACAACTCCCATGAGCCCTAGCAACCAGGGCCATTGGCCTGGGATAATATATCTCAGCAAAATCTGTAGGACCAAAGGTACCTCACACCTGCCTCTCAGCAACATCTGAGGTTCCTCACACCTGCCTTAGAACAATCCCACACCCACCCACCCTGTTTCACAATATTACACCATACATAGACCAGCCTTCTCCATACTAGGCCTTCCAGAGGTTTTGACAACAACTCCCACCATCCCTAGGTAACAGGTCAGGGATGATGGAAATTGTAGTCCCAAAACAGATGGAGGGCCAAGTTTGGCCATCACTGTCCTAGATCATTGGCCATGCTGGCTGAAGCTCATGGGAGTTATAGTCAAAAACACCTGGAAGGCACCAGGTTGGAGAAAACTCTGCTAAGTTCTGAGAACCAGGAACAGTGTGACAGCAGCGTCACTCGGGCATTTTGTGCCCATTGTGCAACTTATTTTTACACTGTGCTGGAGAAGAAACGGGGAGGAAAGTGAAAAATAAGCATCAAAGTGATGGCCCATGGATGTGTGAAATTCGAGGCTATCTGAGACAAAGTGAAAATTAAAAACCAGTCAGGCAATCCCCTCTGGAGCAAATTTGCAGGTCTGATTTTCCTACCACAAAATTATTATAACTAAGCACCTTGTCATAGCATTAATTCCCTTGAGTGTTCACCTCCTTACAATATTTCCAAACTGGAGAAAAACAAAGTTTTAAGGCTTTTAGTAGTGATTAACAAGGTAAAAGAATCTCATTAATCACCATGAAAACAGAGGGGCTGGATCCAGTGAAACTGAAGCATTTTTTTCGAACTCCCAGGAGAGTTTTAACCAGAGTTTAAAATAGGAGTGGAGAACCCCTGGCCAGGGAGTGAAGTGCACTGCTTCATGCCTTTTCATTCAGGACTCAATACTCTCAATAGGCCCTATTCTCTCCCTGGACAAAAAACCCCTCCCCTCTGTTTCAGTGTATCTGAACAAGTGTGCATGCACACGAAAGCTCATACCAAGAAAAAACTTAGTTGGTCTCTAAGGTGCTACTGGAAGGATTTTTTTATTTTTTGTTTTGTTTTCCTTCCCCTCAGGTTACACCTTTTACTGACCCTGCAACTTTCACTCACCCTCCTTGGGTGCTTATGCCTGGCTGGACTGAGTCTTTATGGTGCCAATTAAAGAGTCCCAGAGGATCCTGGGAACTGTAGTTTCCTGACCTCACAGAGCAACAGGTCTCGGCATTCTTAATGATCCAGCTTTCTCCATGACTGTTAAAGCGGTGTAATAATGACTTTAAATGCATGGTGTGGGTGTGATCAGTGTCTCTTACATTCCCTGAACAGTGAGGAGGCGTGCGTATAGAAACCTTTGGTTTTTTCATGGCTGGGTTGTGTCCTAACACATAGAGGTGCCGCATCCAATGCTGTGCCTCAGGCCCCACCCACCTCTGGCATGTGACCACCAGAAGGTTTTCCATTGGTTGAAAACAGTGCCTTTAATCCCATGGTGTAAAATGACATAGGGATAATCTAGTCAAAACAACACTGAAGAGAACTGGAAAACAGTTTGGCTGTTGAAACATTGCCAAGTCTTTATCAAAATTTATGTACTGGAATGTGTACAGAAGGTGTTTTTTAAAAAACTGGAAGGAAGAAGAAAATGGAAGGAAGAAGAAGTTCTCACCAAATAAGAATGGATAAACGGCAACAGCAAAACTAAGAAAATCTCACAATGAGTGTTTTATGGAAGAATGGACACCTTTTTCAGACTATTTAGTATGATGAACTCGCGAGCAGGATTTGATCTACGAGCAACAGAAATAATATTTAGATTATGATATTGTGGTTATGATTTAATAGACAGAAGATAGATAGAAGGGGAGAAACAACAAGTCCATGGAAAACAGGGTGGGAAGTTGACAAAAATAAGAGAAAAGATGAAATTGTTTTGATTGTATGTTAAAAATGTTGAAACTTTATAAAACTTAATGGAGGAGTTTTAAAAGGTGATTGGTGCACACACAGAGTATAGAAAGTTCTATCAATAAGCAATTGCTTTCCCACCACAAATGCTTCAAAGGAATCATATATATATTTCTCAGTCATCACTGCAACAGTCCTGAAAGCCAGTCTTGCCAAATCGTTTTGAGGATTGACTCACTTGCCACTTACTTTTGCCTAAACCGAAAATTTGAGTTCAGAGATACCTGCTCTGGCAAAATAGCCCAAACAGGCACAAACATGTTAACACAGCCAAATAGCACCAGCAACGTTCATTGATAAATACACAAATTATCCATAAATGAGGATACTAATATTGATAACCCAAAGAACCCAAAGTGATATAATGTGTGCAGCAGTGTCTATTGACAGGCTTAAATATCTCTTGGCTTTGCCAGTTTTTCAAGCGTTTTTCACGGGGCATATTCTACAAAGATACATTATCCAGTGTTATTTCTACAAATAGTTTTGTACAGCAAGGAGATATTCTTTGTCAAAGATCTTATAATGAGATCAAATATATGTATGCCATGCCTGAATTTTACACCCCAGATATTATTTGCCAGGCCAATAAAATTTTAATTTACAAAGCAGATAAAGAAGAAATAAGAATAGTTTCCAACCCACAAGATAAGAAGGTTATAAAAATGCATAAAGGCATTTATGTCTGGGTTGACATTTCAATATACAAAATTAACCCATTTTAGAAAAAAATCTATAGGCATAGACTGGATGAAATGGGAGAGAATTGAACTGTCTTGTACATCAAGTTTAACTTTCCATTAGCTTACTTTGATGATTAAATTATGCTGATCTTCGGGTTATTTTGCCCTTGAGCCAAAAACTTAACAGACCACTTACAGTCTTGTAATAAAAGACATTTAAGGAATGATGATCCTATCATATTGCAACAACTGGAAAGGATATACCTGGATGTCTGTTCACATACAAATGTATTTAAATGAAATTTATAAGCACATCAATCAGCCGCCAGAACACATTTAAGCGATTCTGACACTTTGCATGGCAAATTTATGTTTTAAGCTATAAATACTGTAAATAGCAGCATGGGAATCAATATTAATGAAACAACAGTAGGGATAGCTGACACACCCCCCCCCCGCTACCTCACAGTAACCCATAACAGATCAGTCAATGTCATCAGAATTGCTGTACGCTGCTTTTCTGCAAAATGTGATTTTCACCACCAGAAATGCTTTCAGAAATGCTCTGTGAACTCTTAAGTACTGAAATGCTACTTCTCCTTGCGAAGATGTATCATAAGAGAAAAATAATCTTTCCTCCTGCCACAGTCTACCTCCCTGGGAAACCTATTTACTTGATACAATACCCAGAAGGCCCCCCAAATAAATTGCCACGCATTATAGAAAGGTTAAAGCACAACTTTGGTTATAAATACGGCTTGGTGCTTGGGCTTTTTAGCTTCTTGGCTTCAGTCTCTGTCGTGCACACCCTTTCACTGTGTTCAGACCATGCCAACTCCCTGGAGAGGGAGAGGGACTCCATCCAACTTTCCCTTGCAACATATCAGACGTGCAGATCGAATAACAGATTTGTCAACTCACAGCCAGTCTGTGTGTATTGACATCCTTAAAACTGGTCATCCTCTACACATGTGTTCCTCAACCTTGGGTCCCCAGATGTTTTTGGCCTACAACTCCCATCATTCATAGCTAGCAGGACCAGTGGGTCATGGATGAGGGGAGTTGTAGGCCAAAAACATCTGGGGACCCAAGGTTGAGGAACACTGCTCTACACTATTTTTTCCCCTTTTCATATGACAGTTTGGATGCTGTGAACAGTCCTTTGCCTGCTAATACCAATTCAGGTAGTTTCCAGACAACCTGTTTCTTGGGCATTGCTCCCAATTTGTTTGCAACAAACTTGTGGGGAGATGGGGGGGACGTCAGCTGTTTATGGAGCATTCATTCTGAGGGAGGTGGTATATTGTTGTGTTATCCCACACTTCCCAGTACACTTGCCTGCCCCATCACTTGCCTTATCACAAAAGTCTGATAAGGTGAATGATTTTAATAGTGTGCTGGATGGATGTAAGAGGACCAATAGACGACTAGAGAAGGGAAGCCCTAATGAATAGAGGGTGAACAATAATCTAGAGAAGGGGCGGGGAAAGCAGAAGCCTGAGGGCCAAATGCAGCCCAGCCCTTGACCTTAACTTCATGTGACTCTTGGTCTCTTTTCATTCATGTGGGGGAAGCCTAGAGAAAGAGAAGGTGGTGATAAGGACACCAGCAACTTTTTAGCAGTGAGAGTCTGGCCAGGTTGTAGCTGGCACCTAGCTGACTCAGGGTCCCTTCCAACTCTAAAATTCTGTAATTCTATGAAATTGGGAAAGGAGTACAACAAGGCTGTATATTGTCTCCCTGCTTATTTAACTTATATGCAGAATTCATCATGCGAAAGGGTGGACTGGATGAATCCCAAACCGGAATTAAGATTGCTGGAAGAAATATCAACAACCTCAGATATGCTGATGACACAACCTTGATGGCAGAAAGTGAGGAGGAATTAAAGAACCTTTTAATGAGGGTGAAAGAGGAAAGCACAAGATATGGTCTGAAGCTCAACATCAAAAAAACTAAGATCATGGCCACTGGTCCCATCACCTCCTGGCAAATAGAAGGGGAAGAAATGGAGGCAGTGAGAGATTTTACTTTCTTGGGCTCCATGATCACTGCAGATGGTGACAGCAGTCATGAAATTAAAAGACACATGCTTCTTGGGAGGAAAGCAATGACAAACCTAGACAGCATCTTTAAAAGCAGAGACATCACCTTGCCAACAAAGGTCCGTATAGTTAAAGCTATGCTTTTCCCAGTAGTAATGTATGGAAGTGAGAGCTGGACCATAAAGAAGGCTGATCGCCGAAGAATTGATGCTTTTTAATTATGGTGCTGGAGGAGGCTCTTGGGAGTCCCATGGACTGCAAAAAGATCAAACTTATCCATCCTTAAAGAAATCAGCCCTGAGTGCTCACTGGAAGGGCAGATCCTGAAGTTGAGGCTTCAGTACTTTGGCCACCTCATGAGAAGACTCCCTGGAAAAGACCCTGATGTTGGGAAAGATGGAGGACACAAGGAGAAGGGGACGACAGAGGATGAGATGGTTGGACAGTGTTCTCGAAGCGACTGGCATGAGTTTGGCCAAACTGCGGGAGGCAGTGGAGGATAGGGGTGCCTGGCGTGCTCTGGTCCATGGGGTTACAAAGAGTCGGACACGACTGAACAACAACATGATCTGGTCACAGACTAGTTTCTCCACATTTTGTGTCTATCTTGTCATGGAATGATGCTTCCCTCAAGTCCACACACTTAATGTTAGCATGGGGGGTTTGCTCCTCAGCCCCTCAAATGCAGAACTCATTAAGTAAGGCCTCTGGTACATATTTCTGCTAGGGAGTGTATTATGTTGCTGGTGCAAAATTGCTTCTGTGGATGGGAGTGATAGTAAAAACCATGAAAACTAGTCGCCATACCCCCAGAGGCGTATAACATGCACCATAAGTAATGGCAGTGCTTTTTTCTGGTGGTACTCAATGGTACACAGTAGCAGAACCCATTTTTTCCCCTAGGGGAAAAAAGCACCAAGTATAGCCACAAGACAGCGGAAAAGTTCCCCCCCTCCTCCTAGACGGGCTATCTTCCACGGTGAGCCCCACCTGCTCCTCATTTCCCTCTACAGCACATGCAGAAACTCCCTTCTTGGCCATTGGACCCATTATTGGTCTCATCTGCTCAATCTGCCATAGGCTGTCTTCGCATGCAGAGGAAGTCCCTAACTCACTGAGAGTTTGAGACCCATTGTCTACCCTCACCTGGTTGTTGCAAAAGGTTCTCCTGTTCTAGAGGAACTCATCTCCCTCTTTCATTCCCAGTCAGCAATAACATGATTTGCTATTAGTCCTCATGCGCACAATGTGAAATTTTGTGCTATTTTTCTCTTCATTTTTATTAGTCCAGTTCATAGGTTGAAACTGTTTATCTTGCATGGCTTTTTAAGGAGTGTCTGATAATACTCTTAGCCACAACCTTGCTCCACTAAATTTTTTAAAGGTTTTATCTTTTAAAAAAAATAAATGCACAGATTTTTCTCTGAACCGGATAGATGACGGCGGGGGGGGGGGTCTTCCATAACGTTACGATGACATTTTCTACGGAATTAATTCAAATAATAATCCTTCCCTGTGATTGCTAGCCATGGAGAGCAGCATAAAGAAAAGGAGATTTTGGAATTTGTATAGAAGGATCAGTTGTATGCTGACTACTTGCCAGATGGATGGAAAGAAATAAAATGCCATAGAAATTGGCAGAAAAACATCCATATTAACTGTGAAAATTAAAGCTTTATAGCACAGTCTTTAAGGGGGAAGTTATTTTCTTTATTATAGAAATGTTAATGAATATATAAGGAGCAGAATAAATGTGAATCTGATGATTAAATGTACAAAGCAACCCCTTAGCTTAGAAATATCTTAACTGCAAGCTTGAAAACTTTATAAAAGAAACAAAATTATAGCCATTGATTGGGATGTATTTGCCATTTTTGAAATAAATGCACAATGGCAGATTTAAATGATTCATGTAAGTTCCCAAAACAGCTACCTACAAACTTGTGAAGTACTGATGGTTTGCATGAGCGTTTCTATTTCAATAGCCAAGTGTCATGACCTTGCCTTATCAAGCTAAGAGCCCATCTACTCCAGTCTCCATCCTTAGCAATGGTGACAGCATTCTCATTGTTTCCCACTAACATTTGTTAATCACACGTACTGCGTATTGCCTTTGAGCACTGGCATAGCATTATAATTTGTGCAAAGGTTGCTATTAATAGCATTGAGCATTTGTTCGGTGCAATCAGTGGGTTAATTGCTGCACAAAATGCAGAAGTTATCCCAGTTTACAATCTGCAATCAACTGGGAAGAGGATACAGGTCAGTTCATAAATCATGTCCTCTTCACGGAGGGCACATTGCGGTGAGATCACCAAGACTGACCTCACCATTTATGGGTGGGAGCGTTTGGATAGCCACAACTACCTGATTGGGTCCCACAGTTGCTGGGGTAATTCTGGCCAACGGGGTTGAGAGAATTGGCAGCCAGGGGACCTACTTATACCACTGCACATTGCATCGAGCTTCCTCTTAGTGCCTCGTGCATTGGATCACTCGCCCACCCTCCCTATATTTAGGGTTTTTCCTTTGACCTTGCTATGCTGTCGTGGGCCGTCTGCTTTTGGGGCAGGGGCCCAGTAGGAATTTTCCCATTTGGCTGATTGGCTGGTGCCACTTGGGTTTCGCCTGCCGCGTAGCAAATTGTCACAACTTTGTAAGGTTTGGTGGTTAGACATTGCTTCAAGGTGTGGTGGAGGGGAGGCTGTCACACCTGCCCCTCCAAGTGTGCATAGGGTATGCTGTTAAAGGAATCCAGGTGCTCAACATGCTTTTGTCTGATCCCCTTCCAGGGGTTAAGGCCATGCCAGAGCACCTGGGAGCATGTTGGGGTGAGGTTGCGTCTGTGGTAGGATCAATGCTCCCCCAGTCTGTTTACCCTTACTGACTTCTGCCGGTGTCCAGTTGTCAGTGCTGCCCTGCCGGAGGTGTAGGTGCAGCTAGTCGAACCAATGCCTAAAAAAAACCCGCTCACATTCTGTAATCAATAAAGTTGTGGCCAAAATTATGCCAAAAAACTTAAAACTAATATTGGTGTCAACCGTGTCTTTCTTTGGGAGGTCTCGGGGGTCTTCACACACAAATTGTTCTAGCTTACTCTATGGCCTTAATCAAAACAAAATAAATTCTTTCCAGTAGCACCTTAGAGATCAACTAAGTTTGTTCTTGGTATGAGCCAGATCCTTAAATATAGTGAGAGGGTGGGGAGGGTTGCAATTAGTTGCAATTAATCACCAAACTTAAAACCATGGAGAAACCTGGTGTGAACAAAGACATTGGATTCTTATCTCATTATACATGACAAAGCTATCTTTAGCCATCTCACCCCTTGTATTTCCCTGCAAGACTAATTGCAGCCGTTAAGAGCAACAGGTTTTCCACACCTATCAGCTGATCACCCATTCCCACCACCCTTCTGAGTAATACCCCTCCCCACCCTCTCACTATATATAAGGATCTGGTGACTTCTGTTTCAGTGTATCTGAAGAAGTGTGCATGCACACGAAAGCTCATACCAAGAACAAACTTAGTTGGTCTCTAAGGTGCTACTGGAAAGAATTTTTTATTTTGTTTTGACTATGGCAGACCAACACGGCTACCCACCTGTAACTGGAACTATGGCCTTAACACCTTCATTCATTAATTATAATTAAATAGGGCTTTTTTTCAGATGGAACTCAGTTCCGGCACCTCTCAGGTTCATTCTGAATTATCTAGGATGAGGACAAAAAGCAAATCAGCACTGGCTATATTGTCTGTTCATAAGAACATAAAAAGAGACTTGACAGATCAGCCAAAAGCACAGCAACTAGATGCCTATGGGAAGCCTACAAGCAGGATCCGAGTGCAATAGCTCAAGCTGAGGTACAATGTGGGTTCTCCTGGGCTACATTTCCCAACCAGGTGTCATCCAGATGTTGCTGTCCTACAACTGCCATCATCCCTGATGACTGGGCATGCTGGCTGGGACTGATGAGAGTTGTAGTCCAAGTTGGAGAAGGCTGAGCTACCTCATACCTCCGTTTTTCATGAGCTTTCCCAACACATCTGGCACACTGCTACTACTGTGCTAAGCTGGGCATGAAACAGACACTTAGTCCCTTCTATGTTAGAAATGTTTGCTGTGCTCCTTTGAGCAGAACGAGCATAATACTTGCCCTGGACGAGGGCAACTTCTGCTCACACAGCAAGTAAATACCTAGGGCTCACAGCTGGATATATCAAAATATCCATTTAATGTTACAAAAATGAAGGCTGTTGAGATTCTCAAACTGGAGTAGAAAGTATTAATTAGGAAGTGAGAACAAACAAAGGTGTTCTAAAGATTTTCAATCTGTTCAAATGGCAGTGGGGATAATACATAATATTTTAAATCTCTAGTCTAGAGGGAGCATGCCAAACACTTTAAATGTAAAGCTGCCGTAACACAGATGTGAACTCTGGAGAACAATTAAGTTCCTGCAAACGTACTTGAAAGTTTGTATCCTAAAGGGAGCCACGGAAAGTGAGAGAAAATTGCAAGTCTTTTAATCCAATTACAGCACCTCTTAAATTGTTCCTTAGCTACTTGTGAAGAGCAAGCAGACCCCACCATCTCACTTCTGCCACCTAATCCTCTTGTTTAATTTTCATCTTCCCCTAGCCTATAGATTTGAGAGAATGGTGGCAAAAGTATTTTTGAATGTGTTTGCAAAATGTGAGTCACAGCTGAAAGTGATGACCACAAGGTAAATAAAAAGCATCCATTGGTATAGGCCTTTGGTGTTCTTTAGGTAGAGAGAAAGGATCACTTAAAAAAAAAAAGCCAGTATATCTTCTCATTCATATGTCCTTTATATTTTCATTGGAATCCTTAATGCCATAGAAAAATCTTCCTGATATTCATTTCATACAACATGTATTTATAGAGAGAGCTGGAGTGTTCTATGACTGTTACTCTGTCATCCAGCTGAACATGAATGGCTGTCCAGCTTGCAAAATATTGGCCTCTGAGAACTGACAGGCCGCTGTAAGCGGTTATAGTAGTTATTATAGCCTAAATCCACTGCAGCGTTAAGCTTGCTTAAGCCTATTGAAATCAATGGCATACCTAACCTTTGTTGCATTTAGGTCTCTATAGGAAGCAGTTCGAAAGCATGTCAAAGTGCAAGTAGATAAATAGGTACCACTCCGGTGGGAAGGTAAACGGCATTTCCGTGTGCTGCTCTGGTTCGCCAGAAGCGGCTTAGTCATGGTGGCCACATGACCTGGAAGCTGTCTGCAGACAAACGCTGGCTCCCTCGGCCAGTAAAGCAAGATGACTGCCACAACCCCAGAGTCGTGTGCAACTGGACTTAACGGTCAGGGGTCTCTTTACCTTTACCTTTTAGGAAGCTGTCAAACCATTGGTCCATCTGGGAAGGTTCCTTCACAGCCCCACCAGGGGATATCAGGGATCGAACCATGCTTTCTTTCTTTCTTTTTCCCTGACAGACTGTCATTTGTCATCTTGTTAACATGCCAGGGATTGAGCCATGACACCCCCCCACAAACACACACACTTCAGCACACACTTATTAGTAACTCTTAGGTAAACAGCCCCACAAAGCAGTAATAAGCCTAAGATTATAAAGTTAAGCTTTGCTTGCAGAGGAGAAACAAATTTAACTCTGCTATGGCATTTTAAAATATTTTGTAAACACAAAACGTCCCGTTCTTTTTGCACAGAACTTTTTTGGAATGATAAGTAGCAGGGTTGGAATCAATTAACAAACTGGGCACATTGACTGATGTTTTTAAATATGCATTATGGAACGTCCTCCATTACAAAAGACAGTGCTCCCCTTGGTGTTACAGCATAATGAAACGATGCAGCCCTAATTCAAACCATCCTGTTAACAGTGAATTCAGCTGGCAAGTGCCAACAGTACTGTAGACAAATTGAACAATTGAGGAGAAAGAAGGGGTGTGTGTGTGTGTGTGTGTGTGTGTACATGCACACACCCCTTTGGAAGGGAGTATACTGGAGCAATCTCCTCTCTCTCCCTCCCCCCAGACTCCCCACAGAGGGTTGCAATGGAGATTCTTGGAAGAGGTCATGGCTGGATCATTGCAACATTTTGTTGCAGGTCCTATTTGTCTAATTGAATGGGGGGGCAGAGATACTTGTTTAAAGAACTTCAAGCACACACTTGAACTTCATGAACCTGAAAGATCCTAGACTACCTGTAGAGCAATTAAACATTGCAGAGATGACATATGCAGTGTGTTTTCCTTTCAAGACTTTAGCAGTCACCATTCAATCCTCATCAAGATGGCGGGAGCATGAGAATGGAAATGAGAAGCGTGTAACACAACTCACTTTCTGTTCTTAGATGTTGGCTTAAGCAGATGTTGGAGAAAGACGCCATCTCACTTGTTTGCAATGCTAACAGGATGGCAAATGACAGCTTGTCAGTCAAGAAGAAAGAAAGAAAACATCCCTGCTATATGAAAAAGTTCTACCACTGATTCTGGCAGGCACCTCCTGGATGGCTGTTCCCAAGAGGACATACTCTACATGTTACGTACCTTCAAAACATCTCAGCTAACAAACAATTACACTGAAGTATTGACAGAGAGCTGCTGCCAAAATAAACCACCCTACAGTCGAGGAAATAAAAGCACACCTGTATTACTCAAAAGATGTGGAATAGGCTAACTAGGCTGCCATTTCCAAAGCATCATATCATCTTCTCATGATGTCAGCTGTCACATTAATATTTTATAGGCTGAGAATCATATCAATATATATATATATAAAACTGTGTATGAAAATAACAAAAGCACTGCTGCACCGTGCAACATTTCTGTCTCTTCACCACGTGAACAGGGGCATGGCAGGTACTGCACATACAAAAATGTATGTTGCAGCCAGTGAATTGAAGCTACCATGTTTCTTCTAATGTCTCCCTATGGATGCTTTTCCCTGTGGGGTCACTACTGACACTAGGTTTTGGGAGGACCTTGGGCAGGTTGCTGCCAGTGCCCCACTCTCCAAGGTCTCCCTGCCCACTGTCTTGGACAGCAGGGACCATCCAGCCTTCAGACAGTGAATGAATCAAATAGAAGTGCACATAACTCAGCAAGAACCTTCTCTCCAGTTATCAGTCCCTACCATCTTGCAAAACTGCAAGCAGAGGATACAGGGCTGATCTTTAGTTGGCCTACCATGTTTGATCATTTGTTTCAGCTTCCCTTTCTTCCTCTCCAACCCTGCCCACCTCTCAACTCATTTTTGGCATGATGTTACAAAGCATAACATTCCCAGTACCATTATTATACATCGGGGGTGTATGGGATGATAGAGGAGGGGCAGTACCACCGGTGGAGGACATGTCATGCTCCTTCTGGAGTACTTTGTCCATCTTTGGTCCCTACCTAGCACTCAGATCTCACCTGCGGCTCCTAGAAGCTGTCCCCGGGCAACAGTGACCACACCCCCGGAAAAGGATTCAACTGGCTGGCTAAACCAGGTTAGGGTAGCCAATGGGTCTCAACCCCTCAGTGAGTTAGGAACTGCATGTGAAGAAGGTGTACTCCATTTTCTCTCAAGACAGACTGATACCAACAATAAGTTTTCTACATCTCACAGGGAAATGCAGTGGTACAGATGCTTAAGAATTTTGTATAAGCCATTTTTATGGCATATTACTTCTACCAGAATAACCAGTTTAGTATAAGCAAAACATATATTGGAAAAACCTACTGAAATCAATGGGACCTTTAGGGCACATTGGAACATCTGAACTTTCTTACACCCGTAGAATTCAGCATAGAAGATTTGCTTAACTGATTATGCCAAAACTAAAGTAAGATGAACATTATTTTAGGGAATAAAAGAGCACAAAATAGCACTTCAGCTTATTAAATAAACTTGGTCAGTCTCTCCTTTTCCCTAACATTAAATGCTATTACTCTGTTCCAGAAGGATTGGGAGGTAGACCAGGTAATATTACTGCCCTTTCGAGAGGACTAAAGTATTGTAAGAACATCGATCTGATGGGATCAGCTCGGAAGAGATTGACTGGAACACTAATTGTAGAATCATTAAGCGGTTTCTTTTTTCTTCTAGATGTGCTAAAAGTCTGCTTCTTATCCAGTTCAATGAGCAACCAACCTTGACTCAAGAGTCACACTGGACATAGTAATTCAAGTTGAAAAAGGACTGTGGTCAGGGGACAAAAAGAGAATGATCAGGTCAATAAAGGGGAGGGGGATAGATGGAAGTGATAAGAAAATCTAGGTAGATAGAACTACTTACAAAACACGACAGATCTGAAATGCAAGTTGATAATGAAATTAAAATGGTAATGTCATGGGTACTCAAAGAGCAGATTTAAAAAACCCCGAAGATTCATTGCACCATTAAATAAAAAAATAAAAAATGATGGTTTACAATGTGTTGACCAAGTATTTGAGTCTCACAGAATCCTTTACGAGTTAGGATGTAAAGCAAAGATTTCTCTCTAAATGAAATGTTGAGATGTAATGGAAAAAATCTAGCCTGTAGTCCTTATCTGGAAGTAAGTTCCATTGAATTCAACAGGAACACTGAGCAGACATGTTTAGGGCTGTGCTGTGAGTCAGTTAAGCACTATTTGCCTGTTATTTTGAAGATTTGTGTTCTGTTGTCCGGGTCTAATGAATGCCTTGTGGCTGACAGCACATTAAAACAATACCAAAACATGCCCTGTTCCTCTGGCTTGTAGCAGAGGCCAATGTGTCCTTCCCCTCACTAGGACCTGTTCAGACCCAGGACAACTCATGACTGGCACAGACTTCTTTCTGGGAAAGACAGGAGAAAGTCATTGCAGCCAGCTACTCATTCTCTATCTGATGGCTGCAGCCAGGCTGGTCTCCCCTCCTTGCCTGGGAGGGAAAGGCTGACATAACCTCCCCAAGGCAACCATTCACTTTTGAGTCCCATAGAATTCAATGGGGAAATAAGTATGTGCTTATATCTACCGTTGACACCAGTGAGATGTAAAAGGCCTGAATTCTAGGTAGACTGTGTCATGTTTACAAGACCTCTGGATATGTTAGATATACCGATTTCCCTTTCAGGACGGTGGCAGGAAACACAGACAGAATCATGTTTCTTTATTTAGAATGCTGCTCCCGGGAGGTTTTATGCATAAAGATAAATTGTGTGCTCTCATGTCCTTGTACTGTGTGCGTGTCTCCTATAAATGTGCTATATGAAGCCTGCTGCAATATCATTAGTAATGTGCCCATCTGTATTAGATTATTTCATTCCCTTATAGCTATTTAATGTTTTAGGAGAGTAAGTGCCTTAGCAAGTGCAGAATCAGAGATGTGCTTTATTTTATGCAGGTGACCATTTCTGAGTAATGTCCTCTGGCAATATAATTCATTGTAGATGGCTGTAAAAATATACGCCTGTGTATTAATGTATTAATGATATTAATGCACGTCATGGGCTGTTGGCAGGGAACTGTTCTGAAAACATAGCATGGATTATTTTATGTAGAATTCATGGAGCCACAGTGTGATTTTGGATTACTGCTGGTGTGAAAGACATGAGCTATCAGATATTACATTTTTAAAGATGCATTTTCAGAAACTACATGTAATGTGTTCCAGGAGGATGATTACAAGCAACTAGTGTGGAGGACAAGTGTAATGGGGGGGAAATCAGGGGTATTTGAGGATGAGACGGAAAATGTAAGACTGAGATTAATCCTCATAAAACATAGGTGGCACCATCGTTAATCAATGGGATTACGAAAAAGTAAGGATATGTCAACACTTTTACTTATAGGTGGGAGAAGATGGATGAGAAATTGTCAGGGTTTTAGGAGAAGCAAACAACCTGTGCACAAAAAGAGAGAGCAAATTTACATTTCCTATATAACAGTTTCTAGCAGTAAACTGAATATTATTTTTAGCAGTAAACCAGGCAATTTCAGTATCACCAGGGAAGGTGATCTGCAGCCTGGGATCCTGGAGGCTTGGCTGCTTCAGGCTCCTCATTTGGTTTTGGAAGCCCTGTTTGGGCATTGTCCCAGAACATTGAATATAAACACAAGGAGGCCACACACGCTGGCCTCACCCCCATGTCCAAACATGTGCCACTGCCCTGTGGACCCTGACCTTCTGACATAAGGAATGAAGGCCTGAAGGGGCCTTCCAGAGAATTTTTACTTAGAAGCTTTTGCATGACCAGGAAACATGATAACCCTGATAGCAGTGGTTTCTCTCCCAGGCTGTTGGTGGAATCCACCCCACCCCACCCCCCATCCATGGTGAGAGACAGGAGGGGAGCATATACCACCCCCACTCCCCGAGTTGAGAGCTAGAGGGAGGGACATTGCAGGAGGGGTTCTAATGTGTGCTCCCATAACCCCTATTCTATTTCCAGCCCCTGCTCCAGCATTAGTTTTCCATTAGCTTAGCCCCTTAGTCAACAGGTTAATAAGGGCTTCCTCTGGGGAGGATTCTATTATGGATCAAGTGAAATCAAGTGCATAACAATTACCAGTGTTAAGGTTATAGGGGAGTTCAGGAAGGAACATATGTTGCTATTAACCTGGAGAGAAGTGAGCACTCTGTGGGCAGTCAGGTTCCAACCAAGGTCAAACAGTTTGGGGGGGGGGATCCCTGCAAATTGTGCATTTAAATTAGCAATAAGTACATTTTACCAATCCCATCCTTTTAGTAAAGCAGTAGGAAACCTGTGGCCTTCCAGATGTTTCTGGACTGTAGCTTCCATCATTGCTTACTTACCATTGGGCAAATTGACCAGAGGGGAAATGGGAGATGAAGTCCAACAACATCTGGAGGGCCACAACTTCCCCACCCTGATTTATTGAACACACATCATATCAACTGGGGTGTGAAATAGTCATTGCTATTAGAGCAGGTATGAAGGGAGAACTTAACCCTTCCAGGCACTAATGTGATGGTAGCACCTACCCTCTGGTAATTCATGAGCCAGAGACTTTTGAACATCTCTTTGCAATGTGTATGTTGACCCAACCTGTCATGAAATCTGGGCCTTCTTTTTGTTGTTAGTGTGAACACTCCTGTTTTACTTGTGATATACAGCTGTGTTTTTCTAGTTTTTAGGAAATTTGATTAAAAGCTATTGTTTGTATTTTTATTGCTTTATGTATACCACCCTTTTTGCTACATTTTTTTTTTTTTGCTATACTAGACAATGCATTTTAAATACACAGTGGTACCTTGGTTCTTGAATGTAATCCATTCCAGAAGTCTGTTCGACTTCTGAAATGTTCGAAAACCAAGGCACGGCTTCCGATTGGCGCAGATGCCCCAGAAACAATAGCTGACAGCCGCACCAGACATTCGGCTTCCAAAAAACGTTCGAAAACCGGAGTACTTACTTCCAGGTTTTCGGCAATCAGGATCCGAAATGTCCGAATACCAAGGCGTTCAAGAACCAAGGTTCCACTGTATAAGTAAATGATGTGGGACTATGGAAAATTACTCCGTTATTTGCTGTAAAAGATTTTCCTCAAGACTGAAGCAGGGGAGAAAAGGGTTACATTTCCCCTCCGTGCCTGCAGTGTTCCCATTACAGTCATACCTTGGATTACAGACGCTTCAGGTTGCGTGTTTTTGGGCTGCACACCACACCGAACCCAGAAGTACCGGAAGGGGTTACTTTCAGGTTTCGGCGCTCGCTGCAAGTTGCAAACGTGCCTCCTGCACAGATCACATTCACAACCTGAGTATCCACTGTAGTTACATCACACACACACACACACACACACGACAGTCAATGCAATTTGCATTTGATGCAAAAACACATTTAGAACATCCCATGTAGTTTAGCCTTGAGTTGCCAGGAAAACCCGGGAAAAGAGTAACAATTAAATAGTTCCCTTCCTCTCGTGGAAAATGCATATTGCAAACAAGCAGCAACAAAAAGGAATGAAAGTCTAGGTGTTATAAAGCAAACTGAGTAGATCCATATCTGCTCTAGCTAATGAAGGCAGGCTTTGAAGGAGGTTTACACTACTGGGCTAGAAGCATCTAACTGAGTCATCATTACCTTTTCTGTGCTTAGGCATTCTATGAATATATATAAGGTGCCAGGAGTGAAAGGTAGAAGACTTACACCATAATAAGCAAATATAGAATTATGGTGGGTGTCATAAATTAAATCACTTGAATGGGAAGCAGCAGGCATTGTTCAGCAAGTGGTTGGGCTAAATTTGCAAAGACTCTGTCAATGTGCCCTACAATGCAAATGCAAACATCCCTCCCCCTGCCAGTCACTCACACCTTCTTGTACCTTCGCTGTTATCAGCACGAGAATCTTATGTTTTTCTTTTTTTTCTTTCCCCCCAGCAGATGCATAAATGCAGTAATAGGAAAGTACGCCCTGTCAAAATGACAATGCGCATTGATTCCTCCTATCTTGATGCCTTTGACAGGAGAGTTTATCTAAAACTCAAGAAAAAGTGTGCTACACACCACCGCTGCTTCATCAATAATTGAAGATGATATTTGGAGGCAACGCTGCTTCCTTAACATAAAATGACATGATCGCAGTTAAATAAAAGTAACCGCCATAAATATTACACTAACAATGCCTTGCTGGAAAGGAAATGGTTGTCATGACAATGGGTTGGGGTATTCCATTGCAAGCTGCAAACCCACAGGGTTCTAGCAAGTTTTGGCCATGGTTATGAGATCAGGACCCTGGTTAGCTCCCTGGGCAGGCAGCCTCAGAAGAGCAAATTAAACATGTTGCTCTAGCAGTGGCCTAAAGCTCTGCCCTCACCCTTCACTCTGAGGCATAGCTGTCAACTTTTCCCTTTTCTTGTGAGGAATCCTATTCGGAATAAGGGAATTTCCCTTAACAAAAGGGAAAAGTTGACAGCTATGCTCTGAGGTGAGGCTAGGCAGCCTTCTGCTACTCCTGGGTGCAGAGTAATAGTAGCAGCCTCTTTTTTCATGATGGATAATTCCAGGAAGAGGATAAGGCTTCCTCCCTGGCTGAAAGCAGACAGCAAGAGAGCTGGTTCTGGGATCTCCTCTACCACCAAAATCTCTGGAATGGTGGGTATTCTGGGATTCTTTGGCTGTGGTTCCTGTTCCCAGCCTTTTCCATCTTCCATGTCATCACAGTCCAAGTCTGGATCCATGACAGGTAGAAACTTTAAAGGGGATCCAGAAACAGATACAAAATTATCTTTAGGAACCAGTTCAGAGGTTTCCGATTATCCTAATACAATTCACCTTGGTGTGAGATAATTTATTTGAGGGATAGGTGAGCTCATACACCACATCCAGTCTTTTTAAGACTACTTGTGTCAGGACTTTACTGGTGCCCATATGTCCATATATCACATGGGAAAGGTTTGGGGGAGTAAGTCAATCCATACAGTCTGCAAACTCAGATTCCTAGTGGCATTAATGAGTTGTCCCATCAGACACAGAGCCCCTTTCAATATTTCTTTCTGTGTTGGCAAAGCTGACAAAGAACACATCTGCTACCATCAGAATGTGCCATCATTCCAAAGTGTGACAGCACCTAAAGTTTAGAACTCCCTGCCTATTGACAACAGGCAGCTGAGTTTGCTGTATTTCTTTCAGGGAGTGCTTAAAATGTTTTTCTTTAGGCAGACCTATACAGACATAAGGGACACAGGTGGTGCTGTGGGTTAAACCACGGAGCCTAGGGCTTGCCGATCAGAAGGTTAGCAGTTCGAATCCCTGTGACGGGGTGAGCTCCCATTGCTCAGTCCCAGCTCCTGCCAACCTAGCAGTTCAAAAGCACGTCAAAGTGCTAGTAGATAAATAGGTACCACTCCGGCGGGAAGGTAAACGGCGTTTCCGTGTGCTGCTCCGGTTTGCCAGAAGTGGCTTAGTCATGCTAGCCACATGACCCACAAGCTGTACGCTGGCTCCCTCGGCCAGTAAAGCGAGATGAGCGCCGCAACCCCAGAGTCACCCGTGACTGGACCTAATGGTCAGGGGTCCCTTTACCTTTACCTTTATCCAGACATATACAAATTACGCCCCCCCTCTCTCCTTTAGCAACTGTTGAATTTAATAACCTTTTGAATGTTTTAAAGTACCTGGTTTTGGGGGTTTTTAATGAGAAATTCAATATTTTTGTAAACAGCTTAGAGGTTTTCTTACAATCAGGCAGTACATACATTTTGTTAAATAAATAAATAAAAGTGAGTACTCCCATTTGCTTCACCAGTAGTTCAACTGGGGGCACTATTAAGAGCTAAAAGAGATTCTGCCATTGAGCCCTCTGTAACCACAATGTTGTTCATTTATCTTCAGTGACACATCCACAATCTTTACTCGTCATAAGCAAAAAGGACAAACCTTTTCTACCTACACTGTATTTTTTTAAATGAAAAATGAAGAGCAACTTTTTTTAAAAAAACCACGGTGTTTTTAAAGCACACAGTCTATTGAAAAATAACAAGAGTCCACACTTCACAACAAACGAAGGATTAACTGAACGGTTATATAGCTCTTACCCTCGGCCCTGGCCACATTTACTTGGAAATGAGTTGCCTGAATCACCCAGGTATCTGAGTAGTATACGACAGGCCTCCTGCATAGACTGGATTTTCTCTACTGCTGCAAAATATTTCTGTCAATCATCTGCAACAATGCAGTGGTGAGTTCATGCATCAACGCTCTATGGTGCTCACATTTGTATGGCATTGCTAATTGTGCAACCTTGCCTGCCAT
Source organism: Lacerta agilis (assembly GCF_009819535.1). NCBI lineage: Eukaryota > Metazoa > Chordata > Lepidosauria > Squamata > Lacertidae > Lacerta > Lacerta agilis. The sequence continues at coordinate 49,547,886 of NC_046321.1, forward strand.
CTTTCAGATCATCCAGGTGCCATTTAATTCACCCTAATTATAAAATGATTCACTCACTCATGCACGATATGTGCACTGGATGCATGCCTAACATTGGTTCTGTCCCAGCAACCTGCCCCACCACCTGACCTCTGCATGTTTAGTGCCACATCTGAAAGGGGTGATTATGTACATACACCTGCACACACAGTCTCCCCAGTCATGTAGGGTTCTTGAGCTCATGTACAACGTTTCCTGCATAGGTATCCTTTCACTTTCTTTGTTATTAATAAGCCAATTGATTTTTATTACACCTTGATTGCCATGTGATCCCAGTTTACATACTAAAAACATATACATACGCACAACATAATTGAACCAAATTAATCAATGCAATGTTAAAACATTGTTGAAATCTTTCCATAGACTAACTCTGTTTACTTCTTCTGAGTATAAAGACAAATGACCTTCTTGTATCAGCCCACCTTCCCACCAGAAGCCCAAAGGAAGAAGTAGATCCTTAACTGCACCAAAAGTTGAACAATGCTAGTACCTGCTATATCTCAAAGGGGAGGACATCCCACATTTGGGGTGTCACAGTCAAGAAGGCCCTAGCTTGAATCATCAAACAATGGGCTATGCTTGGAGGTGGAATTTCAATAAAGGTCTCCATAGGATGTCTTGATGTCCTGACAGGACAACGGAGGGAGAGCTGCTCCTTCGGTCCCATGTCAACCAGCATTTATATGTCAGCATCATAACATCAATTTGGACTTGGTAGCATCTAGGCCAGGGGTCCCCAAGCTAAGGCCCGTGGGCCGGATATGGCCTGCGCGAACCAATTATCTGGCCCCCGCCAACCCCCGCTGCCTGCTCTTACCAGCACAGCGCGGCTGCCCACCTCTGGGTCGGTGCGGCACCAGAAATAGCTTTTACGCATGCGCAAACATAATTTCCAGCACACTTCCGGGTCTGCGGAGGGTCGTGCGCACGTGCACAAGCTATTTCCGGTGCCCCGCCGTGCCAAAAGTGCACCGGAAATGACGTTTGCGCATGCGCAAAAGCTATTTCCGGTGCCGTGCCATGCCAGAAAAAGCGAGTGCACGAGCGTATGGGCGCGTGCTCCTCCGGCCCGTCGCGCAATCGGCGCCAGAGGAACCAGCCCAATGCTAGGTAAGTTTGGGGACCCCTGATCTAGGCAACCAGTACAGACTCTTCATAACCAACCTAGCTGAAATAACTAGCTGAAATAATCAAAACCCTGGCAGCTGCATTCTGCACTAGCTGCAACTTCTGAACTGTTTGCAAGAGCAAACCCCCACAGGGCACATTACAGTTATTCAGCTGGGAAGAAACCCAAGCATGGATAACTGTGGCCAAGCTACAGGTATCTCTGTGAATGACTGTAGCTGGTGAACCTGGTATGCCCGGCAGAAATCTTTATTTCCTGGTTTTCCTTCTTGATTATCCTTCCCCTGACACAATAGCATTGCTCTGCTAGTCTGGATCCAGTCTTTGGGGTTTATATAGTGGCTATTCTCAACCAAGTGCCCAAAAGCAACTTTATGAGCACCTTTATGTAAATATAGAGGACCACATAAGCCCATTACACCTGGATATTAACTTGAGGTTAAATAGAGAATGTGCTACCAGTATTTTACCACTGCCAGTACTGCTATATGATAATTCAATTAATTCCTTTTATGATGGCAGTAAAGTTTAGAATAACGGCAACATCTTACATCCAGTCATGAAATTAACTAGTGTTTTCACTGCACCAAGGTTAAAGTACTTTTGCAGTATATGGAGAAGAATTTCTTCGTATAGATTAATTTCCTTTCTATCTAGAAGCAACATAAGTTGCTGCTTAAAGTACCCTTCAAACTGGCAAGGAAATATTTTTTCATTGACACTTTCATAACTATGATTAACACACCTCTATTATAGAGGGCACCTAACTCAACAGTCTATGTGTGTCTCTGTGTACCTAGTAATACAATGACATTTTCACTAGCACTTCTCACAATCAAGTGTTTATGTTCACAGTCAACAACCCAAGTGGGTTATTTACCTTGTATGTCTTCCATTAGGACTTTGATCAACATCAAGCCTAAGTGGTGGAAAACACCTTCTGTCACATTTAGAAGTAATTATTGGTCAGCAAAGGTCATCTCTTGAGTAAACTATCCATGTCACGGTGGTGTTCACACTTTTCTAGACTTCATAGTTTGCTTCGCATTAAATGTGGTTTAGAAGCAATTCATAGGCCACCGAATAATCCATGGGTACAGAAAATGCACATGCCTTCATTTTCATGTGCCTTTATTTAAATAACATCTGAGCTTATAAGGGCTTTTGTAGATGAGCTATCATATCCACCTCTTTAAGGAAAATGTTATTGCTACTAGAGATCTAATCTTCCACTGCAGGGTTTCGGGTTTCTTTGGGCCAATAATAACACATGTATAACACATTTAAGAGGATTCAATAACTGAAACAGCACCCCTAGAATGGAGCCCATTGTTAATATCCCACTATTTGCATATGGAGGCTATGGCCAAGAGACAATTGTTTGCAGACATGTGCAGTCATTTATTGAAAGGGTAAAAAACAAAACTAGCAAACCTCATTTGTTTCAGTTATAAAAACAAATGGGAATTTGAATAACTTATTTCTGAATGAAAAATCCATGCATTTATCATTCATTCCTAATTACAAGGTGTGGGGTAGTGCACACAGGTAGCAAAAAGCTTACAGGGAAAAGAGAGTAGCTAGGCCACATTTAGCCAAAGATTCCCCACCCCTGAGTTAGGCTTTGCTTGTATGCCTTTGTTCAAATCTCTATAAAATGAGGACCAATTCTTTCACATGCCTACCTGCTGAATATCTGGCTGAGGTGAGAATGGAGCTGAATATTTTCTTGCTCAGCCAGTTAGCCACTACTATAAACCAGCCAAGACACAGGACCTCATCCAACACTAGGTGCAGTTACTTCACAAGTCTCTTTCCTAAAAGCAACTAGGAGCCTGGGTTAGTCTGAAATCTCTTATCTCTTTCCCAGGGATTCCTTTTCTGTCTCCATTCGGAAGATGTAGATTCTTTGTACCAACTTCATTTCCCCCATGGAACTTGTTAGTGATGATGTCTGGTTTTGAAAACGTGTGATGTTTTTTTACCAACCAAAGAAAGATTATTTTGTCTCTCTGTCTGAAAATATGGTCTGGGGTTGGAAACAAACAGTGGCCCCATGAGTGGTAACTAATTGTCCATTTTGTCAGGCATCTATTTCCAGCTGTGGCCTCACGCTAGATATTTCTGAGGATGATGAAAAACCTTACTGCCCAGGAAGGAGACAGAGTCATGTGCAACAGTGCAAAGCAGCAAGAAAATCTGAATGACTGAATAGTGCGGTCTTGACAGAATCTGATGCCAGTGTAAAATGGCTATTGCTATGCTATGTAGTCATCATTATATTTCTAATCCTGCTTTTCTAGAAAGCAAGTATTTAAAAATGTGGCACTGGCACTGTAAGTTGCTTGCAATGAATTGCTCTCCACATCCTAAGCATCATTAATGTCTTTAAAGAGCCACAAAAATATCAGTTGGAAATCTATTTGTGCCTGCAGGAGCTATAGTCTGCAGCCTTCCCAGGGCCAATAATAAAGGGAATTGACAATTTAAGTTGTTATGCTTCCCAGAAGCAATAGGCTCCTGGGTATGCTTCCAAGGTCCTTTGCTACTAGAGTTTTTTCATTTCCTTTTGGATCAATGGGTAGAGCTAAGGACGTAGTGAGCAATCCTGAATTTGTCAATCTGAAATTACAATTCATAGAATTATAGAATTGGGCAAATCCCCTGCAATACAGGAACCTTTTGCCCAACATGGGGCTCGAACCCGCAAACCTGAGATTAGCAGCATTTCTAGCTTTAGTTCCATTCTACACTGCCATTCTTTATTCTCAGCTACACTGCCAGAACCAGAGTGGGATGACAAGAAAAATCATTTTGTGGTGGGCCCACAGCATCAGTGTTATCAGTTCACAAGTTGTGCCCTGTGCAAATGTTCCCTATATCCAGTGAAAGACCAAGGCCTCAAAAGAAAATTTGCAGACTAGGGATGGACAAAACCATCACAACAACGAGTCCAGAAGCATTTGAATTGACTCGGCGAAGTTATCATAAGGAATAAAAAACTCCACAGTGGATCATAGGAGCCAGAATGGTTTCCACAATTCAATCCACTCTAGAGAACAAGCCGCTCTTTTCTATGTTCTTCATTTTAAGAGATGGGGTCTACATCCTTTGCTCCCCAAAAGGCATCCTCTTTCCTCATTGGATCAGAGGAGTAATAGAGTGAAGTAGGAGATCGAGTGCAGCTAGCTCTCACATGCCAAATATATCTGATCCAGTGTTTTTACATATTCTTCACTGGGTTGGAAACTTTATGAATGTAAAGAGTACAACTTACTTCCCCACATGCCCCAAGTTCATGCAACAAAATCTCCTTACCTCCACCACAATACCTGGAACTAAGTGAAAAATGGCAGATCATTGCTAGACCCATTCCATAAATCCTTCTGTCCACACCCAAAGCTGTGGTCCTGGGCCACATTTCAATGAAGATGAAACCCCACCCACAGTGATATTGACATTTACTTTGTTTAAGATCTAATTTTCTTTTCTGATGATTTCTGTAATAATTGTATATCATTATTTATTTGGGATAAGCCCAAACTGCTCACTACTCAAGAAATCTTCAGTGGTGTCAAGTAGCACTGCTCTCTTTTGATGATATCTCTGTGATGTCTTTGAAAATGTGCACCTATTGATTTATATTGCCCTCTCTTCCTCACTGTCTCAATTTGTTTTGGATGGATGCAGCCAGTTACCAAGAAGAAGAGGAGATAGTGCAGAAACAGCAGCACAGAGTAGAAATAATATTTCTGTACAGGATTTAAAAAGGTGAATATTCTCACTGTATAAGTGGGGTTGTTGTTGTAGAAAACGTTTATACCTTATATAATTTATCAGAAAATAGGACAGGTTGAATATTCGGGACAGTCTTAATGCTCAAATACCTTCTTAATGACCCTTAGTTACCTGTATTCTGATTTCATATTGACGTATTTTATATTTACAGGTATATCTTCACTTTCTTGAAAACCACAGTGGCAGGATCAAAAGAAAACCGGTTCTTTTCCAATAATTTCATATTTCTAATGCTGGTTTGACATTTCTTTCTGCACAATCCTGCATTTTAACTGAAGGATTCCTGTTTCACTGCCAGCACTCATTATGTCTTCAAATTCTATTAAACAATTCCTTACAAATAACTCCAATTTCAAAATAAAATAAATAAAATAATTTTTAAAGAACCAAGAAAACTGGTGAACTCCTAGATATATAAAGCTACCCCCTATTGGATATAAGGAGTTTGCACTATGTTCAACCTCAACTAACTAGTCTACATGGCAGAAAATGTTCCTAGACCTCTGTGGAGTTCTCTTGAGTTCTAAAAGATGTATAGTGTAGCACTGCAAACAGCAGGTGCATTCATCACCCTAGATGCTGCTACGTCTTCTAGATGGCCATTGAAAACAACAGCTAACTTGTCACCCAGAAGCTTCTCCACTCCCTGTGATACATTGATGGGCATCTTAATAATCTGGCCTCAGACAGGAGGCACCTCACGCTTCCACCAGGACTATAATAACTCTTTCACACACAAACACTCATCAACCTGAGCCTAGACTAGTTCCCCCAAGGGGATTACTTTCTGGACCTTCCTGCATAACTCTGATAGGATATAAACGTCACAAAATAAATGCACTCCACTTTCCATAGTATGTTGTATTGTCCAGGCAGGGGCATTTTATGACCCATGAGAGCAGCACTTGACCAGACTGTGCAACGCTGATGGGATAAAAATCAGGCCAAATCTTTGTTGACAGTAGAAGGCAGATTAATAGCTAGCATGGCCTTGGGGCCAGGATCAGTTCATAATTCTACAACCCCACATGGATAGAATGGGTCTGCTGGGTTTGGACTGCCCCAGACCCATTCCATGGGAGTTAGGCAGTGTTGAACCTTGCCGTGGTGTAAGCCAATCAGGTTGAGAGAGAAAAACAGTAATTCCGGGCCCTGTCAACCAGCGACCCCAAATTGCTCAGTGAAGGGTCTAACCTGAGAGTAAGTGGGTGGGAATCTCTCAAGGAGAAATGGCCCTGAGCTCCAGGGGAAGCACCCTTAAATAGGCTTCCCCCTCCCCTTTGCAAGGACTTGCGGGACAGCTTTTTCCCATGAGCCCATCACACAGGCAACGTACTGGGCAAAACTCTGCCCAGTATTTTGCTGCAATCTATGGGCCCCAGCACTGGCAGCCAAAGGAACCCTGCACTTATTGGGTGTGGAACGGGACTTACTGGAAGGAGGAATCAAACTTAGCTAGGGTTGCCATATTTCAGAAAGGAAAACCAGGACACCCTGACAGTGTCCACCTTTTGGAAATCCATCCCCCATCAATTCTGCTTTTGAAATCCCAGTAATGTCTGGACATATGGCAGCCCTAAGTCCTCCCCTGTTGAAATCAACCGCAAATGTTTTGGGTGTGGCTGCATTGTGCCCTTGTTTTCCAATTGTGGCTCACTTACAAACATTAGGCAGGCTATTTTGTGCATATTACATTGCATAGGAAGGCCACCGATATGATTTTTTTTAAAAAGATCAGATGATGATCATTTGCGTAGCTTACTGACAAGTCACAGCAGTAGTCCTTTATATTCATTTCAGAGGGGATGAATCATGTCTACATTTTGTGCCACAGTTGGTTGCTGGGCAGTTGTCTACAAGAAGCTTAAAAGGCGAGGGCTTCTAAATGTAATTAACTCTCATGGAGGATAAATTTCACTTTCGCTGTTTCCCCAAACTAATGGTGCACTTTGATACTTCATTGAAACAGTCCATTCTGAACCATTTTTCTAACCATTTCATGAAATGTAACTCGTAACCAAGAAAATGGGAAAATTCATCTTCATGATGTCTCACATCATCCAAGGGCTGAGTGAAGGAAGAAGGTCTAGGAAGAAAGTACTCTTCTGACAGGATAGTATATCAGAAAGTTGTAGAATACCTTCCACAAAAGTCTACCACAGTCTGTTTCCTTTGTTCCCATGAACACTCCTTGTATTTTACTTCTGTCATGGCCTAGGTAAGACTACATATCCAATATTCCGGATTGTCTTGTACTCCTATTCATCCCCGATTTCAAACTACCAGGGCTGTCAACGTGGAGGAGAAAAATACCATAAAGAAAAACACACTGGCTCACTGACTCAACTTCTGTAGCTGCAACGCTTTGAAGACTAGGAAGAACTAGGATGACTTTGTCATGATGTGAGGCAAATTCTGAGGAACAGTTGTGTAAAACTGAAGACTCCATGTTGCTGCATCTACAAAAGATGATCCAATGAAACACCTGTATCGTGTTTAGAAATGGTAGGCGAAAGCTCCTCTTAATTTCCTCCCCAGAAAACTCCTCACAAGTAAATATTTTTTTAAAAAAAAATACTTGGAGGAGAAACTCCTGTTCAAGGGTGCTAACTTAAATAAAATATTGGGGGAAGTAGGTAAGCCATGCTCTGCATAATTGATCACAAGACACGGTGTACAAACAAAATTTCAATGGCAAAGGCCATCAACTTTGGGAGCCCCAGTTCCCTCAAATCTTTTAGAGGGGTCTAAATGGCTCCTATGCCAGTACAATAGCCTCAAACACACACTTCTTTTTCCTGCTGTGCATGAATGGCTTCAAACTACAGAAAAATTACTGCTGTTTAGTTTAGGCAATACAATACCTCACAGATTTATTTTTATTGGCTACTGCAGCTCTAGCAGTACAGGAAAAGTATTTGCAATGGCCCAGGTGTAGGTCTATGACTAGATTAGATTTCAGTCAATTATCAAAACGAAATTTCACAAGTCATAGAACTACATTTTTACAACTCTGTAATTCAAGTGGTGAATATGGGTTTAGGAGTCATTAATTCAGAATTTACCTTAATGTGTATCAAACTCAGAGTTCACTGTTGGCCTGTGCTAATTTCTAACTGCTCCCCCCCCCCAATATACAGTTTGGGGTCACAATGAGGATAAAGGAGCACGAAGGTGAGGCAGAGGGTTGTGGGGATGTTTTCAACACAAAAACGGATCCTATTACAAAATGTTAACAAAGTTACATGTGTAGTAGCCACTATGTAAAGAAGTGATGGTAGCTTAATGCTGGAGCAAATGCTATACATGCAGAGGTTCCTGGGCTTGAAAACCCTGGTATCTCCCACTAAAAAAGTTCAGGTAGCAGCTGATGGGAAGGACCTCCACCTGGGCCCCTAGAGCAGTCTTCGCTAACCTGGAGCCCTCCAAATATTTTGGACTACAACTCCCATCAGCCCTAGCTGGGGCTAATGGGAGTTGTAGTCCAAAACATCAGAAAAAAAATCAGGTCAGTGAAGGCTCCTCTAGAGTGCCCCTTCCATAGACATCTGGTGGTGTGGCCTGATATAAGGTAAATTCCCATAATCAGAGCACTTCTACAAGAATTCTGGTCGCTCCGGAGAGAAATTGCTAAAACTCAAGGCAGGTTATTTAAAGGCCGAGCTATGGATCCCCTGAAAACACCACCCCCTTTTAAACCATTTTGACAGCTTTGCAATTGTTCGAGATTAGAAGTCAGGATTGCATAGTGTTCTTTTCCTTTTTATGTCAAGATATCCCCCCCCCCCCTCACTTGCTTCCTCTGTTTAATGCAGGCTTTATGCCAAAATTGTCTTCAAACGTCTGCTATGCCAGATGTCACCCTTTTGCCCTTTTGCTCTATCGGCAGATTTTTCTTTTAAGAGCAGCTGAAGCCGCAGTTAGTGAGCACACATTCTTATTTAGAAAAAGGGATGTTGTGAATAACGCCCTTTGTATTCTCAACTCCCACGAAACCTGAGGGACTTTGTATACATCTACTATTACACAACTTTAAAAAAAATTGTTCACCTTCAGTGTGATCCTACCATTGCTAAAGGCCATATTGAGACTAAGAGGAACACATTGTGTATTTCCCCTTTGCTCTGGCACAATACAAAGAGTCACCGAGTTGTGTTCATGCATCGTGATGGTCACACAAAAGACCAGAAATGACCCAGGCAGTGAAATGGTGGAGCGAGCAGAATAGTTGATCACCTTGGTTCAGCACTATCACTAACATGACACACAAGGTATAGAAATAAAATGAGCCTCAGTGCAGCCCCTCTTCACACACATGATTCACTCAAAGCACATGTCTTCCACCAATTCTGGGAACTGCAGTTTACCACTAACTGAGCTCCAGTTCCTAGCACCCTTAAGAAACTGCATGTGCTTTAAATGTATGGTGCTAATGCACCCACTCTCTCACACAAACACATGCACCAGAGACACGATTCAACTGGCACCCTGCTTCCTCATTCCTACACAACGCTGATCTGGCGCATTGGAGCCGGTCTGGACTGTAGATGCAGCATGAGTTCCATGTGAACTTCCCTCCTTGCCAGGACAAGAAGAGCATTTCCTCTTTCATCTGTCTCTACCCCCTCCAGCCGCTCCATCTGCAGTGCCACCTGCCCTTACTGTACTGCTCCTTTCTTATTCAGCCACTGCCGAACTATGGAAGACTATGGATCTGCACTGCTGTGACTACTCAAAAGGGGGGCAGAGAACTGGGCCGTGCATCATCATCATCATCGTCATCATCATCGTCATATTTATACCCTGCCCATCTGGCTGGATTTCCCCAGCCACTCTGGGCAGCTTACAGCATATATAAAAACATAGAGAAACATCAAGCATTAAGAACTTTGGGATATAGGGCTGCCTTCACTTAGTTCTCAGAAGCAGAAGATGTATGGTAGAAGGGGGCCATTATCTTCTCCACACAGCTGAGTTGGTGCCTGTTTTGCAAGAGCACCTTCCCATTTCATCAGCCACTGGCAAGGTTGCCACAGGAGCCCTTTGGACAATGTTACCTGCCACCATGGAGGAGATTGGAATGCACAGGAGACAGGAAGGAGGACTACCACCTATGATTTCTGTACCCAGGGTGCTCCAGTGCTCTCAGTAGCAGCTTCAGGTATATGTAGCAATAAGAAGCTAATAAATAGGGTAAGAGTACATACAGTATATTGATTTTTTTTACATTAAATTGCTTTTATAGGTTTAAGATGGAGAACTACATTTTATATACTGCTTGTAAAATAGGCTTGCATATGAAGCAGAAGAGGTCATGAGGGGAGGAAGAAAGTCTCATTTAATAATAACCCTTTTATGGTTGAAAAAGAAGCCCTCTTGATTTTTTTAAACATATAATACACTATACTGAACAAAAAAGTTTGTTATCATATATATAGCCACACTTACCCTTAGAGATGCCATCCTTTATGTATATATGATATCCATCATCAGAAGCCGACTTGATTTTTGATCGAGGGTCATGTCTAGAACTCATCAGAAGGTTGGGGAGCTCAAAAGCACTGGCCATGAAAGCAAAGTGTCTGCTTGCTTTTGGTAGTAGCAGGTGGACAGGAGGTCTAAATGCAATTGTATAACTTGATTTGAGCGTCTGCCCTAAACCCCAACATACTCAGAGGCAAGTCCTGATAATGCACAGTCCCAAGGTCAATGCTAGAGAAGAGTCAGACAGTCCAATTGTCAAATACAGTTTCAGGTCCAATGCAATGAGAAGGGTTCAGAATCCAACTGTAAGGTCAGGTTCCCACCTCTGCAGAAGATCCAGGGTTGGAATCCTAGGGTCAGTCCCAAAATCACAGGCCACCGGCGTTCCCAAAGCGGCCAAGCCATTGTCCATCAACTGTAGAAGTTGAGCAGACACAGAATGTCTGCCTTGCTTCCCTTTCCCCCCATTCCAATTGTACTTGATACAACTGAGCTTGCTCCAGCTGAGAAGCTGTGTCTCTCCACTTAACAAAACAAGCGATCTTCACCTGCCCTGAGCTTAATCAAGCTGAGTGGCCACAATCCTCTTCCCACACCTAACAAGTCTCATGATGTTCACCTGATCAACTAGTAAGCTGTGCTGTGCTCTCTCGCCAGCCTCAGTCTGTTAAAGGGCACTTTCCACTGTTCTTGTTGCCTCAGAGCCTGCTGTGTTCATGGAGATGGAGACACTTCTGGTTCTGGTAATGTGTCACTTCCCCTGACCCCTGTGACCTGGTAGCTGCCCCTTCAATGTCCTCTGATGTCCCTTGAGTGCCTCCTAAGTCCCCAACCTTCCTTTCCCCCCCATCTCCAGCTTTTCTTGGTGTGTACAAATTGTGGCTACACCGCCGCTGGGATCCTCTTCCCCTTCCTCAGTGTCCTGCCAGTTCATGCCAGCTTCACTCTAAGATCATTTGCCACTGTACATTATGTTTATATCACGTGGCGTGTTATGAAAACAAGCACAATTCTCTGAACATAGCAGAGGTACAATGATCTCATAAAATGTGACACGGAGAAGGCAGGGAAAGGATGCTAGTTCATTTGAATATGTGCTGCCAACCCAGCTTTGATCACCAATCTTTACATGTTGTGCAGAATATAAAGCCACTGATTAATGGCCTTACATGTAAAATGACCTGCTGTCACTCTGCTCAAAATGAACATTTACATAATGTAAAATATTTTACATTATGTAAATGTTTATTTTGAGCAGAGGGATATCACACTGTTTCTTCAACAAATTGGTCTTTGAATTTATGCTTTAACCTGAAGATCCGTTTATGAGAGCACAAAGGAGCTGCGAGTATTTTACCAAAAGGTCAGGTCATTTTCAACTGCTCCTTGTTCCTCCATTGTAGAAATTCTAAAAGAAACATGACAGACACAACACTATTTACCTTGCCAGGAATAAATGTCAAAGTCATATGAAAAAGAAAGAACCCTAAACTTTTTAAAAAAAATAAAAAAAATGGAGGGCAACTTCAAAAATGCAAATTAACACCAGCAGAGAAATATTGGGCAATTTTGTTTTGCAAGGAGGATACGGCTAATGTACTCACATGCCAGAGGTATATTTCCACTTCCCAACAGTTGTTAATGGAGCTTGGAATTTTGATTCTAATTAGGTCATCAACAACTCCCTTCTCACATTCACCTGCCTAGACCCAGACTGCCTTGTCATTAGGGCAGCTATATCAATACTAACTTAAGAGATGGAAATGTCTAGGGCTGACATCTGCTATGGCCTATGCCTCAGGAGTTACATGCCCTCCCTGAGCAAGAGAACCACAAGAAGAACACTGTGAATGAGCTGTAACCCCAAGAAACTGGAACGGCTTTGTTTCATTTTGGTGCTTGTTTCTATTGTGTATTTTTATTCTTTGGACTGCCCTGACATCTTTGGATGAAGGGCAGTATGCAAATATAATAAATAAATTAAATTAAATAATCCCAAATGTTACAAACTTTGTAAGCTTTCGGACACGTTTATTGTGCTTCTTTTTGTATTCACAGTTCTTCATTTGGGGTCTCTGGGATTCCCAACAAAGGACTCATGCAGAGGAAAATAGCATGTAAGTTTCAAAGGCAAACAATAGCAATAGCCTCTCTTAATCCTATATTATATAAATGACCCAACTAAGAATAAAACAGAGCACCACCTGCTTAAGGTTCTGTCTTTCAGGGTGTCCCCGCAGATCCTCTCTTGGACACTGTCGGCACCAGCTGCTCTCCCCTGAAGCTTGGTCACACTGGTCACAGAGGGGAAATTGTGTTCGCTTGCCTCAGTTCTGCAGCCATTTTCTTAAACTGGGTCTCGGCATATGTGCAGTGCAGGTTCCAGGCTATCTTGCACCCTAGGCAAGGCTAACTTCTTGCGTGCGCACACCCCCCCCCTCAAATTGCTAACTTCAATTTTCAAAAACAGAAAAAATAAAATAAAAGCACAACACTTGAAACTGTTTATTTTAAATTACAATAATAAGTAATACGGCTGTCTTTGATAATCACTTTCAAATACAAAAGAAAACGTTTGAGCACACAAATCATCTTGCATAATCTTGCAAATTGGGGTGTTAAAATTAAAGTCTCTTAAATGTTTCAATTTCAGGCACATCAAAATCTCACTGGAATCTTCACATGCCGTTTCCTCTGCTGGTTTTGCCACCAGCTGCTTCAGGTGAAGTGCTGATGCTTGGACACGTTCAGCTGATAAATAGTTGCCAGGCCAACTAGTCTCTTTTCTGCTGCGTTGTTGAGAGTATGTAAGCTGTTATAGTTTTGAGCTTTGAGTTACTGTGTTCACCACTTGCCACTGAAAGTGTGAGAAGGAGCCTTAGAGCAACAGAAACATTAGGCACATTATCTAGGACGTTTTGTTGTAGGATGAAGATATGTACTCCTTCTGAATTTGGAAGTTTCTAAGCCATTGATAAAAGTTCACAGCACAGATCTTCACCATCAATATATTTGTTTCCATTGTGCATCAATGATTTTTCCTAATTCTTGCAGGCCTTAAGTACATCTTAAGTAGATTCCCCCCCCCATATATTGTATATATCATACCAGAAGTCAAATCAACATACAATCATTATTGTATGTTCAATGTGATTAATGTCAGGTGTGCAGTCCAAAATAATTGAGCAGTATTTTGCTGAGTTTGCATGCCCTAATGGTGACCAAGAGACCGATATTGATGAATTGGAAAAATAAAGATATGATACCCTTTAATCAATGGATTGACGATATGACATCACCTATGAACGGACTGCTTACAGGCGCAGACTTTGCTTGGATAAATATGATATTTGGAAAGACTATATACAAAATGTAGTAGGCTATTAATATTTACATAAGTATTAAAATAATAACGCTATACCAATTTATATAAGAATGTATGGGAATATCGTATATTGCATTTTTGCAATATATATATAATTTTTAATATGTATATTCGTTGTTCTTTCGCCGTTTACTTTTCCTTTTTCTGTATCACTTTATTTATTTTAATTGAAATCACTTCAATGAAATATAAATAGCAAGATATTGCATGTACTAAATATTCCTGCTTTATAGCACCTGCTAGAAGCTGGGTAAGCTCATGTTGGATCTCTTTTCCTAGGTAGCCATCTTTATTAACTCTGCGCTAATGTTCATTCATGATAGTATCAAAAGGGGCTAGATATTCTATAAATTTCAAAACATTTCCATTGCCAGCACTATACAACTTTCTGTTGTACCACAGAACACCAAGTTTTGCATGCCAAGAACTCTGACCCAAGCAATCAAGCGTTCCAAGATTTGTCGCCAATATTTTTCTTCTTGCCTAATTTTCTGCTGGTTAACACCATCCATTGCTTTTCCTTTAGATAAGTGCCAATCAAGTTGTCTCTGGGTCTGATAGTTTTCTAAATGGTCAGTGAACACTGAATTTTTCAATTTTTCAATTTATGTGAACACTGAATTTTTCAATGTTCTTCAGATCTTTCAAACCTGTTTCATGTAGGGTTGATGAACCATTTTATTTTATTTTATTTTAAAACAACCTACAGCAAAACACACACACACCTTTTGAGGTTGAATATATTGACCGTTAATGGTACCCTTCTTCACCAATTGCTAGTCTCCTCTTGTAGTGTCAGGGGCGTTCCTAGCCCCTTGGCTGCCCGGGGCGGGAAGCCAAGAGGCACCCCTGGGGGGCGGGGCATCGCGGCGCGTGCGTGCGTCATGACGTCATGACGCACGCATGCGCGGCAACGGCCCGGCATCCCCGGGGGCGGGGCATCGCTGTGTGTGCATCATGACGCACGCGTGCGCGGCGACGCCCCGTCCCCGGGGTATGCCGGGCGGGGGCTTGGGGGCCTCGGCGGGCTGCAAAGAGCCCTGAAGCCGCTGCCGTAGCGCAAAGGGGTGCCAGGTTGCGGCTTCAGGGCTCTTTGCAGCCCACCGAGGCTCCGGAAGCGGCGGCCCGGCATCCCTGGGGGCGGGGCATCGCTGCGTGTGCGTCACGCACACGCGGCGACGCCCCGCCCCCGGGGATGCCGGGCCGCCACTTCGGGAGCCTCGTCCGTGCAGCGCTGCTGCTCCCGGGGTGACGGAGGGAGCGGCGGCGCGTGGGAGTGGTGGGAGGGGCCGCCGCTTGTCACCCCACGCGCCGCCGCTGCCTCTGTCACCCCGGGAGCAGCAGCACCACACACACCCGCCTAGGGGTGGGATGAGGGGCGGCCCGCCCCCACCGCCCCCACCCTACGACGCCCCTGTGTAGTGTACAGGAGATCATCCTCTGTTTTTTCAGTCTTTGGGGAAATCATGTGATAAAACCTGCTGTGGTTCATGTTATATTACAAACCATTACAAATTATCACTGCAATAGTTAGGCCAGTTAGCAGGGTCACTGTAATTCAAGTCAGGCACAACACCATCTTCTTTTGCAGAATTTGCAGTGCTCTCACTTATCTCAACATCCCCCTTTTCCTTGGCGTGTTTTCTGGCAATACCTTCAGTTTGTGAAGTTTACATCATTTGTAGCACCACCACCACCACCACATTCAGCTCCCTCAGTACTAGTTTCAACAAGAATATAGTCCTATTATTGTTCTTCAGTTGCTTTCTGTGTGCAAAGGTATTTCAGGAAGAATCCGGTGTGTGTGTGTGTTACACAACCTCCAGTAAACTCTATGGCCTATGTATCACATATATACATACAAAACAATTCTAGTGTATGAATTAATTCAAAAATGATAAATTTCTTCAAAACATAAAAGTAAAATGTATAAAATATAACAAAAATTAATCTGTATAAAACTGTGCCCATCAAGGGTCAGTATTACACCCCTCTGTGGTCTGTGCCCTAGGCGCAGATCCTTGCACATGTCTACACTGTAAAGCACTAATGTTCCCAAGTGCCCAATATAAACTTCACCCTATACCTATCAAAGCGAATAATGAGGTCTTATGCTAGCCTGATACTTTGAGATCTCAGGCCTGGGGCTTGAATTACGTGCTCTCGTGTGGATAAATTTCCACTGCCAGACCCAAAACTTTGACCCATTGGAGGGCAAAGTCCAATGGGTACCCCCTCTTCCAGCTCAAGCAAATCCTAGACCCTAATATTGGTTCTATAGGAATTTATCCTCCTGCTCCTCCAGACAAATCTGCAAATCTCTCATCATCACCATTTTTAACATATCTAATTTAGACTGGTGGTGGTGGAGACTCAGATAAGGGGCTTCAATACGCAATCCCTGTGTGCTTGCATCTTGAGCAATCTAAATGCATCAGCACGACTTGCCAGTCCCCCACCAGCTCCTTACTTAGTATTTAAATTCCCTCCCTACATATTCCCATTGTTTGTTAGGTCATTAGTCAATTTTACATCCTTATTGGCCGTAATACTGCTGCGTGCCACGTCAGTTTCTTCAGTGTTTGACAGCTCCAATTCACTCAGTTGCCCTGGTACTGCAAAGGTTAGTTTGGGCACATTTCTCAACCTGCTGCTAAATCCATATTGCATGCCCTTACCACTGAAGATGTCCTGGTACTGCATATCATTTGATATGATTTATGCATGAAGGGCCTTCACAGATTATGGAGATATAAGGCTACATGGTTGTCCTGCTTCCCAGCAAGCCACACACACACACACACACACACACACACACACACACACACAGCTTTTTGTGCATATAATTGCAAAGGTGTCTTGGACTTGTTTTCCAGATGATAATTATCTTCCAATGCAGGGCATTAAATAAATAAATAATCCATTGCAATTTGAAAGTCATGCACGTTGACCAGAGATACCATCATTCTAAAATTAGTTGCGTCCATAGCATCATTTAAGATTATCTTCAGTGCCTGCAAATAATTCTGCATTATGCATGCAGAGCATATTGGAATACTGCCTACATCTGTCTGATACAGAAGGTTAACATTTGTAACATTCTGAGATGTAGTTAGACTATATTTCTTTATTGCTATAATTAGTGAACCAATATTACTTTCAGCTGCTTAAAATGTTCCTGGAGTAGCGCTCAGTCCTCTGAAATCCTTCTTTATCCTAGTGGAAGCAAATGAAGGCCAGTTTAGATCTTCATCTGAAGATACATTATTTTTACAACTCCTGAAAAACTGTACTTCACAGTACTCTCTTTTGGTATTACACTATCACCTTTGTTTATATCGTTCATAATTTAATCATTAAACTTACATTCCAGCTTTGCTAAAAATGTAGTTGGGAGTTTAATTAAGCTTTATGCTACTGTGAAATGGGAAGGGAAGAACTCATCATTTTTATAGAGAAGAAGAAATTGATCCCAAGGGAGATTTAGTGGAAATTAAACTTATGAAGCAATTTGAATACTTGTTTAATAAGTTGTTCCAGCATGTTATTAAATATATGGAGGTATATTTTCATGATGCAATGCATGCAGCTGTTTATAAGCAAGAGGTCCAGAGAATCATCCAAACTAAGTCGAACAAATTTGACTGAATTATGTATAGACACCACCCAAAACCCAACACATTTCCTGAAAGTTACATACACCTGCCTTCAGATGTTCAACCACATACCTCACGGCACACAATGTTTTCCTGTGACAAATTTTCCTATCCAAGGACTGACCAGACCCAGAGTTGCATGGCTAAATTTTGGCAAGATGGATGTAATCTGCGCTGGGATCTGCAGGTGAAGGGTAGGTAACAACAACAACAACAACAACAACAACAACAACAACAACAACAGCCATTATGATAATAATGATGGCGATAAAATAATACCAAGGCCTAGGAAGCAGGACCAGCCCAAGACATTTTAACAACTGGGAAAAAGTGACTTTCCTCCCACCAGGGATTAGTGAAGAGCTACACAAGAAAGAAGGAGGGAATAAAGATCTACATTGGGAACAAGTGGGGGAATCAATTAAACTTCATGCCAGGTGGGTGCAGATCTCAGGAGAGACTCAAGATAATTGACCTTTGCCATTTCCTCCCTAGGGATAGATCAGTGCCTCGTATTTAACAAGAGGCCGCTGTAGAGACAGCATTTTAGGGGGCTGCCAAGGAGGTGGCAGATCTGGCCTCCACAAAGTGTGCTGCAGCTGTTGCCATCATGGTGGCAGCAGCAGTGGTCAATGCATTTCTTGGAGGTGGGGATCTGCTGCCCCTCTGGATCCTGCCAACCGAGGCAGTTGCCTCACCTTGCCTCATGGGTGTGCTGGCCCTGCTAGGAAGGTCCACTGCTGATATCTGCTAGGAATCCTTTGATCAGTACCAGTTGCCTGGGTCTAGAAGCCACCATTTAAATTTCTCATGTGGCAGTACAGTGGGACACTGAAAATGTAAAATGGTGGCTTGCAGCCTGGTGCCAGTCAAAGCCCTGATTCCTGCTTCTTCTGCCACCATATAAGCCTTGCCAGGGAACTCACTTCCATCAGATGGGTGGGGTATAAATAATAAGCTGTTGTTGTTGTTGTTGTTGTTATCCACTCACCATTTCTGTACCAGTAAATATTATTCCTTGGTGTAATCACTCAGAAAAGAATGGCTTTCCGCTGCATATTTCATCTTAGGAAGCTCAAAAAAATATTAACTGGGGACAAAAATGCATACTTCACATCACTTGAGAAAGCAGCACAGCAGCTGAACTGGATTGTGCAGCTGGATGAAAAATGGCAGTGATAGCTATTGTCATTTTATTTTTATTTTTTTTAAAAAGCTGAAATGAAGGGCCACATCCCACCCCTGCAAAGTTGATGCCAAGAGTGCAGAAAAGTGGCACTTTAGTAAAGCTTGACAACCGTCTTGTCGTCTATAGATTACTCTGGTGAGATTAATGCATACAAGATGTCATAGAGTGTAGCAGAAGTAATCAAAATTAGAACGAAAGTTATCAGAACATTGATCGGCTGGTAGTCTAAAACTACAATAAACCATCTCTGCATGAAATGATTTCCAACTTCAAAAAAAAAACACAGAGTGGAATATTAGAACTGTGATACAGACAGACGAAAAGTGATGTTTTCTTTCAGGGAAACAAGGGTGTGTGTGTGTTGCAGATGTGGGATTGCTTTCCTCCCCCACATATATTTCTCTCTCTTTCTTCTGTAGCATTTTGTACTGTTATATTTTCTTGCTCTCTCTCTCTCTCTCTCTGTGTGTGTGTGCTGGATTTAATCACATGGTGGTGAAATGCGGAGTTGCAAACTGGAAAGCTTATACTAATAGTAAGAAGCGATCAATTATAACTGTGCATTTTAACTGCAGTGCCACATTTTAGTGGTAAGCACATTTCCTAGTATTATCCCAGTTGGAATGACTTTTAAAATACAAAAAAGTGAGATGAATAATTTAACACCATGCTGGGAGATCTTTATTAATTAAGGACGTCTTCTAGAGGTGTTATTTTCAACCCACACCCCCATAATGAATATGACTGTTCCTCCTAAACTACTGAAAAAAATAATGAAAGGAAAAGAATGCATCATTTGAATCATAAGCCTTTTGCACAGTGCCAACCAGCTAAGCATTCCAAAACGATTAATGCTCTCTATTGAATTAATGAATCAGTTTTTCAAAGGAGGGGGAAACTGCGTATGGGGAAAAATCTAATTCTCGCAGAAATCCAAACAGAGTCAAACAGTGCCAAAATGTCATTTCTCCCTCTCTGAAACACTTCTCCGTGTTGTGACACCAACACAAACTACATATTACGTTGCCTAGGGCAAGTCCACATTTCTCAATGGTGGGATTTCTACTCCAAAACGAAGCACTTGGGGCAGCTAAGATGACGACTTTAAAATGAAATGGAACTATTAGATTTCTGCATCGCAAGGGGATGGCGATGCTCAGGGTCCCTTCCAACTCTACAATTCTATAATTCTGTTTGAAAATGTAACTAAAGAAATGAATAAGTTTATAAAACAACAACAACAGCAACGCCTTATACAGCCTAGCGGCAAAATTAAACAAGTATCAGGTCTAAGACTGTTGAAAGGAATGTGTTAAAGGGGCAGTGGAAAACTAGTAACAAATGGGCTAGGTGTACCTCCAAAGGCATTTAGTCCCATATCCCGGGTACGGGTGCCCATAATGGGATACAGAAGTCCATAGGGATTTCATAGTTCAGCCCCATACCAGTTTCATTTAATTCTGAAGCTCCATTCTATCCCATTTATGAGCAGATTATTGGGGGGGGATCCTAAAAAGCAAGTAGAGTTTACAAAGAAGAAAGTAGAAACAAGGTGGCCTAAGGGCTGCCTCTCTCTTCCTTTATCTTTACAAAAATAAATAATTTATGCTGCTAAGAACAGTTTTGTGGCTGTACATTAAAAGAATCCATTTTAAAATGTTCCGAGGAAGTGACTGTACATCACAATGTGCAGTCCCTTCCTGGAGAATTGTACATGTGGGCAGCCATCTTGTTTTCTATGCACACACACCAAAAGGGTCTCCGGCACCACCTCCCCTGTTAAAGCCAATTGAGGAGCTGGTGGCTGGAAAAGGTATTCAGTTTATTGAGAGATGCATCAGTCAAGACACAGGGTGAATATGATCACAAAGCCTGTGCCTCGAGCATTGGGGTAAGGAGGTACTTACACATTTTGCAGATGTACCTGGGCCCATGCTTGATATCTATAAGCTTCTGAATTGGCTAGAGTTCTACATGGACAAAGCATGCTAAGCTCCAATAGGTCTTCTCCCCACTTGTGAGGGCTCTCGTGTTTGTCCCCTGCTTGTATTAGCAGTTTCATATATGACTGTAGCAAGGCCACCTAGCTTCCTGTTATGCTCTGTGGTTACAGTACCTGAGTACTTTCCAGACCCATATTTTCCAGACCCTAAAGGTGACATTCACTGTACAGGTGAAACTCAAAAAAATTAGAATATTGTGGAAAAGTCCATTTATGTAAGCAATTGTTTTCATTAGCTACTGGAGTTTAATATATGAGATAGACTCATGACATGCAAAGCGAGATATGTCAAGCCTTTGTTTGTTATAATTGTGATATTATGGTGTACAGCTGATGAAAACCCCAAAGTTGAAATTGTTAATTTGGGGTTCTCATCAGCTATACGCCATAATCATCACAATTATAACAAATAAAGGCTTGACATATCTCGCTTTGCATGTCACGAGTCTATCTCAAATATTAGTTTCACCTTTTAAGTTGAATTACTGAAAGAAATAAACCTTTCCACGATATTCTAATTTTTCGAGTTTCACCTGTATTTTTCGAAGCTGGTATATTCTTATCTCTATTACCAGAGTAGTCTTGCAAATTCATGCAAGCATAACAAGGCTTCTGCTATACCATAAGGGAGTGGGGGACACTTACAGAAAAGAAAAAGGAAACTTTCATGTTAGAAACGTCCTGGTGATAATGATTGTCCACTCATGTCCACCTAGGCCTGAATCCCTTGTGGGCTGGCTATCACAAGGAAGAACGAGCCAGCCCTCCAACCATCTTAAAAGCACAGCATAAGCTCACATGCAGTTCAGTTGACCAATTGACTTAATCTGCAGATCAACATTCCTCCTCCAAGAGGAGGGAAATGGGAATGTTCACTCCAAAAAGTGGAGGGAACCGTAATCCTCCCCAACCCTTATCCTGGATTTCATAAACAGAAAACATCCCTTCCCCTTGCTCCCATCAACCATACTTATGATTGTGGCAGGAATCTGAAAGGAATGGCCAGAGCCTGTGGCATTACTGGGTAACCTAGCTTGACCATGGTGGTCTACAACTATCTCAAACAGATGCAGCATAAGACCATTTTCACCTTGCTGGTGAAAGCCAAGGAGGGCTATGGATCAGGTAGTTAATCCACCACCGGACTCTCCTATGCCCTCCTAGCCTTCAGATCACACAGAGTATTTTCTATGAAATGAAAAAGATATTATAAAATATTGTAACATATAGTAAACATAGCACATTGCCATTTTCAGATCTGTGGCTGCCGGCCTCCACAGTGGTTGCAACTATCATGCACAGAGTGTGAGTCATAGTTGCCTCTTATCCACCCACTGCCTCTCAACCTCCAACAAGAATGGAAATATCTAACAAGCTAAGATTATCTTGTACTGCTATTTTGCTTGTTCGCCTACGTAATGTCTCAAAACATATGTGTTTACCTTCTAAAATAGATCTAGGGCACTCCCCTTGTACTACTCAGAGTTCCCAAGAAGAGCTGCCCATACTAATCCAACACTATAAACCATATGTCATAGTTGGCAATGACTAAGGCAACTTGTCACATTGTCCACACTGTACGGGGGACAAAAATAGCTTTGGGGAAAGGGTACACTGAAGGTCCTCTGCGAGCCTGACCACAATGTGATGGAGTCCCAGTCTTCCTCATATTATTCTGCCTCTAGAAAGCAGACCCAAGCAAATATTAGCAAAACAAAATTGCTGCTAGTATTATTATTATTATTATTATTATTATTATTATTATTATTATTATTTACATTTTTCTCTCACTCTGCCTTCAAGGAATAGCATATGGATACATTATTTGCCCAATTACCATACTGGCCCAAATATAAGCCACACTTTTTTCACCTCCAAATTCCGACCGTGAAAAGTTAAAGTGCAGCTCAAATTCGCAACGTTACAAAAAGTGGTTTTTACGATATCGCTGATGAAACAGACATACGGTAAAACAGAACAGGTGTAAGTTCCTGCGGAATTTTAAGGGAGTGGATTATATTTGGGTATTGCCTTTTTCACTCTCCCCCCCCCCCATGAATTTTAAAGGTGCAGCTTATTTGTAGGTGCGGCTTATATTCGGGCCAATACGGTATTCTCCCAACAACCCTGTTAGGGCTAGGCTAAGAAACACTGACAGGCTCATCTAGTAAATTAATCCAAGGTTTTTGACCCTATCCCAATCTAACTCCAGAAAGCGAACATACACACAGGCATGTTGTACACACACAAGGAAATGTGATCACCAGTGAACCTGTGAGCAGGATTTGAGCTATGAGCCACATAAATTATTAGATTATTACACTGTGGTTATGATTTGATAGATAGAAGATAGGGTGCAGCAGAAGGAGGGAAAAACAACAATTGGAAAAGGGATGGGAAGTCGACAAAAATAAGAGAAAAGACAACATTGTGTCAAGAGTGTATATGTTAAAAATGTTGAAACTTACTAAAATATAATTGAGCGGAAAAAGAATTGTGATCATCAGGTTCAGGTGCTAGAACTCTGATCTTGCTTTAACTATACTGTACCAGCTAGTGTTAATTTTAGGTGATTTGAGCTGGTGTGTTTTGGAAAGCTGTGATGCTTAGAATTTATCATTTTATATTGTCTGCATATTGCATAGTCATTTGGAATTCTGATTTTATGGTTTTATGTGATTTTTAAGTTGCACTGAAAAGACATTGTTTTGGAAAGGCAGCCTAAAAAAATATTTTTTAAAAAAACAAATTATGCAAGGCCATGTTTACTTCTCCAGACAGATCTACGAGGAAATAAGAGCACACTAACTGTGCTAGGAAAAAGTGTTAAAATATACATCTTATAAAACGATAAATATAATCTATCAGGGATCTACTGAGATTTGAAGACATTCACATTTAGAGTTAGATTTCTTCTGATTCTTGGTTCTCGCCCAATCTTTCTTTGACAAGAGTTTCAGCAGCTGACATTCACACAAAACACTGTGAACTTTGCTGCTTTTTCCTTAATCCTGTGAAGCAGACCTTTCAAAACTCATCAGGACATTAATCTTTTTTTGGGGAGAGAGCACCAGAAGAGTTTAATCTTAGGCAAAGTAACCTTTGGTGGTTATCTTTTAAAATCTTATCATAGACCAGCAACACTGGAAATTAATAGGTGAGCATCTTCCCCAACCAACATCCAAAGAGGCCTGCACATTTGTCAGTAAAAAAAAAAAAACATTGGAGATCCTTACTCTGCAGATTCATCTAAAGAAGGAAGATTGTGTACATTCAGTTTCAAATCAAATGGGTCAACACATATGGACAGTTTATTTTTTAAAGAAGATAATTCAGCAGTAGAATTGTATGAACACACATAAGGCATAACCTTTGGTAGCAATGGCAAAATTTCATTTTGTCAAATGCACTGAAATACTCAACCAAACTGATGTCGTTGAAATTCTACTCAATATTGATCCAGAGCCGATTCTAGCATATAGTTAGTTAGCAGAGAAAAAACTTAAAGATGTTGCAGGATCCCCCCAAAATAGACCAGAGGCAATTATATTTCATCCAGCAGAGCTTTACTGCTACTGAAGGCAAAGGAGCATAATGGTCACAAATCCAATACATTCAGGATTGGCACTGTCCATAGGAATTCCATTTGCAGCAGACTTAACTTAAACTTACATTAATTTATAATAAGACATACCTTAACATTAAGCATACTATGTACAGAATACAACACTAGAAGGAAAAGAGATAGAAAGTGAAACCCAGCCTCCTTCTGGCCTATACTGTATTTATAGTCAACATGACCTCAATTGGAAGAGATAAGAGAACCAGTTTAAGCCAGCTGTACTCAGCTTCTCTGAAGGAGTAACCCAAACATCAGAAACCTTCTGCTTGTTTCTTTCACACATAGAGGCTTCCAGAACCTTCTTGAATTAAGATTAGGAAAGATCTCTACACATCAGATCAATACTTTCTGTACTAAGAAATGCAAACTGACAGTTGAGAGGCATTCAAACACCCTTCATAAAAAGTGTCAGCCAGGTAGGTTATAGTGAGACTACCCCCATTTTATACATACATATGTTTAAAGTGTTTAAAGGAAGAAATGGAGGCAGTGAGAGATTTTACTTTCTTGGGTTCCATGATCACTGCAGATGGTGACAGCAGTCACAAAATTAAAAGATGCCTGCTTCTTGGGAGGATAGCAATGACAAACCTAGACAGCATCTTAAAAAGCAGAGACATCACCTTGCCGACAAAGATCCATATAGTTAAAGCTATGGTTTTCCCAGTAGTAATGTATGGAAGTGAAAGCTGGACCATAAAGAAGACTGATCGCCGAAGAATTGATGCTTTTGAATTATGGTGCTGGAGGAGACTCTTGAGAGTCCCATGGACTGCAAAAAGATCAAACTTATCCATCCTTAAAGAAATCAGCCCCGAGTGTTCACTGGAAGGGGCTGAAGTTGAGGCTCCTGTACTTTGGCCACCTCATGAGAAGAGAAGACTCCCTGGAAAAGACCCTGATGTTGGGAAAGATGGAGGGCACAAGGAGAAGGGGACGACAGAGGATGAGATGGTTGGACAGTGTTCTCGAAGCGACTGGCATGAGTTTGACCAAACTGCGGGAGGCAGTGGAGGATAGGGGTGCCTGGTGTGCTCTGGTCCATGGGGTCACGAAGAGTCGGACATGACTGCATGACTGAACAACAACAACAAATGTTTAAAGTTCGTACCAACCCCCCCTTTTTTTTACATGGTTGGAATGCAGCTCACTGCATTAAGAGTCATGCCCATTGCTTCTTTTGCCCCCACCTACAAAAGCTTCTTGATAAGCAAATGAAGCATTTGGTAAATTAGGCCCAAAAAAAATTCTCTTTGCCCTGAACCTAACATGGAGTCCATCTGCTACCAGATAAGATAAAACCCCAGAACAACAGAGCTGTAATCACTATTAAGGCTGCCACTCAGTGTCTCCTTCATTGCTGCTTCTGCCACAGGGTTTAAGCCAAGGGGTCGCAAGACCAACTTATCTATTATTTACTGCAAACTGTTCCCCCATGGGTACAGCTATAAGCAGCGTAATAGATGCAGAATTGTTGGGAACTGCAGAAAGGGAGAGTGGGCTTGTCCTCAGGTCCTGTTTGCAGGTATCCCACAGTCATTATGTTGGCTGCTATCAAAACAGGATGTTGGTCTAAATGGGCCATTCGCCTGACCCAGCAGATTCATATGCTCAGAGGGATGGTGGAAAAACAAGCCTGCTCAATCAATGTACAGGCTTATATATGCTTTTATGTTTTAGCAAAATAAAACCAAAACGGCACTCATATAAAATAATGATTCTCACCCTTGTCAGTGGATGAAATTGAGACAATCCTCACAAATGTTGCAAAGCTTCCAGCTAACACTTACATTCTGAGCTGGGTCCCCCCCCCACTTCCTTTTATGTTAATTTTAATGAAAGTGAAGATGCTCCAAGGTAAACAGATTGAAAATGTGAGAGAGAACTCTGCACCACAAAAAGTGGAGGAAGCACAATCAAATACACACCAATATGCGTTTGGGGGGGGGTGTTTGTAACTTATTCAGCAATTGCTTTAGAGCAGCATATAACCCAAAAGTTTTGCTGACCTTGACAGCCTTACAAGGTCTTAGGGAGAGAGATCATTTTCTTCACTGTGTCACATACAGAGCTACAGACATTGCCCCAGGCACCATCTCTTGAGTGTGTTTGTGCCGTGAACATGTGCTAGGAACAGAAAGTTTTTATAGCCTACAAATAAAGTAATCAGCTGTTGGCCGTTATGGAACTATAAAGGCCTCTGCTCTGGGATGGATAGAATTTCTTCCTGATTAATGCTAGGTAAATTATTCAGTGTGTAAATATGGTTCTCTTTGTTATCAGTTAGTATAATAGTCAATATTGGGGCATAAGAGTTTATCATGACAGCACCCACAGACACTGTCCATTTCAGTAGGATCTAAAGAGAATCCAATTGTAAAATGGCTGCTTTTATTTGGAAGTAAAGCGAGATGAGCGCCGCAACCCCAGAGTCATCCACGACTGGACCTAACGGTCAGGGGTCCCTTTACCTTTACCTATTACAAGTGGGGTTGAACAAAATAAAATATGGCAAGGAGAAACTCAAACAGAACTCCACTGCCTTTCAGACTGGTCTAAATGTTGGGATAAATGGAAAAAAACATAAGTAAAGCTAGCCAACAGAGATAGAGTACTGATGGGCAAAGCTGAAATCAGCAGGAAAAGGCCACGGGAAAGAAAGTTGCAGCAGTTTCAGATTCCAAAAGCTAAATGGAAGAGACGGGGTACTACTTATTTGCTAAATACTGACTTCAGCAGGGAAACATTAGAGACCAAACTTAGCTGGATATGTCTTTTCTTTCTTTCTCGAAACCTTTATTAGGCATTACAGATGCAGACCACCTTAAAACTTCCATATACAATTTTTAAAACATATATATATACCAAGAAACAGTTACTATAAGATATATAGTAACAGAAATTTTCATTGGAGTATCTTCCCGCTAAAATATGCCATTTGCCACTCTAAGAGATACTATTGACAGAAACCCAGCCACCATTGCAGTTACTATCAGACAGGTAGAATCTGATATTTTCATTGTGCCATGATGTTAAACTACCCAAAAGGGGGGATAACACACATTTACATAGCTGGTTGTACAGTGGACAGTAGAAAAGAATATATTCTACAGTGTCTGGCACATTCAAATAACATCCGCAATGTCTATCACAGGCATAGGCAAACTCCGGCCTATGCCCCAATGTTTTGTTTTTCCATATCCCTTAATCTAATTTAGTCAGCAAACTCCGGCCCTCCAGATGTTTGGGATTACAATTCCCCATCACCCCTAGCTATCAGGACCAGTGGCCAGGGATGATGGGAATTGTAGCCCCAAACATCTGGAGGGCTGGAGTTTGCCTATGCCTGGTCTATCATTTCTAGGGAATTTTTCTATTAACCATAGAACTTGAGGGAGCAGAGTTTATTTACAGCTGACTCAATGTTTTGTTTTTCCATATCCCTTAATCTAATTTGGATATTGCGATAAATATATTGCTCACTAGAATCATACAATAATTCCAAGTCAATACCAATAGATCTAATTTTGCTGTGTATGAGTTGGAACCATCTGGATTTATAGGATTCCTTAAGTAAATCGGAAATCAGACTCAAAGGTTGGGAATGAAAATGGCAATGCAGCCAGTATTTTATAGTGCTAGTCCATGCCCAATATTCCATCATGTGTATACCTAATTCTGCATACATCGTCTCATAGTTGATTGCATTTGGGAAACTTGAGTGTATCTTCTCTAAATCACTATTATATCCCAAAAAGTAGCTGCGACAATGTGTCTTTTCCATATTATCACCACTTGCTCTAATGCGTAAATTCTTCTAACGATTTCAAATCAGTTAATTTCACACCAACTCCCAAATAAATTTAAAAACGCATCATTTCAATAGCAGTCTAAATTGTTGATTTTGCTCAGTTTGCTTTGTCTTGTTTGAGGCCCTGATATTAATCTCACACCTAATTGCATTACCACATTACCCAAGACAGAATGTTGGCTAGCACAGGAAATACATCCTAGAGGTTAAAGGGTTGTTTAGTGGAGACAGCACTAGAATAAAGGTAGCTACTCGGTTGCAGCAGCAAGAACTAAAGGAGGAGGGACTGGGTTAGCTGTTTTGCTCTCTGCCTTCCCTCTTTGCATTCCTAGTTATTATTGTGTTGTCTTTTCTTTATGGTGTTTGCTTTTATTCTAGCCATTCTCCTTTCTTTAATCCTAGTTTCCCCTCATTACTTGTAGTCATATTTAATGTAGTTCAGTTAATGAAAGCATTCCGGGGCACAGTCAGGTCAAATATTGTTAAAGGAGTTTCAGTTATTGAGGCCTGTGGATGTGGGCAAGCTGCTTGCATTCATTTGGCCAATCAGCTGCATGTTGGATCTTTGCCCTTCTTGGCTAATCACATCAAACAGAGCAGGGATGGCCAGCTGGAGGTTTTATCTACTAGAATATGAAAGGTTCTGGGTATCAGATGCCATTGCCCTCGGACCCATGACAGAAACCAAGTGTCACACGCTGGCAGAACTGCTGAATAATGTTCAAACCACAATGGATGCCTTAATTGGCTATCAAGTTGGTACAAAACCAAAGCATAATTTTGGCACTTTGAAAAAAATCAGTGCATCTCACGAAATCATCAAGGCAGCATATCTGTGGTCCATGAGACAACTTCCCAAGGGTCATAGGGCATGTTGGACCCTCTCCGAGGGTGAAGAGAGAATTCCATCCTTACAGGGGGTAGATCTGAATTTGTGAGCTGCTCACTGCCCTGGCTTCCACCCAGTAAGGAAGCTTTATTCAAGGCTTTCAACAATTCAAATACACAGGTATGGATTAGACATCAGGGGTCTGAGACTGGATTCAAGCTATGAAGAAGATCACACCTCTTCTGCCACCATTATGTGCTCACTCACAAGACTCTCTCCCATTAAGACTGATGTTTTGGGAGGTGTATGCTTTTCTGAATGGAGGTGTAGGTCTGCTAGCAATGGTGGAGGTGACACTGAGATCTTGGTGACAGGGTGGAATTCAGCCTCCCCAACGCCTACTCCTCCAACTGTTGTTCCCCCACTGCCTCCCCTTCCCTAGCTCTAAAGGCAACAAAGCAGGAAGCCCACCCTTGCCCTCAGCCTGGTCCCTGCTGACAGCATCCTCTGCACCCTCCTCCTCCTCTTTTGTTATCCTAGTTCTGAACCAGTTGGGATCATGGGGCTCACAGCAGTCCCTGCTGTCACAGTAACATCCCCAACCCTTCCTTTACTTAGCATCTGGGCTCCAAGGAAGCCCAAGGAAAAGGGGGGGGGGGAGAGATTATGAGAGGACATAGATCCAAAGAAACTATCATGTTCTCAGTTCCTCAATATTCCCTACAAAATTGAGAGAAACATATGGAGCAGATATGTTTCCCTCCTTCTACTGGAAAGAAAAGGAAGGAAGGAAGGAAGGAAGGAATAGGAAAGGCATTAGAAAAGATGAGCCCCATCCCCATCTGCCATTTGGATTGCTTTGTAAATTATGGAGGTCCATTTTGTCAGTGGGATGCCTGAAATTAAGAGTACAAGTTTCAAAAATACGATCAAGAATGTAAAAATATATACATAATTAACTATAACAATAAAAAGAACTATGCACATTAAATCCAAATTACCATATATACTTGAGTATAAGCCTAGTTTTTCAGCACACTTTTGTGCTTTAAAAGCTGCCCTCGGCTTATACTCAAGTCAACCATTCCTTAAGAAGTGTACAAGAACGGCGGTTCTTTACTCTCCCCAGGCAGCTTGTTCCATTCCTGAACTGCTCACATAAATGCAAACTTTAGACCCCAGAAGGCAGAAAGCCTATCAGTTAAGGAAGTATTAAAACCCCACAGGTGCTCACTTTCCCTGGCTCCTGCTTAAACAGGACAGGATCCCAGCCTTCTCTGTATAACACAAGGGAACATTGCACTGTGAGTTAAACCACAGAGCCCTAGGGCTTGCTGATCAGAAGAATGGCGGTTCGAAACCCTGCGACGGGGTGAGCTCCACAGCAGCAAAGGAGGAAGAGGAAGGAGCAGCCCAAAGGGCTGCTTTGGGCTGCTCGTTCCTCCTCTACCACAGTGGCAAAGGTGAACCGGCTTATACTTGAGTCAATAAGCTTTCCCACATTTTTGTAGGGAAATTAGGTGCCTCGGCTTATATTTGGGTCGACTTATACTCGCGTATATACGGTAATATACGGTTGGATATTGTTTTGGACATTGCACAATATTACAAACATAATCCAGGCACATCTTTTACTTAGAAAACATAGCTACTGGTCCACAGTTACCTGCCAGGCTATACCTCTGAGATATTTATAATATGTTTTAGTACTCACAAGTCAAATATTTTAGAGGATGTAGCGATAATAATTCTAGGCGAGAATATTCTATTGTAGGAAATGCATCTGAAATTTGAAAATGTTCAAAGGGTGGTGCAAAAAATTTACTCTGTTACAATCTTCGCATACTTTGAATGGTTGAAATTTGAACTTTGCCACAGGAAAAAAATATTGCTGCTCAATGGGGTTGTTTCATAGGAACCACCCAAATAATGCAGAGTTTTCAGAGCCTTTTTCTGTTATAAATGGCTGGATCCAAGAATTCCCACGTTCATGTGGTGTTTTCACATCACTGATCTTCTTTGAATGTTAATTCATCACCCATCTACATTATTCAAATTAAACCATGAATAATACATGCACACACACTTCCTAATCTTACACATTTGTGGACTGGTGTGTTAAATCTCTCTCAAATTCTGAAGATGTTTAAAGAACTACAGTATATGTTGCAATTAGACTGTCAAATGTATTAGAATTATTTACAATATAAAACAATTGGAATCCCACACACTTTTAGAGTACACTGTGAATTTTTTCAGTCCCTTCTTGAGAACAGCAGCTATAATATAATACAGTAGAAGAAAGTAAATTACAGACAAGGGGGGGAAATCCATTTCCATGCTAATGGAGTGTGCTGCATGACACTGTTAGCATCCTCTCAGAGAGCAAATAGATGTTATTTAAGAAACTCACTTCTCAGAAGAAAGGTGTATATTAAAATTACTTTTGGTATGGCATCTGGCCAGCTAAAAATATCTATTTTCTTTTTAATAAAAATTGCTTATTTCAGACAAGAATAACCCAGGAATGGAAGACCAATGACCAGCTACAGAAAAAAAACAACTTTCTACCTCAGTGGAACAGCCAATTTTTTTTTTCTCCTGTGAAAACCTTTTACCTTCCTGTGCAAGAAGTTTCATAAAACGAATGCAACGAAAGGGTAGACATGTTTGTGCTTGACAAGTGACAGCAGTTTTCTTTTAAAGAATTAAATATTTTCTTAAAATATTGTGCTGAAAGGAGCTTCATGATATTTTTTTAAACAAATATTCTGTTACAATCAATGTGATCTGAGGGACAGAGTTGGGGAAGGAACCACGGATTGGTATTTTTGCTAGGATGATTGAGTTATATTCTTTTGCTTTGTTTTCTCCCTGCTTGGGGTTGCCCCTGAAATCCATATCCATAACCCCAGGGGCAATGGCTGGGGTTGCATCACTGGACACCTGCAAATCCCACACCCTCCTGGTCCTGCTGTTAGTCATTTTTTGGATGTCACTGCTTGCTCACCTGCCCTCATCCATACAGTTTAAGAGTAGAGACAGAAAGGTGCACCCTCCACTTTCCATATTTTAGCTGAACTTCTTAAATTCCTAAATATCACAAAGCTTTTACCCTGGCATGGCTAAATATGCTTCCATCAGCTGCAATAGATGATTGTTTCCAGGATGTGCCATTGGTTGATAGCTTCTGCCCATGATGCACTTTCACTGGCACATGTACTTTTATTGCAAATGTTGTACTATGATTAACAGCAGCTATTTATATCCTCCTTGTTTACTTCTCAAAGGGGTCATTCTTCAGCATTCTATGTACAGTGGTACCTCTGGTTGCAGACAGGATCTGTTCCGGAGGCCCATTCGCAACGTGAAAAGCCTGCAACCTGAAGCGCCATATCTGTGCATGCGTGTGGTACGATTTGATGCTTGTGCACATGTGCAAAGCACGATTTAGCACTACTGGGCATGCGCGAGCGACGAAACCCGGAAGTAACCCTTTCTGGTACTTCCGGGCTGCCGCGGGACACAACCTGAAAAAACGCAACCTGAAGCAAACTTAACATGAGGTATGACTGTATATTTTCTGTTGATTGCTATAAATTGCTATAGTTAAACAGATGATAAACAAAATGCTAACTTCTTAGTAAATATCTTGCATTTAGGTGGTATTCACTATCCCCAGACATAGTTTTGGTTTTTTAACAGTACTAATGGGGGTGGATTGGTTTATGAGTTGCTCAATGGTAAAACAGTCTGTCTGGCTCTGTTTCAGTTGATACTTTTAAGCAGAGGCTGAATAGCAAGGATGCTGTAGTTGCCTCCTGAATTGAGTGGAGGAGATTAGACTAGATGAGTTCCAAGATCCATTCCACCTCCGTATTTATTTATATGTTTGTCTGCATCAGCCTACTGTGATTTCAAGAGGTTTAAAATGAAACTGAAATTGCAGAGGACCAGCAAAAGCACTCGGCAGCACACATGACTATCTTACAAACTTTGTATCACAGCCTAGCTATCACCCCAATCTCGTGGTTCTATGTGGGTGGAAAAAACTCAAATGGAGCTTGTCCATGTGCAAATACATACAAATTTGCACCTGAACCTTGTTCAGGACCTTTATACATGCTTTATATTGTGCCAGGGTTCCTGTCTTTATGTCACACTAATTTTTCCAAACTTCAACCATTTTTATTTCTAGCTGCACCATAAAACACCGAGACACTGGTTCAAGTCAACCTTCAAGGACACCTACAGATAAACAGCTAGTTATACCTCTTCTCTACCCATTGCCACATACATATTTGTTTTTTTTGATATGCCAAATGGTTAGAAATCAAAGCCCTTTCCCCTGCAGGAAAACAATGTTGTTGTTGTTGTTCAGTCGTTCAGTCGTGTCCGACTCTTCGTGACCCCATGGACCAGAGCACGCCAGGCACGCCTATCCCTCACTGCCTCTCGCAGTTTGGCCAAACTCATGTTAGTAGCTTCGAGAACACTGTCCAACCATCTCATCCTCTGTCGTCCCCTTCTCCTTGTGCCCTCCATCTTTCCCAACATCAGGGTCTTTTCTAGGGAGTCTTCTCTTCTCATGAGGTGGCCAAAGTACTGGAGCCTCAACTTCAGGATCTGTCCTTCTAGTGAGCACTCAGGGCTGATTTCTTTGAGAATGGATAGGTTTGATCTTCTTGCAGTCCATGGGACTCTCAAGAGTCTCCTCCAGCACCATAATTCAAAAGCATCAATTCTACGGCGATCAGCCTTCTTGATGGTCCAGCTCTCACTTCCGTACATTACTACTGGGAAAACCATAGCTTTAACTATGCGGACCTTTGTCGGCAAGGTGATGTCTTTGCTTTTTAAGATGCTGTCTAGGTTTGTCATTGCTTTTCTCCCAAGAAGCAGGCGTCTTCTAATTTCGTGACTGCTGTCACCATCTGCAGTGATCATGGAACCCAAGAAAGTGAAATCTCTCACTGCCTCCAGTTCTTCCCCTTCTATTTGCCAGGAGGTGATGGGACCAGTGGCCATGATCTTAGTTTTTTTGATGTTGAGCTTCAGACCATATTTTGCGCTCTCTTCTTTCACCCTCATTAAAAGGTTCTTTAATTCTTCCTCACTTTCTGCCATCAAGGTAGTATCATCAGCATATCTGAGGTTGTTGATATTTTTTCCGGCAATCTTAATCCCCTTCATGGATCACTGCCTTGTCGTGGCGAAGGGGCTTGAATTACTCAGGGAAGCTATGAGCTATGCCGTGCAGGGCCACCCAAGATGGACAGGTCATAGTGGAGAGTTTGGACCAAACGTGATCCACCTGGAGGAGGAACTGGCAACCCACTCCAGTATCCCTGCCAAGAAAACTCCATGGACAAAGACAACAGGAAAACAATACAAATCTGAAATTTCAAGGTCAAACACTGACATATTGGATGCTTGCCGAGAACCATCCTCTTTTAATTCTTTCTCCCTGTCAGAGTAATAATTTGAAAACCTAAGGAGTGATTATTCCCCCGAATCATAGCTGCTTTTCTTTCTCATGCAACATGACATCTTCTGTTCAGCACCACTCACTGTGGCCGTTACCACTGCTCTTTTTCTTTTTTTAATCTTTTGTTACACTGAGACATCAATAATATATTCTTTTATCTATTACTTCCAAGAAGCAACTGCCTAATGTGTCCCACGGTGATATTTTTTCACCATCCCAACTTCTACATCCTGTTTTCATCAGCATTAATATTGGTTCATCTGCAATTTATAGGATGACTTCATGCCTTTTGGTCCAGCTCTCTTTTAACATAAATTTCCTTATGCTAAAGGTCACACTGTTGGCGATGGCAAAACTAAAAAGCAGATTCCTGAAGCTGTAACTGCTTACCCCACAATCTGAGGTTAATATGTCAAAAATGAAACATTTTTAAGAGAAACTCACCAATGGCAAAGACCATTTGGTTTGCATTGGTTTCTACTATGGAGGCAGGGTCCCGTTTCCAACTCAACACTTGCAAGGTTTGCCTGAAGCAAAGAACGGAATGGTGTCACTCATTCCATAGACAGAAGATGACCAGATTGGCAGTGGAATCTTATTTCATCACTGCTGAGGTAACAGCACCCCTTCCATTGCACCTAAGTGAGTAGGGTAGCATAGGGAGTGCAGCACAAGCCACATGGCACACACCCAGTTCTGTGTCAGGGACCATGCTGAGGAGGGCTGCACTGAGGAGGAATGGTGGGAGCCTCCCCCTCCCCCTGCATATAGATTTGGAACAGTGGTTTGCAGAAGGACATGGTTCAGAAGGCAGAAGCTGGGAAATACTGGATGGGCAAGAAGCACTGGGAGAGAGAGAGAGAGAGAGAGAGAGAGAGAGAGAGAGAGCGCTAATAGATTCACTGTCTCTGGAAAGCGTTCATCCGCTCAGCCCAAGGTCAAGAAGAATTGATAAGGTGGCAGCACAGAAAGCACAGTGGTTGCGAGATCAGGTTACAAGATGCGGTAGTGACGGGGATGACTAGGGAGGAAGTAGTTGGAACCCTTAATTGGGAGCACCGCCATTCCTAGGAAGGGGATTCTTTGTTCTCTCGCTGTGATCATTAAGGTTTCTAACTGGTAAGGAAACTCCTTCTCCTTTCTTCTGCTTATCTACTGCCAAAGGTGGGAAGAAGCAGATTCCCTGAAGCCTGACATTCTGTCCTCCAACACTTTGCTCATCCTTCCTCCCATCAGCATCTACCACTGTCTCAGTCTGCCTAATGATAGGTGCTGGCCCTGGATCCAGAGTTCTGGATCTAGATGCCCTTTTCATTTCTCATCATGCTGTCAACCAAGCAGCGCTCTGGAGCACTGTGTAGTGAGGTTCAGCTGCTTAGCACTATGAGCAGCACTTCCGCCACAGCCAGCTCAGTCCACCAGAGAACAAAATACACCATGGTCTCACATATATAGCAGGCTGCCACACCTGCCTTTCTGCAGCAGCTTCACCCCAAAATTGCAAATGCATTGTTGGAATAGATTGAACATACTCATTTAGCTATTGTGCCAAGAGAATACACCAGCCACTCCGAAGCCAGGGAAAGAGCTGAATTTGTGAAACCTTTATTATCTTGCTCATTTCTTCTGTTTAATTGACCAAATCTATCTGGAGGGAGTACATTAAAAACTACAGTGCATTTGCTTTATATAGGACAGAGCAATACCCTTTCACTTCTATAGCTTGAGGTACAGCTGACAGATTTAATTATTCCCAATTTCAGCGCTTCTCATTAGTTTACATTCAGCTCAGAGTGCATTATGACAGGTAAATTGCTTGGCACGCTGTATTATTTCTAGAACGGTTACTTCCAACACCAAATGTTTAAAAATAATTTTGAGCCTAACACCTACAATTGTGTGTGGCTCCTTCGCCTTTGAGTTTGTACAACCTACTACAGTGAACAAGAATGGTATCAAATCTAATGCCACAAGTAATTCAGAATACAACATACATTTTGATCATGGCCTTGAGCGTTCAAAAACGATTGAACTCTTCAGTGCTTTTTATCGCTTTTTCAGAAGGTATGGCTCACGCAGGACCAGTTCATATGACCAGATTGGCACGTTGCAAACATGCAGAATTGAACATGAAGTAGTTCGGATCTGCAGTGAGCATGTCCACCATTTTGACACTCCCACACTTTGAGGAGGAATGAGGAACTTATGCCCTTTTGGAGTACAACTCCCATTATATTATTATTAACCAAAAAATTATATACCACTTGTATAGAAAACAAACTGTAAGTGGTTTACACCAACAGAAAAATGGAAAAGTTAAATTCTCCATAAAAAGAAATTTAAAACAGGTATTTAAAAACATTCAATATATGATTAAAGTCAACAGTAGTTAAAAGGTGATAAAGCACATTTAACTTCTACATGTCTTACAGACTTGCCTAAATGAAAATGTTTTAAGCCAAAAAGAATACAGCAAATATGTCTGCCTAGTATCTACAGGCAGGGAGTTCCAAAGTTTAGGTGCACTAAGATGGGGGATGTGTGGCCCTCCAGTTGTTGCTAGATTACAACTCCCATCATTCCTTTTTTTAAAAAAAAACAACACCTAATTTTATTAATCTAGATTTTCAAGATAGCCTACAACAGAAAACCATAAAACAAATATAAACACAGATAAAAAACAACTCCCATCGTTCCTGACCATTGGCCATACCTCTTGGGAAACCAAGGTTGCGCCCTCCATTTTTGTTGGACTACAACTCCCATTCCTGTTCTATGGAATAAACTACTTTTTAACATGGGACTTTTTCATGTGTATGCTGAGCTTCTGGATTTCATTCTCCTGAACAGAAGAGAAAACCTGATTAATATAAAATGTAAGCGTAACTTACAATATCATTAAACATTAAAGTGTTGGACATATTCTATGTGATGTCGCTGCATTAATATTATAAGTTAACCTGAATTTCATTCCACTCCTTTTAACTTTCACATGAGTAGACTTAACAAATGCAACATTTTCAATTATCTGTTATGTCTTGCAGTAGGCTTCGTGCAGACACTGAGGAAACTCTTATGACCCCTGGAAGGTGTAAGACAATTTCCTTCCCACCAGGTTATATTGAACAATTTATTCTCAGCCATAATGTGGTTGTGCTTCTGAATTTCTGTGGCATTCAACTGAAATCAGAAAGTGTGGCTGTAATAATTTAAAGCACAATGGTCATTTTTCTAATATAAATGGAGAGAAATAATTCACCTTTCAAAAGATTCTTATGTATTTTTCAGCTTTCTCCCTTTCCTTAGGACGCCAGGGAACACTTCAGAGTGTAATGATTTTGTAGGGCACTTGAACATTTTTCTATCACTTAAGAAAGGCTCCATCATGGCATCTCATCTACACTAGCTATGCTGAGCTCTGAAACAGGTTTCCCCCCCCCCTCCCCAGCCATTAAAGCTGATGCAGTTTGCACTTTATAATTAACCCCATTAAAGCTCCTCAGATTTAATTGTTTTGGTTCCAGATTTCTAAAGTGCACTGTGATATCTTGTTTTGATTATTGTTCTCAAAAACGTGAGAATGAAATTCTCCAAAGAAGCATAGAGATAGAAGCACATGCGTAACCATGACACTCAACTGGCCAGGTAAGTTTGTTGGGGGGAAAAGATGCTAAGCAGGGATGCTGGAGAATTTCAATAGAAATGAGAGCAGAAATTTCCAATATTTGCTAGAATGTTTGTCTAGAATGGAAATCCATCCAGCAATTACTATGGTACCTTCACATCTTGCTATGTAAAAACGATTGTAAGAATTAGCCCCGCACCCCAACCCAATTACATTGCAGTTCACTTCCCGCTACATTTAGATATTTACACTGCTTTGTTCCTTGATATTTAATCTTCAAGATAGGATCTTTGGATTTATGAGCAAGAGAAGCATGTGTAAAAACTATGTTCGTAAGCATCTCCAACAATTTCAGACCAATAAAATTACTGTGCACACGTAGTGTTAGAAATTAAGAAGCAGGAGTCATAAAACTTACAGAACTGCTTGCCCAGAAAGCCAATAACTTCTTAATATGTCTATAAAGACTGATTATTTTTAAAAAAAACTTGTAAATTCAATAGTGTACACTCCTTCTACTCAGTTCCCGTCTTATATGACTTCCATTTTTTACTGTCCAAGCTTTTACTCTTGAGAGCTTCTTTGAGCGCCGTGAAGAGGAGAGATGGGATATAAAAATCTATTAATAATAATAAATTCAAAAGATTTCTCCCACAAGGTATTCCAATAGGGAGAAAACCCCACTTAACATAGGGAAAATCTATACTTGCACCAATCTGTTGTGCACAGTCTCTGTATGTGCATCAACAGATAGCTCAACAGCAATAACATAATCTGCAACTGTCCCGGGAAAACCAGGATATCTCTTTTTCTTTTTTGCATGAGAACAAGGAAGCCATTTTGGGTGCCATGATCTCAAGTGATCTCACCCCCCAAAAAGTGCTAGGGGGGCCCTGTGACCTTGCATGGGTCATGTGACTCACTGGGAGTACACCCTGGAAGACACATGTCTCAAGTTAGTGCCTGCAGATGTTGGAGGATATGTGAAAGTCAACACTGGTATGGGAAGGAAGGACATGAATGTTTTGCATTTGAAATAAGTGGAGAAAGATACATTGCCACCTGGAGGGAAGGGGCGGGGAACAGTAAGCCCCTTAAGCTAAGAGTCTAAAATAACTGAACTGCACCAATGCAAAGTAGCTCTGGATGCTGCCTTAACATCTACAATAGAAACTTTCACTTGTGATGCAGGATGATCCAAGTACCAAAGGGCAGAAATGTGTTTAGATGTAGATTCCTTAAACTTCATATCAATTCCTAGCTCTATTCATCTTGAGGTTGTTGGCTACTTTTACTTCATTTGTTTTAAAAGAGGTCAAAATCTAAATAATCCATTTATAACCACTCTTAAACCCTTTTTAAAAACCCTGCATTTCATAACTCTTCCTGAAGCTACACACATAAAATCCCTCTTCAACTTATATATTTCCTACTTCAACAGTGTGTGTGAAACACAAAGCTCAGCGTCGTATTTAACTTCAATCAGTGACCTTTCAGTTTTTCCTGAGTCAATGCCTGAAACACTCAGGAGCTCAAAGTCCGTTCCTTCCTTCTCCTCAGAATTTATTACACCAAACTTTATGAGACATTAGTGGATGGAGCGGTTCTGAAAATGAAATGGGGGGGGCACTTTGTGTAATTTGAAGTCAACTGGCTCAGTGAATTATTTCTGGTATCTCTTTCAATGGCAGATGCAAATGGACTCTCAAAAATTATTTACCTGTTATGTGGGCAACGGAATTTGGGGGATCATTTCCTTGAAAATCTCCCTGATGCAAGAAGCCTATTTACATTCATAACTTGAAATTTAGTAGTCAGTTTTTTGTGGTTATGGGCTGCCTACATATATTCCTAAAAATCCCTCAAAAGTTAAAATCCTCTACTGTTCCTATTTTCATTTCCATCGCTCACCCTTTGGAGCCTTTGCGGTATATGTTAGCATATTCTGACCTACAGAATTCATAAAGGAAATGCTATTAATGTTTATGTTGCACCTCCATTAGGGGGCAGTAGACCTTTGAATACAAGTTTCTGGGAATCACAGGTAGGGGGAGTGCTATTGCTCTCAGGTGTTGTTTGTGGATTTCATAGAATCATAGAATCATAGAGTTGGAAGAGACCACACGGGCCATCCAGTCCAACCCCCTGCCAAGCATAGGCATTCCCATAGGCATAGGCAATCCCATAGGCATTTGGTTGCCGCTGTGAAAACAGCAGTGTTCTTCTTGTGCTCTCATGTTTGAGGATTGGACCATCAAATCTTAATTTTTATCCTGATGTTCAGGCAGTTATTGAGGATCGATTTCAAAAAATTCCACTGGAAAAATGGTTATGTTCTTGTGGAGATGGCAGTATTGAGTCAGTGGCTCATCTTTATAAAGATTTGAGGAATGGGGTTATTACCCCTCTACTACTGTCCATGCCAGGTCGCTCAAACTTTGCTACTGCGTCTTTTCTTCTAGCACAAGTGATGTCCAAACTTGGCTCTCCAGCTGTTTTGGGACTACAATTCCCATCATCCCTGACCACTGGTCCTGTTAGCTAGGGATGATGGGAGTTGTAGTCCCAAAACAGCTGGAGGGCCAAGTTTGGCCATCACTGTTCTAGCAGATCAAGATAATCAGGTGACAGCAAAAACTGCAAAAAAAATAGCGGGGGCAATTAGAATAAGATCTATTATTTGATCATTGATGTAAACATCCAAAATGTATTTTGTATAGTTAAGTTTTTACCTTTATCTTCGGTACCTTTTATTTGATTTGATTTGATTTTATATTTTATTTTATTGCTATGGCTAGTGGCTAGTGGCTGATGCAAATAAAGATTCTTTTGATCATCTGATCATCATCTATTGACTCTCAAAGTGACTCACATGAATGAAAAGAGAGAAAGAGAGGCCTTGCAAATGTCTTTACAAAGGAAAAAGACAAAACATCCAAGGAAAGGAGAATGGAGTGGGGAATTAGAGGAAGGAGATCTATTCAAGCCCAGAACAAAGGTAGTGTGCTATAAGTGGGCATTTATATCGTGTTCAGGCCCAGTTTAGATTGTGTTTTTGCCTGAATAGCAATTGGTGGCTCTTGTTCCTTTGACCGCCATTGCTGAGAAATAAGCAAACCCTGTTTTGGGGCAGCAATAGGATCTCCAACATCAAAACAAACAAAGGATTTGCAAGTTAGTGAGTGACCAGCTTGCCCTGGTGTCCCATCAGCTTTTGTGGCTGTAAAGTGAGGAAGGATGAGGATGCAACAAGAGAAGTGGAAGAAAACACTCGGCAAAACAATCATGGTAGCTGAGCACAATAGGAAAAGTGGCTTCTCAGTCCAATGGTTCAAACTGAATAAAAGAGAATGTGGAGAACCGAACTACTGCCTTCCTCTTTCAAGGGCTGGTTGCACTGTGGGAGAATTTGACCTACATTGCAATTGGCTTTGCTTAAAGCCCCTGTATTCAGAATGAAGTGGCATCCATTTACAGCCAAGAGCCAACCTACTCAACTGAGAAGCTTTCTGTGATAAATATCTGCAAAGAGGTATCTATGAAATGATGTAAAATCCCAGTTGACAATCCAGCTCAATCAGATTCAAAGCACTTTAATGGCACCAAACCAGCATAACATTTAAATCCAGTTACTCGGGCTTAATTGGATTATGGATTCAAAACCAAATCATCAGGAAAATGCAAACATTTGTCATGTATAAGGTAAAAGACATCCTCTTTCCTGGTAGGTACCCTGAAATCTGATTAGATGATGTCATCTTAATATTACCATCCTTCTTCTGCACATTTCTAATTGTGCATAAAACATTACAATCTGCTTTTCTAGTGGAAATCAAATGGAAAGCTGAAGAACTACGTTCCTATTATTATTATTATTATTATAATTCTGAAAGACGCATATACTATTTTAGACTATGACAAGTCACAGGCAGATCAAAGCAAACAGTATTTATTGTTACTTCTCTGTGGTGCAATTTGCATATGTTTTCTGTAACATTTTTTTTATTTTCCGGCAATAATTTGCAAACTTCCCATTGCTGCCATAATTCCATTACAGTCAAGGTCGATTTCTAGAATAAATTACCAGACTGCCTAAGCGAGTTTCTCAAAACTGCTCCCATCCCCAATAGTACCATTCATTTTTTATAATATCTACATCTTCCAAATGGCTTTATCCAGTTATAGTCCGAGATCCTGTCCCATAGGCTTATAGCCTCCCCACATCATTTCTGATAGAGTTCTGTGAGGTCAAGAGCCCTGCCCAATCCTATTATCCAAACTGACACAACTCTGCTCATATAACATGGGACTGGATGCTGACCAATAAAGTTGAACATACACATCATTCACATGAATTATATTATTTAACTGTCTGGCATACACCAGAAATGGGGGGCATGCTTCAGTCTGAGGATCATGCTCCCTTCTGGGCAGCCTCCCAGGTAGTTCATGCTAATAGTGGTCAGAGCTAGAGGCAAAAGTGGATGTAGCAATGATGAATATAACTTTTAACTTTGTAAAGTAAGCTAGGGTCTACACAAACTCACACACCTCTCATTACTTCCCATCCAGGCATGCAAGAGGCTTTATCAGACTGAAAGGACACATTGCAGTCAGGCAAAGCTTCGAGGACAGCATGAACGGGGAGGTTGTATGGCCCAGGGGCTACATTTGACCCCTGGATCAGAGGTTCCCTAACTTAGTGTACACAACCACTGGTTTAAAAATGGAGTTATAAGATGGCAACCATGGAAAGTGTGGTGTACTTAAGAGTGCAATCCTAAAACACTAACATGGGAATAAGCCCAACTGAACTTGATAGGACTTACTTCTGAGTGAACATGCATGG
This sequence comes from Lacerta agilis, assembly GCF_009819535.1. Classification (NCBI taxonomy): domain Eukaryota; kingdom Metazoa; phylum Chordata; class Lepidosauria; order Squamata; family Lacertidae; genus Lacerta; species Lacerta agilis. Next base: position 49,590,794 of record NC_046321.1, read on the forward strand.
GATTGTGCTGCAAGCATCAGCAGGGCTCCTAGGCAGCTCCTAGGCATGTCGATGCAGAAATATGACAGTGGGGCTTATTCCCAGGTCAATAAACACAGTACTGCGGCCATAGAAACACTATTAAGTACCAGTAGTGCCTGGACTAGAGTTCTCTGAATGTTTGTGATGAATTTAGAGGGTCTTCCTTTTTCTTTTAAATAATAGGAAAAGACACATTCAAATGAGAATAATAGGAAATCAGAATAAACAACAGACAAAATCAAATTAAGCACACAAACTCACATACATTACAAATGCACAAATCATTACAAATGTCATTTTTAGAGAATATAAGAAACCAGAAAGGTTGACTATTTATATATAACATTAAATTCCACCACACTGCTGCCTAGGCTTTCTGGTTCTGCTTGTCTTCTTAGAGTGCACAAATGATTAGTTTCTTGGAAACAGTGACAACTAAAGCATTTTGAACCAGTTCTCTGAAGTAATTGATGAAGTATCTTTCCAACCCTGTGAAATAACTAAGCATGCTGCTATCTTCAAATAAATGATTAAGGGTTTACAAACAGTACCAGCATTTGATCCATCCAACAAATATAATAAACATAACTTCAGATTCTATACTACTTAGTCCCCTTTGATAACATCAATCTCTAAATCACTTGCTCCCCAAAGCATTCACTACTGGACCAGTAAGTGCCTTCCTCAAAAATTGAAAGGATTTTGTTGCATTTAGCAAACCTCTTGGAAAGGCACAGCTCTAAATTGCCAGATTATTTTGCCACAGCCAATTTAAAGGTAAATTTGGATGTCCTTCTCGCATAAAACATCTATAGAAATAGTGAGAATAAGCATTATTTTGATAAAGATGGACAACATTTACCAAGATGAAGTGCATGTCTCTACTCTGGGCTGTTCATAAACTAAGGAGTTTCTGAAAAGTTTTCTCTAGCTGCAGCTGCAATTCCTATCACTTAAGATTTGTGAATTTCTGCTTTGAGCTTCTGTGGAGAAAATTCATATTGTAGCACAGGACTGATGGTACATCTGATACTGATTTCTGGCACAGGTATGGAGTCACAGAGTGTTCAGTTACTCAGTATCAGCTTGCAGCCCAGCTTTTGTGGGATATGGGGAAAGGTGTCAGTTTGACTGGGGTTATAAATTCATACTAAGGATGACAAACAAATTGGGGGGGGGGATCCCAGAAGGCAGAGAAACTAAAGAACAGGAACACCACAGGGAAGAGACCTAAAGAACGCAGACACCAGCTCCAAAAGTTGAGTCCTGGATAGGAAAGATGACTAACAGATCCAAGAACTGGACAAAACTATACCCAGACCTATATACTACCCTAGTATATGCAATGCTGAAGAACTGCATTGCAAAATTCATAGAAGTGTGAATTTTGAATGATGGTTGTCTTTTGGTTTCTGTTTTGTTTTCAAAAGTGCAAATTGTGTAAGTTCACCTTTAAATGCTAACTGAATTGTATTTCTCCCTCATCCGTGGAAGCAGGTGGGTGATGATGGGATGGAGAATTTAATTTCATACATCCATTGGAACTGCCCAGCTCCCTTCTAGTCTCTGAATACTGAGGAATGCTACAGCATTTAGAAAACATTACAAAGAGCCTTGCTGTGCTCTCTAGGTCAATGTCCTGTTTTCCACAGTGACCACCTGGAAAGCCCAAAAGCAGACCAGGAGCACAACAGCAGCATTTGCTATTTAGCAATGCAAAACTGCAGCCAAATCTGAGGAAATTCCATCATTATATAACTCCCTAGAGGACAGAATATCCTCTAAGTGGAACTTAAAAGGAACATAAGTAGAAGAACATCTGAGGCAATTTTTATTTATTTATTATACATTCTCCTAGAGTGGAAAATTGACTTGCTAAGCATGTATAATAAAATTACTTCCTAAGTGATACTGTTTAGTCCTATCCTGCTAAAAGAAAGTCGGGGTGAGATATAAATGGGAATTTCTTTGCATGCAATATAACCATTATGCTTCCTTCTTGCCAAGAAAAAAGTCAATCCCATTCACTTTCCACTGCAGCCTGCTACTTTCTAAACAGAATATTAACAATCTACATCAATTAAGGGAATTATATAATTCTTGTTTGAGCACTGGCAGGCCTTGTAATATGCTAAGCCTACGATGAGCCCCATCAACTTTGATTGCAGTGTTATAGTGTAGATTTTCCCCTGCTAGCTAATTAGCTCAATTCATATAGTCCCCTTTCATGCGTGGAGGCAGAAATGCAGGGGAAAGAAGCATTTTGAACCTTTTCAAAAGCTTGGGGGCAAACCACTGTAAACAAACACTGCTCATCGGCTGTCCAGTATACAGCCAATTTAGTTAATAGGCTGCTCTTCAAGGAGATGGAGCAGGAAAAGTGCTGAACGTGGGCTTTCACAATTAGCTGCCATTTAAAACCTTTCATCCTATAATTAAAGATTTTGACTCTATATGCTGCTTTGCTCTGCGCAAGTCAACATTTCCATTTGCTTAGATTTTAATTGCAATAACCTTCCCATCTGAGTAAGGCACACGGCAGAATGCCTAGATCCCAGGAAATCAAAATTACGTATGATGTTAAATATTATCAGGACCAAGTGAGGCAGAGGCAGATAGACAATAGTCTGGCAAGTAGCTTTTCTCATGAACAAAGTTGCCCACATTAAAAAGCCAAGTCAAATCAAGTTCTTATACAGAGCACCAAGACGAACCCTATTGGCTCTCAAGATCACCTGATTCTACAGAGCTCTGATGCCATACAGTCTTGGTGAACCCACTAGCATTATATATAGACTAGGAGTGTGTGTATGTGTAATAATAATAATAAATTTATTATTTGTACCCCACCCATCTGGCTGGGTTTCCCTAGACACTCTGGGTGGCTCCCAATCAAATATTAAAAATACAAAGAGAGAGAGAGAGAGATAGAGTGTGTGTGTATGAGAGAGAGAGGTAGAGAGAGAGAGAGAGCGAGGCTAGCATTTAAAACCTTATACGATTTTGCTGAACCTGAGTACCAACAGTAAATGGAGACCAACAACAACTGAAATGGATAACTAGTCCATGCTCCTTTAAATTCTCCTTCAGAATAAATGTATTCAGCAAAATTGCTCTCGTCTCACATTTCTTTTACTAACATGACCTTCCCAGAAAAAAACTGAAATAATTGCAGGTGGGGGCAAGATAGATCTTCAATTAAATGTTTCTCATTCACACCTGTTACCAAAATTAAAAATAAATGTTTATTTGCTTAATTGGATTTTTGAATGCTGCTTAACTGAGGAGTATACAAATATTTCCTTTTGTAAATTAACATTATCACTTTAGGGTCTTTCCTCCCCAAGCTTATTTTAAAAAATAAAATAAAATCTAATTTTAACAGGGGAAATGGGAAATGTAAAAAAGAAGAAAAGAACTAACATTTTGTCAAATTTGGAACTCACACAAAATGTTTCAGTTCTTCTTACACCACATGGTGGCCTTTATCCCATTGCCATGACTCAACATGAGCTTCAGCACTAGCTAACCTGGGACTAGGGGTATAAAGAGGCAATGATTTCCATCCCATCCTATGTTTGTCACAATCAACAACATTTCTGTTTTGCTAAAGTTCCACTTCTGCTACAGCCTATGCTATTCATCCTGCTATCTGCTATGGCTGGAGGAGACTCAGCTAAGTATGCATCAACATGGCTTGACAACAAGTTGTATGCTTGAAGTTGGAAGGACTCGATCTGAAAGAAGAAACAACTCTATGGAACGTGAAGGTTTGCCTCCAGTATCTTAAACACTGTTCAGTATCTTAAACACTCCAGTATCTTAAACACTGTTCTGTGAAATCTATGACACTTGTTCTGCTAGACCAGCATGGCTATCTTGAGCCACAATAGCTTGAAATTCACTTCACTTGGTGGCTGCTCCATCCATACTTTATAGCTAATTTATTGATGCAGTTTCTTACCTGCCATTCACCATAAGGTTTCAGGGTGGGTTACAATAAAAATCAATGCAATAATAAAATCATACAGTTATGGAAACTAGCAAAACAATTGCAAGGATAAGTCAACCAAAACAGAGCATTATAGAGGTGGCACTCCCATAAAAAAAACTTGTCCACAGAATATAAGAGAAGCTGCATAAGGAAGATGCTAAATGCATCTCCGAGGGGAAGGAGTTTCACAATTTAGGGCAGAGCTGTCAACCTTCCTTTTTTTTTGCATTGGGAAACGGCCATAGCTGTCAACTTTCTCTTTTTTTGCAATGGGAAATGGCACTGGAATAAGGGAATTTCCCGCAAAAAAAGGAAAAGTTGACAGCTATGATTTAGGGACTGCTAATCCTCATACTTCTGTGGGTGGTGGAACTACCAAAATAGCATGTGTGCATACATTCTTTCAAGCCACCATAAAAAGAAACTTTAGATGGTGTCAGGGTGGCAATTCAATGCATGCTAAACAACTTCCTGTATGTAGTAGCCGCCACAAGAAAGCAATAGTTTTGAGAAGCCTTGAGGAGATGACCTTGTATTGACTTGCGCCCCTAAGAGGAATATCCCCTACATCATGAACCAAAATGGGAATGAACAGCTCCGGAAAGATGAGCTTCCTTTGCCTTACCAAGGTTCCAATCAGCACTACCAGAGAAATCGTATACAAGCAGAGAGGCTTCTAACAGCTTTACCTCTGCCCCTCAGTAGTAAAACACTATTGCCCTCATAGACAAGGCAAGCTGGAGAACATTAACCTCCAATCTGATTTCTCATCCCATCATATAAGCACAGACAGCAACATAAACAACCAGAATCCTCTCATAATAGAAGGAGCAAAGGTGATGAATACACGTAGGGTGAGCATGTCTCAGGCAAAGAAAACGATTAGTTCTTTTCTCCAAATCCTGCTTCTTTGTACCTCATTATTTGCTTTTAACATCAGTGCTGCCCTTCCAAAAGCAGTTCAGTGGAACAGTAAACATTATTAACCAAATCGAACTGGTAACTGAATCTTAAGTGATGCAGAGAGAAGAAAGGGGAAGCACAAGGAAAGTTTCCTGAGACAAATTAAGCAGCAACTTCCTCAATAATTTCCCCCCTCCTGAAATATTTCTATGAAGTATGGGGAATGAACTGCATCCCAAGATTTAGCTGCCTGAATTAGGATTTCACTGAACCATCCACCCATTCACCCTGTCTGTGCAGAAGCCTTTCTTGTTGCCCTGCCTATAAAGTTCACATCCATTCACTCTTGCATGCGCCCCCAGCCCAATTCCATTGCTTGAATTGAAAGGAAACTGTGTTTAACATATAGAGACTACACTCCTGGTCCCCAAACACACCAAGCCTGCACCTTAATGCTAAGTTTGTGGAAAGAGCCCAGGGTTGCTCTGCGGTGAAGAAATCTGTGGGTACTCACTACCAATGGAAAGATTCTGCACATGATCAGAGGTGGGCTACATTGCCTCATAAGTTCCAGACCTCTACCCTCATACTGAAAAGAGATGTCAATGCTAAGAATTCTCAGATACTCCTGCCTTAAAGGTCCCTGTCTCCATGTGGGGAGAGAAGGGAGAGATCAGTGTTGCTGTCATATTTGAGGAGGCTCTGTGATCACAACCATGCCACACAAATTGAGACTTGCAGAATTATACAGCATGGCTTTCACTCACACAATCCTAAGTCGATAGGATGGAGAACAAATGGCCTATCTAGTGCCCAGTGGTGATTGCAGGAGGCTGCCTACTGAGTACATCTGCTTGTGAGGTCACCGAGACACCTTTGGCCATTTGATTTCTGTCATCAGTTGTGGCTGTGGCTGTTATAACTTCATGGTTTTAGGATGCTGGGCATGTCTGCTAAACAATACCCATGTTTGACATCAGACTCAAGCCCTGTTCAGTTATTTATCATCCCTCCAAAGTCCAGTCTGAATAAGAGCAGGGATGAACTGTACTCTTTCTGCATCAGAAAGCCAGCTGCACTTATGAAGACAATTCAAAACCCTTCTCGGGTTTAGAACACTGCTGGGATTGTGTTGTTGTGGAGGTGGAGATTTCTTCGGGATCAAAATATTTTTTTGACCCAGCCTTATTTTCCTGGAAACCACCATGATTTGAAGCTAATTACAAGCCGCAGATGAACTGCCTTGAACCATGTGACATTACCACATTCAGGACTAGGGAGTCCTCCACACCAGCCCACCCCGTTCCCCAAGAACAGTACTTCTGTCTTGTCAGGATTCAACCTCAATCCATTAGCCACCATCCATCCTCCAACCGCCTGCAGACATTCTCCTCATTTGTGGTTCCCAGCAACTGGCAATCACAGGTACAGAGGCTGTCTGCCTTTTCAGATTATTTGAGAGCATGGAACAATGATTGATACATTCAAGGGCAGAACACATCCAGCCTAATTTTAAAAAAAATTACGTGAAAAGTAAAGATTGGTTTTCTTAGAAGCGATCAGTTGGACCTTCAAATTACTATACAGATAATTTCAAAAAGAAAAGAAAAATTATCTCCTGCCTGAAATGAGAAATTAAAAGAAAGCTAGCTAATTGTCAAATCCAGAAGCATAATTTGCTCATGCCAAAAGGTCCAAAGGAATGCTCGGTGACTCCTATGAGCATGATAAAAAGGTTGCAGGAATGAACCAGCAGATGGTGAGTGGATGCCTTAAGTTTTTCATTCCCTTTAGCTTCAGAACCTGGTGTATTTTCCTTTCACATGAAAACCTTATTTTTAGCAAGTGTGCTCTGGGGCTTTGGATAGCATCAAGAAATGGATCTAACTAGTGAAGTTTGCACTTTCTTTCCTAAGTGGCAAGGATGGCAGTGGTAGTTTCCTGGCACAGAAATGGAAAGTGGAGCTGACCGTCCTCTGTTAGAAATAACAATAGGGGAGGGATTCGTTTTAGTTTGCATTTTAATATGAACCCAACTAATTTCCAAAGTAATGTATGAACTGCAATGAAGCTCCCTTTCAAAAGTCATATATCTGCATAAAAAAGCATATATTTGTTTTTAAAAGCACACAAAGGTGCATTATATTAGGGGAAATAGCTTGCAAAAATGTGCATATTTGGAGAACTATGCTCTAAAATACTGACAAATTTTGGCGAGGAATTTTTATTTAAATGCAGAAATGTGGTGAACTGAACTTTAGATTTGAAAAAGTGAGAAACCAACATTGACAGATTTGCTCATCCCATGTTACAGTAGGGGGCCCCACTCTCAACAAGAAAATTGTTATTTTTCTGGAAACGGGTGAGCCAGTGGTGAATAATCTATGAATAATCATAGATTAGTCACAGATTATCTATTTTCCCATGCACATGGAGACTCTTGGGGGCTTTCCTCTTGCTGCCGTGTGTGTGTGTTACAAATCGGATCCTCTTCAAGGATGCCCTGCTCCATTCTGGTTGGTCGTTTCGCGGTCACTTGGTCTCTAAAGCCAATGGCTTGGCTTGTGGGATGGCCGTGAAACATTATTTAATCCCTGCACGATGTTTGCTGGATCTCTTTGCCTTCGTGCAGCAGATCACCCACCCACCCACTCCTTTATCTGGTGCATTGGCCTTGCTATGGAGGTTGTTGGTCACCTGTTTTACAATGGGGGCCTGGTAGGAATTTTTCCATCTGGCAGATTGGCAGAGCCATTTGGTTTTCGCCTACTGTGTAGCAATCGGCACAACTTTGTAAGGTTTGGCGGTTAGGATCAACAATGTGTGTGGGGGGGGGGGAGGCCATCACCTGCCGCTCCAAGCTCAAGGGTATTCCGTTAAAAGGATCAGGGGTTGGCCTGGGTCTTGTCCGAAACCCTGCAGTAGGGGCTAGGGCCATACCAGGACCCCACGGGGGCACTGGGGGTGAGCTTGAGTCGGTCCGCATCGGTGGGGCTCCCTCTGGCGGTGTTTCACCCTTTTATCAGATTCCCCGCGATGCAAGTGGGAGTCTGATATAGTTTGGATGATTCCAGTGCCTAAGCCAATATCACTCACATTCTGTATTCAATAAAGTTGTGGCCTAAATTTTGCCCAATAACTTAAACTAAAATCCTGCATCACTGTGTCTTCATTTTGGGGGGGTGGTTGGGGGTTTCGAGGCACAATTGAAGACCCCTTGTTTCTGTGATGTTCCTATGTTTTCCAAGACTGAATGCCAGCAGGAAAAACAAGTACTCTGGACATTGTGAGCCCCAGAAGAATGACATATACAAATCAAAGATGACCACCACCAGGACTGGCCCAAGACTTTTTCCAACATTTCTCCGATGAAAATAAGGACGTCCTATTCCACCACCATCATCATTATTAATACCCTGCCCAACTGACTGGGTTGCCACAGCCACTCTGGGCGGCTTCCAACATATATAAAAACATAATAAAACATTTCATATTAAATAAAAAAAACTTCCCCATACAAGGCTGCCTTCTGATGTCTTATAAAGGTTGTATAGTTACCTTGTCTCAGGGGTCACATAACTCCATATCCTCCAACATTTCTCTAATGAAAATAGGGACATTCTAAGGAAAAGCAGGACACTGGGATTGGATCAGAAACTGAGACGGTCTCTGTAAATCCATGACTGTCCCTGGAAAATAAGGACACTTGCAGGAGGGAGAAAGAAAACTAATTAAAGGGTCAAACAACCTAGGGCTGTCTTCTGCATACTCTAGAGTCTAAATCCCACAATTTGTTGCACCTTAAAAACACCACCACCATATTTATCTTTATCTATATTTAAACATACAAATACACACAAAATATATGGGCATTTTTTTTAAAAACCATCCTCTGAAAAAAGTAATTACTCCAAAAGGAAATACCAATGACTACCTATGTGAAGTTTAAGGCATTCCTAAAAACTAGAAAGTGAAATCTTGCATCAAACTCCCTGCCCCCCCCCCCTTAAGCTGCAGCTTAGGAAAGCCAGAACAAATGAAACGTGAAGATTTCCATTGACTTTGATGGGGCTGAATTGTCTTCAATCAACGGGCTTCACTTTAAGAGAACTGTGGATTGGGCTGCTTGAGAGCTTATTGATTTAAAAAGCTGCTCATTTTTTTGTTTTTGTTTCCAGACTGGTTTTTAAGACCAGTCTCTTCAGCGGGCTATAACAGCTTTCAGTTCTGAGACACAGGGCCTTATAACTATCATTCTGACGCAAAGGATGGGCGATGACATTGTGAAGCTGCAAAGAGCACGCAGTACTCTGCCGATGCTGGCAAGGGGAAAGACAATGGGTGTTGCTGTTACTCTTGTCAGCTTTAGCCAGCAGTGGGATCACCATACAAACCAGGTGGGAACGGAGTGGGGGGAGGGCTCTGGGTTGCAGCCATATTGTCTATGACATTGATACAGACGGCATGATGACTTATTTCTAAGGAATCACTTGGCACCCTGTTAATGTTTTATACTGATTATATAGTTTCTTGGCTACCTGCCAACATTTTGCAGAGGGCTAAATGGTGTAGCCTAATGTATTTCATATTTCCCAGAGTTTTTTGGTTTTTTAAAGTATATACCACAGCATATGCTTGGTAATTTCACATCTACGCCTGGGTGTCAGTACAGTACAATCATATAGCACTCTTGCGGCTATGAAGTCAAGGTTGTAGTGTCAGAGCTCCCCCCCCCCCCCACCTTGACTTTCCACTTCTGCTGATATGACTCTCCAACCCCCCACCCCGGTGCAGCAAATAATTTCTAATTTCATAATGGAAGACCACCTGAGTCATATTTCCAGGATTTCATGCAAGTGATATACTGAACGCTTAATAGTCGTTGACTTTTGAAGATAGCTGAAGGTTAAATATTGGATCTCATTCTTTGGTCTGAATGAGCTGTTGTCTTCTGGCTGAAATGTTTGTTTTAATTTTATTTATTTATTTATTTATTTAATCTCTCCCTTTCTTTGTTGCAAAGGTTTAGAGTTGTTTCAGGGATATGCAAAAGGAATAAATAAAATAAGCAGTAATAAACCAAGACACAGAAAATCCAAGCAAAAGACGAAAATCCTCAAATCCTTCCCCCCGCCCCTTCACATCAAGGTCTTACATAATCCTTTCTGTAAGAAGCCAAAGTTTTATAGCTCTTTACTGTGCTTTTTTAAAAGGAATTTTCACGGGCGTGGAATTAACTCAAAGGGGCACTTTTAACCATGCAAGAAGGCACTTTTAAACATTAATGAAAATACAAATTACGTAATAATGGAATGCTACATGTATCTAAACATCAAATGTGATTTAGGGTGCTTCGAGAGGGGGGGCTTAATTGTAAAGTGGTTGTCAGCAGAAAAGGTAACTATGTTAAATGGGGGAATGTGGGTTGATGTTTTGATGCCAGTGCTGCCTGTGAAAAAAAAAGTATAAATGAAGGCTCACCCATCCCTCAATAAACACTCATCTGGAAAGCCCCATAAGGAAATGTAGCACTTCTGTGTAAACACTCTATCCACTCAGCTTGTAGTAATAATAATAATAATAATAATAATAATAATAATAATAATTTTATTTATACCCCGCCCTTCCCAGCCAGAGAACCGGGCTCAGGGCGGCTAACATCAATTAAAATCACAACAAAAAACATAAAAACGATCAATTTAAAATAACAGATTAAAATACAAATTTAAAATTCAATTAAAACTGCAGGTCTCAATTTCAAAATAACCCACCAATAAAAGATGAAGCATAAATATTAAACAGAAGCCAACCCAAAGGCCAGGTGGAACAGCTCCGTCTTGCAGGCCCTGCGGAAAGATGCCAAATCCCGCAGGGCCCTGGTCTCCCGTGATAGGCTGTTCCACCAAGTCGGGGCCAATATTGAGAAGGCCCTGGCCCTAGTTGAGGCCAACCTAGCAGAACCTTGTGTGTTCTTAGCAGTTGAAACAGTCCCAATTTCAATTCTGGGATTGAAAAAAATAAACAAACTGTGCTTTAACTGTCTGGGGTGAATCTGCCCGTGATCTCACATGAGTCCACCTGCAGCACCACCTTTCTCTATGTACTTCCACAGGCAGAAATGATGCAAGAGCAAAAGTCCAGAAGGCTGTTTCTGACAGTACGGTATCAAAACTGCAAAGGTGGTTGTAAAGGTTTGGCTTTATACGGTTAAAACGAATGCTTGTAATATTGCTAGGAAGTTCACTGGAATACGGATTCTAAAACATGGGCATAATATCCTCCTGGAGATTAACTCCCGCCTGGAGGCAGATCAGCCCACTCTGGAGCAGCTGCAGTCTCATGGGGAGGAATTCATGAATAATAGAAACGTATTATGTATGTATGTTGATAACTAAGGTCAACCTTCCATTCTTTAGTTCAGCTGAACTGCCAACAACAAGACAACTCTCAATGCTATCTGGCTATTGTAGGCGCCAACTCCTAGTGGCCTAGGTTCCTTCACCCTCCTCCCAATAAAATATTTGAGGGGGCTGGGGCCCCCAAAGTTAATGGGCATCGCTGCCTTTCCTTCTTTTCTGCATTTGGATTTTGTTTCCCAGCAAGCATGGTAAAGGAACTTGTAAAAGAGTTACCGGATGTCAAGAGAGCTGGGATTGGGCAAAAACATCTGGCATTTTTTTCTTATGGCCCTTGAGATTCGAGGAGAGAGAGAGAGAGAGAGAGAGAGAGAGAGAGAGAGAACTCAAACTGCTTGTTCGGTGGGGCAGGTTCACAGAGCTCTGCTAGGACGAGAGAGAAAATGGTTCCTAGTTGCTTATCATTTTAAAAAAATTAAAAGAGGAACTGTCTCATTTCTGAGCTTTGTACGCTGCTCGGGGATACTATTTTTGGCTGAAGAAAGGGGCAAAAATGCTTTATTTGTTTACTGAGTCCCCTATCACTTCACTGTTACTGATCTTGGGGTAAGGACATCCAATTTTACAATTAAAAGATACAAACAGAACAACAAGCCATTACAACAGCAACGTGAGTAGGCAAAATGCCCACAGATAAAACACAAATACTTAAAATAAAAGGGCTTCAGATTTCTCATAGTTAAAAATGACTTGCTAATATCTAACGTTCTGTGAATACCTGGTGTGAAAATGAGAAACAGAATTGACACTGGGAAGGGGGTATTCTACTGGTGGGAGCCACTACCCAAGTCCCTTTTGCATGTCACCATATAACCAGCATCTCCTGGCAACAGAAAGCTAAGAAAGGCATCTGCTGGTCATGGAGAGAAACACGTTTATATTGAGGGATTTAATTTAAAAACAACAACTACGGGCAGTGCTATTTTTCTAGAAGGAGAGGCGCCAGAACTCACTGTTAACAACTCCTCCATTCTCTTAGAATTGCAATGGCATCTACCTGAGAGGTGCTGGAACCGAGTTCAGGCGAGTTCTGGCTGGGGGAAAAGCCCTGACAACAGGTATCCTTGTATCATCATTATTTTTTAAGACATGGACATCATAAGAGACTGTAACACAGAAGCCATGTAATCAACTCTGGTTACCAAGCCCTTGCTCTGGTTAATTATTTGTTAATAAGCATGTGATTATATTAGCCCCATTTGCTACAGCATTACCCTGGGAACCTACCCTCAGTCTTTGTTCATTAAGAAAACCTAATGTCAAAAGGGGGGGGGAGCTGCATTTATAAATATCTTCTAGAAGACTGAGAGCAACTGAAAACAAAACAGTGAAGCTGTCTTACAATCATGGCTAACTATCAACATTCCAGGAGGAAATAATTTGAGCAGGAATACGGTATCACCTTTATACCAATGGCCCGGTGATTAGCCTACATTTCAATGCTTGGATAGAAATGCTCTTCCAAAGTATATCAAAACATGAATATTTATGCATTTACTTATTACATTTATCACCCACCCTTTATCATGCAGGTTCCCTCAGAATAGTGTGAGAGCATTTAGAAAATGGCTAGATGGAAAATTTGAGCTCTGTTTCTACAACTTTTCACACCAACCTATGGCGTGAGGGCACCATCCTATATCACCTTTGTTATCATTGCTGCAGCAGAATATTGCACACATATTTGTGTGCATAAAGCTGTTCTGAGGCAGCAACACATGCTGGAAGGAACATTCCGGATGCTCTATGTGTCAGCAGTGCCTACTTTGAAGTGCACATCTAACAGAGGATCTTCCAGAACAGCCTTCCCCAACCTATTGCCCTCCCCATGTGTGGGACTGTAATTCCCATCAGTCCCTGTGAGATAGGAGTTATGGTCAAAAACATCTGAAGGGCGCCAGATTAAGAAAGCCTGTTACAGGGGGAAACTTGAATTTTCTGTATATAAGAAGGCACATAATATTGTGGTGGACTTGGACAAACTGGGAGTGACTAAGATACTAAGGGTCCTCCCTCAGAATTTCACAGCCTAATCTACTTAAGCAAACTCCACAAACTGTTGCCAGAACCACGCATATTACAGCCTGGAAACACAAATATGGGCAATCGGGGCCCACTGTGGCTGACACGACTTCTTAAACTCTGTGGTGAGACTTGAAATAATGCCTGCCTAACCGCTATATGGTCTACAGAGAAGGCAAACATGAGGTGGACACCTTTATACTCACACCTGAAATTGTGCGGAGCTGCAGCTGAAAATAAATCCTATATGGAATGTTTACACTATAATTTTTTTATTTATCGTTAGTAACAAACAGCCTTCAGGGTGCCAATTTACGAATAATTTACAAGCAGCTATCGAGGCTTCTATCCTTCTGACTGTCTCGTGGATCAGGACAGTATCATTTTCAGATTTCCTTCATTTTAAGTCTTTTCCGTGTACTAGCCCAGTCACCGCCCACTAAATGAAGGGAACCCTTCATTTTCTAGCATCTCAATCTACTAACTGCTTCCAGCAACACATAACTGCAGACTTATACAGAAGCATTAAAGTAAATTATGCTAGGGCATGTATTTTTTCCTCAAATATTTATTATACTTTTTTCAGAAACAAGCAAACAAAAAAATCCTCTGAACTTGCCATAAAACATATGTAAATAAAGCCTTTTTTACTGCTTATGGCAACCATTTTGTGCTGGCACCTACAGCACTTTAATTGACACCTCTTCTTTTACTTTATAACCAAAGAAAGCAATGTACACGGCTTTTGATTTCTACATTGAAACATGGCATTTGAAATTATTTAGTTATCAACTATAACACACACACACACACACACACCTTCTCCTTTTTGTTCTGCTCAGAGTTTGGGCCATTTCTGGTTGAGTGTTTTCTCTGGGGTCCTTCTCTCGAGACAGACAGGGGCTAACAACAATCACATTTTGAGAATAATTTGTAACCAATATATCTATTGATTGTATTGGCTACAACTTGCTGCTAACTTCAGCGAGTCTTACCGGCATTATAGATTACGTACGCTGGGAAAATCCGGTACATTAGAAATGATGATCTCCTAGGACTATTGTTTCCCTAGTGTTGGTTTGACTGCTGCCCGTGGTAGCATAAAGACTGAGACCATGGGAATCTTTTTACATCCACCTTTCCACCCATAGTACAGAAAAGAGGGATGTAACAGGAAAGCCTTGGTTGAATGCCCAGAGGACGAAATGCCATTTAAAAGGTAAATGCTGAATGCTGGCTAGAGTGAGTGTCATTGACTGGTCACTCTTTTTATGCCCTTCTGCTCCTCTGTATGATTCCTTTCAGTATAATGGCACATAGCTGTAGCACAGACTCCAAAGAATGTTTTGTTAATAGCACAGCTAGGAGTTCAGGTTTGGGTCAGATATTTAAGAATGAATTCTGAGGATCTGTGTATGAAAAGGGTAGTGAAGGACTAAAACTTAAAAGCAATTATTCAACCGTGCCCTCAGTGACCCAAATATGGCTGCTTTTCTTGGATGACCCTAGGAGCTAACCACAGAACAAATGAACTGTATTGGCCAAAGTCAGTTTCAAACCCACAGTATTTTGCACAGGATTTCAATGGCAACAAGTTTGGGTTCTCAGTGTTAAAGTCGTCATTCATTGCCTATTGAGCTGAGATAGTCAAAGGAAAGTTGTTTCCTAGGTGCTGTGCATTGAAAATCTTCAATTAGGAGTTTTAAATTACACAATGGTCATGATGGGTTTGTATGACGTAAACTATGTGTGCAGCTATTGAATGCTACAAGAAAATATGTCGTACATGCATTCAGATTTCAAAACTCTATTAGCACTTGATGGACCAATAGCTACTGAAGTAGATTTTAAATAAATTGATCATTATCAGTTCAATCTACAGTACATAAATTTCAGATCAACGTGATCCCTGCCAGGACAACTTGGTATCAGAGACAACTGTAGACTCAGCACAGAAAAAATGGTGTATTCACAGCTGAAGTGTCCTGACTAAAGCAACAATACTCTGAACAATTGTCCCAAATCAATGAACCAACAATATGACATGAATAAAGAGAAAGATGTTCAACAATCCTCTAAAAGAGAAATGGCCTAAAACAGTACAAAAAAAGTCACCACACTGAATAGTTTTAATGTTTCATTGATTCCTGCATTTATTTGGTCATTTTAATTTTTGCAAGCCACCCTGAGAATTACAGCTGCAAGAGAAAGGTGAGGCAGCAATAATCTTACTAAATAAAGAGGATGTAATCTGAACCTCATTGAAAAATAATAAACTGGTCCACACTTTACGGGTGCAGTTAGAAGTCAGCATGTAAATGTGCATACTAATAATTTGAAAAATGCTAACTTTACCTAACTTACATAGGGTTGTATCAACTAAGTTTTACTCAGGGTAAACCCACTGGAATTAATTTACTTAAGTTTGTCATGTCCGTGAATTTCAATGGATGTACTCAGAGTATGAGTAACACTGAATACAACCCACATATGTTTGGTTGCAAACACAGTCATACTCAAGAGTAGAGCCAATGAAATCAATCCAAGCCTGGATTCAACCATACCTTTTGAGAATAAGGTTGCAAACTTACATACCCTTACCTGTGAGTAAATCTCATTGAACTCTGTTGGGCTAACTTGTGAGAAGGCATGTGCAGGGTTGCACAGCAAAAGTTCCAAACATGCCATGCTACTTTTCAGTTAGGCAAATATATCTGCAGAAATAATGATGATTTTACGTAAATCAAATACAGAAATGATGTATAACAGTAAATGTCAGCTGTGAATGAAAACCATTCAATCCTCCTTCATTTATAATATTGTAGTGTGAAGTTTTGCTATATGTAGCAGAAAAAGTATTTATAGAATTAAAGAAGTTCTTCATACACTCTCAGAGAAATGGAGCAATTATTATCAATTGTGATTATACTTAACTGCTGATTAAAGTGACTGTTACAGTATGGCTGGAATGTATTTCAATTTAGAATGTATTTATTCTATCAGCAACTGGATATATCGGAAGTATTTATATGAAACATTAATGCTAAACAAAAGCATGTTCCATTTAATCATGAAATCAATAACACACAAAGAAGGAAAAACATTTCATGAAAAATGCATTTTGTTTTATTTATTTTTATGGCAGATTGTATAACAGGCTTTTTTGGGACTAGAAATGCTATTCATTCAATACAAACAACTCTTCTGCAATCCAAAATGTTAAAATGATTTATTCTGTCTTGGCAGTAACAATGAACTATATGATTGACTTCATGTTTTCACAATCCATATTCATTTTAAGATCTGGCACCATGCCCCCACCCCCACAAAAAAATCAAATCTCCTGGAAAATAAAATATGGAATGGGGGGGGGGGGAGAGAGAGAGACACATTTCACATCTACAGTGGTACTGGGATAGATGAAACATTTCAGCTGACAGTAAGCTGAAATTTCAAATCAAGACACAATTGATTCAGAACAAAGGATACACCATTTCATGTGATTAAATTAAATCTGTTTGGATTTACAGACATGCGTGTATATATATATATATATATATATATATATATATATATACGCATGTCTGTAAAGCCAAACTCTGCACATTCGGCAGTTCCGTTATTGGCTGTTCTTGCCCCTTTCCTACAGTTAATTCGAGAGTCAATAACTTGTTTCCCACCAGATATGCAACGGTCATTCCTCCTCATCCTGGAGAAGCTGGCGTTCCGGAGGAAGCTTGGGCTGCAACTTCTGCCAGCGCTCTGGAGGCCAGAGTATATGGGTTGCGCGAGCGTGTAGAAGTCCAAGAGAGACCTGGAAAAGGCAATCAAAACACAGGTGTAATAATATGCAAGAAGCTATAGCTTAGGGAGAGGAGGGCTTACGGCATTTCATAAACGTGTCGAGCAAGTTATACCAACTGAGAAAGAGGACTGGATTTGTAGCTGGGATTAAATCCCCCTTAAGTGGCGAATTCATTTCGGGCAAGCCTTCTGTCTAAAATGCAGAGACACTTCTTAAACAGGACTGATGCTGGGGAATTGTGATGATGATAAAGAAAGCGAAATGGGAATAAAAAACCAAACTATATAAAATTTTAACAGCTTGTCCCATATAAAAATTGACAACTTAAATAAAGAACCATAAAAGGTTACAACTTGCAACAGTTCCTTCTAAAGACTCGTTGAAGACAGAGCCCTTGATGCCCTGCAGACTACATACGGAACTGTTGAATGTACAGGCTGTCTCACTTTGTTCAACTGCGCAAGCAGCTTTTGTGATGGTTTGTTATGGGGGAGGATCACGATATCTGTACCTGCAGCAAAAGGCAGGACCTCCTGCTGTGCCAAAGCCTGTCCTTCAATTTTCTTGAAAGGCACACCAGAGGCAGCTTCATCTGCTCCTCGTACAGCTGTCCCCAAGCATAGCTTTCGATATGCTTACACCACTTGTTAGCTAACTAGGGAGAACATGCAGCAGAAATTTGATGTGTATATCTTATCTAAAATTTTCTGATTTTATCAGCAATTTTAATGTCTATTTTGTTTACAGGTTTTAGCAATTAAACTGTATTTAAGTCCTACTAAATAACAATAATGCTGTGGCAGAATATGGTGAAAAGAGTAATTAAGCATTTGTGTGTTCAGACCTTTTAACCTCACCCCAAATAAATTCAGACATGACTCAAATTTTGCTTTGGTTTTTGGCAGAATTTAGGCCACAACTTTATTTATTACAGCATGTGACTGGCTGCATAGGCTCTGGTTCGACTAGTTCCCTGCTCCGCAGGTAGCGCTGACCCAGGGTTCCAGCATAGGTCAGCCAAGGGTGAACACCTGGATAGCGGAAAGCCGGGGACATACTCTATCCGCCGTCCAAATGTCCCCCTGGACTCAGGCATGGGCACAACCCCCTCGCAGGAGTTGACCAAACCATTGAGTCCCTGGATTCCTTTAAGAGAATACCCTTCACATAGGGATGGCGAGAGCGTTCCCTCACCCCTATCACCTGAACCAGAGCCTATCCTCAACCTTACAAGTTGTGACGATTTGCTATGTGGCAGGCGAAACCCAAATGGCAACAGCCAATCAGCCAAGTGGGGGAAATTCCTGCCATGCCCCTGTTCCAACGACAGATGACACACGATGGCATAGCAAGGTCAAGCGCACAAGCCCTAAAAGTAGGGAGAGGTGGGCGGGTGTTCCGATGCACGCACCGAAAAGCGGAAGCTCAGGGTCACATGCATGGGCTTATGTAGGTCCCTTGATCCATTTTAGCCTGCGTCCCATTGGTCAGATTGAACCCAGCATTGAGGAACCTACCAATTGGGTGTTGTGGCTGTCAACCAAACCCACCCACAAGACAGGGATTTGGTTGCCAGGTCTCACAGCAATACGTGCCCTCTTTAAGGGAGGACCCGATATTCAGTATGAAGAAGCAACCTACATTTCTTACTTCAATGTATTTAGGAGTTTGCTCCTTTTTAATATATATATATATATATATATATATATATATATATATATACACACACACACACACACACACACACACACACACACACATATATATATACAGGACATCCAATGTTATTTGACATTTTAACTACCAGCTTGAGCTCACTGTAAGTTTCTGAGTCACTTTCATTTTAGGCTTTGGTTTTTCAATAATATAGATGGATAAACAAACAAACGTATGAAAAATAAAATACTATTGATCAATTAAAAACAGTAGCCTTTGTGAACAATGCATTGTTTCCAATACATAATGATTCACATTGTCAAAATATTGATAGGTTGGTTTACATCTATTCCACAATTGTTAATACAAAGTCCAGTGCTTCTGAAAACTTTCTATGAAAGCATTTCTTCCTTCCCACAGGTAAGCCACTATCTCATTCCACATCCTCCCTTTGCACTCTGCTCAAGGTCAATATGCACCAAACTAACAAGTCCACTACAACAAACTTTCCCATTTCATTAGTTTAAAAAGGAAACAAAAGGCAGCTTGACTCAGTTGCAATGGAAGAATATTCAGAAGTTCTATTCTCTAGAAAATATGAATCCATCAAGGGGAAATTAAAACTCTACTTTAAATATCCAGGAGATTCAGACTGGGCTTGCATGAGTCAGCAACACAGCTCTCCAGATGCCCAAGGCTAAACCTTCTTCCTAAGCCATCCCAGGCTACACCCACCAATGACCCACTCTCTTCAAGTGTTTTTGCCTGGCTGGAACGTGCTCTGCCTGGCTGTGATAATGCCTCCTGCTCAAAGCTGGTTCACCAATGAGGCAATGTGAAGCACCCGCCTCAGACATTAAAAAGCATAGCTGTCAACTTTTCCCCCTTTATAAGGGAAATTCCCTTATTCCGAATAGGAATCCTCGCAAGAAAAGGGAAAATTGTTTAGAAGCGCAAGAGGTGGCGCCCTGCTTGCCCTACTACTGCGGCCGCCAAAATGCGAGGGGCTGCTGTTCCAAAGTGCGGCCTTGCCACTCATCTTCCTCACCCCTGGGACTGAGAAGACACATGGCAACACTTTGTGGAGCACTCTGGCTCTTGCTGGGTTTGGGTAGGAGGCATTATTGAGATTGCAGAAGTGAGGGGTGGGGGCCACGGCAGGTAGGGTAGGGAAAAGCACAGTCCCATTTTGCCTCAGGTGGCAAAACAGGATAGGCCAATCCTGCTTTTGCTTGCCTGCATGGATGTGTGTGTGTCTAAATGTGGAATGCCTGTCGTGTTTTGTTTTGTTTTTAAAAAGAGTCACACCCCTTGCTCTGCTGGAAAAGATTCCCCACCTCTGATCTCAAGGGCTTAGAATGCCCGTGTGGCCCACAGCGAATCAGAACAAAATCAATAATGCCTGATAAGCAAAAACAAAACAATTCCAAAAGCACAAAAATGTCTTTAAAAAGACAAGCGGCAACCAACACATTTAAACTATCAGTGTTTTAAAAGAACATAAAGAGTGATTTTAAAAATGGGAGGATAAAAACATCTTTGAATGGCACCTCAAAAAATGACAAAGTGGGCATCTGGTCTGCTTCTCTGAGGAGGCGGCATCATGAAGGCATCACTGCAACTGAAAATACCCTCTTCCCTTCTCTTCCTGCTTTGTGTCTGAAAGTGGGGGTCCACTATCCAAGTGTTTGGGTGAACAGGAAGCATGCATATAAACCTAATATCTTGCCTGTGCCCCAGTGTCACTAGGCTCCCAATTGCTGGGAGGCTTCTAATCAGAGCCTTGTGAACACGGTTAGAACCTCCCTTCAGAACTCAACATTCAACAAACAGAGGGAGGAAATGGAACCAGTGGTTGTGGTGGTATTGGGGACAGGGCCCGATGCATGATCCTGGCCTCTGGTTTAAGTGGCTTCCAGGAGAGTACTTGAATGCCCAGGACAGCAAACCCAAAGGTGTCCTCTTCATAAAGCAAACAAAACCTGAGAAATATTAAGAGTTCTCGTCCATAACCTTCCCATCACTTTTTCTTTTCTGACATAGAAAAGTTAAAAGCTAATGCGGCACCATTTGCTGGTGAGAGGACTATTATCGGCAAATTTTCTCTTCATTTCCCACAGGGGATGCATATGTTACATAGCTTATTATGCCATAGTCAGAACTCATTCCAATCAAATTATGTGGGAGATGAAAGTATTTTATCCTTGTGATTCTATCCTTTTTGCATGTGCCTGTTACATGGCACTCTCTGGGCTGCATTGCCTGGGAATACTTTTCCTTGGCACCACAAGCCTTGCCTAAGAAACTTCCAATTCTAACTGATCCTATATTTAGCTTCTAAATGACAGTCTAAATATTGGGTTTAGCAAGACTTCACTAACTACCTGAAGTGTGATTCTTCGCAAATGGGTTTTATTTTTTTATAGATTTAAAGAATTCACAGTGCACTGGGGCATCGCCTGCCTCCACGAAGGCTAAGCAGCTCATAAATACAATGGCCACGAACTAGAACTGCTTCCAAACGCTGAACAAAAGAGCCCTGCCAAAGCAAACTCAAACTGCCAGCAGGTTTTCTGTTCGTGGAGGTGGAACCATGTTTTACACACCAGGCTGTGCACTAGGCACTGCAAGAATTACACACTCGCCCATCACCCTTTGGATGGATTGTGATCAAAATGGTATCCAATAGGGGAACTGTATCGGGAGGTTTTGAATGTTTGACGTTTTATTATGTTTTTGTATTCTGCTGGAAGCCACCCAGAGTGGCTGGGGAAACCCAGCCAGATGGGTGGGGTATGTATGTATGTATGTATGTATGTATGTATGTATGTATGTATGTATAAATAAATAAATAAATAATTCTGTATGCATCACACAACACAATGAAGGTAGAGGGTCCCAGGTTCAATCCTTGGCAGTTTCAGATACAGCTGGGGGAAAACCCTGTTGGGAACTCTGACATCAGTGCAGGCAGTACAGAGCTCGATGGACCCATGATCTGATTCAGCACAAGGCAGCTTCCTATGCACCACCATGAGATCACACGTAACACTGCTGAAATGTCATGTTTCTTTCGTGGTCAAAGCCTCATAATCACTGAACTGGGGGGGTAGGGAAGTGTCAGTACACTATTACATATGTAATGAGAACCTGTGTTTTCAATTCCCAAAGCTACACACACACACACACACACACACACACACACACACACTGCAAATAAAGCACTAGGTTTATTAACAGGGTTTCATCTGGTCTTCTGTCATGAGTCGGAGTCAGGAGTAGGTTAGCAATAAAAAAACAACAGCAGTGTCAGTGAACTCTTTACTCGAAGAAACCGAAACTGTGCAGGCCTAGTGATCACAGCAACTTTTCCCAGTACGTCTTGCCCCAATGACACAATTGCAAGGACTGAAGGTCCCCACCCTCCCACCACTTTCTAAGGCACAGCAGACTAAGGCTCTATTGTCTTGTGTCTCTTTGCTCCGCCCTCAATTTCTCTGCATGTTCTGGGAGACTGGGGGGGGGGAGAGTTGGTCACAGCAAGAGGGGGAGACTCCCTGGATTCTTCAGCAGCATGCCTCATCTCCATCTCTTGCCCCCCGCTCTCCTGCCTGATTCTGGACTGCTCTCTGCCCTAGCCTCTTCCTGCTCACTTAAACCTGTTGCCTCTTCAGCTTCCGACACCTCGTCCTCCCATTCTTCTTCCTGTGGGCACTCATTGTCATCTCACCACCAAGCCCCTGTCTCTGAACCTTCTTGTCCTGGGAGTTCCCTTGGGGGTTCTTCAGGTGGTGTCTCCCACCACTCCTCTGAATCCAGCTATGACATCTTCTGACCAACTGGCCAGGCACCAAATGAATTAGAAATTGGTCAGCATTTTGGCAGGCAACACCAATAAGCAATAGCTCTGCACTGCTCATAACATAAAGCCAGCCAGCACTTCGACCGGAATAGGTTGCATAGTTATGTTTGGATATTAACTACTGTGCCACAATCCCTTTCCACTGCCACATACAAGTAAGTTTGGGAAAAGGAGATAGTGAGGAAAGCATCTGTCTGGCTGCTGCTGGACCCAATTCAGGGCCTAGGCAGTATTCCTGAAAATCTGGAGGACCAGCAAAACAATTTTGTTCTAAAGAATTATTCATGATTGAGGCAGGAGGTGGTCCTTCAATCACTGCTTCTGATTGCTCAGCTGAACAGAAAATGTGAAGGCTAGTTCTTGGAATACCTTGAAAATATAGATGGATAGAAATATTTATATTCTACCCTTTAACCTGAGGTTTCCCATGGTGGTAATTAGGCAGCATGTATCCCGAGGGATTGGAAAAGGGTTAGATGTAGCATTTGGATTGCGTTCCTACAACATTTTATGACAGCCTGAGGTAACCATCAGGTGTATCCCGTATCACCTTTGTTACTACCACTGCAGCAGAATTTTACACACATCTTTGTGTGCATAAAAATATTCTGCTGCAGTAAAAAAATATAAAAAGGCCAGAAAGTACATTTAAATTGTTCCCTAGAACTCTTAAC
This sequence comes from Lacerta agilis, assembly GCF_009819535.1. Taxonomy (NCBI): domain Eukaryota; kingdom Metazoa; phylum Chordata; class Lepidosauria; order Squamata; family Lacertidae; genus Lacerta; species Lacerta agilis. Next base: position 49,614,147 of record NC_046321.1, read on the forward strand.
TTTTCCTTATGGGTTTGGATGCAACACCAGACATCCCTGAGCAGTTGCTGAGGCCCCTGAACTTTGGGGAGGCCCAACACTGACACCTACCCTGAGCCTTCCTTTAAAATAAAATAAAAAATCCAGTCCCACTGCTCACACTGAACACACACTAAAATGTTGATGAATTTCCATGGGGACTTAAAGCTGAACTTAAGATGGGGAAAATGAGAACTAGAAAAAATGAAAGGGACATATTTGCTAATCCTTACTGTAGCATCAACTCTGGGGCACTAGCGGTTTAAATGCCAGCTGGACCCAACCACCCAGTGTTGCTCAAAGTCCTACTGCAACCTGCAGCAACAGGTAAGCCTGCCAGGCCCACAAACAGAGGAGGAAGGTCCACCCAAAGGCATTTTGCCCAGGATACCCCTAAAACTTGGAGCCAACACAATCTCTATAAATTCACCTGAACTCCAAAAGAAAGAAAAATAGCATGACAAAAAATTCCTAGTAAGAAAAAGGCAAAATCCTTTCAATTAGAATATGAAATGCCATTTTCAAAAGGTCACAAATAACTTAAGTTTCAGGATTTCTTATGGATGTTAACGTACCTGAACTAACTTAAAGCCTGGAGTGCAGACATTGCGTACCCCAATTAAGAGGTCATGCTTTAAAAGCATAAGCTTTTACATATGCTTTTAGATCAGAGGTCCCTGGCAGCTGTGTGCAATTTCTTTAAAACAGTCTGAGCATGCGAGGACAATTTTCTCATAAAATGGCTACATTTACTCAAGGCTGTATTTTCCCATCACTCTGAGGCCCTTCAGAATTAATCTTGGGCATAGTAGAGGCTTGGGTACCTTCAGCTATTTCCCGTTAAGGAGGATTTTTTATTTATTTTTAAGCAGGGAGTTCAGAATTTTATGCAAATAGACACCAACCACCCCCAAGGAATATCTCTAGCTAATTCTCATGATTTAATTTCCCAGGAATCATGTGTATGCACCAATTTCTCCTCTCTCTCTTCTACATAATCAAATCACTGGAGTTGAAGTGGCCTGTATCTAATTTAATATTTTGTAGCTTGATTAAACAGGTGCTGAATTACTTGAATATAATTTGGTTAGTTAACAATGCACACTATTGATACCAGATCACTTCTGTTGCTGGATTTATACACCAGTTCCCATGAAATGTTACACTTAAATTGGTATGGCAGATTTTGAGATGGGCTGCTTTCGTACTTCAAGTTGATAAACCTTCTGAACCTAAACATTTTCACTAGTGTGTATTCCTAAAATCCCAAATGATTCATATTTTGTGACACTATGCAAATGCAATGAATTTTATGCTCCATCTAAAACAAGCCTCCTCCTATTGCCCTGTTAATGAAGTTGAAAATATGATCTAATTTGTGTGTGTGTTAAAGAGGAGTCTGAAAGTATTTCCTGTTACACTTCCTGTTGGGTGCACTACTGTGACATATATAAGAAGCCCACTTCCTGTCTTTTATGAAGCTGTGTCTTTGACTGTGACTCAGCCATGTTCTAGGATATGTCGCAGTTGGAAATGAATGCAACTGTTCTGTTAAGACAGGGGAGGGACTCAGCTACACAGCTGCAAATAAAATGTTTTAAATGTGTTGTAAAGTGCAATATACAACTGTGACACTAGATGGCGACAGTGAGCTATGCAAATTTCAACATATTTTTCAGAACACTTTTTTTAAAAAAAGAATTTTCACAGCATTTTTTAATATGTGTGTACATTCCACCAGGGTTGAAGAACCTGTGACATTTCAGGCGCTGGTACACTCTAACTCCTACCAGCCCCAGTCAGTATGGTCAATTGTAGCGATGCTGGGAGTTGCAGTCTATCAGTGGCTGCAAGCAATTATGTCAGTGTTCTATCTCCACTGTCTGGGGCAGTACACCTCTCAATGACAGCTACTTAGAATCATAAGTGGGGAGAATCCTGTTGTGTGCCAGATCCTGCCTTCGGGGATCCTGTAGGAATCTGTGAGAATACGATGCTGGACTAGATAGGGCATTGGTCTGATACAGCAGGCTCTTTTGTTCTTAGTCCAGCAAGATCTGGAGGTTCAGAGATACTCACCCCACTTCATACTTTCTGGGAGCTGACCTACATGAATAGTGTGCAAAAGGCAATGGGATTATTAAACTAGGGATTTCTTTTCTTTCTTTTCTTAAAAATTAATGGAAATTCAGCCCAGTGTAAAAAATACACTGCTGCATAATTAAGAGCAACGTAAACACAATGCCAAAATGGGAACACTTAGCTAGCACTCTGCCTACAGAACTAACAAAATGTACTGCAGATGGGGAAAAAAAACCCTGCTGGGTCAAATTAGATTGCTTGTCTTTAAGAAAGGCTATTACAATGCATTGTGATATTCAGCTGTAGGTGTAGGTGTAAAACAATCTTATGGCAAATTATCTGCTTATATGGTTCTCTTCAAAAATAAGCCATAGTTCACTGGTAATAAACATGTTTGCTTTTTAGAATGTATTTGTAGAATGTTGCTGAAACTTAATACCAAGGGCATAAAAAGCATAAATTAGTGTTTTTTATATGCTCCTGAACCTACCTACTATTAGTAGAAGTTCTGAAAGCATGTCCTTAGGTGCAGTGGCAGAGAGCAGGTGGGGGCGGGGCCGGTGCACGTCCTGGGGGCGTGGCACATCACCTGCGGGGGCATGGCGCACAGCACGGGTGGGGGGCAGCCGCAATGGTACCCCACCGGGATCAGGCTGCCGGGGGCGGTGTGCTCCCCCCGCACTCCTCTGCCAGTGCTTAGGTGCGTTCATGAAAAATTACATTCTACGTATTTCTGATCTCAGGCTATAGGAATCTGGGAGAAAACTCAAATGTGGAGTCACCCCCCCCCCCAAGTCAGACTCAGTTTTCTTATTTAGGGACCAGGTCCATGTCCATTTTATTACTAGATCTAGATAAAAGTGTGACAAGTGAGTTTGTTATAAAGCCTTCTTGGGTGCTGACCACTCTCTCTTCCATAGCTACTTCTTTTGCTCAGGAGAAAGAACTTAATGTGTTCCATATGATTAGCCTCCACTCATCCAACATAAAATCTGGTCCAGATATAACTCAGAGTAAATGGATAAATTTCCAGAATATCCAGAAACTTAATCTGGACTATAGGTTCTTCTTAGGCTGCTTTGTGCTGGTGCAAAGTGATGACATCATCACTTACCCTAGGGTCTTGCAGGCTTGGGGAAATTATGTGGTTTAATTAATATAACCCTCCCAACTTCATCCATATCATGTTACCTACAATAAAAAAAAATCCTCCCAGTAGCACCTTAGAGACCAACTAAGTTTTTTTCTTGGTATGAGCTTTTGTGTGCATGCACACTTCTTCAGATACACTGAAACAGTGTGCATGCACACAAAAGCTCATACCAAGAAAAAACTTAGTTGGTCTCTAAGGTGCTACTGGAAGGAATTTTTTTTATTTTTTTATTTTGTTTTGACTATGGCAGACCTACCTGTAAATGTTACCTACAGGATATGCATGACCAGTGCAAGAATCTTTTTTCATATCCTGAAAAAGCAATTTAGAATAAGAAATCTTGTAGAATTTCATAGCTGTTCTGACAAAACCCAAAAGCAAATGTTATTATTACTATTATTCTGAAAACACAGAACATTTAAATTCATAAGCCACACTAGAATATACAAAGGTTTAACACAAGTTCACAAAATCAATAAATACTGTTTGATCTTATGTTCCAAAACTCCTTCTGATGGGGTGCTGGGGATGAAAAAAACAAACAAAAAACAAAACGTCCAAATATATGAGAAGCTTTACAACTTATCAAATACATTTAAAGAGTATCATTTTATCCTGCACCATATTGTTTGAATACATAAGAAAGATGGAGCATTTTACAACAAAGCTTCTATTCTCTTATCTGTCTTCTCTAGTTCTGATAATATTTCTGAGTTTCAGCATATACACTGCCTCCCAGACAGTTGCCAACCACTCTCTCAGTGTTGGAGGGTCCTTCTGTTTCCATTTATGAGTAATTACCATTCTGGCTGCTGTTAAAGGATGTATAATCATTTTGCTATCTTCTCAGAATACTTGAGTGCAACGTCTCAGATTCCGGATGTTGCTTAAATGTTCAGATTCCCTTGTTAGCAGCTTGACAGTGTCTCTGGCTTGGAAGAACTGAAAATAAGAGAGCTTTTGCACATCTGTTGACCTCATAATCTTATTGGAAGTTTTCACTAAAGCATTTCCCTTATTTGGTGACCCAAATTCCGCCACCCCCATAATTGAGTACTGCCTACTGCCAGAAAGAGAGAGAAGACAGACCTGGGAAACTGCCAAAGAGAAGGTGCCCTGATAAGTCACTGATATAGCACACTAAACAGCCATGGCTTCCCCCCAAAGAATTCTGGGAACTATCAATGGTAAAGGGTGGAGGGAACTGTTGCTCTGTGATGGGTCTCCAAACAACTCACTGAACCCTTAAAAACTACAGTTCCCAGGATTCTTTGGGAGAAGCCATCAGAGGCCATTTTAGGCCAGTGTGACCTGTGTGGCTATACTGGGTGCCATGCTGCACAACAATGCTGCAGAATGGAGTTTGAGAGGCAGAAAGGGCACTGCTGAATTTTAGAGGCCAAAGTCAGCCACTGAAATCATGACTATATAAAGAGATATAACACAGCTTTAAAGTATGGTGTTGTCTAGGGTTGCCATACATCCAGGATTCGGCCGTCGTAAACAGTGCCTGGGCGGAATTCACAGAAACGACTGGTAAAATCTGGACATATGGCAACCCATGGCAGAAGTGTAGATTCTGGCAAAATTCCTTAAAAATAACTCAAAAACTTTAAAAAATATTATTTTTGCAAAAAACAAAAACAAAAAAAACAACTCACCAACTTTGGGCTAAGTTCAACAACTTTCGCGTCTGGATTTCCACTTGTTGAAATTTGGCAACCCTAGTGTCAGGGTGTTCAGATGCAGGTCAGAACTCAAGACGCAGAGACAAGCAGAAAAGTTAGCTCCTTATTCTAGAAAACAGCATACCAGACAGCAATGCCTACCAACAGGACTGGCCCCCATGAAACACTTGCCAGGACTGAAGGTCTTTGCCTTCTACTTCCCATTAAGTCTTCTTCCAAGCTGGATGCCCCCCAAACAGCCTTAAATCATGTTGGGGAGGGGCCACCTGTGCTCTTTGTTCTGCAATGCTCTCTGTGACCTTGTAGACAAGGGGGGAGGAGAGCTAACTACAATGGGAAAGGCAAGCTTTGTGGGTCCTTCTGCAGCTTCTGGCCCTTCCTTCTCTGCTTCATGTCCTGAGTCTGCATTGCTTTCTGCATCTGGTTCTTCTCTCTCACTCTAGCCAGTTGCTTCTTCAGCCTCCAATCATTCCTTCCGCACCCTTCATCCTCTGACCTGTCCTCAGTGTCCTACCGCCACTCCTTGGGCGCTGAGGCTTCCCAAGGGTGTTGCTCAGCTAGAGCCTCCCACCACTCGACTTCATCCAGCCAGTCCCTGGCAGGTGGGGATGTGAGCAGAGTCACTTAGCTGCAAGAGCATTTGCATTTTTGAGCGACTCTTCCCTCGCATCTCTGCAGCCAGGTTGGCAGTGGCAGCAGAGCAACACAACTAGAATTAAGTTTGGGCATAGCAACAAACCTCAGTGAGCAAGCATCATTTTAGATTAAGGTTTGCTGATCCTAAGTAAACCAGCCAGTGAGCCTGGTCAGTTTCAGATCTCAGAAAAGCAACCACAAAACTGGGGAAACGCCACTGGCCGGGGGTCCAAAACATTATAATTGCCTGAAATAAAATTGCTTCCAGGCCAGATACATTTTGAGCCAATTCTTCACTGAAGGCACTTTTTAAACAGAAATTCTCATCAAATGCAAGGGAGACAGACCAAAGTGACCCCTGTGGTACAAACAAGCCAGAGCTAAGTGAAACAGGTCATTGTCTAGCACTATGTATCACATTCCATCTCTCTCTGACCTTGTGGACCTTTCTTTTTCTCCATTCTTACATTTCAGTTTTCTGTTCTCCTTCCCAAATTCTGAGACAAAGCCCTTAAATGGCACAAATGATACAGACCAAAAAAACAAAAACAGGCACCCTACCTAATTTATACATTTTCTGTTTCCAGAAATTGAGGTTGAGGTCAGTATGGATACTAAGGTTTTCAGTGCAGAATATCTGAGCTCTCACCTATCACAGGGCAGTGAAGAGATTTTTTTGCAGCAGAGATACTTGTATCTTCAAAAGAGCCTGATGTTTCATTAGTATTAGAGTAGCATCTCCAATTATAGAACAGACCTAAGGTTCATTCCATCAATTACATAGTGTTACTTTTGTGAGCAAGTCCTTAATTTTGTGCTTGAAAGCCTGCTTGCATTGGTGTTAGGAGTACGCAGATTATAGAGCAGAAAAAGTGTTACATAATGTACTTTTGCAGAGATTGTCAATTAGAGACAATCACTGAATCAGAGCCTCCCATTTCTGATTACACTGGAAATCAGGCATTAAGTATCACTGCAGACACAATTTCAGCCTCCCTCCAAGGATCTCATCTGTGGAGGGATAAAACAACCCCAGGTTTCAATATTTTTAGGTATGATTTTAAATTGACCACCTTCTAGTAAGGCTCAGGAAGGTCCATAATCATTTTATTTCCAGGCTTTATTCATATTAAAAAGGTAAAGGTAAAGGACCCCTGACAGTTCAGTCCAGTTGTGAACGACTCTGGGGTTGTGGCGCTCATCTCGCTTTACTGGCCGAGGGAGCCGACGCTTGTCCGCAGACAGTTTTTCAGGGTCATGTGGCCAGCATGACTAAGCTGCTTCTGGCGAAACCAGAGCAGCACACACAAACACCATTTACCTTCTACTTGCACTTTGACGTGCTTTCGAACTGCTAGGTGGGCAGGAGCTGGGACTGAGCAACGGGAGCTCACCCCATTGCGGGGATTCGAACCACCGACCTTCTGATTGGCAAGCACTAGGCTCAGTGGTTTAGACCACAGCGCCACCTGCATTCCAGGTATTATTTGTATTAGCTTTGCCTTATTGACAGTTTTCTTTACCAGGCTATTCCTGCTGGCAGATCTGTTTCTCACTCAAGCTATCCTGGCAGCCAGTAGCAAACAGTGGGGCAAATGTGTGATGTGGCTGCATTTGGGATGCAGGATCATTAAGGATCAGCATAGCATACTGTCTGAACAGGACTGGGAAACCCAAAGCCCAAATGCACACTTGAAACAAATTGGGTGACCTTGGGCTAGTCGCTATCTCTCAGCTTAACCTACCTCACAGGGTTTTCTTGAGGATAAAACGTACCATTGTACTTAACTGAAGGGTAGATTTGCTTGTCCAGTGTAGCATCACTGGGTTGGGCTTACTTGAATGAAGGCAGACGTAACTTTTGCAGGAAACAGGCTGACCCCTTTCACTTTTACATCCTTGCCAAGCACAAACAGTCCACAACTGAAACTCAGATTAGTGTTAACCTATTTCCTACAATGAACTATTAACTTAAAACCAACCTGGCAAACAGAGGTCATAAGAGGTGTTGCAGAATGTGTAAAGGTGTGGCCCCAGTGACGCTACACTGGACAAGCAAATCTACCCTTTACAAAGGTTCTATTTTGTTTGTTAGTGTAGCATCACTGGGACGGGTGGGACTTACAAAAGCTCACTCAACTAGGGCAAATCCATAGCTGTCAAGTTTCGGATTTGAAAATAAGGGATCAGCAGTCTCACCTATCCCGGGGACAGTCACATGTCAGTGGTGGGCGGAGCCAGAAGCAAAAGTGGGCGGAGCAGCAATGTAAACTCCAAGCGGGCTCAGGCTCGGAGCAGAGCAAAGAGGAGGGCAGCCATGTGCTCCGCGCAATGGAGCCCCATCATCTTTTTGTCTGAACCCCTCAAAACAGGACAGGAAGCAGCAGCTGCTCAAAGGCAGCCAGGCTCTGCCCACCAGCTAACCCTATTGGCTGGCTGAGGGGCTCGGCGGCAATGGATAGGGACTGATGCAGGGGGAGGAATACACCCCCCCTGTAAGCATGGGAAACATCTCCCACTTGCTTTGAGGGCTGAGGCTTTTCTCTCCAAGTAGGCGAGGTCTTCCCACCAAATCCCTGGCCAGCAGGGGAGGAGCTGCTTCCATTAAAAACGGGAAATTTAAGGGAAATAAAAAATAAGGGAGAGCAGCGGGAAACTGCTTAAAATCAGGGAGAATCCCGTGGAAAACAGGATACTTGACAGCACTGCAAATCACAACTGCAACAAGTAATTACTGCAGAAGAGCCTGCTGCAAGACCCTCCAACCAAAAGAAGCAAAGAAGAAAAAACCTTATAGTGCCTGGTGAACATGCTCAGGGATGCCCAGGTCACTGCTTTACATATTTCTAACAAGGAGGCATTCAATGAAGAAGAAGCTGCTCTTGTAGAATGGAGTTAAATAGGATTCAGCAGCGTAGCTAGCTGCTAGGGTGCCTAATGCAAGGGCGTGTCCTGCAGCTGGGGGCGTGGCGATCCGCCCATGGAGTGGGGCAAGCCTCTCGACGCTTGGAACCTCTCCACCGCCGCCCCTTCAGCTTTAGGGCAGCTGAGGGAGAGGCAGTAGGCAGACGCAAGTCCCACACTGCCATTTCATGCAGTGCAGAACCTGCAGTCGCCTAAGCCACCACGTCACTCCTAAAAGGTTTCATGAGCCCAATTTTAAAAACAAACAAACCAAGACTAATTTTGTCAGCTCCTTAGTGATGACACCCGGGCCGTACCACATCCCCAGCACCCCACCACTGATAGGAATGTGCAGGTATTCAAACTGTTATAAGCAAAACTGGTCCCTTTCCCTTATGGGGTATTCCAGAGCCCCATAGAGTCCTTAAGTGGGTTCCCTATCGGTGGGAGAAATAACAGAGGGCAATCAAAGCAAAGCGGCTAGTAAGCCTGATCTTTATTCAAGGAACTGTTGCAACAGGGTCCCCACTCACCACACGCAGAAGGGAGGAGAACCCTGAACAATGGTGCACAAGCCCTTATATAGACTTTTGAAACTGCCCACCCTGTAGCCCAAGACAACTCCCCTAAAACATCATACATACATCACAGAAGGAGGTGGTCTACAGCAGAAATCCTGTCTGCCAGGATACCTGATAATGGTCACCGATTGCATTACCTGGGCAGTCTGGCCATTCTTTTGTGATGGTTAATACTTTAGTTCCTGAATCCAGGTCAAAGGTTCACCCTTGTTGTTGTTCAGTCGTGTCCGACTCTTCGTGACCCCATGGAACAGAGCACGCCAGGCAGCCCTATCCTCCACTGCCTCCCGCAGTTTGGTACACCCCATTCATACACAAATATGCCCTTAAGACAGGATTTGCAAGCAAAAAGACAATGGGAAATTCATTTTGTAAAACTAAGGACATCATGAAGTTGTTGAGATGAAGGGATATTTCAAGATGCTCACTACATGCCCTTGCTATACCATACCCTAGCCACTCTAGCAACGTCCCCAAAATCAGCAGAACAGACAGTGGGCAGATGGGGGCGGGGGCATGAATGAGGGCTGTCAGGCCTGACATGGGCTTCTTGGAGATATCTGCCTGACTGTTGATGGAAATAGGATACTGCAATACTGGAAGGTAATTTCAAATGTGTTATGAATTAAAAGGGTGGCTTCTGCATGGGGTGGGGGAAGATTTTTGTGTGCACCCACACATAAACACACACATTACTGTGTGTGATTTCAAGCACATGACTTTTTTAAAAATCTATCATCAAACATATGCACTAAAATACAGCACATATTATACAAACAGAAGAAAATGGAGGATTTTAAGTATTATCTCCCCACATCCCATGTCTTTACAAAGGGCTTCACTTTGAGTGCTAATAATTCGATCAAATGCACCAACAGAAAAGTCCAGCACGCTTATTCCTACGAGCTGATCTCTGTTCCAGATCAATGAACTCTTTGAATTGCTGCAGGCAGATTACTAAAAGACATGCAATGGTTAATTAAGTTCTCTCTCTGTCTGCCGTCTCAAAAGGTCTCCGTGTAACTAAGGTTAACTAACTTACAGCAAATCCCTGCTAGCCTGGAAATATTCTATGGATATATTCACTTGCAAGTCTCCTCCACAGCTGTGAGAAGTTAATGTTAGGAAACCATTTGAAGATTTCTCATTGCAGATTGTTAATTGTCTCTTTCGTCAAAAAGGTGAATGGGAAACCTCTTCGCATTCTGGACTCTGCATCCATAATCAAGGCGTTGGGCAACATGGTGAGCAAGTGGAACAGTCTTACCTTTTGCTTCATTTTATTATTTATTATTATTATAAATATGTGCAAAATATGTATATATAGACGAGCCTACCCAGAAAAAAGTCATGCTGAGCTCAAAAGGCCTTACTCCCAGTTAATTGGCTATTAGATCAGAGCCACAGTTTACAACACTGATATGTGAAACTCTGTTTCAGAGTTTGCAGCATTCTTAACTTTTTCAGTCTTTTTGTCCCTTGCATGAATTCACTGAATTCAGGCTCTAAAATGGCTGTATCTTAAGTAATGTGTCACAATGCATTTATGTCTGCATGATGTATTGCAGTGGACTGTTAATCAGTTATGAAGACGCAATTGCAACGGTTGGAGCATTAGCTTCTGAAACCACTAAGCCCCATAACTCTGTCACTGGTGGACTGGTGAGTCAGACATTGTAGTCTTCCCCTGGAGACTTAGGAAACTGACTGGATTCCAGAGTACTCACAGGTTTTGACAGATGCTTTGCAGCCCGAGTGAAATGTAGAACAGCAAATGGCCATTGTTTGGCCATTGATGTAATTGCTTTTGGAGTTTCCAGCCATCAGTTTTTGGTATGTGGTTTTAGCTTCTGTAATTGACTGAGGCAGTTGTAACAGAGGAAAAAATATTATCTTCTAACATCACATCTATAGTGAACAGCTCGTTAAATTAAAATTTATATATTTATCTTCTTCCTACTGTGATAGATTTCTTCCTATGCTGGTGACAAAATGTCCTCCATTTTCCTTGACTTGAGAGCTGAATTTCAAGTCAAGAGTTCAAGTTATAGAATTTCCTTTTAGACAAGCCTTTTTCAGTCTTACATTCCTAGTTGTTGTTGAACTACAACTCCCATAGCCAGGGATTATGGGAGTTGTAACCCAACATCTGAGGACCCAACGTTGAGAAAGGGCATTTTAGATGAACCATCCATTTCTGTGATTTTGTATTATTTTATAGTGTTTTATGCTGTACAATATATTGATAATTTATGTCAGTAGGAGGTATATACTTTTGTAAAATAAATGAATGAATGAATAGAAAATTCAGTGTCATTTGTTACATTACCAGCTCAATTTCCAGCTATGGTTTTATATACAATCTGTCCTGGATCAATATCTTTCCAGAATGGTAAAAATCACCATGAAAATCTGTGGGGGGTTTTAATCACTCTGGTAGAGGTGAAACCACCTACAGTGTACACCACAGAACAGTTTCCTGGTCTCTCAATGTCATGAGGTTGGATGAGTTAAATAAGTAAGAGCCATAAGGATAACACTAAGAATTGGGGAAGATGAAGGAAATCAAGCACTTAGTGACACTGTGAGGCTGAGTGTGGTTCAGTCATGCAGATATGACCCAATACAAAGTATATTTAATAGCATTATCACTATCTCCTTTTTTGTCCTGCTGTAAGACATAGGTTACAGAAATCTCTACTTCGTTAACTTCTTTTTAAATGTAGTTTTACTTTGAAAAAATAAATTAAACAGGATTTATAGTAGATTTAAAATGTATCTATTGAACTAAGTCAGCACATTCCAGCACTAGCCATAAAATACAAAGGACACATGTATGAAAGTGACTTAATGGTCTCTAAGATAAGCTCAGGGGAAGACTTCACTGGGGTGTCACATTTGTTTCTGATGAGGGCTATTATTTCCAGTGGCTATAACACTAGCAGTACTACAACCTGCCAAATCTTATCAGAGAAACATGAAAGCCTTAAGGAGTACACACAGAGAGAGAGAGAGAGAGATGTACAAATGTCACTAGTTTATGTGGAGATTTTGCATTTCTGAAGTTTTAACTGTGTGCATATGTACATCATCAGTATAGTTTGAAACTTCAACTTTTAACTATGCAATGTGGTTAGCCCTTGCGCAAAAGTTCAAGCCGCTGGAGGGTTTGGACTTGGAATTATGTCTTTTTTAAAAAATTTATGGAATACAGCAGTGACAGAACCCACATCATCTGCGGGTGTTAAGGGGCAAGGAAGCACCAGACAGATTATATGCCATTTAAATCATTTCATAGTCTGAAACAATGCCACCCCCATCAAAAATGCCAAGATGTTTCTGGATGCTCGGCTAACTATTCCCGTGAAGCTCTTGAACTTGCTGCAGGGTACTTCATGCCTGGACCTGAAACCTCCTGATTTGGATGGAGGAAAAGGAGATAGGGACTTCATCTTCCATATTAGCCTGATGGTAGTCTGGAGTAACATTTATCTTATCCGCTAGAGGAAATGATTATTTTTACTTGTACATTTGCACATTGGTGCTTCATTTATTCCATTCAGACTTTTGTTTGGTGTCACGTATTTTGATAAAATCAACTAAGAGCTAGTATGGTGTCGAGATTAGAGTGTTGAACTAGAACCTGGGAGACCAGGATTCAAATTCCTACTCAGCTAAGAGGTTCACTGGGTGACCTTGGAATAGTCACTGTCTCTCAACCCAATCTACCTCACAGGGTTGCTTTGTAATTTTCTTTCTAAATGGGCTAGAGATTTTTTATATAAAAAACAAATGAAGGAAGTTGAGCATCTGGGGCTCCTCCTGGTAGGGGAGTCCAACTGCATGCATTACGCACTAATTGCACCACTATAAATATGGGCCTGTAAGGACCCCAGGAATTCCTATTGCCTGGTGTCCCAAAAAAATCAGTTATCAATCACAGCTCCGCCTTCACTCATCGGCTAAGAACACTGACAAGCAGGAGCAGGCAGGCTGGCTCATTTAGTATTGCTTGGAAGCATTTGTTTGCTAATATAATAATAATAATAATAATAATAATAATAATAATAATAATAATAATTCCAAGAAGGGTTGGAGGCTTGCAAAGAAAAGAAAAGAAAAGAAAAGAAAAGAAAAGAAAAGAAAAGAAAAGAAAAGAAAAGAAAGCTCAGTGTCTGGAATCTATGTTCAAGGGTGTCACTGAAGGTCTTCACAGGTTCTAAGTTGGTGACTCCCCCCCTCCCCCACCCCATGGACCAGCCTCCACTGATTTTAATTGGGGAGCAGGAGAAATGAAGCATGGAAACCAACTCAAATACTAGAATTCAACAATGGCAAATCATTGTTTGTAGTCTTGTTTCAAAGGTATTCTCTCATGTATCCATGAATTCAGATTCCCTTGGAGCCTCCCTGGGTTTGGGGGGCCTAATTCTGCATATACTGTGTATATTGATAAACCCACTACTGAAAAGGCCCCAAGACTGTATGTTGTTGTTGTTGTTGTTGTTGTTGTTGTTGTTGTTGTTGTTGTTCAGTTGTGTCCGACTCTTCGTGACCCCATGGACCAGAGCACGCCAGGCATGCCTATCCTTCACTGCCCCTCGCAGTTTGGCCAAACTCATGTTAGTAGCTTCGAGAACACTGTCCAACCATCTCATCCTCTGTCGTCCCCTTCTCCTTGTGCCCTCCATCTTTCCCAACATCAGGGTCTTTTCTAGGGAGTCTTCTCTTCTCATGAGGTGGCCAAAGTACTGGAGCCTCAACTTCAGGATCTGTCCTTCTAGTGAGCACTCAGGGCTGATTTCTTTGAGAATGGATAGGTTTGATCTTCTTGCAGTCCATGGGACTCTCAAGAGTCTCCTCCAGCACCATAATTTAAAAGCATCAATTCTTCGGTGATCAGCCTTCTTTATGGTCCAGCTCTCACTTCCGTACATTACTACTGGGAAAACCATAGCTTTAAATATACGGACCTTTGTCGGCAAGGTGATGTCTTTGCTTTTCTCCCAAGAAGCAGGCGTCTTCTAATTTCGTGACTGCTGTCACCATCTGCAGTGATCATGGAACCCAAGAAAGTGAAATCTCTCACTGCCTCCATTTCTTCCCCTTCTATTTGCCAGGAGGTGATGGGACCACTGGCCATGATCTTAGTTTTTTTGATGTTGAGCTTCAGACCATATTTTGCGCTCTCCTCTTTCACCCTGTATACCCGCATTTAATGAGACAGTTTCCATTTGATGCTGATGATAAGGGACTAGGCAGACCACACAGCCAAAAGCTGAGCATATGGCAGCTGCAGCTAGTATTTTTATCTTCTCCTGCAAAAGTATTTATTCTATTATTCTTTTTCATTGTGGCATAAATAACATAACGGCCCCGGGTGGATTAGCAAGGCAAGGTTATGGGTTTTTTAAAATCACAGTGACCTTGACTTGAGTAGAAGCTGTTTCCAAATGCAATTCATTAAATACCGCTGTATGACATGACAATACTGAGAGTAAGGGGAATCTGCAAACAGTGAAGCGAAGCTCCCTGAGGAAGCCAGATATAATAAAGGAGGGTCACTCTAAACAGCACATTTGCTACAGCTAGACATGAAATTTGAAAATCCTTTGCTGAAGAAAACTACATAGGTCAGCAACAGAGCTCAGTCCACCTCATCACTGATACCAGAAAGGTACTAGAAGAGGGGCTGAGCAGTGTGCCATATGTCAGAACAACAAATATGAGAAAAATCTCAGTACAGGGAAGAAAAGGGTAATTTCTCTATTTAAGGCTAAAGAAATAATATTGGACATAGCCAATACATATATGTATAATTTTAGTTTGCAACTCACCAGGAACTAAATCCCACTGAACAAGCTTACGGTACTTCTGATTAAACATGGATAGATTTGCACCACAGAACTGTATTTTAGGGATAGGGTTGTAGCGCTATGTTTAAGCATCAGTTTTGTATGCAGCAGGTCCCAGGTTCAATCCCTGAAATTTTCAGGTTGGGCTGGTGATGCAACTTCCTGCCGAACAACCCTGGAGAGCCACTGCCAATCAATATAGACAATACTGAACTAGATGGACCAATGGTCTGACTCAGTATAAAACAACCTCCTAAATACATAGTCTCCAGAAAAATGCCATGGCTTTATTGCGTGGCAAGGCACTTGACACCAATATTTTAGGTTAATGGGATAAAAAAGGCCACAACTTTATGCAGAAAAATGCCATGGCTTTATTATAAAATATTCTGCAATGGCAAACAAAATGTTAAGAGGAACTTTTGAGTCTGGCCTATGTTTTTAGTGAGACAGAGAGAAAACAAGGCTTCCTCCCAGGTGCTCAAAGCAACTTGCACTGAGCTGACATTAGGGGAACTGTGCATTACAAAAGAGAAAGAGAAAGATATGGGTATAATATGCTTACAACTATCGATCTGAAGCTAGGTGTTCTGTTCCACTAAAAGATGGACATCTGTGACAAAAATGGAACTTAGTGTTACTATAACACAGTTTTCTTTGCATTGTACTTCTCTCGCTGCTGCACATGAGGATATGGCAAAATCTAGCTGTCATGTATTCTTGTTTAAGTCAGAATCACTACATCACTTTGGAATTATTTTGTTGTAACACGTCTTCACATTTAAGGATCTGCCAACATCCATTAACTTTTCAGATTATTTCTCATTCAAGATGCATAGGTTAGTTGAACTAAACAGCATTTTCTGTGCAATTTAAAACTGAAGTGATAGCGTGAAGAAATCAGGAAATGTCTAAGGTGAAGAAGGAATGTGTCCTTTTCATTCTTAAGTTATGTATTTGTGTGGAGTTTTCGGTGTCTGTTACTTCTCCACTTGAACACAAACCTATTTTTGGAAAGGGGGAGAAAATATGAACAAAATATGAACAAAAAAGAACAGCTTTGAAGCCTCTATGAAAGAAAAGTGGAAATGAGACTATTTCAGAAGCTGATCAAATCAATGATCAAATCAAATTAATGATCAAATCAAAAGGAAAGCTGTATTAAATGATAAATCTAGTACTGTGGGAAAAGCAAAGGTCAACTTAATGAACTTAATGTCAAACTACATGTTATGCTACACACAAATAATGTAGGTACTCCATCAACCCCCATCAGAGGACAGAGAAGTGGCAGGTCACTTTTTATAACCTTGACTCTAATAATAACTCTCATGTCAGTTGATGTTGGGATCGGGCTGGGGTTGGCACGATGTGGGATAGGAAGAAGAAAAGAGGAGGCAGGGGCTGAACTGAGGAAACCAAGGTTAGAGGGGAGGGGGTTTCCCGTTTCCTCTCTGACTTAGGAGGAGGCAGGATGCCACACTCCCCTTTGACCTTATTGTGGTGATGGTGATGGCAGTCTCAGTAGAAGTTGAGCAGGACTTGGAGCAGCCAAAGGGGGAAGCTGAAGCTGAAGCAGCAGTAGCCTGAGCAGCAGGGCGCAGTGTTGTCGTCTAGTACCAGGCTCTACCTTTCCAGATGTCAGCAGGCCCACCTGCTCCAACAGAGCGCTTGCTTGCAATCCCGACATTCCCACTAGGTGATAGAGTCTCATGATTGAAAGTACCACATGCCTTGTCTTTAAAAGCTTAGCAAGAGGAGTGGGCGAGGGGTGACACTCGTTGGGACAGCTGGGTCCCAGTTCTTAACTTCTTGCCCTGCTCCTGAATTGTGACTTCTGAGCATTATGTCTCCTTGTCGTCTGGGTTAAGTGTGTTCACTTAACGCAGCCCAGTTTTTGTACTCTTGTGCAGTAGTTCTCATTTTATCTAAGTTAGCCAAAAGGCAGATTTTCAGGTTGTTTCTTTTTCAAATCTCCGCTTGCCTTCCTAACCAAAAAGTGCTAATTAAAGGATGAAAAACAGTCCATGCTATAGGAGAGCATAGGAGAGTTTCCCTTTTTACTAATAAACATTTCTCAAATCATACAGTTATGCATATTAATTTCATTACTTTTAAATTTTACAAACTTACAACTGTCTCCTCCCCTTAGGCCTCGTCCTTGCACTGCCATGCTCGTTATGCACGCCCAGCTATGTATGCATGAATGTCACTAAAATTCATGGCTCTGAGCAAAATTGCTGCATTAATGTTTAAATGTAATTGTTAGCTCCAGACTTAGTACTAGAAAAGAATAAAGGGCCTTATTCCCCCCCCCTCCTAATAAACATCACTAACATATTTTCTTAGAGCCTGGAAGTTAGAAGGCTACATTTCACATTAATTCTGCTGTAGGCAAGAAGAAGCAGGAGCTATTAAGCTGGAGAATTCATAAAGCAGTGCGCTAGGCATTTCATCAAGCACTGTAAAAACAAGCACATTTTATTTTTATTTTCAAGTTATTATACAGAAACTAATAAATGTGTGGAAGGATGGTGGTTTTTTTCAGTTGCGGCTGACTGGTGTTTTGCTTGTTAACAGAAAGGTAACTAAACCGAAATGAAATGTCAGAGGCTGAGTGCCTATAACATTTGTTTATAGACCTACAGAACAGTGTCCATTTAGAGAATGGAAAAAGGTTAAAATTGCTGCTCCTTAAGACTGCTTTTGAATTAAATCTAGAGTTCTTTACAAATCTTTGTGCATGATTTAATATTTACTAATGGCCTGGAGGCACATGAGGCCACCACTTTGCCTGGTTGGGTGACCACCAGGGAATGACACGGATTACAGATCAGATTTTATGATGGAAGAAAGGCAAGGTACAAAGGTAATAAAATAAAATGAATAGTGATGCCCATCCAATCCAACTATGGCTGGGGGACAGGAGAGTCTACAGAGTCTCCTTTGCAGAAATGAAGAGCAAAAAACTATTGTAGCAACTTTTGGCAGGGTATGACGGCCAATGAGAGTTGGGGAAAACCCACATTCACATTCCCAGAGCATTCCCACCCCACCCCCCCAGATGTGCAGCATTTGGGAGTGGGGTTGCCAGCATTTTTACATGTGAACATAAAGCTTCTCTGCCAAAAGGATTTCGGGGGACGGGGGGACGGGACCTTTTACTGATGCAATTAGAAACAACCACCACCTATGCACAGATATCTGTAGCACCTGAAAGATGTTTACTTTTAATTTAACAGCAGTGTCATTCACCACGTCTGTCTACCATTGGATCAGGATAACACATATCTACCAAACGAATCTTTGCAATGGGGAAATAGTTTGAAGCAAGAGTTTATGACAATCCTCACTAAGTAGCCCTAGTTAAAGTCACATAAACTTGATCAATTTACATGCGCTTATGCAAACTCTCCTGGGGATATTCTAGCTCCAGACATAAAGCCTGCCATAGTTGATTAGACCAATGGTTCATCTATCCCATTATCTAATTTGTGACATCTGCCATTACCACATAATGGTAATTAAGTTACAATTCTGTAACATAATTACATAATGAAATGATGTAATTTCATAAAGAAATTATTTCATAAGGAAATAATCATTACATAATGAAATGATGTACTACTTCTGTACATAAAAATATAGGCATCTTTGGGGAATGTTATGTGAGGTAGTAGAAGGTAATATTTTCAATCGGAGAAAATATTATATTTAATTATATGATTTTCAGTTCAACGCCTCCATTTTACTATGCACATGGGGAGTTAAAGATATGTTTTATAACATGGTTAATAAACCAATAGATGGTAATGAAAACTTCTTAGCAATGCAGCCACTTAAGAATTAAGACTTTTTTTCAGAAATAAAAGCCTAGTGGAAGGAATGACTTGTCTTGTACATTTAAAGAAATATGTCCTCCAAAGATTGCTTTCTATAATTCCTCCATGGCTGGATCTCAATATGTTCTATGTTTTTTAAAGGGATTTTATGCCATTCTAGACTACCCTTCATTTGAATAGATTCCAGGGCAGTTTACAAACACATCGATAAAATACAGACAAAAATGTAAGTTCAAATAGAACAACAACTGAAAACCTACAGCTCACAGGCCAAATCTTGCCCAGCATAATTCTCAATTTGGCCCATAAGGCCATTTCATTCAAGCCACACATGCCTGCCCCATAAATTTACATCATGAGTTGGGTAGGTAAAGATGCAGCTGCAATGATACAAATTGAAGCCTTAAAGTGCACTCCCAAGTGTCAAATGGAGCTTGAAATCTGTGCTGATCATCTGACTGGCAGCTCTTAAATGCAGCCAAACGTTACTGGAAGTGGGACTTGTAGCTGACATCAATCAGCTGATTGGTGCTGACTGAAAGCCCCACTTTCAATGGGGATTTTCCTTTGTAGCCCATCTGAACTGACGCTGGGCTGCAAAGGAAGAAAGGAAAGATGTTTCGTTGAAGTTGGGTCACCTGACATACCTTCCAAAGTAGCCCTCGGGACAGGAAGCTGTTTCCCACTCCTACATTAGCACAAAAGTAGCAGCAAATATCAATAGAAATACAGCAGAAGACATTATACTCCTCAAATTCCAGAACCTTGGAGACCCCAATCAATACCACCAAAAAGGTTGGGTGAACAAATGTGTTTTGACTTAGCCCAGAAGCCCATCGCTGTAGAGACTAACCGCATCTCTAGGAAAAGGGAATCCCTATACCTATCCTCTGACACTGTACAGTAAGCCAAAGGGCCTCCTTTGCCAAATTCAGGGCTCATATTTGCTAGTAAAGGGAAAGGCACTTCAATGGATGTTGTTGTTGTTTAGTCGTTTAGTCGTGTCCGACTCTTCGTGACCCCATGGACCAGAGCACACCAGGCACTCCTGTCTTCCACTGCCTCCCGCACTGCCTCCTTCATGGATCACTGCCTTGTCATGGCGAAGGGGCTTGAATAACTCAGAGAAGCTATGAGCTATGACATGCAGGGCCACCCAAGTTGGACAGGTCAGTTTTGACTAAACATGATCCACCTGGAGCAGGAACCGGCAAGCCACTCCAGTATCCCTGCCAAGAAAACTCCATGGACAAAGACTTCAATGGATAGGCCTACTTGGGTCCAAGACTGAAAGAACTTCATTATGTTCATAATCTGTCTTATTTCGCTGAGCAGAAGATTGGCCCTTACAGCAGGCCCCACAGGGATTGGCTTTGATACATGATAGTATCAGATGCTTGGCAGGTGGGTATGGCCCACAGGGGTATGTGAAGGTCAGGATCCAGTCCGCCAGCCAAATCCCATTTCCCACCCTGGCCTACAGTTATACCTTCTCATTTGATACTGTCTCACTTGATTGTAAATTGAGAGCAATGGGGGGGGGGGACACTGGCAACTTGCCAAACAACAGCACTGGTCTTTTTTCTGTTTAATCTTAAAATGGACTGGCCAGCACACACAATTATGTTTTATACTTCAATTCTCTTCCACTTATACACTCAGTACATAGGCATATTTCTCTTTTGCATATTCTTCATCACTAATTGGCTAGGCTGGAGATAATTAGGTCACAAAAAAGTAATAGGACTCAAGATGGCGAACTGCTGCAGGCACTGAAAATTATGTATTAAGAAATAAATGGCATAAATGAGAACCAAGCCATTATTATGACGATCTAAATGTAGAATGTGCTGAAGCCAAGGTATTAAAGAAAATCAGCTGTAATACCTGGACTTGAATGGAGAAACTGTAAGACCAGAGATGAGTGACAAAGGGAATGTCCCTCAGCAGATTAAACTGAACACTAACAAAGAAATTGACCTCAAAAGAATAGGTTTTGCAGCTTGATTAAAGTGGAATTAACAAAGCCCACTGTAATAAAGGCAACTTCTCACATGAGATTTTGTGCTCCGCTTATAGATAACCAAGTATTTTTTTATTTTTTTATTACATTCCTCTCACGTTAGTTAATTCATCTCAAGTACAAATTACATTCATCTTATGTTGGTTGCAAATACACACACACATTTAATGTCCCACGTTCAAGAAAAACACCGAGCTGAGGACATTTTGACATAAAATTGTTTAAATCTTACATACCGTAACTGCCACGCATAGCAAGTACTGAATACAAAAGAAAAAATAAACTGGCAAAAGAATGGAAGGGAATGGTTTCTGTCAGACATGCCTGGTCACTTCCTACGCTCTGCAGGGACTACGGTATGTTGGAAAATGCTATAATACGCTGTAATCATGAACAGCTGTACATATGGTCCTTGTGACAAACAATCAGATATCGTCACTGAATGATGATAAGGGTGCTCATTAGGAGACTTCCGGCGGCGACGCCATCGCTGGGTGGTCGAAGGCTGCTTCGGGTCTGAAGCGCCTTGTCCATCCCGGGGGTTAGGAGCCGCGCTACCGCAGCGCGCGGCTCCGGTTGGGGTGCGGGAAGAGCGTCCCGCACCCTGGGCTCCCCGGCTGCGCCCGCGGAGGCTCCGAACCCTTCCCCTGCCCCCCTGTAAAGGGGGAGTGGGGGTGAAGGGACAACGGAGCCGGGCTTACGGGGATATGCCCCAACCGGGATGCAAATGCGGCGGCAAAGCCCGCGGTGAGCGTCTAAGTTCTACCTGTGAAGAATGGAGCTAAAGGAACCCGGTGGTCGTGAGTAAATAATCTTGGCAGAAATCGTGTTTTTGGAACGATCCGGGGGGAAGGAGAAAGGCAGCCTGCCTCCCTCCCTTCGAGCCTAAGAATTTAACCAATTTGAGGGATTGCTGCCACAGAACTGGTCATAAAGTATCTAAAATCGATACATGAGACTGGCAAACTTTTTTCTTGGGAAGCTAACTAGCGGAAAATATCTCTATTTAAAGTTGCGGTGTTTGCGCTCCAGTTTAGGAAAATGGCGACGAACAAAGAGACAGGAGAAGAAATATGATACCCACTTCCTCCTCCTCTGCCAGTATGCTGGGTTTTGTCCTTGAACTGGTATTGAACTCTGGACTAACAGATGAACAAAGGCTCACTGCCTTGAAGGTGGAACTACTTTACAGAAAAGTCAAAGTCTTGTGTGGGGGTCTGAAATGGAACCAACTGCCCACAGAGGAGGCTTACAAAACTTTTGACACTTTGGAAGAAAATCTTGTCAAAGAGCTGAGAGGATGGATGCAAAGATGGGAAGAAATGAATGAGCTACTTCGGAGAAGAAATTCGCTTGTTGGGGGTGGCAGCCCCAAGGCGATGTTAAGATTTGCTATATCCAGTCCCCGAGGTGTGAGCTCGGGGGCCAGGGACAGAGAATTAAGGTATTTACAAGAAGAAAAGGAATGCTACAAAGAACCGGAGAAGCTGAGAGAGGGAGAGTTGGATACCTCGGAGCTCGTGGCAAGGAGAGCTTTGGACTGTGCCTGGATCTGTGGACGTTGGGAGAGGGAAGTTGCATGGAAGTTCAGTGCTGATGCCATCAGGAGAAGAAGAATGGACAGAGGGGGTGTGGGGTGAAGTATTAAGTAAAATCTAAAGCAATCTGTTATGGTATTTTGAAATCGGAGGGTGAACACTGTCAACAATAGTTTGTTTTATTATTTGTTTGAACATGAAAAGAGATATTTCAAGTTTTTATGTTATTAGCAGCAGTTCAAAGGATAGAAGAGATAGATTTGATGAGGATGATTTGTGAGGATTTATGAGGATGTAGTATAAATAAAGTCAATTTAAGTGGTTTAAGTTTATAGATTAAGACGATTAAAATTAAGATGAAGATTAAGATGAATGTTTTACTTTATATATATAATTAAGTTTAATTTTTTAAATGAAGAGGTTAAAAAGTAGAATATGGATATAAACTCGAAGGTGAAAAGGCAGGGGAAGTCAACTGTCAAGATTGGAAAAAGAAATTTTTTTTTTTGAGATGTCTAATTAAGAAGAAAAATCATGGCAATTTTTGTATTAGATGTGTAATTGTATTTGTATTGTATGTGTATAAATGTAGGTGTGGTTAAGGTTGTATGTTGTTATAAGTAAAAATGTCAATAAATTCTTATAAAAAAAAAGATAAGGGTGCTCATTAGGCAATCCTGAAGCATCACTCAGCTGGTTAGAGCATGGTGCCAATCACACCATGGTTGCAGGCCTGGTTCCCATATGGGGCAGCTGCATATTTGGATTGGACTAAATCAGGCATGGCCAAACTTGGCCCTCCAGCTGTTGTTGGGACTACGACTCCCATCATCCCTAGGTAACAGGACCAGTGGTCAGGGATGATGGGAACTGTAGTCCCAAAACATTTGGAGGGCCAAGTTTGGCCATGCCTAGACTAAATGATCCTCAGGGTCCATTCCAGCTTTATGATTCTGTGAATACTGTTTCTATGCCTTCCCCACAATAATTGTTAGAACATAATTGTATGACACTTTGGAAAAACAGGAAGTAAGAATTTTTTAAAAAACAAACAAACCATAAACATAAACAAGAAAGTAGCATGAGATGCAACTGACACTGAAATGGCTATAAAGGAAAAAGCCGAATAGACATTATTATAATAGTTCTCCTTTCCAACAATGTAAGCAGCTTTGTTTATCTTCTACTTTCTTTGTTATATATATGCATATTTGATGTAAGAATCAAAACATACAAAAGTTAAAGCGTACACTCCTTATACACCTTTCTGTAAGATGAAATAAATTTACAGTAGGTAGAATATTACCTTCAATATTGTGTTGACAAAGAGTGCTTTATTAAACAGTTACCAGGCTCCCTATTTCATTATGAAGTCTGAATACATTTGAAGCACTATGGAATGCCATCAAATTAGCTAATAAAAGCGTATTTCAAAAATCTACTAGTCCTTGTTTCAAATGTATCTCTGCCCATTTTCAATGATGAGCAAAAACTAGAGCATTTAGTATTTCTAATATTTCTTTCCAGGGTCTAAATCTGATATAAAATTGAAATGCCAAGCCAGATAATCCAGATCCGTTAGTCCATTAAAATTAGTAAAGAATGATGTTGCCTGGACAATCATTTTACAAAAATGCATGCTCTATAACACGTCCACCACTTGTGGAAGAAGTAGCCAGATTAAGTAGTTTATTTTTTCAAAAGGAATGCACTACCCAGATTTTATTGCCGTAATTGATCTTTTCATAAAGAGTGTGTACTTAATTATTTTGAGGCTGATTAATCATACCATTAAAATTCTGCTATTTATAGAAACCCACCAGATCATTTGTAAATTAGTTGCATGTTAAAATATTTAAAACTTGCCTTTTGACTATAAGAAAATACATTGCTTTACAGCATAAAAGTTAGAAAGGAATATGAGATGAATACGACCATAAAAATGTTTTTGCATAGACAGTGGAATATAAATTCGTAACACTGAATAAAAATTAATCTGAGGCCAAAAAACAATGTTTCTTTCTTCTTTTCTTTTCGGTTTTTAAAAATTCTATTTCTTCTTAGTCTAGTCCCCCATCCTTAAATCTTAAAGATATTCAACAGCAATGCAAGATTAAGAAGCCTTTAAGAAATGAGATGAAAAAACAGGCTAAAGAAATGAAAAGGAAAGTAAAAAGTTCAACCTAATTAATAAGAAAAATCACTTCTGATAACACACACACAAAGAAACTTCTTTGTACTCCAGGACATCATATATAACACATTACAAAATATTTATTTCATTGAAATAAAGTTGACCTTGGATTGCAATGATATATACAACTCCTTAGAAGTATGGGGGTATGTGATTTGCATAGGGATAGAGCATTCAATCCATGGAACAAAATATCTCTGGTCTTTACCATCACTCATGGTAGAAGGTACCGGTATGTCTCATAAATACACTCTGTAGCCTCCTTCAAAGTGTTTGTGCAAACAGATGCCAAGAAAACAAACACTTCGCCTACTGGTCACTTGTGAAATTTGGTCTACTGCCAGAATCTATAATAGATGGCATATAGACATATCTGTATGCAGCACCCTACTGCACATATACACATAAGCACCTCACAATTCTCTCTACAATCACAAGCAACCAGGGGTGCAAACTTGAATAAAATATTGTGGGGGCCCAGGTAAGCCCCGCCCTGCATAATCAACCACATGAAACAGTGCGCACACACCATTTGAATGGGAATGCCCTTGAACTTTGAGGGGGCCCCTGTCCCCTCAAATATTTTATTGTTGGCTCCTATGCAACCAACCAGTATAGTGGCAGCCCCACACTGGACAATGTAAGACACGCTCCATTGTTGCTATAAAGTTCCACACCATCATTAAAAACCCCATTCCTGACAGCCAGCCAAGGATCTTTTTCCACGAATACAAAGAGGAGGATGAAAATTCACAAGGCCTCAGACTAAATAGTAGGGGTGTGAGATTTGTACCAAACATAGGCGCCAGTAAGATTTTTAAGGAGCCAGGTATTGGAGCAGAAAGACAAGTTGCTTACCGGTTCTTTAAGTAGTCTAACTGTGTAGTCACAAAGCTGTGTGGAACATCTATAGAAACTTCTAGAGCTTCAGTGGGGGAGCTACTGCTTCTGCAGTTCCCCATGGGTTGGGCAAAGGTTTCTCCAATAATGTGGTGAAGTGCTTTCTGATAAATGCTACTTCACAGAAAGCCAGTTAATTGTATGACCAATGGTTGAGAAACATTGCTCCACCATGTCACAAGGTCTCATCACATACTGCTGCATCCCTCTCAACTTCTCTGGGTCGGCCACTTTTGGCAAGGAAGGAACAACTGTGTTCCCTAAAGGGCAGGATGTTGGGACATGTGCAGAGTGCCCGTCCTAATGCCAGCAGTGTGTGCCAAAAGAACAGAGAAACACCAATCAAGTTCTAGGAAGAGTTGGTTTCTTTACTGGCAATATAATTCCATTTCAGTTACATACAGTTGTTGGTATGGTCTTTCCAGCAGTGTAGAGTCTCCTTACAGCATACAGACTAGGCTCTGGCCGAAGGCAGGGGCCATGAACAAACTTGCCTTGAACACAACAGCATTTTTACTGTAGATTGTGCTGACTCATTCTCACCTGCTTAACTAGCTGCAGGTGCAGGACAAAACTCACCCAAATTAACCAGCACACTGAAATTAACCCTTTATTGTCCTTTTTCTCTGCATGCATAAACCCTTAGACATTACTTGTTCCTAAAAGCTAACAGATGCAAGTTCTGTCCAACAGGAAGGCATACTATCAGATGAAAAGCTGTGGGCATGATGTTTGCCACAGCAGAATCAAATCTGTGATGCTGCCAAGATACCCTTACAAATATCTGTCCATGTGGCAACAGCAGCCCCATTGTTCTGGGTAACAGTCCCAATTATGCCAGCCGTCATGTGAAGAATTTCTTCTGAAATGTGGCGCCTGACATGGCTGTGCCGAGGAACGTTTGTGAACCCAACTGGAGACTTCCAGCCTGAAACAAACCTGTTCAGCCAACTCCCATGATGGGAACCTGGCTGGAGAGAGTTGTGAATTCCAGTGGTGATTATTTTAAAGTTGGGCTTAGGTATTTGACCCATACTTCTTCCTCAGTTTGGGATGTGGTGGAAATAACCCCCAAATATTGCAATAATGTTGAGGAGCTGAGGAAAATCTATTACTTTTCATCAGGAGGGGACTTACCATTATTTTAAAAAATGGCAGAGGGTTTGTCCTTTTCTCTTTCTTTCATAACGAAAAAATTCCCGCCAAAATATACACAAGGATCTGTACAACACAGACGGGAACTCTCTTCAGACGTTAGTGAAGTGAAGGGGTGAAACATAATCACATGGCAAGCTCCACCATTGCCAGCCACCTCTGAAGTGGAGAAACTGTTCTACACATGGTGATTCCATGCATGATTAAAGCCCTGATTACCCAGGGCCTTAAATTATACAGGGAGTCTTCACCTGCAGAACATGGTCCAACTTCTGAAGTTATTCCACGATATGGGGTGGAAACAGTGCTTTTTCTTTTCAGGGGGTACTCAATGGTATGCAGTACCAGCACTTCTTTTTTGTTGTTGAAAAGTGTGGCACTTACTGTATCAACTTCATGGTGAGTACCTATTTTTCTAGAAAAAAACAACACTGGGTGGAAGGAGCTGTGTAACCTTGGGGGGTAGGGCTAAACACACAACTCCACAACCCCTTTCACCGCACTTCATGTGAGAAATGCCCTTGTGTTTCTGAATACACTTATGTGGTTACAAAGCATAGACAACATTGATGCTGCCCCTCCATAAAGAAAGAACTGAAGTTTTAGAAAGAAGATGGTATCAGCCCATCATAGCTCCTCTTCCAGTACCAGCTATTTGCTGGATAAAATGGGAAACACACGTGTAATGGAGACATTTTTCCATGCCATCTATCTTCCCAGAATGTTCTATTAAGTAATAAGTCTGTATTTAAATCTCTCTCTCACACACACGCAATAATGGCTGAGACTCAAATAGATAGATAGATAATACTTTATTCGGCTATAAGCCCACAAGAGAGACTCAAATAGCAACATTCATATTGAGATTTTTTTCAAAAAAAATAAAAATCTCCAGTTGCAACCCCTTGATTCCTCCCCTAAGGCCACTTCAAATGACTGGGAAACATTATGGAGTTGTGTTGAGTGTTCCATAGAGTGTAGCCAAAGTGGAAAATCAACTAAAAAATTAAGTCAGTAGTGAACAAAGATGCCTATAAAGATATTGAGAATGACTCTTCCCTTTAAAAATGAAGTGCTCTACTCTTCATAGCTGCAGAGTAAATCCTTCAAGAAAGTCAACCACGATTGTGCTGTGCTGAATAATCAGTATTTTATCAAGTGCAATCACTGTAGCAGCAGAAAGCCACCAAGAGCTTTTGCAGTTGACACAAAGAAGCAACCTAAAATTCGGAAAAGTGGTGGTGTGGTGCAGACTGAAACCAGAAAGGCAGTTTGAAGATGAAAGAAAAATATTCACACTTATCATCTTAGGCTGCAAACTGTGTTGCTTCAGAAGCATGCCCAACCTTTTTCTCTCTATCAACCTAGTTTTATTTATCATGCAATGTCAAGAAACGTTCTAGAGAGCTGGCAAAATGGTTTAGGGGGAAATTACGACAAGGAAGATTATTATGCCATAAGAATAGGCAACAAAATATTAGGTGCATTCAGTGTGGGCAAGTGAAAGGGATTAATGTTTCATAACACTGGGTTTGGAACTGGGTCTTACTAATTTAACGGCTACAGTCCAAACATCCTTGACTACTGTATTTCAAAGCACATACAGAGTTAAATCTAAGATAAAATATGTCCATAGCTACCATCAGTCAAATAGTGATCCTGCTCTAAAGTAGTGGAACCATGTGCAAACTGCCTCTTCTTCTCAGAAATGCCCACCTTATTGTTGAACAGAGTATTTGTTATTCTGCTGCAAACGTGGAAGATGATGGTTGTTTATGCTAGTCTTTTATTTCTTGCCACAATTATGCAAAGACAGAGAGCATCAAATGATGTGTAATTTGACACCAGTTGAATGTCAAATGTTAATTGTACAATCATAGAAGATTCAACAGAACTGACAAGAGAAACCAAACAGTCTTTCCTATAAGAACCAGCTAAGATATTAGGGATTGAAATCTAATGTTAAGTCATATTCAGAGTAGACCCAATAAAATAAATGGGCTCAAGTAACCATTAATTTCAGTGAGTCTACGCTGAGTATGACTTAGCTGGGCTTCACCCTAGGTCTGTAGCTTTGAACAATGAGTAAAGGATATATTGTAGCATATAGTATCATAAAACATTTAGCGAAATGCAACAGCTGAATACATCTATTGCTAGAGGTCACCCAATTAAATTAACACAGCCAGTGTGGAAGCAAATAAAAGAAAACATTATCTCAAACCGTACACAGTGAATCTGTCAAACTCTCTGGCAGGAATGTATACTGATGGTCAACAGTATAATTGGATTCAAGGAGAAAAATTGAATTTGAGTAGATATCAGCTGAGGTGATCAAGGTCCCTGTGCTCCTGTGAGAGATGTCTCTAAAGGCAGGTTCACAACACAACTTTCTTATCTGAGGAAGCAGCCACAAACCCCAACTTACAATGCAAACCATGTCTATTTAGAAGTAATACCTCCTGGATTCAGTGGGCCTTAGTCCCAGGTAAGTGGACCTAGGATCGCAACATTAGTCATGTGTCTGCCCAGAATTGTGTAATAAATAAATGTGTGAACCATCATGGACACAGCACACCAAACTTATGTTTGAAATTATTATTATTATTATTATTATTATTATTATTATTATTTTGTTAAGGGGTGTACAAAGTCACCAAATGAAAATCTTCTGGAACCTACTCTACTCATACCTGCCCCTCTGAGTGTTCCTATTTTCCACGGACAGTCCCAGATATACAGAAGCCGTTCTGGTTTCTGATTTGATCCCACAATGTCCTGCTTTTCCTTAGGATGTCCCTATTTTAATCAGAGAAATGTGGTTGGGTATGGAGTTATGTGACTCCTGAGTCAAGGAGATTGACAACATTTAGAAGACATCCGAAGGCAGTCCTGTATAGGTAAGTTTTTTTAAATGTTTCATTATGTTTTTATAAATGTTGGAAGCCGCCTAGAGTGGCTAGGCTAGGACAACCCAGTCAGATGGTTTGGGGTACAAATAAAATAGTAGTAGTAGTAGTAGTAGTAGTAGTAGTAGTAGTAACGGGCCCCTATTTCCATAGGAGAAACGTTGGAGGGCATGCATTATGGAGGAACTGGCAGACATACCAAAGGAAAGTGGCCTGCCTGCATAACCAATGAAAGCTCACTTTGAAACAGGGGATGGAAACATTGGATGTTTGGCATAGAACAAGATGCTTAACAATATTCCATAGATCCCAAATGCATTGTAATATTAAGCTGCCATCCATCACGTTGTCGCAGCAATACTTGTCTTGTCAAAATACAGAACCTGAGGAACCTACTGTGGTATAATGAATGGAGCTGAAGACTCAGTATTAAAGGAGAGTGAGAACTTTGGCTTCTCTATATACTTATTGATATTCTTCCCAGCGTGTTAGCGAACTGCTGACAGACTTGGATTATATGTACTGTTCCCTGAGGCAGTGGGCTCAGTTTGCAGAACAAATGCTTTTGCAAACTGGATTATCTCAAAGGAATTGAGGGCATTCAGTGTATCTACTGCCATCATTTGATAATTCTTCTTTACTCTCTCTCTTTTTTCCAGGACATTCACTAGAACCACATCTTGGATCACAACAAACAACTAAACTAAAAACAGAAGTAATGCTATGCAAAGCAAAGCAAAGCAAAGCAAAGCAATCACTAGGCAATTGGTAAAGGAGAATGCTGAGCTCTGTCTTTACCATAATATGCTCTTTTATGGTTTTTGCTGTCTGATAAGCAAGTGTTTACTTTGTGAAATGCCCACTTTGCATTTCATGATGACTTTTTTTCACTACTAGCGGAAAAAACCTCAATTAAAAAACAATATTAATCTTAATTTTTATTTCATAAAAAATATAAACTGTTTGACTGTAAACAAAAAACCCTCAGTTTACAAAAAGATTAAAACAATAAAATCATCAGGAAAAAACCGGGGGGGGGGGGAACCAACCATTTGAAACATTCAAACAATGGTTAAAATTAGTGATAAGCTAAAAACAGATCCAAACACACACAAACATTCTACATATCTGAGTAGGCTTGTCTGAACTAAAATGTTTCACCGTACTGAAAAGAGTGCACTGAAGGCAAAAAGGAGTGAGTCCAAAAGTGCAGGTGCTATCACACTAAAATATCAATTTCTTACAAAGGCAGAATATATATTATGTGGCACCTGTAATAGTGCCAGTTTGGCAGATCAAAGTGGGCATATTTGGGGCAAGGCAGTCTCTCAGGTAAACTGGTACCAAGTTGTTAAGGTCTATATTAATAGTAACACCTGGAACTTGGCCCAGTAGCATATTAGCAACCAGTGCGGGTCTCTGAACACAGTGCTATACATTGAGAGGATCTCGGCCCTCCCAATAAAATATCT
Source organism: Lacerta agilis (assembly GCF_009819535.1). Lineage (NCBI taxonomy): Eukaryota > Metazoa > Chordata > Lepidosauria > Squamata > Lacertidae > Lacerta > Lacerta agilis. The sequence goes on from NC_046321.1 coordinate 49,645,097, forward strand.
GAGCTCGCCCCCCAAAAAAGTTAATTGCCATTGCCATTCAAATGGTGTGTGGGTGTGGGTGGGTGTGCGCGCACACGCACACAATGTCTTTTAATCAATTATGCAGAGTGGGGTTTAAATGCCTCCCCCCCCCCAATATTTTATTCAAGTTGGCACCACTGATCTCAATTTTGTTAGCAATCATGCTGCAGCATTCTGTACTAACTACAGCTTCTGAACTGGGCCCACACAGAGCACACAGCAGTCATGAAGTCTTGAAGTAACCAGTGCCTGAACTACTGTGGCCAAGACCGCACTGGCCCAGGAACAGTTGCAGCTGGTAATGAAGATAATGAACAACACCAGCAAACACTTCACTTGAAAAATCAAAATGCTCCATGCAGTAATTGTTTGCTTACAAATGCTGTAAAATTGATCCAACAGAGCATTCGCCTACCTATGTCACATTTCCCATGTAAATGTCAAGTCTCTCTCTCTCTCTCTCTCTCTCTCTCTCTCTCACCATGAAGTGTTTTTTAATTTATCCCTTGGAAAACTCTGAACCCACTCAACCACTTTGCAATGACAAGCCCAGGGCATGTAGGTCACGCTTATGCAATTTAATGTGACATAGGTTGCTCACAGCCCTTGAAATTTAGAAAGTCACAGGAAAAGCTCAACCGGGGGAATTTTCACTCAAGGAACTAGCCGTATTTTAAAGTATCTTCTTGTCGTACACTAATTGCCGTACACAGCAAGGAAGCAAAAACATTTATGAATTATAACATGCAAAAAGTACTTATTGACATGTTTTAGAGCAAAAACTATGCCAACATTGTAAGTTCGATCCCCTTAAGGGGATCCTGTGAGTTCTGGCTGGAAAAAAAGCCCTGCCACCACACATTATGAAGTAATGCTGAAGGGGCCCACACTTCCTGCTCAGGACTATCCTAAAACAGCCTTGGTATACCAGTACTATGGAGATAGTAGCCAGGTTTCTGCAACACACAATGAGGATTGGTGAATGTTATACAACAGTATTTTAGTTGTTGGATTTTGCTGAGTGGTTTTTATTGTATTGAAACTTCCAGAATTTCGTCTATATGCCAATATAAATTTTGAGATTGGGAGGTCAATACTTGCTATGTTTCTTCTTTGAAAGTTCACTGTCCCTATCAGGGGCGTAGTAAGGTAAATTGGTACCTGGGGGCAAAAAAAAAATTGTCACCCCCCCAGAGGCGTGGGAAGGTCAGGCGGTACCCGGTGCGAAAAATTTCGTGTCAAAACCCCCCCATTGATTTCCCCCACACACACACAAAAATGGTTTTACTGTACGTTATTTCATATTTTCTTAAAAAGGAATAATAACAAGTAATAATAATAATAATAATAAACTTTTATTTATATCCCACCCTCCCCAGCCGAAGTCGGGCTCAGGGTGGCTAACACCAGATAAATAACATTGGTATAAAATCAAACAATAATTAATTACCTCCTAAAAACATCTCAAAATCAAATTAAAGTCTAATTAGATGGCTTTCCACGGGGTTAGGATTGGGAACAGTAAGTGTTCTCTGAACTGAAATTTCAGCCTTCACGACATAGGAAAACAGCCAAGTAAACAGCTATTTTGGTGGAGCAGGGTCAAGATATTAACTGATATGCATGAAATTTCATATATAGCTATATAATCCCTAGTATAGTAAGATAAGACCTCCGTAGCAGGCATTTAATTTTCCCCCCCCCAAAAAATTGTTCCTTGATAATTTGTCACCCCCTCCATTATGGAACCTGGGGCAACCCGCCTCCTTGCTACGCCCCTGGTCCCTATGTTCCCCCTTTCTGCTCCCTCCCTCTCTCACACAGCCCTCTTTAACACTGCCCGTCCCGGCTGCAGCACGGCCGCGCACAGTGGCACTGCCCTGCCCGCTCGCCACCTCACACAGGCCCCGCAGCTGTCCCTGCTATGACCATAGTGGCACAGGGGGTGCGCTTCTCTCCTCAACCTTCACTGCTGCTCCTGCGTCAAGCCAGGAATCTGTCCGCTGGCAGGGACAACACCAGCAAAAGCTTGCACAGCCCAGGCTGGGCTCCCATAGGTGGCAGTGGCTTCCTTCCCCCAGTGTTGGGGTGGTGCTGAGTGGCTGACATGTGCTGTCACTGAAGCCCCATGGGAGGAGGAGGAGGAGGAGGAGGAGAAGGAGGAGGAAGGCGTCACATACAACCAAGAGAGATTCATCTGTTAAGTCCTGCCTGGAGTTTGAGTCGTTTCTGGGTGATTTTTGCACACACACCCCAGGCCTACACCCCTAGAAGGGGCCAGCCTTGCCAACTGCTTGGTACGCCTCTGCTCTGGTACTGGGAGGAAATACAGGCACTCACATGCAACCAGACAGTTTTAGTGTGCACAGTGATTTCCCCTCTGGTGAGTTTCATAGCTCTAGCCCCACTAGCTGTTCACAGCAGCACAGCTTCATTAGCCTCGGATTTGTTTCGGTTTGTGTTCACACATGAGGATATTGACACGGTGGGGGTGTCCGTACACCATATATAGGTGTTCACACCTTGGCTAGAGACAAATTAGGAATGGCTTAAGGACTCCACTGCCCTTGGTTTTCCAGCTGACATGCATATAAAACCCATGCTCAAAAAAAATTGATTCTTCGTGATCCAATAATATCAAAAGTTCTTCTTAGAGAATGCCATATCTTTTGATTTTGAATAGTTAAGAATCCCCCCTCCCCACAAAATAACCAGCAAGCCAGTTGGTAAACACTTAAGATATAACTGTGTCTGTGAAATTACAATGCCATCATCTGCATATAGGAGAATAAGTATATGCAACAGTCGTATCTATGATAATAAAAATAATGGAATCATAGAATTGCAGAGTTGGAAGGGACCCTGAGAACCATCTTGTCCAACTCTCTGCAATGCAGGAATATGCAGAGATCAAGAGGGGAACAGGATTGCACCTGCCAGCGCATGGTAAAGTCCATTCCTCTACATTTGCACACTCAAGCTAACAGAAGGAAGGAGAGCCTATGTTCATACATATGTTTGCTCACAAGCTCCACACTCAGTTGTGAAGCCACAACTCAGGATTCCTCATCAGGCAAAGAGCCTGCACCCGTAGGGCATGCATAGGTTATCTCCCCTGCAATATTCTACTGTGGACATCACAGAAGGAGCCAAAGGATGCACAGAGGTCAGCAAACATGGTTTCAGCCCTCTTTCCACATGTAGGTGATCGAACAGTCATTTTTGTGTATTATGAATGGCTTGGTGGAATTATAATCAGGGGTTAAGGGCATTATTCATTTCTATTATCCTATCTCTCTCCCACCCTCCAATCCATTCATGTGTGTGTGTTCTTAAAGTTGTGATCTAGTTCATAATAATTTATCTGGCAAATTATGAGAGAGGATGACCAATGGTGCTGAACTGACTGATAGGTGCTCAAGGGCATTGAAGCTAGATACCACATAAGTCTACCTGCCACGTTGGAGGAGTAAGTATCGAACAATTTAGTAGTGTGTGGGTATGTACATAAATCAATAAACAAAATAATTTCAACCCTGGCACTCTGCACACCCAATTTAAGTCAACAGGGAATATTTATAATGGAGTTCTCTAAAAAAAAATGCTAATACAACCTTAATTACAGCTTAGCTGCTAAGCTTCTACCATTTCTCACATTTATTTCTTGAAGCAGCAAGCCTCTGGACTGGACCATTAGTTAGATACACTGATTAAGATTCTTTTTGATTAAGACTTCTTAAAGGGAAATACAGACATTTCGAACCCAAGTAATGTGCACACAATGAAATCTTAAAGCAAGAAAATTTAAGAAACAATTTATATGATCAAGCTAATCTCCAACAAACCTCAAATCAAACCATACTCAATTACCTTCCATATTTGCTTATCCTTTATTCCTTATGAAGAGATTCTGTGTATCCATTTTAATCAACATTTTTATCCAGCTTGATTGCATACAACAAAGCTATCACCCTATGTGTATGTTAATATCACCATGGTAACAGATTATAAAACAGAAACACAAGATTTGGATTTCAATGCCTGATCACCAATTGCAGGGGGGGGGGAGAGAAAGAATTGCTTTAAACTAAACAAATTATGCTTTCTGTTTTGGAGAGAAAGAAATGTAACAGTTTTGCACACCACACATTCAATCCTAAAAAGGTCTTCAAGCCAGCAACTTAATTACTATTTGTTATAATTCTTGAGCTACCAAAGAACTGGCTAGTGGATACACTGAAGACACAGAAAATGATGACTCTTAAACCCGACTCCTCCCTGAATCTGTATAACATCTGATCAAGAAAAATCCACTCCCCCTCCCTTCTTGTTAGTTCTAATATTGCACAGAGATGCAAGCAAGCAAAGATCTGTCTGGCTCTGCCCATGTGCCAAAGATTCTGTGGCTGGCTCTGCACCCGCCTCCTTCACCAGCCAGCAGAACTTTCATCTTAAGTGACAAGTGCCCTGTGGGCCTAAAGGAGCCTCTCTGGAGACAGCAAAACATCAGCAGATGAAGCAGGAAGCAGCCTCTGGAAGAAGAAACACAGCAAACACTAACAGAAGATGTTCCAAATATTTATCTAGAGGAGAAACATATTTGCACTATGGCTCATTATAAACCACTTGCTGAAATTTACACAGGGGGACAATCAGATTATTCCAAGCCAAGCCACTTTTGAACGTGGGTCTGTTCCATCCTGTTTCCAGACTAATTTGGGATAGGCACATTTATGTATTTAAATATTTTTTGAGCCAAGAATTGCATCAAAACGTAGGAAAGGGGTGAAACTAAGGGGTGGGTAACTAAGAGTGCATTCAGACACGGGAAATGTGGCTTTAGTTTCCCTCATTATAGTGCCTACGCTTCTGCCACGTTTTCTAATGTCCCTCTCACACTGAAGCACCTGTTGCGTTATGGAGCTGTGGCTTTATGACTGATATGCCGGCATGTTGCACTAAATTTCATTCACAATATTGGGTGTGGTGCGACACAACAACAAACGTCTCTGGACAACATCACTACTCCCCCACTCAGGGGCACCAGCTCCAGAGACCAAGCCCTTTTGCCCCCCTATATTTTTGGGGTCAAGGACAGCCCCCGCAATGTTCAGAAAGCGTGGAGGCACCTTCTTCTTCTGCCGCAGAGGGGAAGGAGGGTCAAAGAAGCCTCCCAACTGTGCTGGCACCAATAGGAGCTGGAGGAGGAGCCGCCAGACATTGTTGCCGTGCACCCGCCATGTTTGGCTCCGCCCAGGCTCCTCCCAATGTCACATGACATTGCCATCGCAAGCTGGCACCTCTGCCCCTACCCCTTTGACACATTCATTTCTGTGATATTCTGGGTTAATTGGGTTGCAAACAAATATTGGGTTGTTGTTGTTGCTTTTTGAACCAATTAATATGAAAACAAGTGCTAAACTTCCACTAGATTCTGATAAGATTTCTAGAAGTGGCTTTTCCACCACACAAAAGCTCAAATATAATGTGGAAATTAGGGAATTAACATTAGGGAAACAACCAGGAGATGGAATAAGCTGCCATGTGACTGCAGGCCGCATTCCAATCTGCATGTTAGTCCGAGAGATGTGAATGAGGTCAGTTCATATTGCAGTTCACAGACATCAAATTCCGCAAGCGCCCTCAATTGGACATGACTTCCAATAGGACAAATATGAACATGTATAACGCCCACCCTCACTGTGTCCCCTTCTCTTGCTCCTCTCTCTCACGCACAGATTTCATTGCACACAGTAATCTTCTTCAACTGCTCAAAAGAATGTGCCTGAACTCAAACCCTCCTTTCACCATGTAAACACTGGGGGCAGCCATGTTTTTGGGCTGCACCACTCCCTCTGACGGAAATGGAACAACTTTAGGTCACGTTGTCCCACAACTTGCTCTGTTCAACTGAAATGTGGTGGCAAGAAGACCTGCCTTCCTAGCCACCACAGGCTCTGAGTGTCTGGAATATTTCTTCAGGAGCTTTTGAACAGGAAAACAAAACTTTTCAGGGAGACAGACAGAGGCTGGCAGCACTAAAGCCCATGAACCAGCTTTGAGATCTGCAGGACTGCGGATTCTAAAATGAGCACATGATCTGATCTGGGTCATGATCTGCCCAGATTGGATCAGGTAAATTGGCTCTGGAATCTGAGTTCTGTGGATTTCTCCTTCATCCCTAACTGGGATTCAGTTTTCAGCAGCAGCCTCACTTCTCATAATATATAGTTTCTCCTTAATATTGCTACCATAGTCTGTATTTTCTATACTTCCCCCTCCTTTTAAGCATAAACTCTCCAGCCATAGTATCTTTCTTATCATTCCAGGACTACACATTAAAATATGGACAAAGCTGAGTAAACACACCCTCTGGTAGAATCCGATAGCGAAAAACTGTCAAGCCAACCACAGCCCATTTCTCAGTAAAAACTCTTTCCCCTATTACTTCTGAATTTATTTTTCCTAGTGTATGAGAGAGAATCAGAGAAAGGGCGAGTGATGTGCATAGGCATTGTTTTAATCAATCATTTTGGACACTTTGTACTTGAACCTTTGAATCATAAACATAAACATGATATGCAACAATATCAAACCTTGCCCTGGGGAGGAAGAACATTGTGGAACATTAAAAGCCCTCATTGTATATACTGTTAGTTGTCTAGGCTGAAAAATTTAGAGGGCGTATGCAAGTGCATACTTTTGACAAAGCCAATTTAAGCCTATTCTTCCCGATTCTACTTTCTCAGTTGTTAAATATGCAGTTTGGCTTAAAATTTCGATATTATAAAGGAAATGTGCTTTATAAACAAGTGTGCACACACAAAGACAATTTTAATTGTAATTCTACAGAAGGTTTATAAATATTATTTGCCATTGCACACACACTTAGCATGTTTTTAATGGAACCTCTCCAGCAGCACAATTACTGGCTCATCTGGCTCATCTGGGAACTGTCATATAGCCCTCAATATAAGCTCATCTGTCACATGCTAAGATAAGCTCTCTCCTTTTCCTAATAGGATGTTTGTGATTTGTGCAGTGATGTGACCATTGACTCTGACAAAGAATCCTGTTAGTAATGGTAGAAGTGAGTTACTTGCTGCAGCGCTGTGTGCATTTATTTTTATATATGTACTAGCTGGCCTGGCCACATGTTGTTGTGGCTATGTGTGTGAAACTAGGAAGAAAGGATTAAGGTAGTTGATGTTTCAAAGTTTAATAATTTTCCAATACTTTTTGATGGAGATTTTGAAGAAAGGATATAGACAGTTTAAGTTAGTACTTTGTAGAATATTATAATACTTGTTGGTAGACAATGTTTTTTTGTTTTTCCGTTGTTTGTTAAGATATGGAGATTTTCTGCTTTTCCAACTCTCGAACATGCAACATACAGTTGTCCATGTGAGAAGCAATTTGTCTGTAGTTCCAATCCGCAGAATTTCAAAGATTGTCCTTGCGATTTGTTGATTGTCATGGCAAACGCTAATCGAATAGGGAACTCTAATCTCTGAAATTGAAATGGCATATCTGTAGGAATTATAGGAATGTGTGGGATGAGGGACATTTTCACCCTTGAATGCGCCTGTCAAGATTGTAGTTGTGAAGCTTGAAAACGCATTTGTTGTTTTTGCAACTGTTCATTTTCACGTCTGGCTATACGTTGTTCTTCTGCTTCATCAACACGTTTTTGTGCAATAATTTTTTTAAAACCACAAGAGCCTGGATAGCAAAATTGGTTAAAGCATGGTGCTGATAATGCCAAGGTTGCAGGTTTGATCCCTGGATGGGACAGTTGCATATTCCTGTGCTGCAGGGCGTATGATCTTCAGGGTCCCTTCCAACTCTACAAATCTATGATTCCATGCAAAAAAACAAGGGCAAAACAAATCTATGACTGAGTGCCAGTGAACCTGACATAGAACATACTTAGGCTACCTCATTCATTCCCAGTTGGCATATTTGCAACTGTCCAAATGGTGGAAATCCCCCTCCCACAGCCAAAGTTAAAAAGGACCATGAATAAGTTTCTTTGCAAACAAAGGCTTCTAATACACTTGCAACTTTCACAACTTATATTTGCTTCCCTAAACTTAAGATTACATTTGTTTTCCTACACAAAAGTCATCTCTGTGTAGGTAATATGTTTGCATCTGAAGTGGCTCTTAGAGACCAAAGTCCTATTTATCTAGTCAATAATAACCTCTGATATCTCTGAATCCAGCAGATATCTCTGGAAAGAACAACTAATCCTTCTGTGGGAAAGTCACCTCTTTCAAGAGTCCTCATTCAAAGGTTTGCTTTCACAGCAGTCCGTACAAATGTCAGCTGTAAAATGACACACCTGGTACATAATGGGTACATAATGTAACCAATGCAGCTTCTGTGATAGGTTATCTACCAGGTTAAAAATGGGAACCAAATTTAATTTATCAAAATTCCCTGAAGGATGAAAATTCCATTTACTGAACACCTCTAGTTATCATTTTGTAATGATGCGGCTCTCCGTACGGTAGTAACTTGAAGACATGCAGTTAAATTTAACCAAAGCATTAAAAAAGAAAGCCAATGAGCAGATCGGATGAGGAAAGTAACTATTATTGCTTATTATTGTTTCACACTTCACTTAACTTGAAGCAGGATAGGGCAAAAGATAAAATATTCAATGCATTCCATGACAGCCTAAGCAGATAGTCAATCCCTTAATTTCAAGCATACTCTGGGGACCTATCTGATGTGCTGGGCAGTGTGATTTTGGCGAATGTTCGGTCTTCCAGCTGGAAGTGAGCACCTAACAACTGTGAGGCACAGATGAGCAGTCATCAATTGAGGTTGGGAGGAGTTCAGGGAACTGGACCAAAGCAGACTTCCTGTTAAAATGGATTTCCAGTAGCCAGCAGCCATTTGCTTTTTATTATTATTAGACACAGGTGCCACAATCCAGCACATTCTTTGGCATGTTTAAGCTCAATGAGGTGAGCAAACGTAAGCATACAATACTCTGAAGAACTGTGGTCACAGAGCACGTCCCAGAATTACTGAAATCTCATCATCCGGTAAAACAACGACTCCTTCCAACGTGTGGGAAGAAAGTAGGTCATTTAATAAAAGATGGCATTTTATCTCTTTCATCGCTGCCTTCTTCATAACCAAAATGGGGCGAATAAACTTGGAGCTGATATCAAGCGGTGTGTGGGAGTTTAATCAACAAGAAAGCACCAAAACACACTTAGAAATCAAAAGGCTCAAGTTCCACCATCAACCGTAGCTGCCTCCATATGTTTGTCATGAAGGAGGAACAGGGCATCCTACTGGCTACACACAACAACAACAACAACAACAACAACAACAACAACAACAACAACAACAACAACACAGTGTTGGGCATACCTTTGGACATCTATACATTTGCATGGATGTTTGACCAACATGTGCCAACATGTGAACAGCTGCTTGTGCATAGGCTTCTTCAGAGCAGATGTCTAGGCCAGTGTTTTTCAACCACTGTTCCGCGGCATGTTGCCTGGTGTGCCGTGGGAAAAATTGAAAAATTACTTTATATATAGTCAATATAGGCACAGAGTTAAATTTTTTAACATTTTCTAATGGTGGTGTGCCTCGTGATTTTTTTCATGAAACAAGTGTGCCTTTGCCCAAAAAAGGTTGAAAAACACTGGTCTAGGCTAACCTGTAGATATGAATGGGCACAGAACTGGCTTTACCTCTTAGAACCAATTCCATATCCCATTTCCTAATAGCACCAGCTGTGGTTCTGCTCCAGCCAAACTAGTATGGTTTGATGGTATAAATACAAGACCATTTTAAACAGCCTTAAACCAAGCCTTTCTGCCTTGGGAGAAACTAATTTGCTTATTCGATTATCTTGTGTTATCACAACTGGGTTGTTTTTTTTTTTACACATAAGCTAAAAAAGAACCACAAACATTTTTGTGCTCTGGTCTTTGGCTCAGGACTACCTGGCACCATTTTGATACCTGTACCATTCACCACTAAATTCCACCCACTGTATTTCTTACTAAAACTACTGCACAGACGCTGTTTAAGAAATCATTGCTGAGTCTGACCACAGGCGAGGAAGCTTGGCTTGGCTCATATGCAGACTCTAATGTACAGGCGTCCCCCGCTCACGTGGGGGTTACATTCCGGGGGGCCGTGTGTGTAAGTCAAATCGCGTAGAATGGGGAGAACCCTCGAAAAAGTCTCTAAATGCCTATTCTCCCCTGCTCCCCATCTCTCTTTCCATACAACTCTCTCTTCAACTGGAGGATGCATCGGAAAGGGGCAGCTCCTGCTGCACAACCGAGCGTGGCAGCTGTTATGTGGGGAGGCCAGGCAGCCTAAACAAAGCCCCACTGTGCCTCAGGTCACTTCGGGGCTTCCTCCAGCCTCATTGACATCCTTTTGGGGCTATGGGGAGAGTCTCCCCATGAGCCACAAGGACTCTTCAGCCCTCTCTCACCATTTCCTGATATGATTTTATTTATTTATTTCTCGGCGCCGTAAGACCCATAAGTGGGAGGATGCCTGTATTACACTGATCTAAATACAAAGCTAGGTAGCAATTTTTAAAAAACTAGGTAAGTGAGAATTCAGAGTCAGAAGAGTGATAGAGTTGCTATTTCAGATTTCATGTGTGGCCAAAACCTGCTCCCGAAATTGTGCTTTTTATTATTTTCATGTTCAGTACAGCGTGGGTGGGGATCAAAGGGATTTCTACTTTTAGAATGTGTGTGTGTGTGTGTGTGTATATATATATGTCTCCAAAATTTTTAGAAAGTATGGCACAAGGTCCTAACACCTATGACATTGCTCTTGTGGTCTGGAACCTGGCAAAACAGATGGCAACATTCTTTTCCTTAATGTGACCATTACAAAACGGATTTCCCAAATGAATTCTTCAGGAGAAATGCTTGTTTAAAAGCAGGTTGGCTGTTCAATATGCTTAAACTATAGCAGGTAAGCAAAAACGAAGTGAGTAGATTGCTGGGTTGTTGTTTTTCTTTAGTCCAACATTAATTGCCTGAGAAGCACCTTGTAAGTGAAATTAGATCCTAGCCATTTACTGTGAATAAAAATGAATTGTAACCTAAGACCAACAAAGTAATTATGATAACATTACGGTTATAGTGTACACCGGCATTAAAATCATACAAAAGTAATGAAGCACTGTTATATCAGGGTCAGTGATTTTCTTTCAGCATAGATACATACTTTTCACATGAAATACAGACAGGTTGGGTTGGGTGGGTGGGGAGATTAGAGCAAGTGAAGTTGCTTTTCTCGCATGCAAGATGGTTAGAGAAGCAACAGATGCCCATAGATGAGAATGTGATAGACAGTTATTTGCAAAGCTGCAAGTATAGCTAATCCTTCTTCAAAAGAAAATGTCAGCTGAACACTGTTAGCTGCCATTGCCTCGTACAATATTTAAGCAGCGGATCACGTATGTGGCTTGTTTAGAAAATAATTAATTACTTTATTTATTTATTTATTTTAAATAAACAAGTGCTTGCTTAGATAATGTGAAAAGTTTAATAAAGTGAAAGAAAAATCAAAGTTGGAAGGAACCAAAAAGAAATAAAAATCCACAGTAGGTGAAGGGAATAATAATAATAATAATAATAATAATAATAATAATAATTTATACCCTGCCCATCTGGCTTGTTTTCCCCAGCCACTCTGGGTGGCCTCCAGCAAATTATTAAAATACAATAATTCATCAAATATTAAAAGCTTCCCTAAACAGGGCTGCCTTCAGATGTCTTCTAAAAGTCAGATAGTTGTTTATTTCTTTGACATCTGATGGGAGGGCGTTCCACAGGGCAGGCGCCACTACCGATAGGGCCCTCTTCTTGGTTTCCTGTAACTTTGCTTCTCAGTGAGGGAACTGCCAGAAGGCCCTCAGCGCTCAGTGTCCGGGCAGAACGATGCAGGTGGGAAGCCATTTCTCATGCATTAGCGACCAGTCCTATACGAATTAGCCCAAACTGTGCCAACCACAGTATGCTACAAGGAAAGAGAAGGTACCTGGAAAAGGTGTGCGTTGACTCAGTTAAATGAACCAAGCTGCATGGTTCAAGAAGGGAAGGTTTGCTTTGAGGACTAAGCAATGGGCAGAAATTTATTCCAGGCAATAACCATAGTAAGTCAGAACCCCAGCATGGTGCAGCAATAAAACTGCTAACACATATACAAAGCTAAGCAGGTTCTGGTATGGTTTCCAATTGGATGGGGGACCGCATGTTGAGATTCCTGCTAGATGACCCTCAAGGTCCCTTCCAACTCTACGGTTCTGTGAGTCTATGAAAGCTGTGCAACCCAGGATCCTGTTTCTGTAAAAGGGCCTCATGTTCTAGATTCTAGAAGAAACAGTAAGCAAATCTAAATGGAAAGAAATAATTCGTAACTAGAGAAGTATGGAAGAGATATAGCACAGCTGATAATTTGGGTGATTTTCATGCAATCATAGAATTGTAGAGTTGGAAGGGACCACAAGGGTCATCTAGTCCAGGTATGACCAAACCTGACCCTCCAGCTGTTTAGGGACTACAATTCCCATCATCCCTAACCACTGGTCCTGTTAGCTAGGGATGATGGGAGTTGTAGTCCCAAAACAGCTGGAGAGCCAAGTTTGACCATGCCTGATCTAGTCCCTGCAATGCAGGAAGCTTCTGCCCAACAAGGGATTCAAACGCACAATCCTGAGATTAAGAGTCACATGTTCTCTAGACTGAGCTATCTCGGGCTTTAGATTTAATGCTTCTGAACACATCTCTGTAGGCTGCTTCACCATGTTGGAGTCCCCACATTAATGTGTCAGTATGATGCTGAACTTGTGGCTGGAGAGTTCTCACATGGAGGCACTTGGGGGATCTAGACATAAGTGCCTTCATTTTCAGGATTATGACAGCCACAGACTGCTTTGAGGAGCTGATTTTATCTTATTTCTCCTACTGGGTTCAGCTTTCGTTATTTAAATTGTTTACAATTTTATCCGACTTTCATTTATTTATCTGACAAGACTTATATACCGCTTGATCTACAAAAATCATCTAAGCTGTTTACATATAACATTCATTTAAAAGTACCAATGAAATAAATGTTATAAACAAAGTGATATAAGGTTTATCAAAATATAAATATAATCAGCAGTTTTAAAGCAAATATACGTGATAAGATTACATGTCTGGGTAGACCTGTGTATGCAACTTTAGATAGTCATGCCTTTCTCCAAAGCACCCTGGGAACTATAGTTTGTTAAGGGTGCTGAGAATTGTTAGGAGACTCCTATTGCCCTCACAACAGGGTTCTCATAGAAATATTGTAAAATCACCCTGGGATCTGGAGCTCCGTGAGGAGAATACATCTCCTAACACCCCACTGCAGAGTCAGCACCCTTACTAAACTACAGTTCCCAAGATATTTTGGTGAAAGCCATGACTGTTTATAGTGGTATGAGGCCTTAGATGAGGCTAACTGAGCTTGTAAAACAAGACAAACTACTAACAACTCTCCTTTGGATGATCTCACTGATTGAACTGGAGTGGAACGGACTCAGGTGGTCTTTAAGGTGTCCCAGAAACAAGCAGTTCTATATTTGCATCGTATTATCTCACTGAATCAAGTAACTAAACAAGTGCTACTTCATTTCCATCACAAATGACAGCTCCCCATGGGTGCCTGGGCTTTTTCACTCTCTGTGGCACAACACCATCAGCTCGGTACCAGAACTTTGTGTAGTGTGCGGGCACATGATGCAAATGACCTGAAAATGAGCCAGAAACTTGTAAGGATTTCCGTTCCACAACCAGAGTAATAAAAGAATGAGACTTGCACATTTTTATCATGCACAGATGCTATTAGTTCAGACTGCACAAACATTATTAATCAACACAGCCCCATATAGCTGTCTCTTGAGTGGCAAGTCTATGAAATTGAAAATACCGATTCAATATTTTAGTAAACAGATGTAAGAGACGGATCTGCACTACTGAAGTCAGCTCTCTCTCTCTCTTTTTCTTCCTCTGCAACCACTCAGGACTTTTATTGCTTTTAGCTAAGCACGGTGCTGAGCAGAATTCAACTATACAACACCCTCATTGTACTTGAATTACAATATGCAAATACCAATAAAATCACCACAAATTGGCAAACAATTAATGAGATTCATTGTAGGGACATTTCATCACAGACTGCTATTTTCCTGCCAACAGAGACATGATGTATTTAATTCTAAATGACACCACCTGCTCCCACCTCTGAGTGAAATGAAAAAGCTGCCAAAGGGCATGTTGGGAATTAACTTCAATGCTTCTTTTTAATCAGGCATTCCACCATCACGCTAAAATGACAACGCTATCCACAGCATAGGATGGGAAAGCACATTGTTGGGCGAGAGTGCCCTTAGTTTAGTGTTGCCTCCTCACTGCTGTCATATGCTGCATTAAATATAGGACTCAAGTCACCACACAGTGAGCAGCATCACCTTCTCAAGAAGACCTCAAAGCGCAGGACACATTTTAAATACTGACCTGTGAGCTTCTCCTCGCTTTATTTACATACATAGTTGTGCGTCAAGGCCCCGCACCCCCTCCCTTGATGAAATAAAACACGTGGACACCGGTATTTTAGGTTAATGGGTGAAAAAAGGCCACAACTTTTATTAGTTAGTGGGATTGGCTTTTGGCATGAGCCCGAACCAACTATATCTGACTTCTGCCTGCCATCCAGGAAATCTCACAAGGGTTAACCACCTGTAGGGGGAGCCCTGCTGATGTACATCAACTCTGAGCTCCCCCAGGGTCACCGGAAAGGTTGTGCCATGGCCCTAGTCTCCACCCGGGCTTTGGACAGGAACCACAACCCCCAGATTCCTTTAAAGGAATACCCTTAAAGGGGAGGGGTAGGTGATGGCCACAACCTCCCCTCCCATAAACCAAGCTTTCCCAATGCCTAACAGCCAAACCTTACAAAGTTGTGATGATTTGCTACGAGATAGGCAAAAACCAAGTGGCTGGTACCCGTCTGCCCAGTGGAAAAATTCCTACCAGGCCCCTTCAACAGGCAACCAACCGAAGTCCATAGCAAGGTCAAGGTGAAGAATGCTGGAGGGTTGGGGGGAGCACGGGAGATCCATGGAAGGCGGAAGCAGAGGAGGAGATCTCCTGGATACTTAGCTGGGCCAAGCCATGCCCCCCCCCAGCTGGCTGGATTGGCCGGCTGCAGTTGTGACATGCGCCAGGACTCCTTGTGATGCAGGGGCCTAAACACGCCCCCGCTGAAGGCGGGAAGCACGAGGCCAATGCACAACCTCGCCCCTCTCTGAAGAGAAGTGGCTTTGTGTGGAGCCCAGCTTCGGTGGAATTACAAAGAATGTGTCAGGCTTCCCAGGTGTGGGTGAGAGGAAATGACATTTTGGGACAGTTTATTAATATGGGTTTGCTGACAAGAAGAAGTCTGTGAGAGAGAGAGCAGGAGGCTGGAAATAACCATTTTGCTTTACTCTTGGACCTAACCTGTCAGCCTGAGCTTTGGTTTTGTCACTCTGAACAGACTCCTTTGCTTTTGATAATTTGTGACAAGCAACACATTAAAAGACCGTCATATGGAGTAGACAATTTGAGGAGTGGGGTGGGGGAGCTTGCAAATCATTGGAGAGGCAGTGTGTTCCCTTTATGAGGAATGGCATGTAGAAATCATGTAGAAATTAACTTCTGTGCTAAACTGTGATAGTTATAGGGGTTTTTTGCACCTACTAATTTGTATTGCTAATTTTATCCACACCAGGGGTGCAAACTTGAATAAAATATTGGGAGGGGGGCAGGTAATAAGTCACATGATGTGGTGCATGCACACCATTTGAATACCAATGCCCATCAACTTTGAGGGACCCAGCCCCCTCAAATATTTTATTGGGACCCCTCGGCTGCTAGGAGTTGGATCCAATGATGCACACAAACTCACCCGAAATAAATTTTGCTGGTAACACATCCTATGCATTCTCTTTAAGTGATGCACAGTTCAGTTTTGGAAGTAGGCCCCATTGAACTTAATGGGGCTTAATTCTAAGTAACTATCACAAGACTGCACTGTTAAGTCTTCTGGTTTTCCCTAGGTGCTTACTCATGTAAACAGCATGATGCATCATGCAAATAAGAATCTCTTTGTGTAGTGATCATCAAGCTTTGGAAACATTTGCAAATGTTTTGAAATGTGTGGCCTCCAGAACAACACATCCCAGCAGTGCAGCTTTGAGATTCATATCATTTGATGACATGGAATTAATCTGTGCAATGTGATGGTATAGGAAGTAGATAGAAAATAAAAACAATCTTGGGCACAAGCAGTTTTCATCAGACGGAGAAAAGAGTACCAAATAATATTTTTTTCTGTTCAAGCCTCCGGCAGCATGGCAATTGAAGACTTTTTTGGGAGGGGAGATAAGATTTAGTTTGTAAAATTGAGTCAATAGGGAACATTCTAGAAACATCTGGGGTTTTGCAAGCAATATGGGGAATGTCAAAATTGTGGCTAAGTAGGCTATACAATACAGCTGGGCTATAAAAACTGACAAGATCCATGAAGCCACCAGGGAGAATTAATTTTTTTAACACTGGTCTTAATTATTTAAGATATTAGAAAGATAGGACAAGGTAAAGGGACCCCTGACCGTTAGGTCCAGTCGCAGACGACTCTAGGGTTGTGGCGCTCATCTCACTTTACTGGCCGAGGGAGCCAGTGTACAGCTTCCGGGTCATGTGGCCAGCATGACAAAGCCACTTCTGGTGAACCAGAGCAGCGCACGGAAACGCCGTTTACCTTCCCGCTGGAGCGGCACCTATTTATCTACTTGCACTTTGACATGCTTTCGAACTGCTAGTTTGGCAGGAGCTGGGACTCAACAATGGGAGCTCACCCCGTCGCAGGGATTCAAAACGCCGACCTTCTGATCGACAAGTCCTAAACCACAGAGTCACCCGCGTCCCTTGTATTAGAGAGATACCCACATCTGAATCATTATTTTTGGGAATAACATTTGAGGACCTAAATTAAAGAAGCTAATTCTCAAATTGTAAAAATATCTCCAGGGCCAGATGATGTTCATCTGAGGATCCTTAAAGAATTTAGATGTGGAATTGCTTGTTTTTTAAACACTAATATGCAACTTATTATAAAAATCTGTCTCTTTACCAAAATACTCAAAAAGGAACCAACAAAACACCAATTTATAAAATGCATCCACTGTGGACATCAGAAGTTACAGGTCTTCAACCTAATCTCTGTCCTAGATAAATTAGTAGAAAGCCCCACTGAAGGTGGAATTATTAAACACACAGAAGAACAAGCCTCGCTGAAGATGAACCAGCATGGGTACTGCAAATAAAGTTTTCTTCGGAGTGTCAACAAGCATGTAGATAGATATCCAGTAGATATTACCTCATTTGAGAAGAACGCTGGGATTCAACAATAATGGCAAATAAATAAAATATTCTATATTCCAACACTGAAAAAGTCCAACAATTAAATAGGCTGCCAAAGTCTCCTAAATAAACATCACCCTTTGGGTAAGATGGCAAGTCTTATGGAACAGCATGAATAAATCTCTCACATTGAAATCAATATAAATAAATAAATAAAATTGTCCAGTAGCACCTTAGAGACTAACTAAGTTTGTTCTGGGTATAAGCTTTTGTGTGCATGCACACTTCTTCAGAGAAGTCACCAGACCCTTATATATAGTGGGAGGGTGGGGTGGGATTTTTCTCAGAAGGCTCGTAATAATTTTGTAATAAGACAGCTGCTCTGAGATGCTGTACTGAATGTCCTGGGAGAACACTTCATTCTCCCAGGACATTAAATAAAGTATCTCAAAGCAGCTATAGACTTGAAAGAGAAGTTGCTGAATTACAACTTATTACTAAACTGGAAACTATGGAGAGACCTGGTCTGAATAGAGATATTGTATTCTTGTCTCATTACTATTTTTTGTTATCTGCATACTATCCTTTGCTTTTTCTTGTAGGACTAATTGCAGTCGTTAACAGTCGTCAACAGGTTTACCACAGCTATCAGCCTATCACCCATTCCCACCACTCTTCTGAGTCATACCCCTCCCCACCCTCTCACTATATATAAGGGTCTGGGGGTCTGGTGACTTCTCTTTCAGTGTATCTGAAGAAGTGTGCATGCACATGAAAGCTTATACCCCAAACAAACTTAGTTGGTCTCCAAGGTGCTACTGGACAGTTTAAATTTTTATTTATTTATTTCAGCTGCATCAGACCAACACGGCTACCTACCATTGAAATCAATAGTGTTTAAAAGTGCCCCAAGTATATTTACCCAAACTAACTTACAGGATATTTGTGATACTGAGATTAATCAGGGTTTTGTAGAAAGAAAAACCAGTGTTATTAAACGACAGTTGCAGCATTGCTTGAGAGAGAGAGAAAATGTGATGGCAATAGTTCTCTCCTAACAACCACTGACAATCCATTCTACCCCTGGCATATCAGCCATAGATCAACTACAATAGCAAAACACATAAAAAATAGCAGAAAGGGGTAGAAAATGAAAATGGACGCGAGATGACAGCATTAAGTCTGAGGAAATAGGAAAGTTGTTGGTGATAGCCTATTATTTCAGGTCAGAGGTGTGTGATCTTTAATCCTGTTGCTCAGATCCTGCTTTGTGCCAAGCAAAAGATGTATAGCCACTTCAGGAAATATCTAAAACTGCTCACATTCGTTTCTTACACACAGCCCTCTAACAGCATATATAACGTCCAATATATCACCCAACTTCTAGAATGATTGCTTTGCAGCAATTGAAAGACTCTTATTCCTGAGGAAAACATGATGAATGCCACACAATGGATGAATGATGAGAGCAACCAAAAAAATATTAGGACTGAGAATAAGAAACATGCTCAGACGCACACAAGCTGAAACAGTTAGGATGCTGTAACATTCGTTGGTATTCCCAAGCTCCCTATAGTTTGTTTTCTCTTCCTCTGCATTTCTTAATTTGCTTTCTCTTTCCCCAATTCCTATCAAACAAGAAATGTATCTCCCCCCCCCCACTTACAGCAGTTTTGGGCTGACAGCCTGTGAAGGAAAAAATATGACACAACTCAAATAATCCTCTTCCGGTAAAATCTGCCTATGTTTGAAATCACACATCTGAAATGGCATGCAATCCAAGAACTGAACTCAGTTTTTCTCATGCTAAATAATGGGCGCTACCTATTTGAAACGGCATCGCCATGTTGGGAGCCTCACAGGAGTCCCATTCGTTTTGAAAGATCTTCAGCAGAAGACGCTCCCGGCGGGTCCTTCCCTTGCCTTTGCCCTTGGGATCCTGGCCATACGATGCAGCTTGCGTGAAATAACAGAGTAAGATTGGATAGAATGTCACGCTGATATTAAGAAAGAAAGGCAATTAATCACCCCTGGTATTAAATGTTCTGCAGTCACTTGCCATACATAATTTTATCAGTGGCGCGGCAACTGCAGCACCTTCTAATTTTCACACTTCAGGGCTGAAAGTGAAGCCGCACTGTGGCTTGCTGGGTACAGCTGAGCTGCACTTCTTCCCTATACAATAAGTGCATTAAGGCTAATTTATTCAGATTATTAGAGGAATAACTGAAGGCAAGTTTGATAGGGTTTTTTTTAATCAAGCACAGGCACACTGAACAATGTTAGAGAACTAAAATGATTAACCAGCCTTGTTGACACTCCCTTCACTTACAGGTGTTTACGATAGGATTCCAGACCCTCCAAAAGTCCCTATTTTCCAGGGACAGTCTAGGATTTACAGAAGCTGTCCCGGTTTCTGATTTGATCCCGGAATGTTCCACTTTTTCTTAGGACGTCCCTATTTTCATTGGAGATATGTTGGAGGGCATGGAATAGGATGCCCCTATTTTCACTGGAGAAATGTGTGTGGGGGGGGTGTCTATATTTTCAAACTGAGAAATACTGGAGGGTATGAAAGCACTCTCTAAGATTTCATGGCCTCATTCTCCAATAAACGGCAGGTTACTTGAAACAATGCTTTCTTCCATACAGGCCTGCCCATTCACTAAAATATTCAGGCCCCCCTAGCTGTGCTGCAGCCTGTGGCAATTGTTTGGGGATTGAACCAGGGACCTTGTGCATGAAAAGATGCTCTGTCAGCGAGCTATGGCCCTGCCTCAGCAATACATTGTCTACTGACTTAAACACTTAGTAGGTGAAGTCTGAAGCATAGCTACCAAACTAGCTGCATAGGTTGGCTCCAGCTCCAATAGCTAAGGTGCCTCTTTAAAGCAGAGTTATTCCCGCAACAGTGTACTTTCCAGCATGGCTTTGGTTTCTCCATGGAAACTTGGACCAACACCATGATGGGAGCTGCTGTTACATCATTATTCTTACAAGCATATATCAAGGAGTCAGATGCTTCCATTTTATCACCTCATTTGGAGTACAGTGGCATTCGAAGCAAAGGAACACATTATTCTTTCAAGAAAGATATTAACTTTAATAGCAGTGAAAATAATGGAAGGGATTCTCTCTACAAATTCCCTGTGCAGATTTCAACTTTTGTATCAGTGGGCCAGACCTACAAATCACACAGCTGCTTCACCTACAACATGCCAGTATGTATGTTCCTGGAGCCCTCCATTGTTCATATTTTTAAGCCAAGGGTGGTATACATTTTATTATTTCTCTAAAGACCTGGTGACTTTGTGAAAGCAGCTACTGACAGGGAAGGATTATACTCCTTAGCATAAGCTCTCCAGGTCCACAGTTTAATTTTGTAGTCAAGTTGAGTGAAGAACATCATTTAGTGGTGCAAGTTGTGTATTTAAAATGCCATACCTGTAGAGACTGAAAAATACTGAAGGCATTAAGAGAATCACAACCCAACTATGTGAAATGGGTTTGTCAGAAAGAAAGAAAATAAGCATTTAGTACTGTGTGTGTGTGTGTGTGTGTTAACTTCACAAACGTGCAGAGTTTTGCTCAGCATTGGATTAGCATATACAGTCATACCTCGGGTTGCGTGTTTTCAGGTTACGCGCAGACGCGCCAAACCTGGAAGTACCGGAACAGGTTACTTCCGGGTTTCAACACTCGCGCATGCGCAGAAGCGCTAAATCCTGCTTTGCACATGTGCAGAAGTGCCAAATTGCAGCCCGCGCATGCGCAGATGCGGCACTGTGGGTAACAGATGCTGCAGGTTGCGAACGCTGCCTCCCGCATGGATCGCATTTGCAACCCGAGCGTCCACTGTACAGTCAACCCATGCTAAAACATATTCTGGAGCTTGCAACTCTCAAGCTGAATGCAATCAATAACAACCATTTTATTCACAGCCTGTCTTTCACTGTGCTAAACAAACCAAATCTTGCCATAACTTAAATTCCAATGAATTATATATCTATTAAAATGGTTGTCTTAATGCTATATAATGCACACACACATACACACAGTGCTTCATGCATGCATTTGGTAAGAATTTAACACATGCACTTGATCATAAGGGCCAAAATAAAACCTTAAGAGTATTTGGTAGTGTATATGATGCTGATAAAAGACAATGAACTAGAAAAAATATTTTGGTTGGCATGCTTAACTCTTCCGATGAAACAAACTGGATATAAGATATTCAATGTTTGCTAATCTTATTATTCATAAATAACTCTTCTCTTATGTCAGCATGCCTCTGTCACCATGTTTTCCAATTCCATTTCCTTTTGTGTCAGTTCCTACTGCAACACAAACTTAAAAGCTACAGACAGAAGGACCAGCAACATCTGCTCTATTCCATGCAAAGATCTGCTCAGATTTTTATCCAAATTTGAGTGTGGAAACAGCATGGTAGGTTTAAAAGGTCAAGTTTGGACAGCTGAACAGTTTTGTATAGTTTTCACAGGAGTTTGCTGTACTCTCTAGCTATTGACATTTAAGATCAATTTTCCTTTTAATTTCTGTTCCACCTGATGTTCTGTGCAGATAAATGTTGCCAAGATGGTATTCTGGTATGTTGCACTTGTTACATACAAGCCACTTGTTCATAGCTAAGCAAAATTGGTTTTTCATATATCTCATAGAAAGCAGTAATGGATTATTAGTTCATGCAATATGAGCCTAATTAGCTGTTAAAATCCAGAAGAAGCTTACACTGTCAGACACATTACTAAACAAAAAAGGCAGGGCCTTTTCTAAAACTTTCCACTCAACCAAGCTGATTTTGCTTAGTGTCACTGAAGCCGGTGCTCTGTGTAATTGCAACACACACCACAAGAAGGGGGGAGCCACCGCACCAATGGATTGCACAACAGGGCGACACTTGGACAAATATTGAGGGGGCCCAGCTTTCCCCCCCCTCAACAAATATTGGTGGGGCTCAAATGGGTTCAGCTCCTAAGAGTCAGTGCCTCTGATCTTTGTGTGTTGGGCAACAGTGAAAGGGGAAGCTATTTCACTTTCAGTTGAACATGTAAGTTGCTCTAGGCTACATGAGCGCATATACGTTTCTCCATTCACATAGTTTACCCTGAAGTGCAGAACACAAGAATTCTTAAGAACAGAAAAACAGCCTGCTAGATCAGGCCAATGGCCTAGGAAAAGGAACAGCTCATATCTCCAACTATTGAGTACAGTGGTACCTTGGTTCTCAAATGCCTTGGTACTCAAACAACTTGGAACCCAAATATTGCAAACCCAGAAGTAAGTGTTCCGGTTTGCGAACCTTTTTTCAGAAGCCGAACGTGCTTCTGTTTTGAGTGTTATGCTGAGGTCTGTCTGTTTTTGCTATTTATTTTGCGTTTCTGTTTTTGCAGCTCTTTTGTTTTCGTTTTCGTGACTGTGTGGAACCCAGTTCAGCTACTGGTTGATTGATTGTGTGACTGCAGTACATTGTTTATTGCTTTCATTTTATGGATCAATGGTCTTGTTAAATAGTAAAATTCATGTTAAATTGCTGTTTCGGGGGTTATTTTCAAAAGGCTGGAACAGATTAATTCATTTTGCATTACTTTCTATGGGAAATTGCGCCTTGGTTGTCGAACGCTTTGGTTTTGGAACAGACTTCCAGAACGCATTAAGTTTGAGAACTAAGGTACCACTGTATGCTGCCATTAATTTCTTTTCTGGGCTTGAGAAGAGATTTAAGTTTTGAGGATATGAGTTGTTCTTATTACTTAGAGAGTCGAGGGAACATCCAGCTTGCTCCTCTTCCTCTCCAGAGAAAAAGGACCAGAAATTTTTCATCCTGGGAAGCAAAGGAGGGTGAAGCAAATATATAGGTCAGCGATGTGGCCCTCCTGATATTGTGGGACTCCACCTCCCATTCACCCCACCCTTCCATCAGAGAGAATGATTTTATTTCATTTATATCCCACATGGGTCTCCCCTTGGGTCTCCCCTTCCTCACTTTATCCCTACAACAATTCTTTGAGGTAGGTTAGGCTGAGGTCTGTTAAGTATAGTGATTTAATTTACTGAAATCGGGAACACTTAAATGCATTACTGTGTGTTTATTTCTGGAATGTTCCCCAGTAACTGTTGCGTGATAGGTTAACTTTGGTCACATGGGATGTATCTTATTACATTGTCCTTTTTGTTTTGTGTTTGAGTGACTTGACTGTAGTGATTGCTTCTCCGTGAACACCAAAGAGACAATGTTAGATAACACTCTCTCTAAATGCAATAGAGGAGAGAAGTATAGAAGTTGATGTTCTCCCAAAGAAGCAATAAGGGAAAATATGCTAGAATGAGAAAGTGGAAACCTCTCAGAAGGAACTGCGTGGTCTAGCTGGGTAATGTACAGAAGGTTGCATACGAGTACTGGAAAGAGAAAAAAACACAGTTTGCTTGAATGCTTTAGGAAGAATCTGTAATCTTCAACTAAGAAAAATTAAGCCCATGCTTGGATAAGCATGTGAATGTAAATGTAAATATTCTGCATATATTCTTATTTAGCTATGTGTTCTGCACATAAAAGCTTTTGAGTATTTTAACAATTGTTCGGACATTGTTTTAATTTCAAGAAAAGAGTCAACATTGCACATGATTTGGCTTCCCAGCTGCAATTTAGCTACTCTGCCAACAAGGTCACCCAGTGAGCTTCACAGCCAGACCAGGATTTGAACCCTGGCCTCCAAGGTCCGACACTCTAACCACTACACCACATTGGCTCTCAAATTATGGGAGCTGTAGCCCATACACCCACTTTATATAAGAGAGTTTAAAACATTGTTCACAAATATTCTCCTTTGACAACTTCTCTGCAATTAATCAACCCTTTGGGCAGACTCTCCAGATTACTAGGCTGAGGCTATACTTCACTTAACCACGGATACAGAGAAGTGTATGCCAGGAAAGAGAAAACCAAGGACTTTTAAGTGCCATTGTCTTCATGGCACTGTCAGTGCCTCTTCAGTCTACTGGCATTTATTTTAAAGTGCTGACAAAGATGTCACCATCATAATTAAGTTTCAGCTTTATTCACTCCTGAATAGTTCCGCTGAGGCTGAGTCTTCCGAGGTTTCTGAGAAACAGCTATTTCACACTGGGCACAGAAGGAAGTTTTAAGTCAGCAATTAGGAACATCGCATGACACCAGTCCTTACAATTGCTTCCCATGTTTAGTAAGTGGTAAATAAGCTCACATTGTCAAATGAGGAGACTTGCACAGTGTAAAACCAATGAGGGTAGGAGAGTTGCAAAGGCATAAGAACTGAGCCAGATGCAAATTTCAGAGCTGCACCACCTTGCACAAAAGGAGAATTTGTCCTTTGTTATAAAGGTCACAAAAACCCGTCTTCTTGATGTTTATGTACATAATTCTAAAACAGTCACTCACATAATAGCTGAAAACTTTGTAAATGAGATTTTTGACCTTTTGTTCCCATAAACACGAGACAGATCATATCAAATATTCAATAAACTCTGAAATAGGCACCCCTGTTCTTTTCCCAAGGGGAGTTTTTTGAAGGCTTGTAGATATGCTAGATCTCAGATATGCCTATATCATAGCTCAGAACAAGGGCTTAAAAGAGATTACTGCAGAAATGTTGGACATATTTTTAATGCATTGTGTGGATCAAGTCAAGGCTGCTGAAGACAGAGAGTGGGGAGAAATACACACAGGAGACAAGAGCACAAAACAAAGCACCCCTGGGTATGTAACATGGGAATGGTTTTGGAACAGATGGAAATTCTGCATGTCCACATGCCACACTGCACTAATGAAGTCTGAATTAAGATACAAGTGGGGACAGGTACATAATACACTTAATTCCCATGCTGGTGTTAAAGGCTCGAGGGGGAAGCACTTGTGTGGGTAGTAACCATGTTGTTGTCATTTAGTTGTGTCTGACTCTTTGTGACCCCATGGACCAGAGCACGCCAGGCATTCCTGTCTTCCACTGCCTCCCGC
This sequence comes from Lacerta agilis, assembly GCF_009819535.1. Lineage (NCBI taxonomy): Eukaryota > Metazoa > Chordata > Lepidosauria > Squamata > Lacertidae > Lacerta > Lacerta agilis. The sequence continues at coordinate 49,670,570 of NC_046321.1, forward strand.
AGTTTGGTCAGACTCATGTTGGTAGCTTCAAGAACACTGTCCAACCATCTTGTCCTCTGTCATCCCCTTCTCCTTGTGCCCTCAATCTTTCCCAACATCAGGGTCTTTTCCAGGGAGCCTTCTCTTCTCATGAGGTGGCCAAAGTACTGGAGCCTCAGCTTCAGGATCTGTCCTTCTAGTGAGCACTCAGGGCTTATTTCCTTAAGAATGGATAGGTTTGATCTTCTTGCAGTCCATGGGACTCTCAGGAGTGTCCTCCAGCACCATAATTCAAAAGCATCAATTATTTGGCGATCAGCTTTCTTTATGGTCCAGCTCTCACTTCCATACATCACCACTGGGAAAACCATATCTTTAACTATAACCATAATATCCTATATTTCAAGCAGGACCCCAACTGAAAGTTACCAGTATACAACGGTGTAGTCTAGGGACAAATCTGTCAAGTTTGTTTTTTTTGAATTTCCCATTCTTCCAATCTTAAGTTCATGTCACTACATTTCGGGACATATTTGTGAAATTTTTGTTTCAAATGTCCTTGTGGAAATGTGTCAATATTTGAATGAACATCCATCCTAACATCCACATTTTTGTATGGAATGTCACCTCGTATGCACTTTTTTTTGCAAGCAAGTTCTCCAAATATAGTGCATTACTTGTACAAACATATGCATTCCTATGCATGCTCGCCCTTAATAATACATTTCCCATTGAAGAACTGCATCATGAAATTTGCAGAAGAATGGCTTTTGAAGGATACATGTGTTTCAGTTTGCGCACTGTTTCAGGGGCAGCTTAATAGGTAGGCTTCCATTAAAATGAGAAAGTGAAATGAATTTACACACACAGACACCCGCCCCAGGTTGGGGAAAATTTCAAAGTGCAGGAGCTCATCACAACTACTTTCGTAGCCAAAGAGAGTTCAAAACTGCAGGCAACTGTGTTAATTGATTAGGCAATTGTGTGCAACAATTGTGTGCATCAAAGGAAAGAAATGCACAGCTTCTTAAAAAAAAAAAAAAAAGACCTCTCAATTGCCCTGGCACAGCTGAAAAATGTCCCAGAGCTGTCCTCCACTCCAGTACACTATAGGAATCAACCATCCCATAGCAGCATGAAGGAGTACAAACAGGTTGCTCGGTGGCACAGCAAGTTCTGCACATCTCCCTGTTTGTCAGAATTCTTTTGTCTTAAAATGGACTGAAGCCTTTGATTTAGCCTCCTCTTGTTTTCCCCAAGCTAGATTTTGAAATGAACTAGCACCCACCCTTGCTGCATTTTGGAGGCCTCTTGCCTTCCTTCTGGTCTAGATCATTTGGCAGGCTTGGAATACCTAAACAGGGGTAGGCAACCTAAGGCCCGTGGGCCGGATGCGGCCCAATTGCCTTTTCAATCTGGCCCTCGGACGGTCCGGGAATCAGCCTGTTTTTACATGAGTAGAATGTGTGCTTTTATTTAAAATACATCTCTGGGTTATTTGTGGGGCATAGGAATTCGTTCATATTTTATTTTCAAAATATAGTCCAGCCCACCACATGGTCTGAGGGACGGTGGACCGGCCCATGGCTGAGAAAGGTTGCCGACCCCTGAAACAGATAACTAAAAAATAAAATAAAATAAAATAAACAAACTTCAGATAGCTTTTATTGATTTCAAAGGGATTTACTGAATAAAACACTACAATCATTAGAGACCTCTCTTGCCTGAAGCATATAAAGCAGGGCATCTTTCCAAAGCCCAGTGTGGATTTCTCAGACCCTTTAGGTGATTTCCTTTTATACAGATTTCCACACCTCTTTATGAGCTTCCTTATAGTTTTGTGTGCCTGGAACTAAGAAGCTTTTGTGTGTATTTTCACACCCCTCTGCCATGACATTTTTGTTTGGTTCCCAGTAGGTCTGCAGACAGTGTTGAATACAGTTACTCTAAGGAATCAAAAACTGTATCAGATTCTGAACATGAAAATAAGATATTAACATTCAGATTGTGTTGCCAGCATTTAACCTTCACAGTGAGGTAAAACAAGGGCCAGAGATTGAGACTTGTAAACACCGGCCCTCCTTGCTTGTAATTACACGCCCTCTAATCAATTTACACTCATGAGGAAAGGAGAACAGACGCATTGCAACAAATGTGACTCAACAGTGAAAGGTCATTTTGAAATGTAGAATCATAGGTGCACATATTATATAGTATTCTTAAAAACAAAAATGTAGTTAGCAGCATTTGGATTATGAATAGCAAAGTCACACATTTATTCCAAATTAGTCCCATAAGTAAGTTACTGTCCTAGAAGATTTTAATTTTATAGCCTTTGAAAATGACTTGTCAGGAATGCACCCTGCTTTCCTTAAGAGATAGGAGCAATCACTATCTCAGGTTTTGGTAGAACAGCATATTCCATTATACTGCAAAGTAGAAACTTCATCCTAAACTCTTGAGGGGGTTACACTCCCTCTTAAGGAGCATGTACGTAGCTTGGGAATGCTCTTGGATCCATTATTGTCACTTGAGGCTTTCTGACAACTTCAGCTGGTGGCCCAGCTATTTGGACAGGGATATCTTAACTTCTGTGTCCTACTGTCTAATAACCTCTAGGTTGGATTACTGCAATGTTATATGTGGGGCTGCCTCTGAAGACAGTTCAGAGGCAAGGATCATCTAGTACAGCTTGCTGCAATACAGGAATTTTTTGCCCAACGTGGGGCTTGAATCTACAACCCTGAGATTAAGAGTCTCATGCTCTACCAACTGAGCTATCCTGTTCTGAACTAATACATCCCACCATATTTATTTGTAATCACTCTTCACATACGGAAGAGTGTCCCAAAGTGTCTTGTCACATAAAACACATTGTAATGCCATATAAAAATCATTTAGCGCATGGGAACACCACTGTATTTGATGCCAACTGCGAAAAGCATTAGAAGTAACTGCTTTTATTTGAAATAGCAGGAAATAATACTGGGCACAAATGTAGCCTTAGACAAATTCTTTAGAATTTGGTTGTGAGCTCTTGCTTGCACAAAATTGCTTATACAAATTTCCCTTCCTATTATAGTTCCGTTTCATTATATTTTGACCCAAAATAACAATGAAATAATGATGCAAAAAAGGCAATAATGGGAAAATTACCTATGTAATGAAACTCACTTTGCAATCTGTCGTTTCAAGGTACAGAAGCAAAAGAGTGGGAGGAATGGACAGGTGATCGTTCGAATTCTGGAGAGGCTTGTCTTCGCCTTAAGCAAACTCCAATGTTTTTCAGCTTCTCACCTTATAGAATTCTTTAAACCTCAATATATGCCATAAACATATGGGGAGAAAGAGATGGAAATGCCCAGAGATACGAGCTCCCTTGTTCAAAAGGCAAATAGAAGTTAATCCCCCTGGCAGCAGCTGCAGTACAGATGGTTATCTGTGTACCATTTTGCCACATGCTAAACAGAAACAAAGAAGAAAAAATCAACAAAACAGCTGGAGTTTTAAGACACTCTGCACTTTAGGTAGGTGTATGTGTGTCTTTAGACTCTTTAAAAGCAGTTTGAAATGCATCCAAATTAGGAAAGCACAGAATAAAAACAGTTGTGCAAGGCCTAATTATCAGTCTGCTTTCATTTGCAGCTTTGATTTTCTTTTCGCCACACTTCCCTTCCAACAAAAATGCTAAAAGTTGTTGAGGGGAAACAAGAATAGAAAGGTGTATCCTTTTGTGTAAAGCAAACCCAATTCCAAAGCCAACGGGAAAAATAAGCTGGACCTATTTACAAAGATGCTGAGTTGATTTAAAATGGATTATTCAATATTACTTGTGGATTATATGTTGGAAGCCTTGAGAGGGCCTGACCTTAAAATGTGACCTGTAAATATTTTAAATAAATAAATAAAGGTTCCACTCCACTTCCTGTACATTGTCACCATTTACTCTGCAATAGTTTGTCTTCCAAACAGAAGGACGTTTGCTCTCATTAAATTTGTTGCTAGAAAAACATAAGTATTCAAAAATAGGTTATCAACAGTTCAAAATATCTCTCAGGAGTTGCATTACATGAAAAGGGGCACAGCAGGTTGTCTTAGATTCATATACAGATATGTGCAAATGCAATAGACTAGAGTGAAGGTGTGTCTACTCCCCAGTGTGGGTTTCTTTCTGCTCTATATATTTAAAGCTGCATTGTTTAAACAGTCATGGCTTTGCCCAAATAATTCCGGGAGCTGAATTTATTAAGGGTGCTGAGAGTTGTTAGGAGACCCTTGTTCTCCTTGCAGACGTCCAATTCCCAGAGTTTCCTGGGAAGAGGGATTAATTTTTAATATATGAATTCATGTTTTTCTAGACTCTTGACTCAATGTCAAGAAACTTGTCTACCTCATCTGATGGTTATAAGATTGATAGCACAATCCTTTTCAGAAGTAAGTCCCATTTAACTCAACAGGGTTTACTCCTGGGGAAGTGAGTATAGGGCTGCAACCTTAATTATGATTTAAAGAACAACCTGATAGCTGCGAAGGTGTTTCCCCCCCCCCCAAGACTATTTTGTTACTAAGTATTTGCAATGAATAGGAAAAGAAACTGATTAAAAATTGGAATCAGACTAAGGCACCAAACCCATGGTTCCCAATGTGGGGCACATCCCCCGGGGGGGGCAATTTGATTTTTAAGGGGGGCAATTCGAGAAAGAGTTATTAACGGTTAATGGCATTTTAGGCTTCCTTCACGTGAATAGGTCACTTTTTGAATAATAATAATAATAATAATAATAATAATAATAATAATATGTCATGGGGGGGTTGCATCGGGATTTTAGAGATGTTTAGGTGGGGCATGGCCAAAAAAGGTTGGGAACTACTGGTCTAAACAAACTAACAAACACTGGGAGGCACTGACAGGACAGGGATGTTTGTTTCCTATGTAAAGGCTAGAGGGAGAATGAAGAACGGCTAAAGGACAAAATCAGAAGTCAAGAACAAAGGATGAACTAGGACTAAAAGGCACTAAAAGTCTTTGTACCACTGAACTAGCAAGGTAGCATGGTAGCCAGCTGGTTCCTTGGGAAGGACTTCATCACTCTCATTCCATTGACACTGGTTTAATGGTTTCCTGCCTGCCATTCTCTGGTCTCTGCCAGCCTCATCACCAGCATCAGGCTCAGCACCAGAAACCCGGGCCAGTTTCCTTGCTGGTAACACTGTAGCCCCAGACTTGGTGTCCTGGTCACTGCTGGGCTTGTGGCAGCTGTGCAGAGTAAAATCAGACAAACTCACATCTCCCATGGCTTCCATGTGGAGTACATAACATTTGACTCTACTTTGGGAAAATATAAATTGCAAATCAGCCTGGCTTATTATAGGCAATTTCTTTTCCTTCTCTTGCACTTACTCATATCCTAAATCAGGCTGTGAGCCTTGTTGGGGAAACATCAGTGACACCTTGTGCTCTATAGGTCTTCAGTGTCTAGCGCATACGTAACTGTGTGTTAAATAAACAACAACAGCATGGCTGTGTTACTTTGCAAAGGTTTCACCTTTGCAAACCAAACAGGCTATCTCAGAACAAAAGGGGGTAGGAAGAGAAAAGAAGTCAAAAGGGGGGTGGGAAGAGAAAAGAAGGCAAAAAGTCAGGGAAGAAACTTCTTTGGGATGTCCTTAAAGGACCCTGGGCCCAGGCTATTCAAGGAGACATTGAAGAGGAAAGGATGGAAAAGACATTAATTGGGACATTAATTGGGAAGAGATTTGAAGGTAAAGGCTGAGGTGTCCATTTTTAATGGACACTGTTTTACGAACAGAATTATAAAGAATATCAGCAATATTAATCTAGCTACCAGTCACATACTGTCACTTTTCCACCCCTCTTAGGAGAGTTCCATATCCACAACATTTAGAGAATATTCGGTTACCAGCGAACTAGGCAATAAAAGATCGCCAAAACAGGAAATGTACCTGCACCCAGTTTATTGTGAGCTCTAATAGGTTTCGCACAGGGGGAAAAATGTTTAAGGTACAGGACTTGTGAAAGGGTCTTTCTGGAAGCTTATATATTGCAAAAATATTGTTTACATAGTGACAAGATGAGGGCATAGAACATATAGTTGTATTGGTAATAAACATGACTGCATTTGAAAAGGTTACTAATATCTCTGAGCTCTCCAAAAAGTGGAGAAGCTTACCAGACACAAGGTCAGGGAGATCCCAATAGGATAACTTAACACTGTATAACATTTCCACCTAATATTTATGCCCTTATTTTATATATTTTTCCAATGGAAAAGATCTGAACCATGAAATTTCATCTAATCTCTGGAATTGGGTGTGGCAAAATGTCCCATGTTTAAAAAGTACCAAGCTTAAATATTTGGTTTGTTTTTTTAAAAATGAATTTATTTTCATTGGTACTCAACACCTGCCAGGGTGAATCAAATATACCTAGGAGTGAATGATAAACTTTGGAGAGGTGGAGTATCAAATGCTGATACAATTCAAATATTTTGATCATGCCCTAAAATAAAGGGGTTTTCTGGATAAATATTTTGAATTAAACTGAGATAATAGCAGGTTATAAACTGCTAGCAGATCCAGTGGTTATCTTGTTTGGATATATAAAGAAACAGGTCATGTCAGACAATATAGAAATGATAGCTCACTTTTAACAGTTACACAGAAGATAATTTGTTGTAATTGGGGCAGGGGTACGACAAACACCTTCAATGGAAGAGTGGATAATGAAAATATGAGAGGTAGGTATAATTAGGTATAATTAGATATAATGGAATATTGGTTATTCAAAAGTGGCAGATGGATGGAGGGCATTCATATTGTGTGCACGGTTCTGTTTCTTTTCACTGTTGCTGTATTAGATATTGTTAATTTTGCCTAGTCATTATTTTAATAAACAACAATAACTTTAAACAATATTTACTGATTTAAACACACATCAACAATAACCTCCCATTTGAGAAATGCCTTGCTCATCTAATCACTGCTACGTGATGGACTGTCTAAAGTTCAGTTTGTGTCATCTACATGTCTTAAACAAAGCTTTAAATTAAAGTTCAAAACAAAATACTTCATATTAGGTCAGGTATGCATTCCTAGCCTGTGAACCTCAATATAACTGCTTTGAAGCTGCAAAAAAATTCTGTTAGTGTCCATGTTGTCATGTTAATAAGCAATTAATAATTTCTAGTTTAACCAAAGTTATTTCCTCTTCGGTTCTTTTCAACATCTTTTTTTGGTCCTCCCAGGGACATCTTAGCCATTGAGGCTACAGGCGCAAGGCGCCACGGCGCCACAGCCTGAGGAGGGCACCTGGGCCCTCCAGGCCCGCCGGCAGCGCCGCTCTCACCCACCTCTTCTCAGGCTGTGGACGCGGGGAGGCTGTTGGCGAGCCTCCTGCCAGCGCTGCAGACAGGGCTCCCTGGACCTTAGCGTCACACTGCCGCTTCGGCTGAGCAGGCGGAGGCGGAGGTGGAGCACAGCTGGCAGCGTCCCCCCCCTCCATGCCCTCCGGCTGCCTGTTGCACCTGGCCCTGCCCAGTGGAGCCTGAGTTTGGCTCCCCTGCCCACTGCGCCGTGCCCTCCGGCTGCCTGCTGCGGCTGGCCATGCCCGGCGGATCGCGAGGGGCACCAGAGGGATCGTCGCGTCAGGGCGTCAGATTTACTTAAGACGGCCCTGGGTCCTCCAGAGATGGGAATAAAGCAAGTGAAAAGCAAATGAACAAATACCTAACCATGTTGACTGATATTGATTAAAATGAGCTGAGAGTTCTGAGGTAAAAGGTCCAGTGCATTTCTAGTGAAAGGTTAAGGATACCAGGCTTAATATAATAGCAAATAAACTTCTGCCTTCGGCTTTTCTTCTTTCTTCCAACAATGCTCTTTGTGCTTTGCTCTTCTGCTGTCTGTGCTGAAGGAATCAGGCGTAGCTGGCTTATATGCTGGTTGGCCAGGCATGGGAACAGCCAATACCCAGCTAGCCAGCAAGACACTGCCTACTAGCAGGGGCCTCTGATTGGCCCATTTAAATCTGTCTTTTTGGCATTCCACCCGGCTAGGGAAATTCCCAAATGCCCAGCCAACCGACGCGCACCCGGAAAATGGATATATGGCCATTTCAAAAAAAGTGAAACAATATATTAATCGCTAGACTTTGGGGCTCACAATATCAGTCTAAGATGGCACCTTTGGTAGTCTTTATTATGCTGTAAGCTTTTGAAGAGTGAAGCCACCTTCATCAGATGTATCTGGCAAACCAGTCAGCTTTAAACTGCCACATGACTCTTTGATGGCCTTTCCTACGCAAGACTGCCATAGCTACCCACCCCCTGGAATTAGCAGTCTATTTTTCAGTGATATCAACGAAAATACAAAGGCATTCCACATCAGTATGATTTGAATAGAAGTAAGTTTTATTGAACTCTGAACAAACACAATTTCAGGAGGAAAAAACAATGCATTTGAAATGAATAATGAAAATCACTAAATAGCACAAATTAAAATATTAATGTATGTTATACTTTCTTTTTAATCAACATGGAACACAAAACTACATTATGTATTCTGTTTTTAGGATAAAAAGTCTGTACTCCTTATGTCTATTAGTTTACTTTTTTCCCCAAAAAACCAAATTAAATAAGACCTATTTTTGAATACTGCACCAATGCTGCTGGCATGACAAAGTGTTAAAAGATTTATTTGATATAACACCCAGCAAACTCTATACTGAGTGTTCATTTAACACAAAGGAATTGGATTTCATGTCACTTAACTCTGAATGCTTAGGCCACAATTTCCCTTAAGTCTATTGACAATGCCATAAAACAACCTATTTTATAGAGCCAGAGGGCAGGGTTGTTTTTTTTAACTAACTTGGTATCCAAAGACCTGTCAGCAGAAACAGACGCATTTAACCCCTGCCGGCTTATGCTGATAAGTATATACAAGGTGCTCCCCACCCCACACAAAGAAATAGCCCAAATTTTGCTCATATAAATATGAAGAAGCTTCTGTTGCTGGTTTACACTGGGAAGTAGGAGTTAAATAAGTCTTTGCCCATCCTTTGGCTCATGTGAAAGTCAACAGATGGAGCCAATGTTGATGGTTCTCAGTTCTCACTGAAGCCAATTATAATTATTATTAACATTTCTATTAACATTATTATGAGCTTTTCTATCCTTCAGGGTTTTTTTTTCAGTGCTCAAGGCAGCTTGCAACATATTTAAAAAGAATATCTCAATATCACAATTTTGTTTTATCTATTTATCCCCCCCCCCTTTTCCTCCAAGGAGCACAAGGTGTTGTACATGGCTCTCCACATCTGTTTTATTCTTACAACAACCTTGTGAGAGGAGTTAGGCTGAGGGACATTGACTGGCTTAAGGCCACCCAGTGAGTGGGGATTCAAACCTTGGTTTCGTGGGTCATAATCCAACACTCTAACAATTAGATTTAAAGACCAGGGGCGGCAGCAGTATCAACAACTAATACAATCATTGGAGCGGGGAATGGCTGAAGAGGAAAGTCTTTAGCAACTGGTCATCCATTAGCGAGGAGACAAAGTAAGCTGTTTAGGATTTTAACCAATGTTTTGAATTGAGTCAGAGTGGAAATCAATGCAGCTGTTGTAACATGGGATTCACATGTTCCCTTAGGCTGGATTCAAGCCAACACCTCAGTTTAAGTATCCAGACACTCTTTAAAGGCAGACCCACAGAGATCACATTATTTTCAGGTAAACTATAGGTAAGCATGTAAAGGTCTGCCCTGGGCACTCTTAATATTTACATGGGGGCACCTGCTTAAGACACCTGCTTAATCTTTATCTGGTACATTGCAGCAAAAACTGTGGTTATGCCCTATCCACATATCATCTAGGGCAGTGTTTTTCAACCACTGTTCCGCGGCACACTAGTGTGCCGCGAGATGTTGCCTAGTGTGCCGTGGAGACGGTTGGGATTTCCCCCCCTACTCGGGTGAAGATGTCGCGGTATGGCCGTTACGGTGGAGGTGAGTGGCGCGGGTGGAGAAGAGACCGCAGCGACGCCTCTCTTTGGCTCTTTTCGAGGCCCCGCTTAGCTAAATTCGCGGCGCCTAGGAGGGGACTCCCCTCGGGGTAACGGCAGACGGGGCTTGTGGCCGGACCTGGCGGGGTTTGTTTTCCCGCCCTTCGGCGCTACTGACGCTGCGCGGGCAAAATGGAGGCGGCGCCAAAGATGGCGGCGCCCAGGGCTGCTTCGCTCGCCTTCGGCTGCGATGAGATGGGTGGGCTGGTCGAGGGAAGAAGCCGCGAGGGCGGCACCGCGGTGGTGCGTTTGGCAGAGCCGTTGGCGGAGGGAGGGCGGTGCGATGGCGGAGAAGCGGCGCCGGAGGGCGTGAAGGGCAGTTACCGCTGCTTGCTCTTCCTCTGCCGGCTGCCTGCTCGTTGGCGCGCTTTCCAGGAGCCTCTAATAAAGGGAGCGGCGGCCTCCCCCTTTCTCCTTCTACACGCGCCTGCTTAAACTTTTGTGCCCCGAAGTATGTGAAGTGCGCTTCCTATGCGGGTTTTTTTTTTAATTAATTGCTTTGAGTATCTCGGCTATAATTAGATTGACAGAAAAACTAGGCGAAATCTTTTGCGTTGATACAGGGTGTCGGTATAATAGTATTATTTTCCTCCTTGCCGTCGCTTTGACGTGGGCCCTTCCCCGCCCCCTCCATAAGCTGCCAGCATGGATGCTGGAAACTTGCGTTTATGATGGTTGCAGCCCTCCTTTTGCGGTTCAGTGGGAGTGCAGTTTGGCAAGTGAAGTGAACATAGCCTGAAATTGGCTTAAGACTATTAAGGACGTGTATTTTCTTGGAATTTTCCATAAAAAATTCTTTTTTCTTTTGCGGGCACTGGACTGTGTCCTGGGTATGGGGTGTGTGTGGGTTTTTTGACATCATCTTCCGACTTCCTTCCCGCCCAAGCACAGTGTGCGCAGCAGCGGAGAGAAGAATTTCTGTTTACTTACTATTTCATAATAAAGTAATTATAAAATACTTTCTTTGTGTTTATTTGATTCCTATTCAAGAGAATTACTTTATATATAGTCAATATAGGCACAGAGTTAATTTTTTTTAACATTTTCTAATGGTGGTGTGCCTCGTGATTTTTTTCATGAAACAAGTGTGCCTTTGCCCAAAAAAGGTTGAAAAACACTGATCTAGGGATGTGGCGAAGTTCCTTCACAACCAGAATCTTAAATAACAACACTGGCTACAACCAAGATGGACAATTTAAGATGGAGTAAGTCTTGTGGGGAAAAGAACATCCATACTTTCCCCTCCTTCCTCTAATCCAGGTTTGCCTTCCCTGTCTCCATAACTGTAGTTTATCAACCTTGTTCCTCATTCTACTCATTCAGTGGAATGCCTCCCTGCACCTCTACCATTTCATACCAATACAGTCGTACCTCAGTTCTTGAATGTAATCCGTTCGAGTTCAAAAACATTCAAAAACTGAGGCGCAAAGGGCTGTCTGCAAATTCAATTGAGAAAATTGAAAAACACACAGTGGAAGCTGTTCGACTTCCATGGCACATTCGAAAATAGAAACATTTACTTCCAGGTTTTCGGCATTCGGGTTCCGAAACGTTCGCCCATGGAGACGTTCAAGAACCAAGGTACCACTGTACACCTATAGCGGCGGTTGGTTCCTCTTTCCCTAGCCATGGAAAAGGAACATCTGAGCTGGTGCAGGGTGCCTAGAGTGGCAACTTCCTGTGTTCTTGGGAGCTCTAGGATGTCTCTAGTGGTGTAGTGGTGGAATTTGGGTATGAATTTCAGCAGATTTAGTGAAGGAAGTTTAGAGTCATTGAGGACATAGAACAAAACAATCCAGACTTTCGAAAGATACAGTAACCAAAGTATATTCTCTGTGAAGTATGGGCGATGATGCAGTCACTGCCCCCAGGGTGGCCAGTATAAATTATGTATCAGTAGTGCAGTTCTAACAAAACTGAACACACAACAGAACCGCATCCATAAAATATACATAATAGGTGCTGCAAAAGGTCAGATCTCCTACTGTTTGATTTTGTTTGCTTCCCTATCTGCTCTCTTTTATTCCTGTTGTGCCTAGAGAAATATTACTGAAAGATCCAGCAGGAGACATGTCCTTTGAGTAAAAATTTAAATGGGCAGAGGGAAAGTCATTTACTGAACAAGAAGTGCAGAGGAGTCCCAGCATATATATCTCATGCGTCGAGAGGGGGGAGAACCGCCCACGTAAGAGGTTCAGAGAAGACCATAAGCAGCTGCAGGGAGGCAAAATTACTGTAATGGTAATATGTAGCATAAACAGCAAAGCAATTTTGCACTGCTGGTAGACTGCACAGCTCTATAATAGTGGTGTCAGAAAGCCTGTATGTGGGGGGGGGGGAATCCCCACCAAACCACCTGGAATACTGCACTCAGGTGTGTGTAGCTTAGGAATGGGAGAATACAACCATTTCAATTGCTCTCCTTTTCTCACTTTTCCAAACTTAAGTTTGGGTCTCCACATTTCCATATCAGGTTGTGATTTACTTTATTTTTAAAAATTCATCAGTGTTTCAGTGTGAATTTCTGCTAACATGCATGTTTTCTATACACATTTCTGCACAGCAGCTTCCCCTGATATAATGCACCATTCACTAATATAATGTATGCTGTTAAGTTTTTTTTGTATCATTTCACTGATCTATGATTTTTATGCACACTACCATAGCAGACTGATTTTTGTACACATTATTTGGCTGGCAAACTGCACTTGGAAATTCGGGCAAGTGTGAATTTGAAACGGTGGCTGTTCTTTGCTTCACAAATTGGTGCAAATTATGTTTTAAGTTCAGCTTTGCAAGAGAACAGAATCAAAGTACGCCTTACATAATGTATGGCAGTTGTAAAATCAAAGAAAATTACATAAACTCCCTAAATACGCTTTCTTAGAAGTAAATCCATTTGAGGTCATCAGTCAAGACTCACTCCTTTGTATGGTTAGGAAGGTTGTAAGCAGATGACTGGATGTAGCTATTATGAACATTCAACACTGGTAAATACTTTTGCTTAGTTTTCATTTCATTTTTGTATCTTTTTTTTTTTTTGAACAAATGCTAAAGCGGATTGATTTGCAAAAGCAAGAGCTGTGAAATAGTTTGTGTTTTGAAAAACAAGTGTTTAGGTAGAGCTACATGCTGCTCTGCCAGGGTATTATACAGAGTACAACCTAAGGCAACCTGCAGGAATTGTGAACTGATCTAGGCAAATGATGCACAGGGAAAGAAAAAACAGGATGGGACGACATATTGCACAGCAGTGCGCAAAGCAGTCATGCTGTGGAAAAACGAGGGAAGGCAGACAGCAAGAGACCCTTCTGCAAACCAACACACACACCCAGTACTGGACACTGACATTTGATAAAAGGATGAAAACCATGCACTCAGTCTCAGCACTCATGCAACATATTATCTACTGGCTTTGGACTAGGTCCGTCAAACAATAGTTCAGTTGGAAGAACAATTGGTGCCATGGCAGTGATGGCTTCTTGGAGTCTGGAAACTGGGGTCTTCATCCATACTCCTGAAAGAGGGCCACCTGGCCATTTCTTGGAGGCTCCTCCCCCTGCCTCCCAGTAAAAACATCATGGCAAGACGGAGACCAGCCTGGCTGGATTCATCCATCAGCCAGACAGGGAGCAGCTGCAGAGAGCTTGCCTTGCCTCTTTCTACTAGAAAGAATACTTATAAGAACTTAGTACCTAAGAGGCAGTACCAGAATTTGCTTTCTTCCTCCTCCTTGCCAATCCCTTTTCCTTTTGTGTCGTGGATTGTGGACTGTACGTCTCAGGGCAGCAGCTGTCATAATTATTGATTGTTGTACGTTTCCCTGAAAGCATTTTTCAGAAGGAGAACAGGGTAACCCCTGTACTTTAAATAAAGCAATACCGGCAGATTTCATTAATTCACTCTAGCAGCCTCTGCCTAGCATTCCACCGCGAACTGCTTCCCAATGGTCATGTCTGCTTTTTTGCTTTTTGCTTTCGAGCTGTTATTGTGAGTTTCTATTTAATAGCTGCTGCAGTTTCTTTTCTCATACAGCCTTTGGAGTCTACTAGAATTTTAAGGGGCTTCAAAATACCTTGAATTATGGAAGGTACCCTACAAAAACTAATTCTTTTCCTCGCCTTCTATATAAACAGAAACCTATAGTTTCTTTTCCTGTAAGCTAACAATGGCTGCTGTGTCTGGCAGATGAAATGCTTTTCAAGAGACATGTCACGTGAGGGAGCCCTTTCAAAGGCATCTGAGATTTCTCAGATGCCGAAAGAAAAGCAACCACGAGTAGGCACACAGTTTACTTTAAATCAAGACATTCAGTATAAATGAGGCTCCAACTGAGACTAGATTGCACACAATGATCAGCAATACATTTGGGCTTTATATAAGCCTTCTGTATAATATTCAGGTTTGAATGCTGGCAGATAAAAAAAAATTAGAAACACATTGCTTGCAGATAAGTTACAATGCACTTGGTAATGCTGACAGACAGACCTTTTGAAAACAAAATAGTCTATTTACACTGAAGGAGTCTCTAAAGATTACACAGTCAGATTTTGAAAGAAAACTGTTATTACCAGAAGCCTGATGTTGCATTTCATATAGTTGGATTAGTTATCCCCTGATTACTCATGATTTCAAAGAGTATTAATTTACTGTTTTGCAGCTTTGGTTTACCTATAGCAAGGTTATAAACACACCAAATTGTTGTTGTGTTTTTTTAAAGAAAAGGCAGGATTTTGCATTGATTTTAAAAGCATTTGGGTAAGAAAAATAAAATATTAATTGAAAAGTCAAACCACCATAAAAGGCACAAGCCATCATCCGAGGCACACCAGGGATTCTTATTTTCTTCTGCAAGAGGGGAGCTCTCTATGTTCACTTGAATATTTCCCAAAGTGTATGACACTGCATAGAACAGGAAGCTCCTGCACAAGCAGGGCTCTGTTTGTTTGTTTGTTTGCTGGAGCACCAGAGTTCTCTCCAGTGGTCCATCAAAGTCAAAAGGATTTCTAGTACTGACCTCAACAGAATACAAAATAAGTGATTATACTTATGATCAGTTGTATATTCTGGAGTTTGAAACTGTGCTTCCAAAAAAACCAGAGTACTAAAGGTCAACAGCAGAAGGCATTGTTGTTGTTTTCATTTCAGGTGGCAGGAGAATGGAAGGTAAGAGAGTAGTACATTCTCATCCTTTTTCTCTTAACCCTGTCTTTAAGTTACTTGGGATGGGCAGCCTGCAGCTCTGCAAGACATCTTGTAGTAGAAAGGGACATGGCTGTTGTAGGCAAGGGCATGGACACTATAGTTAGCCCACAGGGTTCAAAGTCCTATTTTCCACTGGAAAATAAGGTTTGCAGCACTAAAAAGAAAAGAGGAGAGCGACTTTCATAAAGTTTGCATAAGCATATTTGCATACACCCAGCCTGATCTCTGAGATCATCCAGATTGTTGTTCCCTGTGTTACAGAGGCTTGGCTGGCCTCAACAAGAAGTCACCCATGCAGAGGCGGAGCTAGCTGTTCCGGCACCCAGAGCAGCACACATGCTGTGCACCTGGGGGTGGGGCACCCCATGGCAAGCGTCCCAGGGGGCGGGGTGAGAATCCCAGGGGACGAGCCGCCCATGGCAGGCTGCTTCCTGGGCAGGGATGGAGGGAGGGAGCCGTGCCACTTAGCCAGCAGCCTTCCTCCCTTCCCTCTTCCTTTTAACAGCTTGGGGAAGGCTCCCCCCCCCCAGGAAGCAGCCCAGGAGTGGGGGGCAATGGCATGCCACACACCTGCAACTCCCAAGCCTCCCGCGAGCTGTGAAAATGAAGGGGGAAGGAGGAAAGGCTGCAGTTCCGCCCCTTCCCCTGATGGCTTGGGGTAGGCTTGGGAGTCGTGGGTGGGTGGCGTGTCGAATGTCACCCCCTTCAGTGATGACACCCAGGGCTGCTGCCCCTGCCGCCCCCTTCCTCCACCCCTGCACCCATAGGGTGGAACACCCAGATTCAGCAGGCACCCTTCATTTTCACTTTCAGACCCTTTTGTGTGTGAGACCATTCCTTCCACTTGTGGTTGCCGCCATGCACGTCTTGCACGCACAGAGGGAAGCAGCTGACTGCAGTTCTAGTTTTAAGTGCAACCCAGAATTAGCAATTGAACCAGCAGGGAAGCTAGGTGGGAAATGGGGCTGCTGTCCAGCCCCTTTCCATAGAGAAACAACTAAAGGGGCAGCAGCCAGGATGGTGTGTTAAATAGCCACCCATTACCTTTGAGCTCCCTTACCCATATTCCAAAGCAATTAAAACTTCTTTTCACCAATCAGGTTTAGGTTCTTTGCTAACAGAAACACGCAAGCCCTGCACCGGCTAACTAGGAATGTATGCGCACACAAAAGAACATTTTACTAGTTTTCTTGAAACTTTCTTTGCTTCCCTAAAAATTTATCAGACGTTTCACCTAAAAAGATGATGCTCAAATTTGCCTTGACATTTCACTTCAGGGAAAACGCAATAGCAGCTTAAGAAAGTGCCACTGTTAATCATGTAATTATCAGTTTCTTTTCTTTCTGCATTTCATTTCCCCTCTGATGCCATAATGGATGTGTTAATTCTTAAGGTGCTTTGTGAAAACCGTGTGACTCCTCACCTGGGAAACTGCACGAGTTGCATCAAGGGGCTGAACCAAAACAGCCAAACAAGTTAACTTCACAGCCTTGATACTCAGACCCCTCTGCTTCTTCAGTAACCCTAAAGGGGGCTGTGAAGAAGACAGGCAAAGTTCATCTGCCGCCTGCCAGAACCACTGCCCTCTGCTGCATGAACTTTACAGTATTGTCTTTCAGCACTATGCTATGCCTGAAAGACACGGAAAGAGTTGCCCAACCAGTTGCCTGGGCAACTTGGGACACCTCCTGTTCAGGCTGAAATGCAGCACCAGAAGAAAGGGATGGATCTTGACATAGCCTAAGCAATCAGGCCAGAAAATTATAGCCACTTCCATTATTGCACAATTTCTTCATACTTCAGAAGAGAACTAAAACATAACACACACAATATGTGTCAATTATTCTTAAATTGGGCTAAGCCAGTCAAAATTACCCTACATAATTGACAGAGCATTTCTTATTTGTTCAATCACGGGCTCAGAATGTCTCTTAGCAAGGCAAATTTAGTGGAGGGCTGAAGATAAGCAATTAGTTTGACTAGCAGCAAAGCATCCCAGCTTTTCCTTGCAAGGAGCAGCAGGGGATTTCCAGTGGCTTATATAAAACAAAACCGGCATGGCAGGGCAAGGAAGCTGCCATTGGTCTCTCTCTCTCTCTCTTTCTCATTGCTCTGAGTCTCCAGTCTAGCACCCACTGAAGCACCTGTGCCCACGGCGTGTGCCCCCCTCCTCGAAATTAGGCTTGAATGAAGCATTATGTTGTAGTCAGTAGAAGAGGCTGCAGTGTGTGCTTGATTGGGGTCACTGCCCCCAACATCTCAGCCTGGTGTGGTTTGGACCCAGCTGTTCCCATTGCCAACAACAATGCCACCTTTTCCCACTCAATGGCCACCACACCTGCTATATTGTGAGATGTGGCTGCCTGACTCAGACCCACTTCACTTGCCCCTCCACAACTGATTCTTGCATCAGCTGATGTCATCTCTGTGGGCCTATACGTGACATTAAGAGACCAACCCCCAGCACTGGCACAATATGGGGGTGATAACAGGTTCTTCTTATCTTTCCTCCCCCAAAGTCCTGGGATTAGGTTTCCTCTATCCCACACTAGGCCCTCAGGGCTCTCAGTCATTCCATTTTATATCTTCCTGTGATCTGCTTCCATAGCATATAGACTGTGGCTTACACACTGGTGAAGCAGGCCGCTCCAGCTAGCAGGCACACCCACCCTCTGATCATCAGCTGGTGAGTGGAGGGTTCAATTCTGCTCCGTTTGACTGCACATGCACGTTACCCTGCTGGGAACAGACAGGAACATGCAATCCAAGTGTAGTACAGGGCTGTTTGAAAGCCCTTGTTGGCCTGCCACCTGGTTCAAAAGCATCTTCCTGTTCTCAGGAACCATCATCCCCAATTGGGCAGCTATATCTTCAGAGGCTGTGTATAATAGTTTGGTCCACTATTTGGACTCAAAAGGGTGTCTGAAAGTATCCAAACAAGCCAAAACCCACACTTTGATCGTGGGAAGTGCCCCACTAAGTTGGTCAACGATATCTCACAAGGCTTCTGAGTTGATGCAATTTGGAATGCCTCAGCCTGTCTTCTTAATTCAAAATGGTATCCAGACGGAGAAAAATCTGGCTCCTCCATCCCAGGAACCACCACTCCAAATTCAGCAATGTTATATCAGCAGGCATCCAAATGCCCAAGAACAGGTAGACGAATCACTTTCCCATACGTATAATAGACTATTAACTTGAATAGAGAAACTAAGTTTAGCTGTCTTCTGGGATTGCTTTAATTTGATCTTCAAACTGTTCAAACTTGTTTTTTCTTCTTCTAAAAACCCCTTCATAAAAATGGTTTAAATTGCTTCCTTACCCAAAAAACAAAAACAAAAACCTTTAGTAAAAACTAAATTTGCTTTGGCTTATCTCTGAGATCTTGTTATTCCTCTCCCATTGAATTGCCTTCACACACTACCCATCAAAGAAGTTAGCTGGTATCTGAAGAAGTGTGCATGCACACGAAAGCTCATACCAAGAACAAACTTAGTTGGTCTCTAAGGTGCTACTGGAAGGAATTTTTTAATTTTTAATTTTGTTTTTACCCCATCAAAGAGTTAGCTGAGCCTGTAAAATATATTCTAGATGTTAAATAGCTGCTTGTGGAAGTAGGTAGGATATAAAGCCACCTGGTGACAGAGACGAGGGCCAAACAAGGAGGGGTTGGGATAGCTGCTTTGCACCCCTCCAGTTTTTCTCCCACTACAGGCCAGAACTCCTGCTGCCACATCACTGCCTGATTTTCCTCTTAACAACTGCTAGAGTCCCTTGAAGGTGCTCTGCTGTGAGGTCAGTAGCCGTAAAATAAAACAATATGCTGCAATATAAATGTCAGGGAACATAATTCCCCTACACACAAACATTTTATCTGTGATTTACTTATTTAGCTTGTTTTCTGCATTTTGGTGAAAGCTCGACTCCATCAATATCATTCTGTACATATTTATATTCATTTCAGCGTTTTGTTTCTGTCAAGAAGCTATAATAGAACTTGAAATACCAGCCTTTAAATTAAATTTGTGAAACAGAAACAGGATTTTATTTGGTCCTAGACCTAATTTGTGAGGTAATTTAAGGAAGTCTGTTTTCTCTTGATTCATTTATGGCCAATGAAGTGATATGATTTATGCTGGGTCATACTGTGTTGCCAAATTGTTGCTGGTTAAAATTTGTTGACTTTATTGTTAACTGTTCAATTTGGTGTGTTTTATATTATTATTTTATGCTGACTGTATTTTTTTTTAAAAAATCAGGAGGCTAATACATGAAAAGAATAAATAAATGTCCAGTAGATTACTGTATGGGCTGTTGTGGCACAGTTTGTGCCAAATGTTGCATTTAGAGGCTGGCGTCAAGAATCTGCAACATTTCTGAAAAGAACTAGGCGTTCGTCTATATATGATGAGTTGTTTCTACCAGTTAAAACAATAATCATTTGCGATACCTTCCAGAACTGTATGAAACTAGAACTGTATGAAACTAGAACACAACTGGTACAGTATATTCTGTAACTATTCCAAAATACCTTGGGTCATTCTATTTTGCCTAGCATTTTACATTTGAGTCCATTTCAGTACCACTCCCAGGTCTGAAACGCTGGAAGGAATGGTCCAATGAATTTTATAATGAACCCTTACAGAATTTATTATGGCAGCCAATAAATTGAATCTATCCTGATAGATTATTTCAGACACAGGATTTGATTGCACCGAAGTAGCAGTTGTCAAACAAATGTAAAATTTGCATTTGTTTTGCTTGCTTATTGATGGATATTCCATTCACTTAATGATAAAACAAATACTTCTGGGTTTTCTACAATAACCGTAGATATGAGAGAGACAAATGTTTTTAAAGTTAAAACTGAATCAGACTAAGCACTGATATCAGAAGAATTCCCCTGATCTCTGCAATATGATCTCCATGTTCATTTAAATGAAATATTTGAGAACATTGAGTCAAACACTCAAAATTGATATTCATGATGCATTGTCATAAAAGTTTTAGGTCCTAAAACTTACCATTCTAAGATCCTATTGTATTGTACAGGTAATTAATTCAGCCTGTGAGCTGGTCAATTATAGAACAAAATTTCCCACAATGGAATTTTATCCGAGCCAAGTTCATATCATTAGTCTGACTAATCATCAGCAATGTGGGTTAAATCATATGTAATTGAACCACGATTCTCTTAGCTGTTGTTTCATTGCCTTTGAATGGGAAAATTGAACCTTCTGTTTCTCCTTGCTAACTGCTGTCCTTTAGTACTCAGCATTTTCTTCTTTGCTTAATAGCATCTTGCACTCTTGAAAACCTCATACTCTCGTGACAAATAGCTCTACTATGGCATTAACTACAGCATAAGTCAGTGTAGACAAAAATCTACATGAAAAGGAAGCCACATTCTAGTAATTTTGCAAGAGGTGTTTTTTGTTTTTTTTAAGAAGATGGCAATGCAACAACTTTGGAGCAAAAATAAAAGTGTAAATCAAAGAAAATTTACTTCTGTCTGCAAGTCGGGGTAACTGAAGATATCGGAGACGGATTCTTTCATCCTGGGAATCAAAATATAGATGAAATTTTCTCTGCAACAGAATTTCACTTTAAAATAAACTCTACTTGATTCTCTAGAGAAAGTCTCAATCTACTTTTAAATGCGTATATTTTAAAATGCACTCACAGGGGACTTCCACTATTTATTACAAAAACAGAGATGCTTCTCAGAGGAGTTTTTCATTTTTGTTTTAAGGGAGGGGGAATACCCAACCCTTCAATTATGCCTTTAAAACGAAATGGTGCCAGATTTCTGGGGACTAATTTAAATCCTTCACAGAATAACCAGATTACGCAACATTAATGACAGACAGCTTTTGCTTTCCAGGTCTTATCCAAGGTCTTTGTCTGCATACATGATATCCCAAGCTTTTCACCCAGCTGTCCACAGGAGAAATACACCATAATTATATTTTGGATGGTTGGGGTTGTATCCAAAGCTAGTCCTATAGACTTGCTGAAATTAGAAGAGAAAACTAGTCTAGATTTATTAATTTCAATAGGCCTACTTGGAGTATAATTTAGCTGGATGCAACTCACTGTCCCCAATTCTTGTGGACCCCCAAGGCCAATTCCACAGCACTTGTTTTGGGAGGAATATATTTGAGGGAAGTCAACTCTTTTCCTTTGTTTGTGTTTGTTGAACCTGAATAGTAACTGGAAACTTAAACTTGTGTAACATTTGTATATAACAAATTGATATTATTGTGTTGAATATATACTCCCAGCTGTTTAGAATCAATGATGAAACAGGGAGTTAATCTGTGCTGAGGCTTAGTTTTCTTTACGGTTCCAGTGAACTGCTTAGAGGGCCAGAATGAAATGATGACATGGACAGTGTTACAGTCCTGTCTGGTCTGGTTAAAGAAGTCTCTTCTTCACTACCATAATTAAACCTTATAACTGCACCAAGCTTTATTCAGTATGAAGTAGTAGTAGTAGTCCCACCTAGCAGTTCGAAAGCACGTCAAAGTGCAAGTAGATAAATAGGTACTACTCCGGTGGGAAGGTAAACGGCATTTCCGTGCACTACTCTGGTTCGCCAGCAGCAGCTTAGCCATGCTGGCCACATGACCCAGAAGCTGTCTACGGACAGGGGTGTCGCAAGGGAGGGCGGGCCGCCCTTAGTTCCAGGGGAGGAGGGGTGACACTTTGGCCGGCCCCTCCCACCCCGCCCCGCCGGGCGGACCCGAACGGGGGCATGTCGCCTTTTCCCCCTTCCAGCGGCTATTTTTCGGGGGGGCAGCGAGGAGGGGGTGTCACGCTGGCATGACACCCCCTCCCCGCTGGCCACCACCCCCCGCTGAAAAAAACCGCTGGGAGGGGGGGAAAGGAAGCAGAACAGGGCACATTCAAGCCCTGCTCTGCTTGTTTTTCCCCTTTCCGCCGCTTTTTTTTGGCGGGGGGGTCGGACCCGCGAGGGGGGGTGTCAAACTTGTCAGCCCCTCCCCACTGGTCACCACCCCCACCGAAAAAAACCGCTGGGAGGGGGGGAAAGGAAGCAGAACAGGGCACATTCAAGCCCTGCTCTGCTTGTTTTTCCCCTTTCCGCCGCTTTTTTTCGGCGGGGGGGTCGGACCTGCGAGGGGGGGTGTCAAACTTGTCAGCCCCTCCCCACTGGTCACCACCCCCACCGAAAAAAACCGCTGGGAGGGGGGAAAAGGAAGCAGAACAGGGCGCATTCAAGCCCTGCTCTGCTTGTTTTTCCCCTTTCTGCAGCTTTTTTTTGGCGGGGGGGTTGGACCCGCGAGGGGGGGTGTCAAACTTGTCAGCCCCTCCCCGCTGGTCACCACCCCCCCGCGGAAAAAAGGCTCGGAAAGGAGGAAATCCCCCCTTTCTGCATCCACGTGCGTCGTGACGTCATGATGACGTCACAACGCACTCGTGCCCCTCCCCCAGGGGGGTGCCTCTGCGCTGCCGCCGCCCCCAGCAGCGCAGAGGCTAGCTACGCCACTGTCTACGGACAAACACTGGCTCCCTCGGCCTATAAAGCAAGATGAGCGCCGCAACCCCAGAGTCGTTCGCGACTGGACCCAACGGGTACATTTACATTTACCTTTGCCTTTAAGTTAAGGGAAGCTTCAATTCCCTATGTGCACACCTCTTTGGATATAAAGAATGAACTGTATATTAGCCCCATCTTATCAGTGAACAGGGAATATTTAAAATTACAAAAAGGTGTTGGCCCCACCAGTTTGTTTGGCCCTCAGCTTTCCCTAGAGTTAGAACCTGTTTAGGATGCAGTTATTCAACAGCAATGAGCAGGAAGCAAGAGAATAACATATTAAATACTGCTGAAATTGTGACACACACTTCCTTAAGTTACTAAATTCACAGAACAATTGGCATCATTGAAAGCATGTTTTGTGAAACAATACCAGCATTGCAAATCTTTCTTGGCAAATTCCACACCTCTGAAATAATACTATTTCATGTGTAGCCACGTGTGTGGGTGAGAGACATATCCCAGGAAAGAGAGGGGGGAGAGAGAGAACCAACAACAGAGTGTTCTATAAAGCAGATCCGTGTTCTTTGGTATTTAAATTATACTAGCTAGCCATGGTATCACACATTTAGGCATAACAATGGTTCGGGGAGGCAAAATAGATATGGAAAACCTGAAAACATGTGCATAGCCTAGAGAAAAAGAGATTAATAGGGACATGCTCTGAAATATTTTCAAAGCTGCTAGAATGAAAAAGGAGAGCAATCGCTCAGAGTCATTTGGCTTGGGAAAAGCAGAACCATGACAGAGAGCTATAACACCATAAAGCTGAGTATTTACAACAACTATAGAAGTAGTACTATTTTATTTATTTATTTATTTATTTATTTATTTATTTATTTATTTATGGATTAGGCTAAATATATTGATTAACCCATATTCTATAGAAGACCACCTGGATTTTTGCAAAAAGAACTCAATTATTGAATGTGAGTTAGCTTGGAAGAAAAGTGAGATGGGTTACTTTGAATACTTTGTTTTCTGACAACACCAGAATTTCCAGATCAGAAAGACACAACCAAGGAGGGGCAGATCTATCAATGCTGGTCCTTGTTGGGATTTAATTCCTCCCACTGCAGGATGTGTGATTGTTTTCATCACATGTCTATGTTGACATTCCATACTGTTGGAGTCATGAGAACGGAAGTTCAGTTACACTCTTCCGTTATGTTGTACTTTTGCTATTCTTCTCTCTCTGAGATGAAGAAGGAGAAAGGAGCCATGATTTCCTTTGTTCTGTTTTGTACATAATAAAGTAGCTTAGAAATCCACACCTCCAATGCCTAGCTTCTGCTTGGACTCTGCTTTTTTATTGAGTGCATATATCTTTGGATATGTGTCGCAGAAGCGCGTCAGGAAAGAAGAGTGATGGATCATCCCGAGGGTCGCTTGTGGGGGAGAACACTCCTGCCTGCCATTCTCTAGTTGGAGCAAGACGCCCAGCAAGGTCTCTCTCCGTGTACCCAGGCACCAACAGTTCTCTCAATTTCTCCTTTTCTAATATTAAATTCAATTTGCTACATTTTCAAGTCAGTTGCTTTTTTTTAAGTACTCATAAAAATTCATCAGCATATTGGGTGGAATTTTTCTTGGGATGCACATCATTATTATGAGCAATTTTATTTGTCTGTGGCACAAAAGCCATGGGAACAGTACATCATTGTTTATGTAATTTTGGCTGATATGCACACTTTTGATAAAACATATTTTCCCTAATATTTAAACTCTCCATATTATAATGCATTTTGTATGTCATTTCCCATGAATATATGCATTTTTATGTACACTTTACCTTATTATATGCATTTTTATAGACATAACTTGGATGAAGAACTACATTGCAAAATTCAGAAAAATACTTTTGGAGAATGACTGTTTCAGTCTGTGTATTATTTTGAAAAGTGTGAATTAGTTGGATCTGCCTTTAAATGCAAACTGAATCAAATTTCTCTCCTATCCCTAGCAGTGACCTAACCATTCTGAAACCTCAATCATTTTGAAATGAATTAATGTGCTGCTGACATAACTTTTAACGTTTTGCATGTATATTCCTTTGCAGAAAACAGCAGAAAGATAGCATGCATTTTCATAAATTAAGGACGGCAAAGATCATCTCACACACAGTGTTTTTAGATATAGCTCTGAGAAAGTGTTTCAACATGATGTACCTTTTAGCTTTGCGAAATGCAGCTGAATTCCTGATGCTTAAGGAAGGTTAACTTGAGAATCGACGGTAATAAAATTATATGATATAAGTGTGTCAAAGATCCAAGATGTAGCAAAAAGATTTTTTTATGAGAGATGGAAGGGCCAAAGGCCAATGTAAAAAAATAAATTAAAAAAAAGACTTTATGTAGCATTCCAAGAATAAAAACTGCTTGAATGAGAGAGGTTACCAGTTAGGACATTGCTACTAATTAGTAGAAATTGGCGATTTTTTCAAAGTTAGCACCAGAATAATCTGGCAAGATTATTTTTCCAAGCCAATCTGAAAAGTAGGAAAAATTATCCACCTGCCTTTACCACCCTCCGTCACCTACAAAAGCCATTCTGTGACACCACCCATCAAAACTCCACTATTCAAATGCCCTTGTATTTGTGCATTTTAAAAAAAATCTTCATCTACTCCTGAGTTTTAAACCTTTATTTTAACATACAGTTAAAAAAAAGTTTTTAAAAGGTGAAGAGGTTCACAGCACCATGCAAAGGAACAGCAACGATGCCTCTGCTCAACAGCAGTTGAGGCAGGCTGTCAGGCAGCAAGGTGAGCCATGGTATTGAACCTATCATATCACCACTGGAGGTCAGGTAGATCTCTGGCTTTTTTGTGCCATTTTCCCATCCTGCCTGCCTCTATTTGCTGCCTGTTGCTGCACCCCACTGGCAGCTGTGGATCACTCTGGGCCAGTCCAACCCAACTCACAGCGGTCTGTATGTAAGATAAAAGGTAAAGGTAAAGGACCTCTGGACAGTTAAGTCCAGTCAAAGGCGACTATGGGGTTAAGGCGCACATCTTGCTTTCAGGCTGAGGGAACCGGTGTTTGTCCACAGACAGCTTTCTGGGTCATGTGGCCACCATGACTAAACCGCTTCTCGGGCAATGGGACACTGTGACGGAAACTAGAGCCCACGGAAACGGCGTTTACCTTCCCACCACAGTGGTACCTATTTATCTACTTGCACTGGCGTGCTTTCTAACTGCTAGGTTGTCAGGAGCTGGGACAGAGCAATGGGAGCTGACCCCGTTGCGGGGATTCGAACCACCGACCTTCCGATTGGCAAGCCCAAGAGGCTCAGTGGTTTAGACCACAGTGTCACCCACGTCCTTTATACTGTAGGTGTATGACCCCAGCTCATCCAAATCCCCACAAATATGCCTGATTTGAGTAAAGCCTCAGACAAATCTTGTGTATGGCCCTGGTTAGTAGCCTCAGAAACCAGAAATAACAGTTCCAACTTTTCTAGTGAAGAGTGTGAATCAGTCCACTTGCCACCAATGGCTGTTAGCTCTCCTAAGAGTCCCCAATGGAGAAGGCAGTGGACACTGTCAGTGGCCATCCAGAAATAGCAGAGTGCCATCCCTTTAAATGCCTTGCAACTTCACTTGAATGGCAGGGCTCTTCTAATCATAAGGCCCTGTTTGGTTATGATAGCTCAGATTGATATGTGCACCTTCTCTGTCAGTTCTTCCAGGTCCTGCCACTGCAACCTGGAACAGGCTTTTTCCCTTCTGGACAGCTCGTGCTTAATCCTGCAAGATTTGCTTAGTACCTTTTGGGATCACAGTCTGGGCAGAGCAGGAAATCTATAAGCAGAGCTAACCATTTAGGCGCTCCAGCAATTTCACACACTTCTTAATGAGATTGCTCTGCACTAAACCCTTCAAATAAGTGAATGCATTCAGCCTGCGATGCACACTCACATTCAGATATTCACAGAATGCCGTGTTCTGGATGCTACGGTCTGTGATGACCATTTCAAGAAGCTTTCTAGCGCTTGATACATTCTCGATCTCTTTTGTTTACTCCTCGTGGATTTGTTTGCCGTGTACATATCCATTCTGTGCAGCTTTGAGACTGTGCGTTCTTCAAAAGCTACAAGCTGCGTGGAAAAACACTGCCTGTGCGTTTCACATATCCTCCCATTTAGGGAGCAGATTTTATCTCTCTAGCTAGCTCCTTCTGGCAAGATTTGATTGGGCCAGATGGAAAATTACCTCAACTCAGAGATTTCCACACAATAAATCATAGAAGCATTCCTCTCTTCTAAGTAAAATTTAGGCAAAAGAAAGTTGCTCCCAATGACAAGAACTGCTATGTAAACTTTACGAACTGGTGCCTGAGTTGACTCATTTTCTTCTTTACTCCTCATCCTTCCCCCACTCCACCTTCATATCATGTCTTCTAAATTCTAAGCCTGTGGGCAAGGACTGTCTTGTTTTTATTGATTTTTATGCAAGCAGCTCCAGGAGCTTTTTGAAATGTTTAAAATAAATAAAATCAGGCACACAACTTCCTCTGTTGCTTTGACTGGCCAGTGGTGATAGTATGTCAACAGTTTTCCTCCCTGGCCCAATTAAGATGCAAGGGAAGGAGATTTTGAATCGACGTGCACAACTGATCGTGCCTTCTCAATAAGAGAGATAGTTTTAGAGCACTGTCCATCACACATTGCTTGGCAATCAGAAGATCCCAGGCCTGGAATCCCTAAAGATAACCATGGATGCGGAGAAGTGGAGGTGGGGGTTGTCTTTGAACCTGGAAAGCTCCAAAAAGCAAAGAGCCCTACACTGGATGGAGCAATTCCCTGATTCCATATAAGGAACTTTTGTTGTTGTTGTTGTTCAGTCGTTCAGTCGTGTCCGACTCTTCGTAACCCCATGGACCAGAGCACACCTTTATATATTCCAAATAAATCATATATGACTCCATAGAAGGCAGCTTTCTATGTTCAGATTGTGCCGGGCTGTGTGAGTTCACTGATAAGCTGTCCATAAGTGACAAAGATTGGAAACATAACAGTTGATGTGTGCAAACAAGGTGAATATGACTAATATACTTTATTTGTACATTTATGAAAGCAGAACAGGGATGAGGTTGGCTGGTTTCTCCAACCCATAGCAGCCCCCAGCCCATTCCGCACCATCCTCTACACTGTTCTGAAGGATCCCCCTACCCCCTAAAACAAACAAACAAAAACTCTGAGTATATTACTGTTTTCCAGCTGTATTCTGGTTAAGTAACACTGAATCCACTCTGAAATGCAGTTGTGGATAAGATGAAGAGGGATTTATATTTTCTGTTTAGCATTAGAGTGGTGGGATAAACAGCTCTCAAATTTCCATAAAAAGACAACGTATCAAGTATATTTACATTCCCCATTACTGTATGTTATAGCTTCCAAGATCTGTGAAGAAACGTAATCAGTAATTCTTTCCCTTCAACAACCCCTTGGGTCCCCTTAAACCTTCTCTGGAAGAGGTCAGAGACACGCTAGAAAGGTTAGCCAAAGGGTCTGATGATCTCTTGGCTAGAATTGCTCTTATTCTTTTCTCAACACCAGTCAGATTTCTGTTCTCTTCATTATTAGTTTTTATCTCTCTTTTGTTTGGTAGCCTTTATTTCTGTGGCTGTTAGGAAACCCATGCCCATCTTCTAAACAACAAAGCACTGGGCCGGAGGGAAGGTGATGTACAGAATTGTAGTTTCAGGGTGTTAATGCATCTTGAATTATTTGGTTTTGAACCCCAGCCAGCATTGTGATTAATTTGCACCCTACCCCCCTACTCCACACACATGCCTCACCCCTCTCCTGGATGGCTGCAAAATTTCCCAAGCCCAAACCCGTTTTGTTTGGGCAGAAGGAACAGACATCCTTAATGGATTAATCATTACTTTTAGTGATTCTACTGATAACCTACTTGGGACATCTCTTTTCTGTCCATTCAGACAATTGCGTGAAGTTTCGATTCTCAAGAATTTTCACTCTGGCTCAGGAAGCCATGACGTCCTGCTTCAAAAACAGTACGTGGTGAGCCTTGAACTAGCTCTATCTTTCTCTTTCATACACCAGGCAAGCTTCTTATTTGAAAATCCATACATTTTATTGTAATGTCCAGACTCAAGAAACCATGCTTTGAGAAGAAGCATGACTTCAAAAACATATTGGTGTGTTCTCACTAGGTATAGTTTTAGCAAATCACAGTTTTCTGAGTTTGGCTGTCATGGAGAACCGTGGTTGGTTTAAACACAAAAGAGGAGGAAAGGGGAGCAAAACCACGCAAGAGTGAGAATCATCACAAATAATCTTATAACACAAATCCAGGGTTTCCCATTATAGTGTGTGTGTGTGTGTGTGTGTGTGTGTGTGAGAGAGAGAGAGAGAGAGAGAGAGAGAGAGAGAGAGAGAGAGAGAGATTTAAGTCACGATCCCAAAAATTGTCAAAGTAGCATAAGAGCCTGTTTTCCCCCCATGAAAAATACCGGTATATATTTTTAACTTGCATAACAACACTGCTTGACAAACAGATCTGAAAAAAGACACATGGTTGAAGCAGATCCATAGCCACAGGGGGGCTAGCCATGCTTTTTGTCCTGGGTGAAGCCTCCAGAGGGGCACCCTTCAGGCTCCCAGCCCATCCCCCTCTGTGTGTGTGTACACAAGAGCACGTGGGAGGCTGCCAAGCTGTGTCTTTGACCTGGGTGAAATAAAGCCTAGTTTCACCACTGGTTGAAGTTCATACATATACAGCTAGCCTACCTGGCTCATCAGGTTTGCCAACTTTCATAGCCTTGCAGTAAACCACTTGCCAGGGCAAACTGTTATTCCTCCAGGGGGAAAGATTCTCCATTATTTAAATGCCTTTATGGCACATTAGTTCAAGTGCTCAAGCACAGTATTTTAGTGAGCAACTTTACTAGTGGCAATGTAACCACATGAAACATTGTTTACATTGCCAGCTTCAGCTGAGATAGCCACATACCTTCAGATGGATTATGTATAGAACATATAACACAATAGGGTCCTCTTCAAACATTAGTTGCACGTAGAGGGCAAGCCTATTGAAAGGACTCAGCCAGGGCTACACAGGCAGCCCCGCTTTCAAAGTTGAATTTTTCATCCTGCTCCATCCATTGCCACTACTGCCACATTGACAGTAATGTTGGCAGCAAGGAATCTTCTCTATGGAGGTTACCTATGGAATTCAGAACCCTGATGCATAAAGAAGGCACCACACTGCAGATATTATTCTCAACACAAAAAAGGGGCAGGAGAAATCCATATTGAAAGATGGGGCTAAGTACACATACATGAGGCCCCTTTAAACAGGCTTGGCCTCAAATTCCTTGTGAATGTTAGACATTTTTTTGCAATTTTAGGTTATGTGAAAAACCTATAAAATAGAAAAATCAACTCCAAAATTTAGAATTCATCAACCCCCCCCCCCCCAAGCAGGTTTTTTATAAATGAATTTTATTACTTCCTCAGAGTGCAGTTCATAAAACAGATTAAGAAGGTTTACTTTGACCTACTTCAACAGAACCAATATAGTCTCAGTACACCAGTGCAAATAGTTTGGAGACTGCACTGGTAATTCGACTGTCTGAGAACAATTCCACAATAACATAGCAAACAAAACTACAGACAACGATGTCAATGAAATTTGAGTTTCAGGTCAACTTTCATAAAGCACCTGTGGACTCTGTGCTTGGAGAATGTATAAAGTGTGCAATAGTGATAGCTAAAGAGGTGAATTTTCTCTATGAGACCTCATATTTGACTTCATCTAAAGTACTGTATCCACCTCTGGAGGCTACGTTTTAAGAAGGCCATAGAGTCTGTATATTACAAAAAGAGGGTTCAGAAGAGGGCAATGAAGATCATCCACAGTTTGGAAAACAACTCTTACGTGGAAAGTTTGGAGGAACTGAGTATGTTTATCCTGGAGAAGAAATGAATGAGGGACAGGGGACATTGTAATTTTCCCCAAATACATGAAGGATTATGACACTGGGGAGAGCAAAGACTGGTTCATTGCTGCCACAGAGGACACAGCCAGATCCAATGAGCTGAAGTTACAGCAAGGTAGATTTTGATTGCGTACCAGGAGAAAAGTCTTGATGTTAAGAGCAGTTTGACAAATGAATGAATTACCTGATGTGGTTCTGGGCTTTGCACCACTGAATGTCTTCAAAGAAAGGCTGAAAAGTCATTCATTGGGTATGCTCTAGTCTGGATTTCCTAGTGTTGCCATATTTCCACCTACCGCATAATACTGCAATTCTAACACTTACATCCACATTTAAAGTGATACCTATTACAAACACTTTCTGCATCCATTCAGTGCCATGGTTCGCACAATATGCTAAGCCAAGCCTGGGTTCCGTGCATGCTCTGGGAGAGAAGCTTGCAGCCACTTCAGTCCTTATGGCTGCCATGCTAAGCTAAGACAAGGTTTAGCTTAGCATGTCATGGAGACCAGGATTCATGGTACATCAAAGACTTGTTCTTGATGCACACATGGCAAACCCTGTGGCATAGCTTCTGAAACTATTCAAAATACATAATGGCAAAAGCAAACCTACAAAAACCTCAGTAAAAGTGTGCTTTATTAGTTTCCCAGTTAAACTACACTGTAATATTGTTTCCTAAAACCTGCTAGAAGCATGGGTTAATTTAAAGAAAGGTACTATACAAATGGAAGCAAAATCACTCGACATATAATTTTCCACTTTTAAGAAAAGCAATGGGGAGCCATAAGTTCTTTTAATGGTTATTGGCTGCAGTTCAGTACGGGGTGGGTTTTTTTTGTCATTATAAATAGCTTCCACGGCTTGTTTAAAAATCTAGATTAAACCAGGCAATATCAAAGTAACAGCATTACAGTACATTTGCTCCTTTGCACAGAACAAAGCTATTCTCTGAATAATAAAATACAATAAGCCTGCTTTTCTTAATTCAGTCTAAAGCACTGCAAAGTAATTAACAGTTATATTTGTAGCTGCCCAGTTATATTTTTCAGATGTTCTTGTTTTTAGTGCATCATTTATTGCATTGTTCTGAATCCTAGTTTGTTTGTTTAACAACCATAACATTCTATCATCCACCTATCTAGAAAAAGAAATAGGGAAAAGGGGGGGGGGGGACCAATACTGGCTAGAGTCTGACTTGCATTCCTTTCATTGAGATGTGAAGGTGGAGGGGGTGAAGGGGAAAGGACATGGGTGTGTTATGTCCTCTGATTTTTCTTTTCTGGGCTCTCACATCTGTATCTTCCCATTATATAACATTACTATAGTACTCCACTTTTGTTTCAAAGAATGCAAATATCCATCATGATTCTTGAAAATAACTATTTTTTAAAATTCTGATCCTATAATAATTAAGCCCAAACATTACAGTATTAAATACTTTTTAAGTGGGTTTTTTTAAAGGTAAAAATGGGGATTTAGCATATGCCCCACACATTGTTTAGAATGCACACACAGTCTTAATGCCAGGAAACTTCATTTTTACATTCCGAAAATGTAAACTATACTATCAGACAAATACAGGAAGAAACCTAATTATCTGATCTTAAATTATTTTACATTTCCCAATGTGGCACAGTAGGTTCTGAATGATCCCAGTGCAATTGTCTTATTGTTCCAGCCCACACTCCCTCTCTTAAGGCTATATCCTGAATGAGTGGGGAAAGAACATTGTGTGTGTGTGCTTTTTACCATTTGAATCTGTGTCCCATGAAGCCCGTTATGCTTGTCTACAAGTTTAACCATGTCTGGCTTTATCTACATTATGGAAGCTCTTTGGCTAAAATTGACTACAGAGCGTGAAGGTCAGTAGATGATGGCCTTAAATGCAACCCATCTTCCAAAGATAGTATTTATACACGTTTCATGGGAAAATGCATTAGTACCCCAAAATCAGAGTTTTGACATAGGTAACATTTTGCACTTGAGTGACCTTTGTTATAACAAAAATAGGAGACAGAATTCACTTCTGCCACCATGATGTCCTTTTCCTTTTGTTCGTCCATTCCAAACTTATGAAAAAAAGCAAAGAAGTACAATGTGGGGACGTGGCTTCACAAAGAGCAGGGGTGTACACTTTCAGAACCTTGATCTACAAATTGGAGTGCTCAAGGACATTTGCATCAATTCATGACATGCATTGATGGCATTCATTTGTTTATGCAGTGACACAGGGAGTGGTATACACCAGGGTATCAAAATGTCACCTAAAGCAGCATTAATGAGACGGATGCATCCTGCTGTACAGTGTCATTTCCAATGCCACTCTAGCAACTAGCTACTTTATGCAAGACACAATGTTTTCTATAATTGCTTATGCCACATAGTGACTGGAATACCTTCAGTTTATTCTGTCTCTGAATTGCCCCCACCTCCATATTTACCCCCTCCTGCCATGGTCCCAATCTCCATTCACAGACAACTTAAGCATATCATCTTGTTTACTTATGCTGGAAACCCATCACCAATTCCAACAATCTGCTCCCAGCTACAACACACATATCAAAATAGACTGGTGCTGTTGTTGTCCATGAGAATCTAGACACAGTTTGCACACTGAATGCTTTTGGACTTTCTGTTTACATTCTTTCTTCACCCCTTTTACTCTGAAGATCATATCTTATCATAACTTCCCCCCGCAAAGACTCATCCATGGCTTCTGTCATCTCCATTTCTCAGATCATTCTTCTCATCTCTGTTCACCTGGCTACCTCCCTTCCAGAATCACAAAATCAAGTAATCGCCATGTTGAAACAGCCATTATGGAGTATAGTTGCCTCCCCATAAGCTGCCCTCTGCAAGGTCCACTTCTCTTCAAAAGACTTCCCAGACTATCTTAGGGGCATCACACACCTTCTGCTTCAATACTCCCATCTCACTTGTCATTGTCAGCTCCTCATCTCTGTCCCAGGCAAGTCTTCCTAATGTATATTATACAAAGCTCTGGGCTTTTCTGTGTCCTACTTGGCTCCTAGCACACCGTTGGCACTAAATAAATATCAAGCCACAGTAATAGTACTCAAAGTCAGAAAACTCCTACAGCATCAATTATTTCTGAGTGATAAGAATTTTCTGCTGTTAAAAAGTATCCCCTCAGGACCTGTTCTGATATACCAGTGTAGGAATAAGTTAATCTAAGGAAAGGACAGGGAATCTGTGGTCCTCCAGATGTTGATGAACTCCAGCTACCATCATCCCCAGCCGACATAGTCAATGGTCAGGGATTATGGGAGCTGCAACCATTCCTATCCCTGCTTTAAGCATTCTTAAACAAGACAACCAACCACACACGTCAAAGTTCTCACCGTATCCTGCAACAGCATGATGAGACAAACTGGCCTGGCCCCTACAGAACTTTGTCTTTTAAAATAAACTTTCAGGGACCAAACCCCGACAAGTTTTTATTACTGTATATTATGTGGTATAAAATACACATGGAGAAAATGGTTGTGACTTACCGGGCCAAAAGCATTGCTGTCAAAGCTGTGTCCACGATGATCACCCTCTACCCACATGTGGCCATGGGGAACCTTTACGTATTTCTTTTTGTAGCCTATGGTTCTAAAGAGAAAGGCAATTGCACAGTTAGTGGCATAAAAGAAAATTCAGCCCCCAAAATAAACAACCAATACTGATGGCTCTTCACAATAAAACAAAATAGAAATTAAAGCATACAGATTAGTTCTGGCTCCACCCCAGGCTGGTTCATGCATATAACCCTGATAACTTTTGGAACTGCTTACAATGCAATTGTGTGCATGCTTAGTGAGAAGTAAAGTCCTACTGTGTTTGGTGGGATTCCCTCACTAAAAAGTTGTCGGGGTATGGTTGCTGGAGCTCCTCGTGCACGGCCTTGGATTGGTTATGCACGAGGTACCAGTTGCGGGGAAAGTGGCCAGCGTTCCGCGTGCTTTTGAGCACGGTCGCCGGCCAAGCCTCACAGTCTGAAGGATGATGAGTAAGCCAATTGAAGACTCTGATGGTGTGTGAGTTCCTAGTTGCCTTCTTTAAAGAAACGTTGCCTCGTGAAATAAAATTTGTACCCTGACTCTGAATAGGCGGACCGATTTACAGAAAATTAAAATTTTTACTTTACTCCCCCGTTAACCCCAAAGGAAGACAGACACCGGTAGTATCTTTAGTGGCTTCGGCAGAACCCGCGTAGGCTCGTCCCCTAAGCTAAGTTCTCCTAAACTTAAAGACCCTGCGCGCCCAATCTTCCGCGAGGCTAACTAAATAAACTAAAACCGAAATATCTTCCGCGGGCCTAACCCTAGGCTAACCTAAAGAAAACCTAACTAAGGCTAAACCGAATGATCTTCCGCGATCTAACTCTAACTAAAGAAAAACCCATCCAACCCGTCCAGCCCGCTCCTAGCCCCTTAAACTAAACTTGACTTCAACTAAAACCCAACTAAAAAGAACATAAGAAGAACGTGCGATCTCGTGCTACTCTCCTACCTAAGCGGGGTGCCTCTGCCTTTTATTAAGGAACAAACGTGACATCATCATAAGTACTTTAACCAATAAAATCACTGTTGCTGCCCTCCAAAAAGGCGGGAAGCAAGTCTAACGCTCATCAACAACTTTGAACATGACCGGATCTACAAAATAAAGGCGGATTAATCTTGTAAGTGAATCACACTATTCATTCATGCTTTCACTTTCACTTTTGCGCGCAATTATACCAAAAGTAGACCTTAAAAAAACCATAAAATAACCAATAAAATATGAATCCATGGCGGATCCGTGAAACGTATTCCGACATATCATCTTTCTTTTTTTGTTTTAAATTAAATTATTTTTGATTTAGTTATATAAAAAAAAGAAGGTTAGAGATATCATAAGCATTTATCTAACACAAACATTACCATTTGTTTTGATATAAACCTCGACATGAAAAGGCAGAGCGTCAACAGTGCCAACAGTGTCCACATCAAAACTGTGATATAAACACTGGCAACACTATCAACATCCATCCCCCCATAAGAGGAAATACTTGTACAATAATGTAACAATAAAATCATGAAAATAACAAACCACTAGCCAAACATAAAAAGTGATCGATCCGATACACTGTAAACCTTTTTAGGTATATATAAATACTTCAATATGTAGTGTAACACAACAAATCATCTTATAAGCATATATACTTTCGCGTGCAGCGTAAAACAACAAATTACTCCCCAAACACAAGAGAGGACCTGATGCAGGTCCAAAATTAAAAATAACGGATAACGACTGCCCAAACATAAGAGAGGTCCCGATCCGGGACCCAAAATTAAAATATAACTAGAGCTGGGGCTACATGGCCTACCCAGACCCCTCCCCCATTTTTTTTTAATTTTTTATTTGGAAAACTTAAGTAAAATGGATAAGGCAACATAAAGGGTGTGTGGCACTGAGGCTACAGAATCGAGGGAACTTTCAGGAAGACAGATTCTGGACTTACCACAGCGACCACAGGTAACGGGGAACTAGGGTCCGATTCCAGAAAGGGGATTTAAGCTACCTACATAAAGGTGTCCCAGCCAGGATGAGGATTTAAACCATCTACACAAGGGTTTCCAGCGAAACGATATTAGATTTAAACCAGCTACATAAGGGTCTCCCATTAACAGCAGGAAACAGAGTGAAGGGAAAAGCTGGGAACCTGGTTTACTGCCAAAGGTAGCATATAGAGGGGGAATCTTTAAAATAAATAGGGGTACCAAAAGGGTAGGACGCCACCAGACTTGACATATATATCTTGAACAAATCCGAGAATGACCAATTCTTTGACCAAAGGAAATATAAATGTTACCACATTTTGAACTACAACTTTTGCAAGCACAACGTGGAGATTTAGGATTATTGAAATAAAACATATATATATAAATATATCTATGACTAGAACTGCACAAAGATGATGCTTTGACCTTACATAAACATTTCCATATCATCAAAATTATGACGCTCTAAATGGAAACCATTTCAGAAAAGCTTTGCATATATAAACATCCATATCATTAATTATCAAGCTATAAGGAAAACACATGTAACATGCGAGGCGGATATTTCAAGAAGCATACAAAGGCAAATATGCAATTTTTACAAGTACAATATAAAGTACAAGACAGGTTTAGAACTGCAAAATGGTGTTGGAGAGGAGGATGAAGACGATGAATGAGTTGCCGGTCGTCTTCTTCTCCGACTACACATGACCATGTAGAAGAAATAGTCCTGGAACTCAGGAAAAGTTCATGGAGCTCAGGAAAGTACTGAAATATCGAGCTCTGAAGAAACAACGATACCTGTAGAAGAAAGGAGGTTAAGCAAGCAAATCAAGGTGATCTGCTAGTGAGTGCAGGTATGGGAATAACTGGAACAAATCTAGGCAGCCAGGAACCAAAGGCCGCCCAGAGGCAAACAAAAGGCCTAGGCAGTAGGAGGGTAAGGCAAACTGCCCAGAACTCAACTGGTGCTGTTAGTTGAGCACTTTTGAAGAATTGCTGCATTTGACAGGAAGTTGAGAAGTTAGCGAGTAGCTAACAACCAGAGTTAGACATCACGGCTTGTGATGAAAAGGGAGCATCGAATTTCACGCAAAGTTTGTCCAGCGTGTTTCTTAAGTGAAGAATGGAATTGAACACACAAACAAGGTGTGGAAGTAGGGGTTTTTTCCGCAGAAGTAAGGACAGTCCTCCGCTGAGAGGATTAAGCAACAAGGGGTTGTCGTTGAAGATGCAGGCTGGCAAGTACCACGCAGGGTTACATGACTTGACCTTCAGGTGAAGAGTTCCTTGCGGAAGACAGTACTTCTGAGCACAAGGAGGAACCGTCTGAAGAGCCTGTAGTAGAGTTCTTGGTTGATGCAGGAAAAGATAGCTCTTTGATTAGGGCCTCTGCTGCAGCGAGCTTTTCTGACGTCAGCGCCCATTGGTCGACCCATACAGGGGGTCCTTCCTTCCAGGTGAGTGGAAGAGCATGTACTGGCGCTGATGCAAAGGCCCACATCAAAAATGTGTATGGACAACAGTTCTTGCCTTAGACAATAAGTCTCTACCCCAGAGGGTGATAGGCACATCCATGACAAGTGGACGGAGCTGCACCATGGAGCCTGAGTCTGACTGGAAGGTAATCGGATGCACACTCTGGTGGGCGGGTTCGAAACCTCCGACTCCAAAGACTTCCTGGGTGACAGTCGTTGCCCACTGGTCAGACCAATCCTTTCTGGCGATCACTGTGACATCTGCGCCTGTATCAAGAAGACCCTTGATCTTTCGTCCACCCATTTCTAAGACGAGATGAGGGCGTTCTTCTGTAATCTTGATTAGCGCCATTGCTGCCTGAGGAGGCAAAGAGTCTACAGGAGCTGTAGGTGTAGAAGTAAGCAAATAGAGTCTGGCAATTTCCAAACCTTTTGTTAGGACACAAGGAACAGTTGAAAATCCTGGAATCAGCAACTGCGATGAATCTGTGATTCGAACTAGGCCTGCAGTCAGTGTGACTGTGGCAGGGAGGCGATCCATCCTAGGCAGAATAAGGCAAATTGAGGTGTCTGGGAATGGACCACGAATGGATGTTGGCAATTGCTGAGCAAACCATGGATTTGAAAAATAACAGTCCTCTGTTAAGAAGAGTGGTATACCTGGGACAGAAGATTCTTCTTGTTCTTCATTGGCAGTGTCTGAAGACATCTTTTTGGCTTCGGGTTTTTTGCACTGCTGAAGTTGGCAACTCTGAAGCTGCTTGGCGTTGAGTTGGCAAACTTGAGGTTCTTCCGTTGGTAAGAGTTGCTGATGCTGTTGAACCTGTTGACATTCAGGCAGTTGTGCATCAAACTGGCAGGATGGAACTTCCTCTTTGACGCGAGGCAGTGATTGTGGCGGGCTGAGCTTAAAAGCTGGAGGTGACACAAAGGTGTGGACATTGTTAACTGGAGTGATGTTTAAGCTTCCACAAGAGGGAGCTGGCTCACTCACTTGTATTCTTTGGCCACATGGAAAGTGATCATCAGCTGGGCTGCAACTTGAACACTGCTGTTTCATCAAGGGCAAATGTCCTTCGATGACAGATTGACCTTGACTCAATGGTGAGTAAAGCTCAGGTGCTGCGAGGTTGACCTCAGTAGGATGTTTTCTCAATGTAGAGGGCAATTCTGCGATCAGAGACTTGACTGTGATTGCTTGCTGTGAAGCAGGGTTGACATCAGCAGGAACTGAAGGGCGGTCAGCAGAAGGTGAACTGAATGCTGTGTTCTCTACTGGAACCCTTTGAATAGGTAAGGCAGATGATGAAACCTCTGGAACCTGAATGCTTGATGAGGTCACATCTTTTCTCTGGACATCTGAAGAGTAGATATCTCTCTGGATCACTCTTTTTTCCTGATGACCTGGATAAGGAGTAGCGTTGTTCACCTTTCTGGGATGGTTGACCTTCATGATGTTCTTGAACTTGCACCCTATTGTTTTACCGGGGCCGGGGCGCGGCCCGCAGAACCGTTTCCCTGAACTGGAGATGAGGTAGGTGATGTGTTTTGTGGATTCAAGCGACAATCATTTGCCCAATGAAATCCTTTCTGACAGATGGGACATCTCTCTGGCGGCTTGGCAGAAGGCCTTGGCGTTGTTGTGCACTGCGACCGGAAATGCCCATCGCCTCCACACCCATAGCACTTCTTGACTGGCGTAGAGCTGTCTTGACGTGGCATCTGTACCGCAGCTGCCAAGAGCTGTGCTTTGTAGGAGTGGGTACCGACATTCTGGCAGACGCGTAGCATCTCAGTCAATGTGGCATCTGGACGAGCTGCAACTGCTGTTAGGGCATTCTTGCAGTCATCATTGGCATTCTCAAAGGCAAGTTGTTTCGTCAGCATGTTTCTGGCATGACGATCTTCTATCTGGCGTTCCACTGCAACAATCAGGCGATCCACGAAGTCCCCATAAGGTTCTTTTGGACCTTGCCTAACTGCAGCGAATCCTGATACTGAGCTAGCATCTGTGCGATTGGGTAGTCTGCGCCAAGCTTTGACTACAATGTCTGCTATGGTGACAAGTGCAGCATCAGGTATGGCTAGCTGTTGATTGAGATTGGAGTAATGTCCTGATCCTGTGAGCATATCTTCTGTGGCAAGTGGCGTTGCACGTCTGGCTGCTACTTCTTTCCACTCTTGCAGGCACAGAAGAGCATCTGTAGGTGACAGGAAGGTGCGAAGAATCAACTTCCAATCAGATGGCAGAAGTCTACTAGTGGACAGTCCTTCAAGTAAACTTCTAGTATAAGGAGCTTGAAGTCCATTTTCGCGTATGGCTTTTCGCAGTTCACGTAGTGTTTCAAAAGGAATGGCTTGATATCTTGCAGGTTGTCCTCCATTGGCACGAATCACTGGAAAGATGTGCATTGGATCAGCACTAAAATCTATTTGTCCCAAAGCTGCTTCTAAAGCTTGAGTTCTGCAGATGGGTTGCATTGCTGTTGGATCTGTAGGTGGCATCAGTGAGTTTAAATCTTCTTGATGCTTTCCAAATGATGGGCCACTAGATGGCGCTAAAGAGTCTTTGACATCTGGATGCCTTGAAGATGGCTGACTATGAAGACAAGATGGCTGACTTGAAGTTGGACGAAGACAAGATGGCTGACTTGAAGTTGGATGAAGACAAGATGGCTGACTTGAAGTTGGAGCATAAGGTTGTTGGCTCTGTACTGCAAGTCCTGGCATCTGGATCATCATTGTTTGGCTTTGCTCTTGTCTTGGAATCTGCATTGGCATTGGAGGTGCTGAAGGGTTGGTAAATTGCTGTTGTGCTGCTTGCATTGAAGCTTGGATTGCTGTTGATTGGAAATCAGCTTGCTGCAAAACTGGAGCTGCTGGCTTGAGCGCGGCCTGCAGGGCAGCAGGGTTTGCTGGCAAAAAGGCTGCTTGCTGCTGCTGCTGCTGGATCGCTGGCAAAAGCGCGGCTTGCGATGGAGGAAGCGGGACCGTTGCTTGGAGCGAGGTCCGCGGCTGCTGCTGACTTGAAATCGCTGGCTGGTAAAAGGCCTGCGATGACTGCTGAGCGACTGGCGGTGGGGCAGTTCGCGGCGGGGCTTGAAAGGCCGACGGCGTCTGCTGCACCGGCACAGGCGGCAATGAATCTGGCAATGACAAATTGGACAAGGGCGAGTGCGTGTACGACAACGGGGCCTGAACTGGCTGCTGCGAGGGGGCCGAAAATGGCACAACCGCAAGCGGCAGCACAGGGGCACTATTAAAAGCAGTATTTCCTAAATTCACTGTTCCATTAAGCAAAACATTTCTTGGAGCGATTTGTTGAAAGCAGTTTCTTACTTTGCTCCATACTAATTGTACAGGAATTCCGATTTTCGGGTTGGCCATAAATTCTAACCCGATCCTTTCCCATGAGGCTAAATCTTTCGTTCCCTCCTTAGGGACCCAGGGACAAATTTCCCCAATGGTTTTAACTAAAAGCTCTACTTCTGATTCAGAGACAGGGTGACCATTTCTTTTCAAAAGGTACAATAAGTCTTCACAAAATTTTACTTGAGCAGTTGAGAGTGAGGAGCCCATTTTTTAAACACTTTTCCAAAACTTTTCCTCCCCCACCCGTAGGCTTCTACTAGGGGACACCGGTTCTACCCGTAGGCTTTAACCGAAAAACCTGGCACCCGTAGGCTTTAGCCAGAAAACCTCCGCCCCCACCCGTGGGCTTCTACTAGGGGCTACCGGCCCTACCCGTAGGCTTTGACCGAAAAACCTGGCACCCGTAGGCTTTAGCCAGAAAACCTTTCCCTCCCACCCGTAGGCTTTTTCGGGAGACACCGGCCCTACCCGTAGGCTTTGACCGAAAACCCT
Source organism: Lacerta agilis (assembly GCF_009819535.1). Lineage (NCBI taxonomy): Eukaryota > Metazoa > Chordata > Lepidosauria > Squamata > Lacertidae > Lacerta > Lacerta agilis. The sequence goes on from NC_046321.1 coordinate 49,712,261, forward strand.
GGCACCCGTAGGCTTTAGCCAGAAAACCTTTCCCTCCCACCCGTAGGCTTTTTCGGGAGACACCGGCCCTACCCGTAGGCTTTGACCGAAAACCCTGGCACCCGTAGGCTTTTGCCAGACCCTTCCCACCCGTAGGCTTTAGGGAAGACCTTACTCTGCCCGTAGGCTTACACTAAACTCCTTGCCGCTCTACCCGGGGACCCCTTGGGGCAAAAATACACGCGCGCGGCTTCTATTTACAACACTTTGGGCAAGCGGTGGATTCGCGCTACTGCAGCGAAATCCTGGATAAACCGGGCCGTTATACCTCACCTCTCAATGTCTGTTTCCGAGCCACTTCCGATATGTTGCCTTTAACCGGAGTCTTCGTGGAAGCGATTTTTGACTACGCTTTGCCTCACACGGGGCACCACTTGTCGGGGTATGGTTGCTGGAGCTCCTCGTGCACGGCCTTGGATTGGTTATGCACGAGGTACCAGTTGCGGGGAAAGTGGCCAGCGTTCCGCGTGCTTTTGAGCACGGTCGCCGGCCAAGCCTCACAGTCTGAAGGATGATGAGTAAGCCAATTGAAGACTCTGATGGTGTGTGAGTTCCTAGTTGCCTTCTTTAAAGAAACGTTGCCTCGTGAAATAAAATTTGTACCCTGACTCTGAATAGGCGGACCGATTTACAGAAAATTAAAATTTTTACTTTACTCCCCCGTTAACCCCAAAGGAAGACAGACACCGGTAGTATCTTTAGTGGCTTCGGCAGAACCCGCGTAGGCTCGTCCCCTAAGCTAAGTTCTCCTAAACTTAAAGACCCTGCGCGCCCAATCTTCCGCGAGGCTAACTAAATAAACTAAAACCGAAATATCTTCCGCGGGCCTAACCCTAGGCTAACCTAAAGAAAACCTAACTAAGGCTAAACCGAATGATCTTCCGCGATCTAACTCTAACTAAAGAAAAACCCATCCAACCCGTCCAGCCCGCTCCTAGCCCCTTAAACTAAACTTGACTTCAACTAAAACCCAACTAAAAAGAACATAAGAAGAACGTGCGATCTCGTGCTACTCTCCTACCTAAGCGGGGTGCCTCTGCCTTTTATTAAGGAACAAACGTGACATCATCATAAGTACTTTAACCAATAAAATCACTGTTGCTGCCCTCCAAAAAGGCGGGAAGCAAGTCTAACGCTCATCAACAACTTTGAACATGACCGGATCTACAAAATAAAGGCGGATTAATCTTGTAAGTGAATCACACTATTCATTCATGCTTTCACTTTCACTTTTGCGCGCAATTATACCAAAAGTAGACCTTAAAAAAACCATAAAATAACCAATAAAATATGAATCCATGGCGGATCCGTGAAACGTATTCCGACAAAAAGTGTATTTAGTGTTAAAGCCTGAAATGTGGGGCTCTAGGAGTGCAATCCCCCCCCCCACTGCTGAATATTTGCTCCAGATAGAACTGAACTAAGATTTCTCTGAGGAAATTTCTGAGTTTTCTTTTGCCTCTCATTTTGGATTTCCCACTTCCCAATTTTATCCAAATATACCACCCCCGGCAGCTACAATATGTGCCCCATAATGCATTATGGAGGATTATGAAGGATGCAAAATGGCAGATAGACTGGTAAGACATTTGCTGCTGCAACAAAAAAACTGAAAGCAACGGAGGAAGGAGTTGTTTTTCTCCCACGGGTAATAATGAGCCTCATCCCTGAGAAACTGTTGAAGCAATTTCTCCTCTCCCTGGAGAAATTTGGTGAAATAGTCCCCACAATGTCTTTGTCCACAGATGGAGCGGAACATTTCCAGAGTCCATTTGCAGACTGCAGGAAGCAGCCTTGAGCTCCATGCCAGTATTCTATTTCTGTTTAGACTTCTGGGTTTCAGTCGTAATCTCAAAGGCAAAGCGAGATACTTCTGGGGAAAACTTGTTAAGAGAGAGCAAGTTACACAAGTAGTTCAAGAGGTGATGTTCTGCTGTGAGCTTGTTCTGAACCAAAGCCCTCGCACGATATCAGGAAGCATTCTAGTGCTTCAGGGACTGACGTTTCAATGAGACAAATTCAAAACCATGATAATCACTCGAGACACATAAATTTTGTTCCTGGAATGATGTTATTTTTATCATTATTCTCCATTACACACCCTGTAGCATACTGCAGATGGGGGTGGGGAGGGCGGGGACTACATTAACCCCAATTCCCTGGGGGTTAGTCAAATACAGCTGCTCTGAAAACCTGACGTCATAGGCAGGGAAATTTCCACTACACAAACAGTGTTGGATACCTGTATGGATAATGGCACACAGAACTTTGGATCATGTCCATATATCGCATTAACTGGTGGTTTTAATTTACGGTTACCAGACGTCCCCGTTTCCTGGGGACAGTCCCCGGATTTACAAATCAGTTCCCATACAAAATCCATTGAAGTTGAAAAGTGTCCCCGGATTCATTGAAAAAAATCTGGTAACCTTATTTTAATTAGTACTCGAAACTCCCATTGTTCTAGGCACATTTTGCGACAGGGAATTTCATTAGTGTGAGCAGTTTCTGAGCTCTGGATGCAGGACTGCGTCTAAAATTTCAGATTAAAACTGCAGAGTGGAAAGAAAGGAGTACCTTTCTCTGCCTCCCCACTTCCAGCTACTCTCTGACGACTGGAGAAGAGACCCTCTTAAGGATAGTAGGGGGGTGGGCAGGGGAAGGACTAGATTATGGGTAGGCAAACTAAGGCCCGGGGGCCGGATCTAGCCTAATCGCCTTCTAAATTCAGCCCGCGGACGGTCTGGGAATCAGCATGTTTTTACATGAGTAGAATGTGTGTTTTTATTTAAAATGCATCTCTGGCTTGTTTGTGGGGCATAGGAATTCGTTCATTTCCCCCCCCTTCAAAATATAGTCCAGCCCCCCACAAGGTCTGAGGGACAGTGGACTGGCCCCCTGCTGAAAAGGTTTGCTGACCCCAGGACTAGATCATGTGAAAAATGAACATAATATTTTAGCTGCAGTTCATTCATTTTCAGTTTTGTATTCTTGATAAAAAAAAAAATGTGTGCCTGGACATTCTGATGTTGCAACCATAACCTAGGTTTAAGGTGCCATTTAGGTCCTAGATTTCATATCTCAGTTTCTAACACTGGTTTTAATGCTTCAATAGGCCTTCTAAAACTTTAAAACTGTCAATAAAGCAGATGTGGTGGTTTTTTAAAAAAAAATATTATAATGATAAAATAATTATTATAAAATAATAATAAAATAAGCTAAAAATGGATCAAAGCACATATCAGCTTCTGTTTATTATTATTGTCTCCTACCTTCCCATTTTCAATTCCCCTCCAATACTGCCCACCCTCATGCAGTTACGAGGTTTGAAAAGAGAATGATAAAGAGCCTACTGGCACAGATATTATGAAAGATGGGGCGATATTTGGGGCTTCACAGCTAGGGAGAGAAGGCAGAAAGCTCCCATGTGCTGTGACCCCAATATAAATGTGCCCCATAGCTCTTGTTAATTTAAGAAAGAGACACAATGCACTACATGTAACACGAAGGCTGACCCTTAGATTTATTATAGGTCACTTCCATAGTTCAAAACACCACCAGTTAACTCACAGGAACAGCTCCACGGAACAGACACACCATAGAATTTCATGCTAGCAAGAAGGAGGTTCATACAAAATTAACACGTAGGTACTCCATTGCTCAATAGAAACATGCAGATTAAATACTCCAAAAAGACAAGCCTTCTTCTCCTTATAAGCACTCCACACACTCTAATTTCATGAATGCCAAATTTATGCTTGAAGGTAAAGCCATATACTCCTAAACATTAATACATATTTACTGGAAAAAAATACTACATAAGGAACAACCATATCTTCGCTTAATAATAACAATAATTTATTATTTGTACCCCACCCATCTGGCTGGGTCCCCCCAGCCACTCTGGGCGGCCTCCAACAGATATTAAAATACATTTAAAATATCACAGTTTAAAAACTTCCCTAAACAGGACTGCCTTCAGGTATTTTCTGAATGTCAGATAGTTATTTATCTCTTTGACCTCTGCTGAGGTCTTTGACTGAGCCTTTCTGTTCTGCCTTCATGGTACACCCAAATAAAATGTGGAAGTCTTCAATTAGCCATATTTGTTATTTCGTCCAAATCAGGAAACCATGGTTACCAGCTTCAGAAGAAGAAGAAGAGTTTGGATTTGATTTGGTATCTGAAGAAGTGTGCATGCACACGAAAGCTCATACCAGGAACAAACTCAGTTGGTCTCTAAGGTGCTACTAGAAAGAATTTTCGATTTTGTTTTGGATTTGATGTCCCGCTTTTCACTACCCGAAGGAGTCTCAAAGCGGCTAACATTCTCCTTTCCCTTCCTCCCCCACAACAAACACTCTGTGAGGTGAGTGGGGCTGAGAGACTTCAAAGAAGTGTGACTAGCCCAAGGTCACCCAGCAGCTGCGTGTGGAGGAGTGGAGACGCGAACCCGGTTCCCCAGATAACGAGTCTACCGCTCTTAACCACTATACCACACTGGCTCCCACTGGCTTCAGAACAAGGTGGGCTCTTAAACCAAAATGGCTTGTTCTTAAAGTTGTTGTTGTTCAGTCGTTCAGTTGTGTCCGACTCTTCGTGACCCCATGGACCAGAGCACGCCAGGCACCCCTATCCTCCACTGCCTCCTGCAGTTTGGCCAAACTCATGCCAGTCGCTTCGAGAACACTGTCCAATCATCTCATCTTCTGTCGTCCCCTTCTCCTTGTGCCCTCCATCTTTCCCAGCATCAGGGTCTTTTCCAGGGAGTCTTCTCTTCTCATGAGGTGGCCAAAGTACTGGAGCCTCAACTTCAGGATCTGCCCTTCCAGGTTCTTAAAGTAGCCTGGCTTTATTCCAGGTTTGAACTAAATAGGAAACAGTGGTTTGCAGGAAGCTTTGCTTTGCATTCAGGTGTGCCGAGAAGGGTGCAGGGAAGTGGCTGCCTGAACGGGCAACAAGGGTCATTTCATACATCATCTTATTCAGTTGAGTTTTGCTCAAACAAACAGAGTCAACTCAAACCACGCCAAAACCATGAGCACGCACAATGGAAACAAAACATCAAAACAAAGTTGGGGATCACAAGCCAATGGATTGATGCAAGGGACCTAGAGCTTAAGAACAATAATAAAAGGTACCTTTTATCATATGTGGTGGGACTTGTAAGATAAAAATAGCTTTCTGGGAGATGATATATAATGAAATGGAAAAAATGTTTACAATAACTTTTGTTTAAAAACCAGAAGCTTTTTTATTAGGAATTACAGGTACCAACATTCCAAAGGAGCAGAAAATACTTTTTTATGTATGGAATAACAGCCACATGGATGTTATTGGCCCATAGTTGGAAAGATGACAAAGTCCCTACCAGAGAAGAATGGATGGACTATGCCAAGATGGCAAAGCCGACTGGAAAACTCAGAAACCAAGAGGATAAAATTGGGAATGGGGAAAATGTTTAAGTTATCTAGGAGACCACTGTAAGCAGATGGAAACAAGAGCAGGATTTTGACTCACTTGTAGTGTAAAAAGCAGTGTGGATGATATGATTTGATATAAAAATATGCAGTTGTAGACATTTAAGATAAGACTCCATGGATGGGATGGGGGGGGCGAGATTCGGATAATCTTTGCATACAGTTTGATTTTATTGGTGTGTGTTTATTTGTATTTTTTATTTGGAAAATTAATAAAATGTATGGGGGAGAGAGAACAACAGAGGAAGTGGGGATATGTAGCACCCAAATCCCATAATGTTTGTGAAGCAAGCACTGCCAGGGATAGCAAAAATCAGTGTGCTACTGGGTAGGTGGGTGGGTGGGGGTAGATACTAAAATACAGCTTGTGGAATGTGTGAAGAGCCAGTGCTATTTTTCTAGAAAAAGAGGCAGCAGAACTCACTGTGAACGCTTCCCTTGTTCTCTTATAATGGCAATGGCGCCCACCTGAGAGGTGCCGGATCTGAGTTCTGGTGAGTTCCGGCAGAAAAAAGGTCCTGTGAAGAGCCACATATCAGTGGATGCTGAAACCATTTGGTGGCAGACCAGTAGGACCACCAGGCACTAGAGGCCAAGATGTCTGAATCAAGACCTGCTATCACTGCTATCATTTTTAATGACACACAGAACTATATTAAGCCTCAGCTATCATCAAAGAAATTGTGTAAGTTCGGAATTCTACCCGTGATACATTCCTATTTATAAAAGTGACACACTGCTAAAGTCCCCTGAAGCTATACAGGTTGTACTTATCAAAACATAATAGACACAATAACATATGTTTTTTTATTATTATTCTGTTAAGAATTCTCAGAGGAAACTGGGTGATGGTGGGGAGTTGAATGCCTTCAAGCCGTTGTCCTTTTCTTTTTCAATATCAGTTTTTAAAAATGCTATGCGAGACCATTTTTTGTCATGAAATATTCAGTCCCAGAGCAAAGAAGCTTCCTTTGTTTCCAGTCTGTCACATTAGGCATTGTACAAGTTATAAAATGGTCATTAGCATGATCAAAGCAAATATATTACTCAAAGCCTTTAACTAGGATTTTCTTGTTCTGTGCAGTCACTCCAGTATTTAAAACTAGGCCTTTTCCTCTGCCACTGTCCTCAGATACATTCTATTCTACAAGAGAAGGTGGGGATTCATTGATCCGAAGACTTTACATTTTTTCTCCACAAAGTGCAAATTAATCTGTAATTCACAGGGACTTGAAAGGAAGTGCACAAGCGATGTCTCCTTACGTGTTTTACATTCAGTAACAGAAGTGGGATCTACAAGCACTCCTGTCCAATGTCCAAGCCAACTGGCCATGCCATCTTCCAAAATATTCTCTTCCCTTTTGTCAAGGATAATGGTTCAATATCCTGAAATGGGAATGTTCACTTATGTTAAATTACTGTATATTTTTAACATGGGGTTTTTCCTTTGGCAGTAGCGATTGGCTGACTGAGTCACATGTGAGAGACATTCCATTCTGTTGTGACTGTTATTCCAGTAACTGTCATTTTTAACTGCTGTTTTTCTCTGTGTGTTTGTGAGGGAGAATGGCTGCTGAGAGAGGTTTCTCTGGACACTGCTGAGGACAGTGTTGTGTCGGTGTGATCTGTGTGATGTGAAACAGACAGAGGAAGATCCCTAAACATTAAGAGGAAGAAACCTGTGTAGGAGCTCTCTGTAAGGAACAAAGTGAATAAGTTCCAGTTACAGGTGGGTAGCCGTGTTGGTCTGCCATAGTCGAAACAAAATAGGAAACAAAATAGGAAATTCTTTCCAGTAGCACCTTAGAGACCAACTGAGTTTGTTCTTGGTATGAGCTTTCGTGTGCATGCACACTTTTTCAGATACTGAAGAAGTGTGCATGCACACGAAAGCTCATACCAAGAACAAACTCAGTTGGTCTCTAAGGTGCTACTGGAAAGAATTTCCTATTTTGTTTCCTATTTTGTTTCGAAAGTGAATAAGTGTGAGATAGTAAATATATTCTTTTCAGGTATGAATGTAAAGTTCTTTTGAATACAGTGGTACTTTGGTAGTCGAATGGCCTGGCTCCCGAACAAATCGGCTCCCGAACACGGCAACCCCGGAAGTGAGTGTTCTGGTTTGTGAACGTTTTTCAGAAGCCGAATGTCCGACGTGGCTCACGCAACTTCCGATTGAGTGCAGGTGAGTGCAGGAAGCTCCTGCAGCCAATTGGAAGCCACGCCTTGGTTTTCTAGTGGTTTCAGGAGTCGAATAAACTCCCGAAATGGATTAAGTTTGAGAACCAAGGTACCACTGTATAGAGAGTTTGGCCATTGTATCTCTCTCTCTCTCTCCACACACACCACCCTTTCACTCACCTAGTCAGCAAACATTCCACAGACATTGAGCATGCTTCGTACTCATTTAGTTGCTTTTGAATTTCCACACACTACACACAATACTTCTGCAAACATTGGGCCTCCACCGAGTGTGTTGATATCTCCCTTTTCTTTTTCAGTAAGCCTGTTTTGGCCACATAGTCATAGTTTGCTATTAATATATTTCTAGATTCATTTACCAATCCACAGAATGCTTTATGAAATGGAAGGTTGTGTGGAACGTGACTCCTTTTTTCCACAGGACATTTCATATACCACATGCTAATCCACAAGGGTATAGATAGCCAAGGGATTTTGCGATATTGATCCTACTCATTGACGCACATCATATGCATGTTCCTCCCTACCATTGGTTTAACTGAGCATCATGTACCTGTACTTTAAGGGCAGAGAAACTCAATCCAAGAACCACATTTCCTCCAGAGGCAAAAGTAACAGATGTGATTCTTACCCATGTATGGTAGGCTACCCTCAGTCAGAGGTTTCTCTGCACATTCCCATGCACAGATCTCACCATTTGGGTAAACAAGAGGCACTGTCACAGTTGAAGAACATGCCAAAGCAGCCAAGGAGGGCATGGAACATGGCTGGTGAGAAGTGTGGCCTTCGGCAGAGTCCAAAGACCCAGAGAATGAGACAGAAAAACAAAAGCCTCTTTTGCAGAGGAAGAAATATTTCAAAAAACAGAAAAACAACCAGAAAGAGACTTGGACACTGGGATGATCAAAGCTTTGGGGGTTATGTGGCCAAAATTGCCTGAAGGAGTGCTGTCAGTTGAAAGGGCATGGCAAGCATGCACAGAACTATGACTCACAAGTCTTTTGTTTTCTCATTGCACCCCTGATAAATCATTACAGTAGAAATGCAGGACCTGGGAAAGACACGAGACTGAATAAATGCACCTGTTGCATTACCCTTAAGCACTCTGCATTGTCCAGAGATTATTTATTGTATTGAATTAGCTTGCTTTCAGACATCTGCCAGAAACTTCAAACATTCAATTTGCTCTAATACAGGCTTCCTCGACCTTGGCCCTCCAGAGGTTATTGGCCTACAACTCCCATGATCCCTAGCTAGCAGGACCAGTGGTCAGGGATGATGGGAATTGTAGTCTCAAAACATCTGGAAGGATGAGGGTGAGGAAGCCTGCTCTAACAGATATGTGCAAAAAGAAGAAGAAGAAGAAGAAGAAGAAGAAGAAGAAGAAGAAGAAGAAGAAGAAGAAAGAGGTCGTACGGAACTTCTTAAAAGCATGAATGCATTCTAAAATCTCCATTCTGTACATCAGCTTAACAGTGTTTTTCAGATCATTACATCTGGTATAAGAAATTCTGTCTGCATCACATTTCATTGAGGGTGAGGAGGATGACATTGGTTGATTGGTATTTAAATTGATTAATTGTTTTTACTTTTTTTACATCTTTAGAATTTTAATGTTGTATTTTATTGATCGGTTGTAATCCACCTAAAGGCTGGGCTAAAAATCCAAGTATCTATATATGTGTATGTGTATTACAAAACGCCATTACTTTTTGTAGTTGTTAGATGGCTAGGGTTGTCATCTGAGCAAAAAAGAGGACACATTTGCCGACTTCTACTTTTAACTATGGATCCGACTCTCAATTTACATACATATGAAAAAGAGGGCATGCCCTGGAAAAAGAGGACATATGGCAACCCTAGAGATGGTTTTAAAAAATTGCTTCCTGAGATGGGAAACACACAAATGACACACACACACACTCCGCAATGTGTGGAACACATAATCCACTAAATAACTGCTAGTATGCTGCTTTTTAGTAGTATTAAAGCTAGTAGCCTCACTTTGTCTAATGGTAATCTTGGCCCTGTTTCATCCCATAAAGTATGCTCATGCTGTGTGACCATACATGCACTCAAGTGCACACACAGCCACACACAGTATTAAAACCGTGCTCTTTATAAGTACAGCCAGATTATACTAGCAGATATTAGAGTCCTGATTTGTTTGTAGCTAGAAATAATAGTAATAATAATAATAATAATAATAATAATAATAATAATAATAATAGAGATAATAAGCAGTTTTAGGAACGGAGTTTGGGGGGAAATGGAAAAAGAAATTTTAAAAGAAATGGTTTTCAATTATACCCTCTATTTATAAAACTGAATGAATGTACTTTCTATGATAAGAGTAAACATATACTAAGCTTTCAACTAGCCCTTTATTTGAAGTCATGGTGCTGCAACTGAAGAGTAAAAGGGACTAGGTGCAAATCCTGAAGGACAAGACATGGGTTCATTCCTTAAAATTTGTTAGTAGTCTCAGATATCACGAAAAAGCATTTGATGCCATACCAATGTCATGCCAAGCATATTTCCCAAAGCACCCTGTGTTGCCTTATAATCGCTTAGGCAGACCCATTGTCAGCACCCAGCATGGCCTGATACATGTTGGGGCCCATAGTCCAAAGGAGACCCACTGGGGCTGATGGCATCAATCATTTAACTCTTATTTGAATCAGCTATTATTTGGATTAGCTATTTCACCTTGACACTCGGAGAAACGCTGAATGAAGCCACCTGCAGCTGCCACCACCATCTCAATTAGCGTTTGGCATTTGGATTTGATATCCCGCTTTATCACTACCCAAAGGAGTCTCAAAGCGGCTAACATTCTCCTTTCCCTTCCTCCCCCACAACAAACACTCTGTGAGGTGAGTGGGGCTGAGAGACTTCAGAGAAGTGTGACTAGCCCAAGGTCACCCAGCAGCTGCATGTGGAGGAGCGGGGAATCGAACCCGGTTCACCAGATTACGAGTCTACCGCTCTTAACCACTACACCACACTGGCTCTACACCATTACTGCCAAATGCCTCTGGATCATGCACTGAGGGGCGATAAAGATGGTGGGTGCTGCTGCATCCACTTCCCTTGGACACTGGAATGAATACCCCTGCCAGCTTCTGGAATTGCCCTGGGAGGTTTATGAAGGCGCAGGCCGCAAGCAGGGATGAGCGGCATTGCTTAGAAGGCTATAGCAGAAAAGGCTACGGTAACTACCACTACCTTAACTTCTCATAGAAAGCCCACTAGGGTTGCATTGCGCAGAACACATATTTAACATATTCCTTCTATATTTGTATTTAAAATTAATGGGAAATATCTTACATAATTCTTTAAGTTGCATTGTACGTAGCAATGGCTATCTTACTGTTCACCAATAAGAGTAGCTTAACAGAAAAAACATAAACCATTGAAATGGCTGCAGTGCTTTCGAGGAATTGGGGGTTGCCACAGTGCTTTCCTGCTTCTTCCATTAAATTATTAGCCCATTAGGGAGTCCATGAAGTACAATGATATCTGAAAGTTTCATCTGACCTGTGCATGTGCACCAAGAGTATTTTTTTTATTAAAAAAAGAGAGACAAATTCAATACAAATCCTATTTGGCAAGGAGATCCAAAATTCAAAATAAAATTAAAAGTTTATTTTATTGTGCACTTAGTTACATTAATAGCAAGCTACAGTTGTAAACTCATGTTAGAGCAAATTGGATCATCCATTATTTAATTTTGTTTAAAAAAACCTAGTAAATTTTGTATTGGATGACTTTCCAACAAAATCAATAAATCACTTGTGCATGCAAACAGAGCTGCAGATTTAAGCAAGTTGCATTTACTTAATGATTGCCGCCTGCCTTTAATTATTGTTGTGAAGAATGCTTCTGGTTTTACTTGAAAGAGCAAAATGAAGATGAAAGTGTCCTCTGTGCGCCACTCATTTGTGTATTAACAGCAGCATGGCATCTCCCGCAATAAATATCAATCAACTGCTTGTTCCTTTGGGACATTCATATATATATATATATATAGGAATAGGAATAGGAATAATTTATTATTGGCCAAGTACATTTTCCAACATACTTGGAATTTGTTTCGGCTACATTGCAATGTAAACATACAGACACTGTTCCTCTCACAATACAAAGAAGTAAAGAAACCCCACCCATATTTTACCTCCCCTTAAGCTATACAACTACGAATTTAACAATTTAATGGCACAAGGGAAAAAACTAGTTTAAAAAAGTTTAAAGGGATAAAATACAGCAGAAAATCAGCAGTTCAGAAATACAAAGAAAACAAGAAAACAAGGCATCTCTGCTTCCTTTCAAAAGTGACAGCAAAGCTGACTAACCAACATTTGACATTAAAAGAAGCCCTAGGTCTTATTGAGAAAGGAAAACAGTGACCTGGTTTGCATATCATGGTAAGCCAAATTGTGGCTTACTAGACTAGTAAATTTGCTGTCTCCCAGCTTTGCTCCTTCCTGGTCCTTTTAGCTTGGTGCAGTGCAGTGAGGTGCAGCAGCTAAGCCAGCATTTGAACCCGTCTGAACCTGGGCATGTGCTTAGGAGAGCCAGTGTGGTGTAGTGGTTACATGTTGGGCATTTTCTTCAGAATTTCCACTGGACTTGAAAAAGGCTTGCTGGGATGAAATGTGACCTTATGTTTTTGTTCTGTGGAGTATTATAGGAGCTCTTCCAGGCTTTTCCTGGGCCTCCATAGTTTCTATTAGAAATGTATTTTTTACTCCAAAAGCCCTGGCAACATGAGTCTACAGTGCCCAGCTCTTCCTTCCTTCTCCTCCCTCCTCTGAATCACCTCTCTTCCTTGTATGCTCCCTTCTCTGAGCACCTATTAGCCCCAGCCCCAGTGCTGTGCTGAGAGCCAGTGTGGTGTAGTGGTTAAGAGCGGTAGACTCATAATCTGGGGAACCGGGTTCACGTCTCCGCTCCTCCACATGAGCACAATAATGTGAGGTATAAAAAAACATGTAAGTTGGAAGCTATGCGCCAATAGCTTTTAATTATATCAAGGCTCTCAGCTGCCCCATGCAGACTTTTGAAATCCATTAAGCATTTGCCTTGTTGTGAGCAATGGAATAAGATGTCAGTACAGATAACAGGTGTTGGTTTTAAGTAAAAGTTTCCATGCCTGGGTAGACTCATTATCTACTTAAATCCATTTGCATTCCAGTGACCATTCTTGAGATGTGGACAATGGTTTAAGCTGCTGATACATGTAATTGTAATCTTGATGGTTTGTTTTCCAACATCCATCAAATGAATATCAGTGCTGTTATTTCAGATTAAAGGAAATGCTCATTTGTCAAAGAAAGGCATTGAGCAAGTGCAGTAAAAAAGCAATAAGGACAAGGAATGCTCAGTGGACACAGATCTCTAGAACATTTATTGAAACAAACCCCAAAGCCAGTGTGGTGCAGTGGTTAAGAGCGGTAGACTCGTAATCTGGGGAACCGGGTTCGTGTCTCCACTCCTCCACATACAGCTGCTGGGTGACCTTGGGCTAGTCACACTTCTCTGAAGTCTCTCATCCCCGCTCACCTCACAGAGTGTTTGTTGTGGGGGAGGAAGGAAAAGGAGAATGTTAGCCGCTTTGAGACTCCTTCGGGTAGTGATAAAGCGGGATATCAAATCCAAACTCTTCTTCTTCTTCTTCTTAAACTTAAACACAATTGCAGGTTGGTTTAGCAGCTGCACTGTGCTGAACTAAAATAATCAAGAAGGATCAAAGCTGGTGGAAGCTCCTTCCTAAGAGCCTGCACATTATTTGTTGCTAAGACATGGTTTGGTTTGGCATTGCTGTCTAAGAACAAGTTGAAATCACTTCTTGAAGAGATCAAAAATAAAAGTGGAAGGATTCAAGGACATTCTCATTAACAGAACAGATAAAATAAGCCTTTAAATCTCTCCCCAATTCTCTTCCTTTTTTCCCCACTGCAGTTTCAAGCTTACACGTTTGCTTAGGTTTTGAGAGAAAAAGTCATCTTCAATGTTTATAAAATATTTATTAGCAAGCATTTGGAATAAGGAAACCTGGCTAAAATAGTACAAATTGGGAGAAGGTTAAAATTGTAAATGCACACACACAAAATGCGGGATTACTGGAGGTCTACCACCAATTTTCAAACTCACAAAGTACAGACGTTTCTAGAAATCATGTTCAGAACTATTCATCACTTAGGATGATTTGAAAAGAAGAAGAATTTATGCCTTTTAAAATGGCATGAATCAGGGATTAACAATTAAATAAAACTATTACTCATTTTTCTTTTCATACATACAATCACAAAAAGCAGAATCACAAACTTATGCAATAGAATCATCAGCCAGAAAAGGTGCAACGTCAAAGCATTTTTCCTGCAGAGAACTTTTTCTACTCTTCGTAAATAGGAGTAGCATTAGGTACTTTGGATATCATATCCCTCTATTCAGAGTAAAGTTCAATTCCATTTGCAGTGTCAATGTCATACAAATAATGATCGGGGGGGTGTGGAGATGAAAGGCATTGATGCTACAAAAGGTAAACTGGGAATCAAAATAGTGCTCTCTCGTGAAATAAAACGCAGTTAGGAGAGGAGCCTTGAACTTAGCAGTAGTATTTGCACCATTTCCCATATTAAGATGAGGCTTGTTTACCACATCTTGTTCAGCCTTCACATTTTGCAAATAAATTGTTATGTTGCCTTCTCTAAATAAGTAATGCTTTTCCTAAAGTTGCAAGAAAGACATTAAAATATCATCCTACTTAATGTGGCTTACTCTTAAGATAAAAATTATGAATAGGATTGCAGCTTAAAGGGGGGGAGATAAATGCAGATGGATTCATGAGAATAGCAAGACACTTTTAAATATATATTTATTTTTCAATAAATTTTTCAATATTTTTCCAAATTATTACAAATCAAACCAAATTAATTTAATACAATTTCTTAATTTCTTAAAATCAGGTTTCCCACTCCTGATGCAAACATATGTCCGTCATTTCCTCCCATAGCCGCAACAAATAGTTGAGCTGTACACTAGTACAGTTATTTACATGTAATGTCCAATGGGTGTCCAGGCTGTATACCTGTGTACACAATCAATGAGCTGTCCAAATCAATACATATGCGCACATGCATAGAGACAGTTTTTAACTGTGTTCAGAGTAACATGTGGAGAAGCCTAAATTCAGAACAAACAACTTTTAAAAGTTGGAAGTAGGGATAACACGAGTGATCTGTCATGGGAGTGTTGCTCAGTATGCATCACTACACAAAGGTAGATTTAGAAGTTAGAGAATTTCACTTTTTGGACCACAACTCCAACATCTGGCCATTACTCTTCCATTCAAACCAATCAATTCAGCAGGACCCACAAGCATTAAAATAATATGCATACTGACACTATCTATGACTTATACTAACCAGATTGCCCTATGATCATGGCTTAGGGAAAAAAACAAAAGAAGTTCAGACTGTATTTTCAAATTGGGAAACATGGCTAGCGCCCATGCACATGTAAATAAGCATTCACAGACCACAGAATCAATGGGGGAAATTAGCTCTGAACAGTGAACTTGGGAGGGAAAGGGAATGAGCATCCATAAGAATGGCTCCTGATTTGCAAACCATGGTTTTCAGGGAGCTAGCATTTCATCTGCATCAAACCATATCAGTATAGAACCATTTTTAAATTATTATTTATTTTAGTAAAGTAAACACAAACTTTCTGCTTAACTTTTTCAAGATCAATTATTAAAGATTGCCTCAAGACAGTTTGATCATCTGTAACCTTTGCTAACACAAATGACTTATATTTTAAGAAATATTTTGGGGGGATCAATAGAGCTGCGTTACTCTGTCATTTTGAAGAGTGCTGAACATTTTGAGAAGCAATTTCCTTAAAGCAACTCATTGAAAAAAGACTACAATTCAAAGATGCCCAGTTTAATGCTTTTATGTCTCAGATGATTTAAAAGTTAACAGATGCACTTATGCTTATCCTCTGCTAGGGGATAATTTCACTCTTGACATGTAGAAATTAGATCTGTCTGGTACTCTAACCATCTGTCCACAAAAGAAGAGAAAACTCCATTTTTAGGACCAGCTGTGAGCACCAACAAGAGTAACCAGGATCAGATATAATGAATGAGATATGATTAATCTTGACTTGACCTTGGGGGTGGGGGCAGCCAGGAAACCTCAGGTGTCCCAGTACCTTTAGATGCCATCTGGAAGACAAATGAATGTAAATAATTCCATTTCTACACCTAACACTTAATAGCAGAGAGTAAAATGTTCTGCCACAAAACCTAAATCAGTGCAATATTAGAGGACTTTGTAAATATGCAAAACTGAATACACAGATAGATCTGTTCACTTCAGTTTGCTTATGAGTTACATCTTCCAACGCTTCTGCCATTTCCTCCTTTTTTCCTCTCTTTTCCTCCATCACCTAACCAGACAGCTTGATCCTGAACTCCAATTCTAACATTAATAAATTGTCTTCGGAGAGCTACAAATACGAATACTCCATACAAAGTTTTCCTAAACCCTATAATGAGATCAAAGCCCCAGCGTGGCAGGAATGAAGACCTTTGGCTCTCCAAATGCAGTTGGACTCCAACTCTCTCATCAACCCCAACCAGCATATCTAGTTTCTAGGGATTATGGGAGTTAGAGTCCAGCATCATCTGGAGAGCATTAGATTCTCCATTCATGCTCTGCAGAAAGAGGGTGGACTGTGCCCGGCAGGAGGGGGAAGGAGTAGGTACGCTCCTCTCACAGTGAAAATATTGCAGCCAAGCCATTCACCACATCTATGGAGTGGCCAGTCAACAACTAATGAAGCAGCCCTCACCCTGTAAATACACCTCTTAGGGGCATGAGTTTAAATTGATACACAGAAGGTTTGAAACAAAATATGTTTAGCACAGTTGATAAAATTATTTATTATAGAATTGAAAGCTACCAGAAACACCTGCAAGCTTCTAAGATTTGACCACTATGAGACAAGATACCAGTTAACTGTCTTATTTACGTTATTATAAAGGCAACTTCATATCAACTATGTTTCTGGGAGTCAACACAAGCATTAATACAGAGTTCTCAAAAGTCACCTTTTAACATAAAACATCTGCTTTGCTTACCTAGATGAAGTTATCAAAGGAAAAATAAGGTGGGGGGGAGAGACTAGAAAAGCCTCCCGGGCTTCTTTGATATACAGATGTTTTGATCACATCCAAGGGTTTGCGTGTGTGTGTTTTGCCCAAATGCAGGAAACCTTTGCACAGTACTATGCACCATTTAATCACCACAGACTGCCTGTATGAATTTGGATGCTGATCATCAAAGCAGCAGATTGTGTCTGATTGCATATTGGCAGAGGTACACCTTTGGTGATGAAGGCATTCAAAACTGCGAAAACACTCTGGATTAGACAGATAGGAAAAACAAGAGATGGAGGGTAAACAGGAGACCAAGCAATTTCCTGCCTTAAAACAAATGTGACCACCTATTTAAGAATGTAATTTTCACAGAACTGAACACTCTGTTTCAGCAACAGCAAGAGCTGCCGATACCTAAGCACTTATTAATGTTAAATCCCTACATTTCTCCCCAAAAAAAACCCCACAAAAATGTTTGTAGTAAGCCTGTTTACTAACTACAGCAAGATGAATGGCCAAATTCAACAGTGCCGTGCACCATAGAGAGATGGCCAACACAGTGGTACCTCTGGTTACGAATTTAATTCGTTCTGGAGGTTCGTTCTTAACCTGAGGTACCACTTTAGCTAATGGGGCTTCCCACTTCCCTACCGCCAGCACATCATTTCTGTTCTCATCCTGGGGCAAAGTTCTTAACTCGAGGTAGGCTACTACTTCCGGGTTAGCGGAGTCTGTAACCCGAAGTGTTTGTAACCCTGTACTGGAAAGCAAGGGTTGAAGTGCAGCTTTACACCACAACATCTGTTCCTGTGACTTAAGAGTCTAGACTCTATAAACGTTGCCACAATCACTCTGTACAACAGATACAACAGCCTGCTACTCCCAACATTCTACTGTAACTGTCAGTGTGTAGTGTAGTGGTTAGAGTGTGCGACTAGGACCTGGGAGACAAGGGTTCAAAACGCCACTCAGCCATGAAGCTCACTCGGTGACTTGGGACCAATCACACTATCAGTATCACGGCCTAACGTACCTCACAGGGCTGACATGACAATAAAATGGGAGGGTGCAGAGGACAACCAAATGCACCACTTGGATCTCTTTGGAGGAAAGGTGGGGTACATCCATTTTCCTCTCATTCCTACAATGTCTCCCTTATTGTCCATTTTTAGATAAATCTCTTGGGTAAGCATCTCTCCTCTCACTCTGTAAAGAAAGTAGGGGAACCTGTGGCTTTCTAGATGCAACTGGACTACAACTCCCATCATCTCTATCTCCCATTATATCTATGCTGGCTGGAGCTGATGGATGTTGGGAATCCAACAATATCTGGAGGCTGCAGTTTCCCAATTCCTGTTGCATAGCATTGTGTGTATAGATGGCACAACCACCCACTCTATGTTTCTGACTGTACAGTGGTACCTCAGGTTACAGACGCTTCAGGTTACAGACTCCGCTAACCCAGAAATAGTACATCGGGTTAAGAAATTTGCTTCAGGATGAGAACAGAAACCGTGCGGCGGCACGGTAGCAGCGGGAGGCCCCATTAACTAAAGTGGTACCTCAGGTTAAGAACAGACCTCCAGAACGAACTAAGTTCTTAACCTGAGATACCACTGTACATCTTCTTTCCACTCTGCACTCTCCACTGAAACTTTTCTTTTAAAGGGGGCACCTGGCAAGGTACCATTCAGCAACACTTCCAGGATTGTGTAGACATAGGGAACTTTCAGTACAAAGCCAGAGGAACATCCACGTGTCTTTCTGTTTTTGCTCTTGGACAAATCTGCCTACCAAAATTGGACACGTCTGTCCAGCTCTGTCCTGTTTGCTCAACAGAAGTGCCAAGATAGGATGTCACTTCAGGTCTGGCCGAGTAAACCATTTTACAGCTGCAACAGCTCAAGTAGCTTTCACACATTAGGCTATTCACCTATAATCTGAAACACAACCACTGCTGGAAACAATGGGGTGTATGTCCAAATAATTATTTATTATTTATTGAAGTTGCCAGTCACTTTATCTGGCCCAGGGCAACTTAAAGCAACTTATAACAGAATAATGTGTTTGTGACACTTGAGAGATCCAGGTACAATGTCATAAATTCTGAGACTGATTCACTGAGGGTAGCATTTTTTATTTCAATAATGCTCCTGCTGCTTAAAAGCTGTTCGCTTTCTTTTTTTGATGTCTTTAGATGCTATTTAGTCTATATTTTCTGTAATATCAAACAGAATAACAAAATGAAGGCTATTTGGGACTGTGTCCAAATAACAAAATGAAGGCTATTTGGGACTGTGTAACAGAATAGATCTTTAACCCCATCCCATGTTGATTTATAATAATAATAATAATAATAATAATAATAATAATAATAATAATAATGACGCCCATCCAACTGGGCTGTCCCAGCCATTCTGGGCAGCTTCCAACAAATTAATACATAATAAGACATCAAATGTTAAAACCTTCTCTATACAGGGCTGCTAAAAGTGTTCTAAAAGTCAAAGTTGTTTATTTCCTTGACATCTGGTAGAAGGGCATTCCAAAGGGCGGGCGCAACTACCAAGAAGGACCTTTCCAATAAGGGTCCTTTGCAAAATCCTCTTTATACATATTTTATATAATGACACCTTGTATTTATACCATGAGCTCATCATCTATTTTCTGTAACTCTTGTTCTCAATCATAGTAAAACCCTATCAGCAATTATTCGCACAGACAAGCTCAGGTAAGCTTCTGCCAGAGCAGAGAGTTCAATGACTGCCCATATACTACCAGGGCTCTTAACAACTTGGGTCCAGGATATTGTAATGACTGCCTGATCACTGAGGCTGTTAGGGGAGTCACTGTGGCTCAGACACACAGATCACATCCACCAAGAGCTCTGCATTCAGCATTGTGGGACCAATTATTTGGAACTTACTCATTCTTAGTTGAGATCAGATATAAATAAAATTAAATGGAGAGGGGGGTGTCTTATCCCACCCCTCCATCCTGGGTAAATTATTGTTGCTTTTAATTACTGCAATGAATGGATGAGAAGGAAAGGAAAAAGAGGGACCAACAGAATTCATAAGGCACATTTTGCCCGAAGACTGGAATGAATTATTTTGTGAAACCCATTTGAAAGCTTTTCATGAGTCTAATCTTCATGGTTTGGTCTGCCTTTCTGCATACACATCTCAGGCCATGACCATATCCATGCACTGAATCCATCTACAGCCTTCTGGCACTCTGCTCCCTTGAACTCACTGCATAGGGTCTTTAGTCAAACCACTTTGGTTGTAATGGCCTGCTGTCTTCCTCCTCCACTAAGTCTCCACGACCTGTACCTGCATTTTAAAACTTTTCCTTTTGAAGAGAGGAAGAACTGCAAATTAATACGCAATGTTGACGTCATCCCCTGTATTTTCTGTAACTCTTGGACAGTGCCAGATTACTAAAAAGGCACCCACACATTTTAGGTGCCCCACAACAATGGATCAAAGTACCATACTGATTTGATCTTGCACAAAAATTACAATCAAGCTTTATTAGTTTAATGTTACCCCATAAGAGCGCACACACGAGGGGTTCCCCAAGATTTCGACTGTCTAGGGGCCTCCACAGGGTTTAATCCAGCACTGCTCTTGAAAGACTTGTGTGTGCACGTAAATATGGAATAGAACAACCAGCATTACCATCACCCAGGAACTGCAGCTGAACAAGATTTCCCAATGTATGTTTACAATCATGATTGCTACTGCTTTTGTCTATCTGGGTATTTCCTAGGTTGTCAAGTTTATGTCAGTAAGTGCTAAGTAAGCAATCAATCATTATAACAGCTTTGCTTGCCCAGGGAGTCAATTAGCTCCTCTGATACCTTGCACTATCTTCAAGAGAGTTGCTGCCAGTCAGTATATAATAGACAATACTGAACTAGATGGACCATGAATAAAAAGGCCACCTCAGAGCATTATGTGAGCACAGTTTACATGGGAAAGGAACTGGTATCCCACCAGCTCATTTTTTTATTTAAAATATATATACCCCACTTTTACCACACCTGGGTCTTGTTCTGCTCCCTCCAGCATGTCTGCCCCTAGAATGTCCATGAGTTGGACATCATGCTCATTGTCTTGTTACAGTGCATTTATCTCACACCTTTCTTCAGTCATGGAACTCAAGGCAATGGACATGAGGTTCCCAAGCCATCTCTCATTCAGCCATTGACTAGATACAGCTCAGCTTTATTTAGCAAGATGGCTGCATCATGTGCTCTCAGGTTCAACACAAATGGAACACAATACATATAGGGCCTAGCTGAGCAATCTATGCAGCTGGTTATACACAAACGTGAAGACCTAAGAATATGACATGAGGGAGGTGGGTAATTGTGATCCCAACATATGTGTGAGACAGATCCGTATCTCATTGTGCCGAGCTGTCCAGAGCACAAAACCACTTCATCCCTGAAAGCAGACTGGAAATCTAATATCAGCTTGGCAGTATTTCAATTTACTAGGATAATAATCAGCTAACAGCTGAATTAGAAGCCAAATAGAGCAATAAATGATAATTACAAGCATCTTATATGATAGCAGTTTTACTAATAGGAAACAGTATGTACAATTAGTCAAATTCATAATCTCAAAACCCCAGAGGTTGGATATGCCTTTCCCCATACTTGTGTTGAGACATATTGGGATGACAATAGTGTAATCAGAGTAAGCAGG
This sequence comes from Lacerta agilis, assembly GCF_009819535.1. Taxonomy (NCBI): domain Eukaryota; kingdom Metazoa; phylum Chordata; class Lepidosauria; order Squamata; family Lacertidae; genus Lacerta; species Lacerta agilis. Next base: position 49,733,872 of record NC_046321.1, read on the forward strand.
TGTGCAAGAATCTCAGCCAAGTCCCTATTACAGCTCAAGTTGCTCATTTTTCTTTCTGCGCAAGCACAGACAAGCAAATCCATTTTCATTTTATTATTCCTTTTCCTGATTTCGTGTTTAATACAATGACAGGAATAGTGAACTGTTTTTCAGGGAAAGGGCCACATTCCCTCCAGGGCAGTTTTCTGGGGGCCACATGCCCATGACAGGCAGCACAATAAATTAGAGTGTTGCCTTTGTATAGGAGGCTAGTTCCTTCATGGACCCACACATTCCCCTGTTCACCTTCCATGCAAACATGCAAGAACTATTGTAATCGGAGTCCAAAGGCACATTCCAGCTGGGCAAAAACACTTGAGGACGGAGCAAGTCAGGTCTGGTGAGGGCAGTGTCCTGGATGGGGTGTGGCCTGGAGAGAAAGTCCGCAGGCATCTGCCTCCCGCCTGGCCTGAGCGTCACCATCCCTCTACTAAAACTACATGAGTGGGAGAATCTATGAGTTAAAACAGACAGCCATTCTAAATGTGAAGAAGCTGGTAAAAACAAATGGCTCAGAACGCAGCAAATGCATGCTCCAACCACTCCCAACACACTTAGAAATATCAATTGTTACTATAAGGAACTCAGAGGTGGATGAATACAGGTGACTGAGCTAGAATGCCAAGACAGCGAGTGAAACATTCCTGTTGCCCTCCTCCATGCTGATGAAACATAAAGAAGATATAAGGTCCAAAGTAGAGGAAACAACCATACCCTCAAACATTTCTCTGATGAAAACAGGGACATCCAGTTCAATACTACTACTACTACTACTAATAATAATAATAATAATAATAACAACAACAATAATAATAATATTTATACCCTGCCCATCTGATTGGGTTGCCCCAGCCACTCTGGGCAGCTTCCAACATATCTAAAAACATCACAAAACATTAAACATTGGGGGGGGGGGACTTCCCTATGCAGGACTGCCTTCAGATGTCTTCTAAAGGTTGTATAGTTCCTTATCTCAGGAGTCGCATAACTCCATACCCTCCAACATTCCTCCGATGAAAATAGGGACGTACTAAGGAAAAGTGGGACATTCCAGAATCAAATCAGAAACCGGGACGGCTTCTGTAAATCTGGGAATGTCCCTGGAAAAGAGGGACACTTGGAGGGTCTGACAAACCAATTAGCAATTGTACACATGTCTTGGTGGTTGTTTTGCAAAGTATATAGCAGGTGCATGGGCCCTATTGGGATTTGGACCTTGGCAGGAGGGAGGAGGCTTCTATTCCTTCCCCCTGCTGCAGTGCAGATTCAGAACAAGACCCCGGTGCCTGCTTATTTGCATTAAAAGAAAAGCACTTGTTTGGGCCCAGGAGTGAAAAGGTAGGAGGTGGTCAGTAAAAGGAAGGGGATGCCAGCAATAATGGCTTTGCTTCCGATGGGGAAGAGGAATGGATACCATGAAATCTGTGTGAAAGAGAAAGATGGTGTGTGTGTGTGTGTGTGTGTGTGTGTGTGTGTGTGTGATGTACCATGGATGTTTATGGGCCCAGTCTCCATGCAGTCAGTAGAAAATCTGAACCAAGCAAAGGCTGAATGGAGGTGGGCTCTCTTTCCACAACTGACAGCCCTACAGAAGGTAAGATTTCTGTTGGCACTTTCATAGTCTATTTGTATACAATTACACCTATGAAGACATCATCTCCTGCTGAGTGCATGGAGGTTTCCGTGAGCCCAGCCAGCAGGATGATATCACTCCCTCTATCCCCAAAACAGAGGTGGGGGAGATCCAAAGTTTTTTAAATAAAAAAGACCAGATAACAGAGGAATAGATAGCAATGGGTATCTATCTAACTTTATTAAATCAAACTAACAAAGGAAGCCCTTGGGAAACACAAAGTTGCTCCAGCGGTTTTGCTACAGAGAATCCTTCATCAAAGAAGCTTGGTACAAATTCGTATCTCAGTGCAGGCACCATCAAACGTAGATATTTGAATCCTTTTAATTTTAACCACCCTTCCTTTGATAATTCCATTGTCTCAAATTAGGATGGCCTCAGGCTTAATAGCATTCATCCTTAATTCCTATCTGCCATTGATTAAAGCTATATTTAAGAGAATTACTTGGCCTTCTATAAAATCATTACTTTTGTTTTTCTCGTAAAATATTGGTCAGATTATCATGTTCCAGAAATGTTAAAGACCTTTCTCTGAAAGCTGCTTCGTCAATAGCATGGATCGAATGGGATAAATCTATGTGCCAATATTTGCTTTATTTAGTAATAGTGGCTAAATGATCCGAGGGTTGGAGAGGGAGGGGGGAAAGGTCAAGCTAGCAACCTCTCGGGAAGTTTCATTTGCAAAAGAAACCTATCATTTCTCAAATACTCCTTGAATCGTTCTTCAATAAATGGAAGCTGGCGTTCTACCGGCTGCATTCATATCAGTGAAAAAGGAATGGGATGAAGAATATGGAGATCTAAGATGACTTGCTCATAAGGAGGTGAACCAAGGTGAGAAATGTGTCAACACATTCACAGGGGAATGTGAAGTGAGACAAATCATCTAATTTACTCCAGCAAATGATGTTGGCACAGCAGCCGAACTTTTGAGAACCAAGTAAAGGAGGGCCTGCCACAATGTCATAAATGCACATTTGAATTACATGTTATTCTTCCCACTGGTACTTATGATAATTTTGAATTTGCAATGTGATTACATGCTGGCACTGCACGGGGCCACAGGGCTAGTAGCTTATTAGATCTAGCAGTGTGGGGCTGACTGGTTGGGGCCAGAGCATGGTTAACCCCCTCTGCCGCGCACCAGGTTGCTCTTAAAAACTGCCCATGGCACCGATTTGTATGTGCTCTGGGGCAGGTCGAGGCTTAAAGGAACAGGTCTTACGGGTGTCTTAGGGGTAGGGACACAGCTCAGTTGGCAGAGCATCTGCCTTGCAGGCGGAAAATCCCAGGTGCAATCCTGGCCCGACTGCATTAGCTGCCAATTAGTTTCTGGGCACAATTCAAAGTGCTGGTGTTGTAAAGCCTTACATGGCAATACTGCAAGGACCTATACGAACCAACCCGGACCCTGAGATCATCATCTGAGGCCCTTCTTTGTGTGCCACCTTCATGAAACTTCCAGAGGGTGGCAACATGAGAACAGGCCTTTTCTGTGGTGGCTCCTCTGCCCAAAGAGGCTCACCTGGGAACATCATTACATGTCTTCAGGCAACAGATGAAAATATTCCTCTTTACCCAGGCCTTCAGCCATTGAACAATCTATGGCCTGTTAAATGTGGGAGGGGGACTGTTATTATGATTTTTATTAGTAGTAGTATGTTGCATGTTATGCGAGCCAGTGTGGTGCAGTGGTTAAGAGTGGTGGACTCGTAATCTGGTGAACCGGGTTCACTTCCCCGCTCCTCCACATGCAGCTGCTGGGCGACCTTGGGCTAGTCACACTTCTCTGGAGTCTCTCAGCCCCACTCACCTCACAGAGTGTTTGTTGTGGGGGAGGAAGGGAAAGGAGACTGTGAGCCACTTTGAGACCCCTTAGGGTAGTGATAAAGCGAGATATCAAATCCAAACTCCTCCTCTTCTCTTCTTTGTTATTATGCTGCATAAATTATGTACTTGCTGTTGTATGCTGCCCTGTGATCTTTGGATAAAGGGAGGTATATAAATGGAATTAATAAAATAATAATAATAATACTTCATTGTGTGAGGGGATGATCTCTGCTGCCTTGAAAGAGGCAGTGGCATGGCCGTTCCTACAGAAATCAGCCCTGGTCCCCTTAAACTGTAACAACTATCAACCAGTTGCAGATGGTGGAGGGGATTATGTGGCAGCTGCAAGCACCATTGGATGACAAATATTTAGATTCATTCCAATCTGGGTTCAGTCCTGGACATTGGGCTGAGCTGGCGTTTGGCTGCCTTGATGGATGACCTTTGAAGAGAGTGGGACAAGGGGGGGGTGTTGACCTTGCTCCTGCTTCTTGCTGCTTTTTCATGTTTTAAATAGTGTGTAGCTGTTTAGTAATGATTTAATTGTTTTATTTTCTTTGTAAAATTGAGATTTTATTTTATTTTTACAATCAAGTGGTGTATACATTTTATGAAATAAAGAAATAGGTAAATAATTCTAGAGTTACTGCACTGAAGGCTCTCTTCTGATTAATGAATGAAGCTTGGTTTATGGTATGGGCAGCCCCTGCCCTATGGACAAAAGGGAAAGTCTCTTCACCATGGATTTTTTTCAGGAATTTGGGTAGGAGGCATAAAATCAGCTTCAGATCTGTGATTCCTGATCCCATGTTCCTAGTTATATTTGACTGCCATTTTTTTCTTCAGAAACAAGCACAGAAAGCATTGTGAAGAGGATTCACATTTGCAGACTATTCAAACGTAGGACACCCAGTTTTTTAAACCATTCGTGATATTTTTCTGTCTCACCCTCTTTTTTATCCTCACACATCTTACATCTCCTGGTCCTCATCCCTTTGTACAATTCCCATTTTATTTTATTTTTGGTGTGGTTTTTCATTGTCTCCTCCTCGCACCATTTACTTTCTGCTACATCCACAGATCTATTTGATCTTCCAAGGGTGCTTCTGAGAGGTGATACCTTTTGTAGATAACTTTTTTTTAACTTAGCCTTTTTATCATTGCCCCTATAAGTTTTAATGATCAAATGTATAGATAGGTGTTGGATTTGCGCAGATTTTGACCTCCCCACCCCCCTGTACATACCAATATCTGTGCAAGTATTCCTAAATGACAAAAATATTGTAGACTAAACTGAGCTCATGAAGCCTGGGGCAATTTAGCTGAAAGTCAGCACAGGTTATTTTGTACTCATTAGAAGTCTAGGAGTTGTTGTTTGAAATAAGAATCACCCCAAGTTGGAGAGAAGACTTTCATTATATTGCCTCCTCTATAGATTATACTTTTCTGTTTATTTTTCTGTTGCATTTTGGAACGCTTTCCACCTTACCTCAACCTTAGGACAAGGATAGCCAAACTATTGTTGTCTATGCTCTGGAAACCTCTGGATTAGATTAAGGTAAAGGTAAAGGTAAAGGACCACTCATGTTATGAGCTCTTGTATTTACATTATAGAACATTTACTGCGTACCGGGATGCATCAACATGTCAGAAGAATGATGGCCTACTGCCTTTTATGTCTTTGGTACAGGGCTGGCACACCCATGAGGCAAGGTGGGTGGCTGCCTCAGGTGGCAGGAATCACATATCCGGCCTCCAAGGAATGTATTGCTGGCTGCTGCTAATACTACTGCAGTGACAACAACAGCTTCAGTATGCTCCTTGGAGACCACATCTGCCATCTCCTCGGCAGCCCCCCACCCATATCACCTCTACAACAGCCTCTCAGTGAATAGGGGGTGATGTTTGTCTCCTCCCACTCTTGTTCCTGAGGCAGATCTTTATTCCCCCCCCTTTTTCCTGATCTTCATTCACCCCTTCTTGCCTGGCCAGTGGGGGGGGGGGAACCATTTTGTGCTTCATCTCAGGTGCCCAAAAGTCTTGGGCCAGCCCTGCTTGGGTATAAGCACCAGGAAGCTGCCCATAAGGCTGCCTTTGTTTGAAACAAGTCCTCAGTGAGAAGAAAGAATGCCATAGACAAGCCCAAGGTTTTAATTTGCCATTTAAAGGAAAACAAGAGAACTGTAATTTTCAATAGAAGGAAGAGCAGCAGTTCCTGTTTTAGATTCAACTCATTTAAAAGGCTAATGTGCTGGCAGATCCAGTAAGGAAGAAAAAAGTAGACTGTAACAAAAAACCATATTTCTCTATTGTGCTTATTCTTTCACTTCCAAACCTTTAATACCCCGTTGACAATAGCGCATCTTGCAAGTTAAAATTATGAAATGTGTTCTGCTTGCTATATTGTGAGAAAGCACCATGATCATATCACTTCATTATCAATTCACACCCGCGATTAGCATGCTGATTTTATTATTGTCCTTCACTACTGAGAATAGAAGAATCCTGTATAATTGCTATCTCTCAGGCAGCTAACCACTGCAGATTTCCTAATGCCTGTGGCATTTTATTGTATGGGTAGGCCACAATACAACAGAAGCTTCAACATGCATGAACCCAGCTTCAATGGATTGTGGTCATAATGTGCAGGAGTTTTTAACCTAAGGGTGTTAATTATATATTACAAACTGCACTGTAAAAGCATAGGTGAACTGAAAAACTCCAAACCAAAATCCCCAAACATAATGAACTGAAAGGGACTAAAAAGACAGCATGTTCAAACCCGTGCAGGATGGTGGGCCCCACCCACTCACCAGTCTACCATAGCTGGATATATGTAATTCAAACTATAATGTGCCACCCAGCAGCCCACCTCCTAGATAAGTAAGGTTGGTAGCCATGAAGGGTCCCATGGTGGCCCCAAGGCTATGAAATTATTTTCCATTATATCAAATTACTGCATATGCAGGCATTTCAGAAGGCCCAGATTCCCCTCCCCCAGTTGACCTTCCATATGTGATATTTATGATGGTCTAACGGAATTATGTTCTCTCCAGCTTTATAAAATGTGTGTTGTGTTTTTGAGTTAGGCAATAGTTTTAAGTTTTCACATTTTGTATTATTGCTCTCATTATATATATAAAATATTATTATATTATATTATATTATATTATATTATATTATATTATATTATATTATATTATATTATATTAATTAACTCAAGGATATGAAGGCAGCCAAATCTCAGTAACAAACTTCAGGAAATATTGCTACATCACCCAAATTCATGTCTGTATTCTGCTGTTCCACCAAGGGACACAAGACAGTTCAGACCATCCGGAACCAGAACATATCAGGGGTGGGGGATATCTCAGGCATTCCAGGACTCTGTTTGGCCCTGAAAATCTCCCCAGGTCACACGGCTCACTGGCTCAGTTCTGCATCCCAGGAACGTTTGCCTGACTGGGATGCATCATCCATGACTGGAATGTGTGTCATGGAACTCTGATCGTGCTTCTCGCTTGTCTGGATGGAAGATGGGGTTGGTGTCATTGGGTGTAGAAACCAGCCTACTGCACAAAGGCACATTTAATGTTTGTTGTTCATCTGCTTTGGCTTTGCCTCATGCGCCATTGGCATGTGACCCCTGGAAGGCTGAGACAAAGGGAATGTAGCTCTCTGCATGAAAAATCTTCCCCACTGCTTCACCTGCCCTTGAGGTCTGCTTTGTGTCAACTTTCTGCCTGAAGCATGGAAGGTGGGCACAGCAAATGGGGCCTTTTCTGTGGCTGTGCTGAGACAATGGAGTACAGATAAATCTATTCCACCTCACGGGGCCTCAGTATGCACCAAGTTTCATGACCCAAACACCCATGCACATAATGTCACATTATGATTGAGGACACATGGATTAGTTTTCCCACACAAACTTGAAATAAATACATTATTGCTTCCCCAACAATCTCACTAAAGTTTTTCCCCCCCTGCAGATTGCCACTCTCAGTTCCTTGGCTCTCATCTTGGTCTTTCACTTGAACTGCTGCATTTTTCTCCTAATACAACTCAGTATTGGGAGAACAACAGTATGTGGATACATAGGTTTTAATTTGAAGGCAATGTAGAAATAATTAAGAAGCCACCTTGATATAGTTTGCAGTGTGATGTATATCTTATTATCTTCAGTTGGGTCATGACCATGAGAAGGATCCTGGCTTACATATCAAATAGGGTGCTTGTCCTGAACCCCCTGGCCTACCTGGCAGCAAGTCAGCATGTCAACTTCCCAGACCAGGATCAATCCACATGTCCAAAATCAAAGCACTGTCCCACAGAGATGCTGCCGTATCCTTGGATATGCCAAGCTGAGGTCCAGCAACAAGGGCAGTTGAGCAATCACAGCAGCTCAACTCTGCTCCCCTTTTGTACTTTGCCTGCTAATTGCAGCATCTGGGCTTGAAGAGGCAGGTGACCCTCACCTGTTCTGAGCCTACTCCAGCTCAGGAATCACACGCCTCCTCCCTGAGCTAGTGAGACCCACCTGGCCAGCTAGGGAGCTGGGCTGTGGGCCCTTGCCTGCCTCAGCCTCAGCCTCCTAGAGCACCACTCCCACTTCTCCCTATGACTCAGAGTCTGCCATGTCCATGGAGACAGGGGTCCCTCTGGCTCTGGTGATAGGTCCTACTGCTCTGAGTCCTGTGCACTGACCCCCCATCCCCTCGTCATCCTCCATCACAACTTCCTACACCCACCTCTCCTCCCCCATCCTCAGCTTGCCCCAGTGTGTCCCAGTCCCGGCTACATCCCCCGCTGGGATTCTCTTCCTCCTCCCCATTGTCCTGCCAGTTCATGACAGTGCTTATTTATCTGATATAACAACTACCACAGTCTACCACAACATCCTTGGGGGAGCATTTGCATTCTGTTCTCCAGAAACTATGGTATGATCAGTGCCAATAGGAAGAGGATAAATAATAAAGCAGCATTTTTATACATTTATAATTTGAGAATTAAGAATGAAAGTGTCAGGAAGCTGAGGCATTGATCTCCACAGATGCAGTTTTGATTCTATTGAAGTCAATAGCAAAAGTCCCATTGATTTTAATTAAGCAAGATTGCAGTCCACGTCATGACAGTGATCAAGGACCATTACTTTGATGCTTAACAGCGAGCAAACATACATGGTGCATACTAAAAGGTTTGGATTATAAACTCTGAAATATGTTTCGCAAGATCTATTGATATTAAGACTTGCTACATATACTGTTATGCATCTTTCTGGCTGCAATCCTGCACATGTTTACATGATGCCCACTCAATGAGATTTATTTTTATGTAGATATGCATAGGACCATGCTGTAAGAGAACACTTTTTAAGAACATCATCATGAAATAACAAATACGAATAGAAATAATATGCCCCTGTTTGCTAGTTAAATAAGGAATTACTGTTTAAAGACACAACCAAAAAATATGTGTCTGCGGAATTTAAATTCTAAGAAGCATTAACAATTTTAAGTAACAATGTATCCCTGTATTAATAATCTATTCAACTTGTTCGCAATTTTTTACTTTGGATGCAGATAAAATCTGGATGACAGGAAAGAGAAAATGGACATTTAACTGCATTTTAAGGGAAAGAGCACATTGTTTACACATCACGAAAGTGTAGTCTAGAACAATCAGTTTTTAACTGAAGCAGAAAACACTGGATGATTTCAGCTTCTTTGTATGTTAGTTTTTGGCAAGAAGCATCTGTAGACATTTCTAGATAAAGAACGTCACAGGTGCTTAGTTCCATGATTTCTTTACGGTTCTAATTAAAGTCATTAATGAAATGTTGGTATTGTCGAGCCTGACACTTCGTCTGAGGCAAAGAACAGGGAGATCATAGTATACAACATCTGGTTCCAATTTCCAGCCAACTGTCTAAACATTTGGAGCAGCTGCAAATATACACACGTTCAGATTTCCTCCCTCACATTCTATAATCCGAAGTGAAACGTAAACTGAAGAGGACAGAAGTGGAAACAGAAAGCCTCCTCTTTGTTGCTGTTCCTTAGGGCTTACAAGGACTACCACTGTACCCAAGCACTGAAGACCTTAGGTTTGCTATTTTGTGTGTGTTATATTCCAGTTTCCTACAAGCATCTGTTTGTAAAAGTCCCCATGAGGTCCCCAGATGCAGGCCAGGGACATTGCCGCTGTGACTAAATTAGCCACACCATACAGCTTCAAGAAATGCTTTTTGGGGGCAAAATTATTTTATCTATTCAGTTATAAACACATTCCTATATTGTTGGCGCATGCAAAATAGTGAGGCAGTACACAATGGTATATATAAATACGGTAAAGCTTAAAATAGCATTAAAAGAATGCAAAATAACCATTAAAAGTACTGTTTACCTGCACTCAGAGCATCAATCCATGTTTCAGGTAAACAGTAGCTCTGGGCTCACCTTCAACCTGTGCATCTGATTAAGTGGAAGGTGAAGAGTTTCCTACTGTCAAGTCCTGCCCTGATCTCTGCATGTCCAGTGAAAGAGCCTATCTGCGCAGATCCTGTTCCACAGAAGCAGGAACCCAGGTTGCAGCTACAGGCCTACAAATCCATTTCATAACTTCTATTGACTGCACAAAGGCTTGGGGGTGCCATCTCACTCTGACCTTTCATGTCCCGTGAACATGTGCTTTGAAGGGGAGAACAGGCTTAGCTCAGCAGCAGCAGCCCCTCACTGTGGGGAGGAATTTTAGAATCCTAGAACTGTCGAGTTGGAAGGGTCCCAAGGGTCATCTAGCCCAACCCCCTGCAATGCAGGAATCTCAGCTAAAGCATCCATGACAGGTGATCATCCACAACTGTGCTACCTCAGAAGAAGGTAGCATCATATGATGCATCAAACACAGTGAGCTCTAGCCCACAAAACTTTGTGCCACAATATAATGGTTAGGGTTAAACGTGCCATAGAACTATTGGCATATATCATTTAGTTCCCATGAGCTGTATCACCATCAAGTCCCTTCCCCTCTCACTTGCATAGTTTTCAGAGCCTTTCAGACTTTCCATGAACTTCTACGTTTTTGGTCCAGAGTCTGTACAATATTGTTTTTGAGGATGATGCCCTTTATCCATGGACCTGGGAATAAGCCCTACTGAGTTCAGTGGAACCCCTTCCTGATAGACATATAGTGTGTGTGTGTGTGTGTGTGTGTGTGTGTGTACACACACACACACAGCTGTAGTAATCTAGGTAAAAGGTAAAGGACCCCTGGATGGTTAAGTCCAGTCAAAGGCGACTGTGGGGTTGCTGCGCTCATCTCGCTTTCAGGCCTTGGGAGCTGGCATTTGTCCACAGACAGCTTTCTGGGTCATGTGGCCAGCATGACTAAACCATTTCTGGTGCAACAGGACACCGTGACGGAAACCAGAGCACACGGAAACACTGTTTTCCTTTCCACCATAGCGGTACCTATTTATCTACTTGCACTGATGTGCTTTCAAACTGCTTATTGTGCAGGAAGGCTCCCTCTTTGTAGGTCCATAGAGTTCTGCATTCTTTCTTTACATATACCTGTAGATGGGAACAGTGCTAGAAACAGTAGCCATTTTACAGGTACTGAAAATTCGGCTGTTATGTTTACAGGGACAAAGTTGCCCTTCTGCCTAGAAAGACACAGAGGATAAGCCAGAACTTATTTTATTCAATGGCCTTCAGGTAATAAAATCTGGATCTTCCCCCCCCCCCCCCGGAAGACTAGTCAAAAGAATTTCACTTTCAAAATTCACTTTCACAGTAGTCTTTTTAAAAAAAGAAAACCCACCCCAAAGATGCTTGCTGTTCCTTGGCAAAGGTTAAAAACAGAAATCCATTGACAGTGCAGCAAAAGAGCATATATGAACACCTTTGGAGTGCTTGTTAAAAAATTCTTCACTTAAATCCTCTCCTATAATTTTCTGTCAAAATCATCCCACTAGCAGTAGTAACTATAAGGATTCGTGAATTTTTTTTCCTCTCCTCCTGACCTTTATCCTGTCAAATCAGACCTATATTTGCTGAACATCCTTTGAATTTGTGCACTTCTGACCAGGGAACTTAAGAGAAATGCGGAACACTTTGCAGTCAGAAATGCTGCTTAACCTAGGAGGGTTTTTGCACTTTTTAGACTTAACTACTATTTGCTACTCTATTCCACCTTCAAGAAGCAGCATCTTGAAAGAAATCATTTGGGCACAATCTAATACTGATCATTATTAAGGAGTAACTTAGCCTCTGTCTGCCTCTCTTTTCATTTTAAAAAAGACAAACTCTTCGTGAAGCTGAACTTTGTTCTGAGACCCAGCAGCATTAACATCACTTTCTTTTACCTCCTCCCTCACTTCCCCTAAGTGAAATACACACACACACACACACACACACACACACACACACACTACAAAGCAGTAAAACACATCAGAACGTAGATCTTTAAAGAAACCAGTTTTATCAGCTACAAAGGGGAAGAAGGCATTCTCTTCCTAAATACCACCTCTGCATCCCATAACCTCTCAGTATTGAGTGAATTGATCGCTCATTAAGCCGGGTGACTTCTCGCTCTATCAGCATGGTTTTATAGTTTAATGTTAGTATATCAACCAAGTGTTCTTCTGACATTAATTCACAAAGGAAACTTTGGAAGCATTGCTTTGAAGACAATTTCCCCTCACCTTTTTAATACACGCAGAGGACCCAATCCTGCTTTCATTAAGATCAATGGCACACTTCCTATTGACTTTTGTGAGAGCATCGTGGCAGTGCTCACACTGAGCTTTTTATTTCGTGCCATTGCTGTGGGGAAATTCTACAGAACAAAGGGAGTGCTTTTCCATTTATGTATTCTAAAATGTCTAATTGAGACTACATATGATATGATCTAGTAGCAGGTCTAAGATCAGCGTGGCCCAGGGACAGGGCACCACCAGAAGTGGCTCCACAGTTGTGGAATCGCATCCCTCCAAAACTCATCTGTGCTTCCTCTCTCCAGTCATTCATTTGCTCCCTTAATGTGTTAACAGCAGGGCGTGTTGTTGTTTTTTTTAAGGAGGAACTGGGGGGGGGATGAGTTCCCTGACCTTTTTTAAATCAAATAATTCATTTTTTTACTGGTGCGGGGGAGGGGCTGGAATGGATATACATTTGCCTGAGCCAAAAATCCACCTTTATCTGTCATCAAGAAAGTTGTGCCCATTTCTCTGCTTTAAACAGAAGCTCAGCACTTTAAAATAAAAAAAATAAAAATAAAAATCCTACCAAGCCTTTTCTTACTTTTATTTTTCTACCTCCCTGTATTGACTTTACCTGATGCTTTTTAAATATGCTTTTTTGTCAGTTGTTTTTAACTGTTTTTATTGTAAGTTTCTTTGTAAAGGCTTTCCCTAAAAGGCAAGGTAGAAAGTTATTGAACAAATGAATAAAAAATACTGCAAATAAACAATTAAATAAATAAATAAAGTTCCCCAGAATCTCTTATACCTGAGCCTCTGAAAAAGGAGGAAAGCAGAAATGACCCCCCCACACACTTTTTGGTGGTGTCAAGAAGGAGGAGAGATTGGCACAAAGAGATAAAACAGTATCAGCCTGTCAACTCAGTCTTTCTTCCCTTTCCCTCAAGCTCTACTATGAATTCAGACAAAAGGGATGGTATTTCTGCAAAACAAAACAAAACCGAAAAGCAGGGAAAAAAACCCAGAGCGAGTGTACCCTCCTTCTCTGGGTAGTAGGTCCAGTCTTGCTCTTTTTAGGGTCTCCTTTGTAATGAGGTGAATGTGGGGGTGAGAGGGTGCACTAAGTTGGCATTAAAATAAATAAATAAATCATTTCATCCATTTTCTGGGCAAGTCCATCGAAAGCAGTGTACAATTCAAAAACCCACAATGGGTGAACAATAAATAGTCAATAATGTAGCCTGTATAATAATGTAGCACATTGCAAATAATAACAATGTAGCACATTGCAGCATGCCCCAGAATGGCTGGGACAACCCAGTCAGATGGGCAGGGCACAAATAAATGGTTGTTGTTGTTGCTGCTGCTGCTGCTGTTATTATTATTATTCCAATATGGACACGACTAGGGTATGAATTAATAAGGCAAGGTCAGACTTCTCTAGATAATGCTGCAGTTGGGATACCAGCAAAACCAGGCATAGGCAAACTTGGCCCTCCAGATGTTTTGAGACTACAATTCCCACCATCCCTGACCACTGGTCCTGTTAGTTAGGGGTGATGGGAGTTGTAGTCCCAAAACATCTGGAGGGCCGAGTTTGCCTATGCCTGAGCAAAACTGATAAATGGTAAAGGGCATTTCCAGCAGTTCATGCTACCTGGGCTTTCACAACCAACAGCAAACCTAGGAGCACTTCTATAACTGGTGATCTCACAGCCCACTATAGCTCTGTCTTGCTCGAATTTTATTTCATCCCAGAAATGCCTCCAGGTTTTGGTTCAGAGGCTCAACATTCTCCCTGGGACCACAAGGTGGAAACAATTATGCTCCGTAATGGATCAGGAGCCCATAATACCAACTAATGTTCCCATCACCTGGTTACACAGGAGCATAGAAAGCTTCCTTACAACGAGTCAGACCGTAGGTTCATCTAGCTCCAGAGGACTAGAGGGATCCCTCTCTCCCTCAGCCCAACCCTGGAGATGCCTAGAGATGAACCTGGGATCTCTTGCATGCAAAGCGGATGCTCTTATTGCTGAGCTAATGACTCAATCAGTGAGCCACCACGACCCTTTCCTGCACTCCAGTATTTCCCAGTGACAAACCAGAAAAGGAATACTAAGATCAAAGAAAGCTTAATGAAAAAATTAACACACAGTGTGAGGCAGCTGTGAAAAGGCGAAGTCCATGTTAGGCCTCATTATAAACAGGGTCTAAAACAAAACTGCCAATATCATAATTTCTTTATACAACTCTATGGGGCTGCATAAATGCTGTGACTTGAAATACTGTATTACTGTGCACAGTTCGGTTCACTGCCTCTCCGAAAGGATATTGTAGAGCAGCAAAAGATACGGAAAATGGCAACAGAATTGATTAGGGGTCTGGAGCAACTTGCCTTGTGATGAAAAGTTTGCAACATTTGGGTGTTTCCTGTTTAAAAGAAAGATGGCGGACCTGGTGCAGATAGTTTCTCTTTTCTCCCATAATAATAGAACCCAGGTTCATCCCACAAGGCTGAATAGTGAAAGGTTTTCCACACAGCACATAGTTAAACTATGGTATTTGCAACCACAAGATGCGATGATGGTCACCAAATTGGAGGGCAATAAGAGGTGATCAGACAAATTCATGGGCAAGGCTGCCAATGGCTGCTAGTCATGATAGTTATATATACTACTTCCAGGACCAGAGATAGCACACATCTGAAAACCAGTCACTGGGGAACAACAGTGAGAACTGGATTGTGCTGTTATATCCACCTTGTGGGTTTTCTAGAAGCTTCACAAGGGCATCTGGCCACTGTTGAAAACAGGATGCTGGACTAGATGTGCATTTTCACTCATCTAGCTAGGCTCTTATTATGCTCATTAATACCTCCGCCTTCTAGGTCGTGCTTCTATTTGTTGTCCCGCAAGGTTTCTAACAGATGGTTTTGTAAATGTGAAAATGGTGCTAATGATACTAGTATTAAAAATCATTTCAGAGACTTTTATCTATGAGGTAAGTATCATGGTATAAAGAGCACATTAAGCTGTCTTCACACCTCGCTTCAGCAAGCTGTGCTTAAACCTATGTGTTAAGTGGCCTTGACTAATCAAAGTAATTGAGCCAACCAAATCACAATAAAGGTGGAGCAGCATGGAATCTTCATGAACTCTTCGAGTTGCTGGAGACATTAGTGCAACCTTACCCAACCTGGTGCACCCCATATATTTTGGACATCACCCTTGACCACTGACCATGCTGTATGGGACCAATAAGAGCTGTAGTCCAAAACTCATGAAGGGTCCCCTGTTTAGGAAAGCTGCATTACTGAAGCTGGCACTTCTGTGTAAATAAGTGGTCACGAGGGCTCATCTAAGCAAGCAAACAATGTAACTTGTGAGAATGGGACTCATATGAGGTTGCAGTAGGTTCTTACACGATCAAAAATCATGCAGCAACTTGGCCAGTGGGATAAAGAGGCCAGTGCCTTAAAAATGGCTACCAGGAATACAATGATTGAGACTAGCCAGCATCACACTCTTGGCAGAAGGAACTTAGGTGCTGTTTTAGAGGCTATTTCCATAGCAACACACTCTTTAGCTTTACACAGCAAATTGCAGTGAGAGTTAATGCTGAACCTTCCATTAACTCCTAGCTCCTGGTTTTTGTTCTCATTGAAACAGGAAACGTATAGCTCTCTTAAGAAGCATCAAAACTGTAAAAAGAGCTGTGCGTTGGAAGTCACTAGGTCCACAGCTATATTAGGGAAAATAACAAAATTAGGCATGGGATAGAGAAAGTGGATAGAATTGTTTCACTTCTGGCCACCCAATGGAATTGATTAGTAGCAGATCCAAGGCACTGTGAGAAAGGACACCCAAACTTCAAACTTAATCCACAACATTTGTTGCCATGAGACATGAAAGCGGCCACTGGCTAGATAGTTCAGACCACAGATGGGGACTTCATGGCCCTCCAGCCAGAATATCAGTCAGGAGTTTCTCCCAGCTAAAGCAGATGCTTTACCACAGCACTTTGGTCCTTCATATGTCATGTGTTGGAAGAATACTTTCTTGATGATATTGGTCTGATGTGAAGCAAAAACAAATAAAGGGTGTCTGAATGTCTCTGTTAATTCCTTCAATTTTTTTAAAAAAGTGTCACACCTGGGGTCAGTATATGTTTAACAATGTTTAGCAATAAAGGTGTGTGTGTGTGTGTGTGTGTGTTTTTAACTGTTTGGAGGAGGAGAGTTTGTGATAGAATTGTGTCTACTGACCCTCCTCCCAACTGTCTTGAGCTCAGCATGAGATCAGAGTAGATCCTATGGGATCTTTGCCATTGAGAACCCCACATAGAAAGTTCCCAGTCATGGATACACACTACACAGAGGTTCATGCCTCCTACTGAATGTGCAGAGACTGTGGGGAGAGGGAGCAGGCAGACTTTCACTTCCTGTATTACTCACCAACCAACCAACCAACCAACTAACTAACTAACTAGCACACTCTCTCTCTCTCTATATATATATATATAATGTGTAATATAATATACTGGTATATAATATGTGGTATGAGCCATATTGATGCATTCCAAATAATATGTGAAGGCATATACTGGAGAGGGGACATGCTTTAGTCCCAACACAGCTGCCATCAGGCACATCTAACCCACCCCCAACTTTCTTACATTCAATGTTTTGCTTTTTCAGAGATGGTGCTGTTTTTACTCAAATAACTAATTCTTGCTTGCCACATGCTTTGCGGAAAATCCTTTCACCAGCAATCAAATTGTCCTCCCTTACAGCCACTGCTAATGACTCATCACATGCTTTCTATTAATTTTTCAAGTGAGAGCCTCCCAACTTCTGACATTCATTCAGGGACTACATATATGCCTTACATTTAATTTGCTATGTTCCTTTTAATGTGCTAATGAAAGCATTTTGACTGATGTGTGCAAGCAATTTCCTTTTCCCTTTTTGGACAAACTGATCTAGTGTTCATTTTTGTTATTCCTCGGTTTAAATCTCAATTAAAGCATTCAACTGAGTAAAAAGTAGTGTAGTGCTTGCATGATTATTTACTACGTACTTCCTCTAAAATGGAGAAAATTCAGATACAATTGTGAGCATTCTGTCTGCTGATCTGGATGGCTCCAGTTCTAGATTGCATTTGAATGCCACAAGAACTAGCATAGTAAAAACATTTTCCTGGTAGTACATTACCCTTTTCATGTCTCCGATCTGTTGTTTTACATGTAAGCAGGCCCAGCATCAGCACAGAGCATACACAGTCCAATGCCGGAGTCCAGAAACCCCCCACTGCTGATTCAGGGTGTGCCTCAGCTGACAAAAAGACTGGCCATAGTCGTACCATTAGTACCACAGCCAATAAATCCTCCACATTTGATTTATTTTTTTCTCTCTCTATCACAAAAGAAACCCGTAAAAAGGGTAGCAAAAACCCAAGTGCCATGTGACCAATGTCACCTGGGGAACTGGGCCTGGAATCAGTGGGACGCAGGAACCATCCTTTTACTCCCTTATAGTCCCAACTGCATCTTCTTCCTCCCTTAGTTTGGTCCCTTGGACCAACTGCACCGAAATGGTGCTGCTTGACTTACTACATTAGCCCTCCTCCCAACAATGGATTGTATTAGCAATGGTTTCTGGAGAGGGCCCAGGGGCTGGGAGATGACTATAATAATTTGTCCAACTTTACTGCAGCACTCCTTGCACAGGTGTGATGGATTGCCCAGACTACAAGTTTATTTGGGGCATGTTTATATTCCCCCTCCCCACCCCTGCACTACAAACATTTCACTGGAGGAGCACCTCTTTTAAAAAGTGCTGCTGTCATTACAGGGCGCTCTAACATTTGCTTTTATGTTTTCCGGTACACATGATTTACTGCATGTGCTGTGCTACAAACAGTGCAGTTTCTTAAATGATCTGCTGCCTGGTGGCTCAGAAAAGAAGGCCAGGTTGTTGTTTTTTAGCTTTCTCAGAAATGGAGGCTCCCGGCAGTATTTGAAATCCTAAACTCCGATGAATGACCGATATACGAATGATATATTTAAAATGCATGCATGAGATGGGGTGAGGAAACGGGCTGAGGTTCCTTTGTGGGGTTTTTTTTTTTTTTTTTTTTTTTGCATTAGCATTCCACAGTATTGCAGCAGCCTAAGAGAAGACATAAGTTGAGAATGACAGCAAAAGGAGAGAAAATGAGACCACCAAGAGTAGGATATGGGAGGGGTGCAGGGAATACTGAACTGTGATCTGTTATAACTGTAGTTGTATAATCTGTAGTTGATACTGACTGCATTATAATATTATGTGGACATATCAACAATAAAGGTGAACAAATGCAATAAGCACTGAGATATGGATAACATTTGTATTCAGACGAAAAGCAGGTAGTCAGACAAATATAATTGTGTTTGCGTATCTTGATTTTAACAGGTACCTTGGGCTACTCCTAGTTGTCTTCCGCAAGCATGCAGTTCACAGCAACATCTGGGTGACAACAGGTATGCGAATGCAATTTAAGGAACTAGGAAACAAATCCCTGCAGATCAGACTTCACTTGTGCTGTCCAATCTGTCTGCCTTTTACATACATGCACACTTCTCAATGAGGGACTTGCCTCATTATTTCCAGAAAAACAGAGCAGGAACACCAGAAGATGGAAAAGGGATAACTTTAGATATGAAATATAAACATACATTTAATGAAGGCCAGTAAGGTAAAGGGTAAAGGGACCCCTGACAGTTAAGTCCAGTTAAGGCCGAGGGAGCCGGCGTTTATCCGCTCCACAGTTTTTCCGTGTCATGTGGCCAGCATGACTAAGCCGCTTCTGGCGCAACAGAACACCAACACCAGAGCAGTGCATGGAAACGCTGTTTACCTTCCTGCCGGAGCAGTACCTATTAATCCACTTGCACTTTTGGGCGTGCTTTCGAACTGCTAGGTTTGCAGGAGCTGGGACCGAGCAACAGGAGCTCACCCCGTTGAGGGGATTCGAACCACCAACCTTTCGATCGGCAAGCCCAAGGCTCAGTGGTTTAGACCACAGCCAGTAGGATGATGCAAATGGTCATAACAGTCATCACAAGAAAGGATTTTGCATCCCAGCATCACCGGTTAGATGACAAAGAGCTAGATGCACCTAAAAACATTAACAGCACAACCTTATCCATGTTTAACCAGAAGTAAATCCAACTATGTTAAATACACCTTATTCCTAGGCAAGTGTGCATTAATCTGTAACGCTGTAATATATACCTGAAAGTAAATCCCATTGAACTCAATTGGTCTTGCTTCCCAGTTAGGCATAGTATTGCACTGCGGTACTTGTTTTCGCTTTATTAAAAAGCACTACTGGTTTTATAGGAAAAACAGTCCCCTAGCACATTTCTTAGATAATTTTTATGGTATTAAAGGTTAATAGACACGTGAATTGAGCCACAGTTATAGTTGCCATGGGAACCGTAATTCTAAATTTTATTACTTATGTACATAATTTGTTAAATATAATGATCTATTAACATATTTTTTATAGAATGTACTGTTTTTCTCCATCTGCTGGAGTGCATGGACGGGCTTCTTTTTAACATTTGGACTACAAATAATAATTATTATTAAAAGGATAATTTTTAATATCTGCACACAGCCCATTTATTTGGTGTTTTTGTAACTAGTATATAATGAAAAATGTATAAAGGGGAAAGGGACTAGATTAACAGCAAAAGAAGGTAAGACAGCAACTGTTCCAGTGCTACAGTGTGAATTATTTTAGGTACCACAAAAACATCTCATGTAAACACAACTGAAGGATGTAACATGTTTCTTGTACAGATCAGATAAGCATGAACGTAGAAATTGCTTTCTGTGTTGTGCAGCGGGAGTACGAAATGTTTTGTGCAAATAAGGAAGGAGCTGAAATGTAGGATTCCACATAAGAGAGAGGTTACAGTACACTTACAATGGATTAAGTATCTAATTTTATTTTATTTTTAAGGTAAAGGACCCCTGGATGGTTAAGCCCAGTCAAAT
Organism: Lacerta agilis; assembly: GCF_009819535.1. Lineage (NCBI taxonomy): Eukaryota > Metazoa > Chordata > Lepidosauria > Squamata > Lacertidae > Lacerta > Lacerta agilis. The sequence goes on from NC_046321.1 coordinate 49,754,119, forward strand.
GTGACTATGGGGTTGCGGCGTTCATCTTGCTTTTCAGGCCGAGGGAGCCAGCATTTGTCCACAGAAAGCTTTCCAGTTCATGTGGCCAGCATGACTAAACCGCTTCTGGTGCAACAGAACACTGTGACAGAAACTAGAGTGCACAGAAACACTGTTTCTTTTCCCGCCGCAGCGATACCTATTTATCTACTCGCACTGGTGTGCTTTTGAACTGCTAGGTTGGCAGACTGCTGACCTTCTGATCAGCAAGGCCAAGAGGCTCAGCGGTTTAGACCACAGCACCACCCACGTTAAGTATCTATGCCAGGGTGGTCCAACATGTGGCACTCTGTGCCTTCTTTGACGAACCCTCCGGCCTTGCACTGCCTTCTCAAAGCCAGTTAAGTGGAAGCCAGGCTTTGGGAAGGAGGCGTGAGGGCTCTGATGGAGCCCTTGAGTCTTCAGTCTGCTTCCCAAAGCCTAGTTAGCACTTTCCCAGCTTTGGGAAGAAGGTGGAGATGGCTCTAGGAGGTAGTTGAGATGTTTATCATGGTCTTTTCTGCACACGCCTGTTAATCTGAGCAAATACTGCATTCTTAAGTTTAAGTCAATATATTTTTATAAACACCTTTTTTCTTTTTGAAGTTTTACAAATATGGGGAAGAAATAACTTTTAAGTCACAAGAGAGATACCGTAACTATAGAAAACTTAAACCGAAGCATTGTTGGTGTACCACTGAAGAGAAACGTGAGCAGCACTATTCCAGCTCTGAACAAAACTGAAAGAACAGCAAAAAAACACATTTTGGCAGGAGTCCAGAAAATGCAGACAAAGAGATCCAAATGAGGACCATTATTAGAATTCCTAACCAACAAAAATTGTTTTATAATTTACAAGATGAAAAGCAGCTCTTGTGGATCATTTAGCAAACTGAATAAAGGGAGCCCAGCTTTTCATTACCGCTAATATGCCTTGCGACACCAGAAGATGGCTGCCAAGTCCGACATTTTCAACAGCTTTTTTTTAAAATAGAGCTGTGGCATTTGTTGCTGCCTAACAATACTTCATCTAGCTTGTATCATTTTATAACACCATAAATCTTTATTTAAATAACTGTTCCAATGTGAAGGAACAATATATTAATTGTTATTAAAATCAGATTAAAGATCCTCTGAAGATAGATCAGCTTCAAACTTTATTAGATTCATTTATGCCATATAATAACCATTATAGGATGTGCCAGATAAAAACAATCAATGAGCCAGATATACTGCACAAGTTTATTCTATTTTCATGCAACAGTTACTTGGAATGATGCATAGCTAGTTCTCTCCCATTTCCTGGTACGTTTACTCCTAGGACCAACAAGATGAGATGCAACAACTTTTAATCATTTAAACCAGAAATCTATCTGGGTTGGGGGGGGGCACTTGGCTTGGCTCCACACCCTTCCTTCTCTTCAAAACGAACATTCAAGAAGCAGCAATAAGGTGTCTCTCTATAGGCCTTCATTCTGCCTGAAAGCCTGACCAATCAAAGTACCAAGATGGATGATAATATGCAGTTTCTCACAGCCTCTGGAGTCTTCATAAGACCCAGAAGCTCAAACTACATTACCAATAGGTCTTAAAAGCTCAAGGAGCAGTGCCACAGCCTCAGGCAGAGCAATCCAGCATAACTTCTGCCTGGAGAGATTATGCTGGTGTTCAGGAGCAGGGATACTGCTGGCTGAGAGGGAATGAGTCTGGCAGAGAGACAACAAGCCTTAAAAACAGTTTGACTTACTCCACCCTTTGTCTGGGAAATCCCGGTAACTTTTCTCCACCCCGGCACCCTACCAGAATGCCCAGATGCAGCCAGGACAGAGGACTAACGCTGGCATATGTCTGAAATGAGGGCCTGGCTCAACTGGGTCAGCCAGAGATATATCTATTTCAAACTCAACTCATCCTGGCAGATATTAGTTTTGGATTGCTTCCTTTCTGTGCCAACAGTGTTATGTAGGTTTTGGTATCGGTGTTGGTGTTTAAATGTGTTACCTGTGGATTTCAGCAACAATTCCCTGTGGTTAGCAACAGACAAGAGCTTATTTGAGGAACAATGAAAATGAATTCACAATATGTTGAAGCCTGGGATGAATGCAATCAGAACTAGTTGCTCCAACCAAGCGAATCTCCCCTGCTCTTTTCTCATTCCCAACTGTCACCTGACTAAATCCCCACTTGTCAACTGTCATTCCATGATCCCATCGGCTCCCCCTCCCACTTACTTCACCATTCCATATGCCAAGTGATCTTCCCTTCCTTCCCTCTAAACAGAATCCTCAAACATGGTTCTTTTCAGCAGTTTCCCCTTGTGTATAATCTCTCCCCCTGCTGCAATATTGATATTGGAAAGTTAGTTTTGTGGGAAAAGAAAGAGGACACAGTCTTGAAAGAGGAAGGGAGGCTAGTGGAAATAGAATAATCTGTCTGTTTAGATTCTCTCAGTTTCTCATTTATTCAATCATTATATAGGGCAATGGGGGAGGGTTTCTGCAAAAAAATAGTTGGAAATCCATTCTAGCATACTGTTTATATATAAAATCTTGCACTATGCATGGTTGTGCACAGAACTACTTGTAAAATATGCGGTAAATAAATTTTACCATCAAGAAAGATGCATTAGTGGGCAGTAGGTATAAAAAGGTTGACTACCCCTGATTTAAACAAACAACATGGTAGGAAAATTTCACACGCCATCTCAACCTGACTATCCATATTCATATATTGTTCCAGACTCAATTCAAGGGTTTGGTTCCAATCTATAAAATCATAAACTTAGGACTCACACTTCTGAGTTCAGCTTTTTCCTTGAGGTCCCAGAATGATGTCTATTGTACAATGGCCTCTTGTGGTGTCCTCCAGCTATCTAAGTCTAATAGCAAGAGCCCATGAGGAATCATAGATACACAATGCACTTTGAAAAGTCATTTTCTCCAGGCTGTGATCCTGAGTATCTTCAAAAGCATTACAGGATCATTTTATTGGGCAAGTAATTTGCAGCTGGCAGAAATGAACAGTGACTCTTTTGGGTTTGATGACTCAAAGTTTGCATCCAATTGTAACCACCACTTGGTAAGAGTCAACACACTTGCAAACCGAGAGATACTTGAGTAGATTAGTCTGAATACCCATAAAATCTAGGACAGACTCAGTAACCTTCACGGATCAGTTGTTACCATGAATACTAAGCTGGTGAACCAGGAGAGATACCATGATGAAGCCCAAACCAATTTAGGTCCTTTAGAGGACAATTCATTACAGTTTAGTGACTTTTATGTGACTTTCCCTTGCAAACATGCTTATCCTTTCCAGCAAGAACTGAAATGGATAATTGGAAGGTGGCTCTCAAGCAGCAAATTTTGTAAATGGAAGTACTAAAGTCACCTATGAACAGGGTTTTAACTCAAGTAGTACACTGAATACTGGCAATATACAAAAAAAGCAAGAGATGGTGAGAAAACAATAAAAGAAAGAGAGATGGAGTTATTAAATTCAAGAACTGTGGAACTTAAAACATAGTTACAGTTACTGGATGAAAACCTTAAAATTGTGGAGTGGCAATGTTAATATTTTCATTAGTGACAATGTTCAGCCACTATGCAAAAGACAGTATTGCGAAATTAACTGACGGTCCGTACCGTTGTGAAGGGATATAATCCTGAAGTAATAGTCTGAAGGTGGTGTTTGTGTGCTCTGCTTCATCATGTCCAGGCAAGTTTTGGAGTTTTCTACACCAAAGTGTCTTATTAGACAAAGAAAAGATAACAGCAGAAGTAGCAAAAAGACAGAAGCTGTAATCACACTGTGTTCTCAGCTGTGACATAACTTTGCGTTGAATGGAGTGGGGGCATATGCAGAGACCCATAGAAATGTCCCACCGATAAAGCTCCACCTCAAATTATAATGCACTTTGTTTACAAGAATTGATGCAAACAATGAGAATATATATATTTGGGCCAGGCCTACCTTTGGCAGAGTGTGGCAGCCTTCTCAGGCAGCAAATTTGGGGTGTCATGAAAGGGCAGCAAATCATTACTGGATTAATTAAGTATTATGAATAGTAGTATGGGAATAGTTTGCTGCTGAGGCTAGAAGCATAGTGACCTGTGCCACCTGGTGCTGCTACCCCCCTGCAGCCATGGAGGACAAAGTGAGAAGGCATCAGCCAGCGAGGCAGAGCCAAGTGATCCTGAAAGGTTGTTGTGGGGGGGGGGGGAGGGTGGACACCAAAGCAGGGTGCTCACGTTTTGTGCCCATTTTATTAATCCCTGGCAAGAATGCTTCTTCTATGCCTTGAAGAGAAAAGGTTGGGATGGGCTGTAGAGAAATCCAGAAAGCCACAACAGAACAAATACCTTGGAATAGCTTTGCAATACAATTTGTAAATGTTCTAAAAATGAGAGGTGGAACCATTTACTGGGCTCCCCCACCCCCCGCCGCCTCTCTCTCTCACACACACTTTTTCACGCACTCAGTTTCACATAACTTTTACATCCATTTAATCATATCCTGAAAATGAAAGAAAGAAGACAGAGCAAAATGCATACAAACACGGATTATAAGCCAGGGAGAACCAAAGCTCCCCCCCACACACCTCCTTCCCCTCGCTACATATGTCCAAAACACTGAAGTAAAAATCACTGTAGCATAAAAGACAAGCTGTTGAATGATAGTGATGAAATGGAAGAAGCATAAAAGACCTGAAATCTCTTCTTTGTCCTCTGCAGACATTCTTGCAGTAGTATACAGTAATTCTAATTTGTTCTGTTTTTAAACTGCTCTGTTGCCGTGTGCCTTGTTCTGCACTGCAGTATCAACTAAGAATACTTTTTTAAAAAAAAGCTTTTGTTAGTCAGGGCCTCATTCAATCAATGGAACCTGCAGCTCTGGCAGTTAACTGCGTGTGGATTTTTAAAAGAAGCATTATAAAACGCTTCTTTTTGCACAGCCTATCCTCTTGCAAAGTGTTGATGGAAATTATTTCAAGGAGACGTATCAACATGCAGCAACCCTGCACTACTCAAGTGACACACTAGTCATTCTTGCTCACAATCCAGATTTTATAAATTAGATAAAGGGAACAATACATTGGAGCTTCTTCAGCACAAGTCCTTCCAAATGAGTGCTTCTATTCAAACAGAACACTAACTGGTGAAATACGAATGAAAATGAATTAATGAGGCATACCAACATGTAGCCATCTTGCACAAGTGAAATGATGGAGAAGCATCCTTAAATGAATTGAGTCGACACGCAATGCATTTGCAAAGTGGAAATGAGTGGCGAATGTCTTTGTGAAGTGCGGAAGAGTGTGTGTTGAAAACTCCAAGCACCCCTGCATTACAAAACCGTAAATATGTGCACAATGCCATTATTGTAACTGCATACGACTTCTGCAGTAATCACTTCGATCAAGGACCACCTCCACCCATATCATTCTGCCTGCACTCTGAAATCAGATGGAGAGGCCCTTCTCTGCCTCTCAACATGGGTGGATGCTAAGATTGGCAGGATGTGTGAGAGGGACTTTTCCATGGCCACTTCCAACTTGTGGGACCCTCTAGCAATATTTGGTACTACCTAGCATAATGTGAGAATCCTGAGAATGCTGACCTGTTTACCGGGCCTTAATTGCAAATCCTGTCATGTACTGGGCCGAAAAGGTGCATAGAAAAGATGACAGGTTTCAAAAGGAAGTGAACTTTAAATAATATTGAAGATCGTACCAGCAAAAATAAAAAGTATGCAGTTAGATTTTCTGGGAGAACCTGCTCTTTGTGGGGTAAGAACATAGAATTCTTGCAAGGTTCACATGTAATGACTAAAGTGGATGCAGCATGACCTGGAAACTATGTTTAGCAGAAAGAGAGAGAGAGAGAAAGAGAGAGAGAGAGAGAGAGAGAGAGAGAGAGAGAGAGAGAGAGAGAGAGAGAGAGAGACCCCACTGCAAATGTATACACAGATCTATCAACATTTTCAGTTATTATTTGTTATTATCACTTCTCAATATGTCAACTGCCTTAAAGTATCAGCATACTCCAGTATTCTCAACAAAAGACTACTTAACTGGAAATCTTGGAATTTGCAGGATAGCTTTGAGGATTGCAAGTTAATGTATATTAAGTTAAAGGCATCCCAAAGCAACTACTTATCATGTAGCATTAATTATAATAATGCAGTATGTCAGAACTGGGAAAGGGAACCAAAATTACAATGGTTGGGATCAAAGGATCTCTTGAATGATTGGAAGACACTTTTGCTTCTAAGAAACCAGAGGCCTTCTTATTGGGCATAACCAACCATGAGATATCCAGGAAAGATAGAGTGTTCTTTATGTATGCCACAACAGCTGCTAGAATTTTGATTGCTAAAAACAGGAAAGGAGAAGAGCTCCCAACAGTAGAAGACTGGCAAATGAAGTTAATTTATTATATGGAACTCGCAGAACTGACCACGAAACTCCGAGACCAGAGGGAGGAGAAGGTGGAAGATGAATGGAAGAAATTTAAGGACTATTTGAAACATCGTGAAAAATTGGACTTTTGAAGTGAAATCAGAGATAAATAATAGGTGTTAGCTATGTAATGTTAGAGTGGAATAGCAAATAAGAAATTAAGATATAGTTGTTTGAAATTGAAGTAATTAATGTTTTGAACATATAAATAAGTTTATTGAGATAAGATAAGATGATATTTGAATTTGAAGAGTTAAGGTGAATGATTAAGAAATAGTTACAAAGTTACTAAAGTAAACTAGAACTGAACGCTGGAGAGAGGACAGGGGAGGTCCTTTAAAGAAGATTAAGAATAAGATAAGATATTTGTTAATTGTTGTATTTTTATTATGTTGTTTTTTCTTGTTTTTTCTTCTTTGTATTTGTCTGTATTGTTTTTGCTTTGTTATTTTTCTGTGTTCTGGAAAAACTAATAAGCTCTTTATAAAAAAAAAAAGGAAGACACTTTCGCTTACCAAAACTGCCTCCACCCAAATTTCTTCCAATTCCTGTCTCCTCCTGCAGTTCCATATGCCATTCCCCTGATCATCAGAAGCAGCTTTTTGAAGTGGGGAGGAGATCTAGTCAGTTTCTTTGGAGGGGAAAATGGTAAAGCTGTGTTGCATGAGCAAATTGCTGCTCACACTTTTCCTAATCCAATCCAACAGTGACATTTTAGATTGTCTTGTTTTTGGGATTCATTTTCCAAAGAGGATGCTAGCATTCTAAATCAAACCACTTTTACAAATAGCTATTAAAGTTATAATTCTGAACCATTTACTCACGAGTAGTCCCATGGGGGTATGTTTTCTGGCTTCGTGCCGAAGATTGCAAGCAATTTTATCAACCGTAATGTGCTCTAATTGTAACTGCTTAAGAAAGCAAAAGGGAGGCAAATGGATATTATTCTGGAAACTGATCAAAGGATCAGCTTCCTAATTAAACTTAAAAAAAATATATGTAGGAAGCTTTTAGCAAAAACAATTCAGTCCGGTAAAGTGCCGCATAGGCTGATTGTGCTACAGAATATAAGAGAAACATCAGCAAAAAGAGGAATATTTTCAGCAACAGTTCCCTCTTGAAGAGACACGACCCATTGCTTAATGGTCTCTCTCCTACCTACCATTTATTTACAACTATATAGACTGATTAGAAATGAGCCTGTCTCCTTTTATAAGAATTATTTACCTGCTGGTGAACAGGTATCAGTCACTGTCCTCACCCCTCCAACGCAGTAGCCATTAAGTGCTCGGATCTCTTTTTATCCTTTAATCTTCTCTTATCTTGAATGGGGAGTCAGAAGGGGATAATCCATTGCATACTCCATACCCCCACCCCATGTCTGCAGGTAGACAGTCATGTAAATCCCCCCCCCAAAATTAGTGGTTTTCTGGATTCTCTTGTATGGACAAAAAGGAGGCATCTTCCTTTGCATGCGCACCATTGTTCCACCATCTTTTCCAGAAGGTCTTGGCCAGCTTCCCCACACCTACTAACTGAAGGTTCGTCCAGGCTTCTGCTTGTCCCATGCAGTGCCGGATTTACGTATAAGCTAAACAAGCTATAGCTTAGGGCCTCACTCTCTTGGCCCCCCCCCCAAAAGGAAAAAGAACTGGATGTACATTTCCAAAATATAAGATAAAAAAACAAATAAAATAAAACCTACATACAGCAACAGTGTTTTGTGTTGTGTAGGCTCCTATGATGTAAGTAATGGGCCCTGCCTGCTAGCCTGCTCCCTAAAAATATCACTGATTTGCTCATTTCTATATAGAATGTGGGACGTGGCTGGCACTGTGGTCTAAACCACAGAGCCTAGGGCTTGCCGATCAGAAGGTCGGTGGTTCAAATCCCCGCAGCGGGGTCAGCTCCTGTTGCTCAGTCCCAGCTCCTGCCCACCTAGCAGTTCGAAAGCACATCAAAGTGCAAGTAGATAAATAGGTACCGCTCCGGCGGGAAGGTAAATGGCATTTCCGTGTGCTGCTCTGGTTCGCCAGAAGTGGCTTAGTCATGCTGGCCACATGACCCAGAAGCTGTCTGTGAACAAACGCCGGCTCCCTCGGTCAGTAAAGTGAGATGAGCGCTGCAACCCCAGAGTCGTCTGCGACTGGACCTTACGGTCAGGGGTACCTTTACCTTCACCTATATAGAGGGATGCCTACATTCTGCATGGACTGGTTGCATGGCAACATGCGCAAATGGTTTTAAATACCTATTAGGTCCATAAATTACCATATAGCATATATTCAACACAAAAGACAGTGACAATTTGTTGTTGACAAAGGACAGCTGGACATATAAAGGGCCCCATTACCTTCAGTAGCTTAGGGTCTCATCAAACCTAAATCCGGCCCTGGTCCCATGCTTAGAAAGCATGGGTCCTACCAGTTTTCCATTTGTCCCATGCTTTCTAGGGACAGGGATGAGCACTTCTCTGTTTGCTGCACTGCTTTCTCCAGGAAAACCCTCTCTGTAGCACTGAATCAGAGCAACCATCAACGCACTGCAAACCCAACTGACATTTGGTCCAATTTTGCGGTAAATATCAGGCTTTTCCAGAGGGAAGTGGCAGGAGAATGGAGGTCTAGATGAGCCCTGAGTGGACAATGAAGGGCAGGGCTTTTTCCGCGTTGCTGCTGAGATCCTGGAGCATGACACCAAAGGAAGTGTGCCTTGCATTTTAGTTTAGTTTTTTTTAGGAACCTCATCCTGGTTACTGCCTCTCAGTTTCAAGTTTAACATTCAACACCTATGCTGTTTTGGTGTGGTGTTATCTTGATTATTTTGGTTTCTAGTCATAATTTGTGTATATTTGTTCACCACCTTGAAGATCACTGGGGGGAAAGTAGACAACAAATGCTGAAAACAAACAAAAAACAAACAAACAGTGCCATTGGAGGGCAGGAAATAACACTCATGGAAACGCAGAGGCATGGTTTGTTCACCTCTAGGAACCATGCGTATTTCAAGGATTAATAATAAAAGAGCTGGAAGTGCAGGTCAAGGTGATGCTACTGTAAACCACTATCCAATAAATCAGAAAATAAGACACTGCTGCAAGAGCAGACAAAGAATAAATGCAGAGATGAGCAATATATATCTCAAGCATATCATTTGTAGAAGAGTTACCACAACAACACAGATTTGTCATGCAGAATTTAACTGCTGGTGTCAAACCTCTACTAGAGAAGAGGCCTTTACGCTATATCATACAAGAACAAAGCAGTGCTACCAAACGGGATGTCAGGTCTAGTGAAGAGAAGGACACGAAAACTATTGATCATGATACCATTGCAAGAATCTACTTACACTAGTTTCTATGACATTAGACTGGCAGGTTTTTTTTTGTTTTTGTTTTTACAGAACTGGCAAAGCCCTCTTTAAATTTATCAGCAACGCAGGGGTTTCAAACATAAACTATATGCTTAATTGGCCATGCATTTGTTTTTTAACATTTGGCAAGCGATACCAAACAGCAAAGCACCAATCGCACACTTAAATGCCACGTAAGAATGAACTGGGTGGGCTGGAAGCCCCCAAAATCTATTTAAGCATGCAACGCCATTTTCAATGCAATTAGTTATCTAATTGCAAAGCCAAGCCTCGTCGATGCATTTGCACATGCAATTAATTACAATTTACTTAAAAGCACTCAGTTGTAGTGCCTTATTATTCATTTTCCCAAAAGTACATTACCAAAGGATGGATCTGGTTCTAAAAATCAAGGGGAATATTATTTGTGTAATGATAAAATGGAGCATTTAACTAAGAAACCACTCCAGGTTAATTGTTCAAGACGACAAATGTTGTTTCAGGAAATATACCTTTGGCCACCTTAAAACCTATCCAAAAGCACCTGTTTATCCTTCTTAATCTGCAGGGATTATTTTTTTCCCTTCAAGTGATCTGAATTCTCTGCTTCCTTTGTGCTCAGAGCAGCAGGCCAAAACAAAACCTGAAGGCTGCTTATCCACTTGCATATATTCACAGATTATATACCTTCTAGTAATTCATGTCTGGATAGTTACATGGGCCTGCTTAAGTAAAAAAGATTTGCCCAAGCACTGCGCATAGCAAGGATGGATCAAGGGTTGAAATGGTTTTGTAGGAAGTACAAAAGTAAAGTAAGCTAAAGTACATCAGGAGTTAGCTGTGAATGAGTTCTCAGCTGTTTTCTTACCTCACCTCTTCATTTGAGACAACATGGACATAGCAGAAATGAATAGGGGCAGAGCTAATCTGTTGCCTTGTTTAATATTTTTTGTGACCTGAACAGTTCAAAACATTCTTTAAAACAAAAACTGCTGCAGTGCCACCATCTATGAGAGCGCAGGTTTATACAACCATATAATGAAAATAATTCAAATTCATTGCCATAGATATCACTCCTCCCACCTGCCTTAATTCACTAAGGCACTCCATATAAAGCTTAACATGACTAGTTGCTTGCTATAAGTAGCCACATTAGGGGGGGGGAGGTTGTAATTAACAAAATGGGTTGAGTGAGGCATTCTTCGCTTTGTATTTTTAAGAAGCAATCAGTTGGACAACATTTGCATCGAAATGAAATGTATCAGGCTATTAAGCCAAGATATGAAGCATATACATTCATAATCCTGGATTTGTTCTCACATAGCCACGTGTTTTTCAGTTAAATGTTCAGAATGCATTTTACACACTGGCTGTCTCGGAACATCCATGGTTTCCTAGAATCCCTGCTTTATGAAGCTTTAGATGACCACCATAGTCATGCACCTGCCTCACCCCACTGCTTTCCTCCTGCCATGGTGGTGGCTTCGGTGGTGAGTGATCCTGGATCTGATCCTGGCTTATTATCCTGTCTTGTTAACTGACACAGTGCCAGAGTTCCCTACTTCAGACACAGCACAGAACTCTGACTTCTTCCAAGTCAGGATCTCCTTGCTGAAACCAGTGAATAATGGGAAGAGGGCAGCAGCAAATGGAGTGGTGGGGCAGATGGAACTATATCCTGCCCCCAGCTCCAGCTCCTCCTATTCAGCCACCCTTTCTGGCAGTCCTTCTCTCCCCCATGAGGCTCTGTGCTTGACAGAAGGGGCAATGGAGAGCTGGCAGAGTCACTTCCTCCTCCAGCCATCTATAGTCACCAGTGGAGGACCTACATCCTCCACACCTGAGTGTCAGCCTTCCAGCGCTGCCTCTGCTCCTTCTCCCTCCACCTTCATCTGCAGCTGTCAAACTATGCCACATCTGGATGGAACAGAGGGACTCAGGTATACAGCTGCATTTAAAACGTTTTAAATGTGTTGTAAAGTGCAATATACAAATGTGACACTACATGGCTACAGTGAGCTATGCCGAATTCAATGTATTTTTCAAAACGTTTTTTTTAAAGCATTTTCACAGCGTTTTTTATATGTGTGTAGATTCCACCAGAGAGGCCTGTAACTATTACAGGAAGAAGAAAGCCCAAATAAAACATGAAAGTGAAATGAGGCCAACTTCTTTATTTCTTTTTAAATGAAAGTCATTGTAAATATAAATTAGAATCACTCAAGACCAAACTGCCCTAGAAATCATACAAAAGTACTTTCCTGATGAGACAATACAATGATTCATTGACTCTAAAACAATCCCCCCCCCCCCAAAAAAGGCCCATGTCGGCTTCAGCTAGATTATGTCTTGGAGCTACCAATGAACCCTCAAAAACACAGTCTGGGGTGATATTTGAAAGAGCTAGGAATTTATCAGAATGATCTCTAGCAAACTTTAAATAATAAATCTCAACAAGAAGACCTTTTAAAAATCCTTCAAGTGTTCAGCAACTTTATATTAAATTTTGCTTATGACAATGAGCCGCTCATCATTAGAGGCAAACTATTCAATAACAGGTTGATAAAAAGTAGCACACGGCTGATTGTAACTGTATTTGAAACTGTAGCAGCTTAATCTAAATATTTCTGCCTCAAACATGCCAGGCCACTTTGTGGTTCTTCTTTGATTTTACTCTACAATAAATTCAGTTCATTGTAGCATGCAATTAGAAAAATGATCAAAAAAAGCAAGCTCTTGCTACTTTTCTCATTTTAATAATATCACATTATAGGGCTCCTGTTTTATGCACAGCAGCCCCTGGGTATACATGGATTGTTTTCCTAGGACATTCCTCACTACACATAAACTTGGATTCAGAGAACTCTTGTGGAAAGTCAGCTCCACTGAATTGCCCATCCCCATCCTGCTACAGCTCCCCATGTCTCATCACACAGGGTCCCTCAACCCTCAGGAGTAGCTCACAGGGAAGCACACAAGCTGTAGTGGGGGGGGGGGAGCAAAACTCCATCTCAACTCCACATTCAGAAGCTGAGTGAAACTCAATTCAACATTACTTCTTTCTGCATTATAACATTACAAAATTTGCTTTAAAAAGGACAAAACACTAGGGATGGGATAGTGTTATCCAGTGGCATAGTGTGGGTTGCCAGTGCCCAGCGTGGGCAAACTGCCAATACTGCTGGAGTGACCCCCACCCCAGAGTCAAGAGGGGCTGTGCTGCACCGCCTTCCTACCCACGCGGAGTGGGGGGGGGAGCTCGACTGGCTACCATGGCCCTTGGTGGGTGAATCTCCCAGATACCCATGGAGAGGAGCACCAGGTGTTGCCTACCTCCCTCCATCTGTGCCCACACATCATAGGTCTGGGCTGCTCCCACCACCGTCCAGGGAGCGCTACATGCTGAGCGAATGAGTTATGGCTGGGCAGCCATTTACTGAGGGGGCGGCATCTGCACAGCCCAGCTCAGCCCGGAGAAGGAAGGGCAGCACGGCCTCCAGGTTGTGCCCTCAGGAGCACAATGAAGGTGGACAGAGCCCTCCATTGACCTGCATAGAGCCTTTGCAGTTGTCAGCTTCTGCCGGCGACACAGTGGCAAGGCAAGGCCTGGGTCTGGGGCCCAGAGACTCCTAGCAGTGGGCAGGAAGGATGGGGAGCCAGGAACGGGGCTTGTCAGGGCAGCTGCAGCAGCTAACTCTAAGCAGGCAGCTCTGCTGCCTTTGCTGCGGTGGGGATCGCCGCAGAAGCCGGTGCCTCATTGCACCCCCTCCAAATTTTGTATCTGTGGCCATGACCCTCCTGCCCCCTACTGGTGTCCTCCATCTGAAGCAGCAGTCAAGGATATGCCATGTAGCATACAAACCACAGTCCTCCAAGAGAGGGGAACGACCAGGAGGCCTTAAGAGGAACAGCCAGGGAGGTTGATGCTGCTGGCCACCACTGCCCCAACATCTGCTGCCTCATTTCGCCTAATGATAGGGTCGGCCCTGACTTCAATCACTGCTTCAAGGATGACCATGGACTTACACCACTGTTATTCATGTTTTTGTGGAAAGGTATATACATCAGATTCCAACATATCCTGTAGGGCTGTTAGTGTCCAGAAGGATATAATACAAGGAGAGGTTTGTGGTAAGTGAGGAGGGGGAAAACAGCTCCTGTCTTCTACAGGTAAGAAAAGGCAAGCTGGGACTAATTTGAGCTCCTCTCGTTTTGATTACACCTGCAGACAAGAAAAATGTCAGGGTATTTACCCCAAGGGACAAAGAAAGAAAAAAGAAGAAAAAATCCAGCCTCTCTCTCATGAGTGGATTCTTATTTGATATTTAAAGCTAATTATAAGATGTCAAAAATCATTACTATCTTCACTTGTAATTGAAATGTTAAGTGCTTTGATACATTTACATATGAATAATTCTGCACTGTGAAGCTGATACAACTCAAGATACAGCATTCTTGTACTTTCTTATCACTACAAAATGATCTACTTGTTTTCCTAATTACTTTGGACTTCCATTATTACCAAATGAATTGTGATATGGATATTTTAACTGTTCGGATCTAAGGAATAACTGCATTGTAACATGCTCAATGACAGGGATGGGGGGGACCCAAAGTTTTACACACTTCTATCTGCTTTAGCTTCTAGGGAATCTCTCTGCATTTTAGCCTCCAGGGACAAAAGCTTCAGTAGAGGTAGCAGCAAAATGCAAAGTTATGAAAGGCATGGGAATTATGCTCAAGGTGCTTGGCACTGAGCAATGGGCTGTAATACCTCACCAACTCAAATGAGGTGAGGACAAAGCTGTTCAGGGATTGTTATCCATTCGTTTCCATATTAGGAAATGTGCAAATGATTCCTATCTACTGGGCTTGTGGTGCTCCCTAGAGCTCTTCATAGCTATGCTCCATTTTTTAAGCCCTCCTAAATCATAGAGGTGGTATATATATATATATATATATATGCCTTGACTTTTAAATAGTCATGCCAGAGACTACTGGCACACAAGGCATTTGTTTAGAGAATGGGGCTCTGTAGGTATCACAAGCACAGATGAACAGGGGTTTGCTGTGGACTTGGAAGACCCAAGCTGATCAAGGCTAATAAAAAGCACTAAATGGAAAAGAAGAGTGTGTTATGAAAAAGAAATGTGATTTTGGGACAGCTACAACATCATTACTGGCTTAATCTTCATTGTTGGCCAATGCATTCCATCAATGCAGATCACTAACTGAAGCAGTCATTGCATCTTATCTCAAGTAAATAGAAATGAATTGAAACTTTCTCTCTGTTGCATAGAGAGCCTTATTATATTCGCTACGGGCAAGTTTCAAATAGACAAGAGTACTAGAGTTTATTCTGCAAATCTCTGCTATCCTATGTGACAATGTCAACTGTTGACATGATAACCTGAGTCCTCTTCAGACATTTCCTGCCAAACACACATAAGGATCTGTAAGAATGTTTTGATCTAGTTCTGCCTCCTGAATGACGCTGCATGCATTGGAAACAGTTTTAAATGGATGTGCATTTGGTTAGGTCTGAAGGGGTCACCTTAATCACACGAAGCATTTTCAACATGAGGACAAGAATGCTTATTGGCAGGATTCTCATCCTAACATTGGAAACTTTTTGTGCAGTGAATAATGCCCCTTTCAGACTCAGGCAATTGTGTGTTGTCTCAGGAGCACTGCTGGTGCCCATTGCATTATCAAAGAGGCAGAGCTAGACTGTGTGTTTCCATGGGCCCCTTCACATGTCTGGCAGTAGACACCCAAGGAGGGCTACTGATTACTAGGAATCTTTTGGGAATAAAAATTGGTTTAGCTTTATTGGAATGAATGCAGCTGTGCTAATTCCTATAATTCCTATAAAAAAGGAGAGCTGTTGGATTTAATTACTGATACCAAACACCAAAATTAACATGTTCAATGTTAATGCTATTTAAGACATATAGGAAACAACTGGGGGTCATTTGGAGTCATGTGGTGCCATCTACATACAGGTGACTCCCATCTTTATCTCTCCATTCCATCTGAATAAGGATAGGCTGTGCAAGTGTTGAATCAGTGTCTGGATCCAGCAATGGACTGGATGATGGTCAAGAAGCTGGAGATGAATCCTAACAAAAGGGAGGTTCTGTGGGTTGGTCTTCCCCATTACCAATTACTCTACACATTACAATCAGCAGAGGTTAGGATGAGCTTCTTTGTGGTGGCACCCCATTTATGGAACTCCATCCCAGATGATACTTGGAATAGACAAACTAAGGCAAATGCATTTTTATTTGTCCAGGTATTTTGATCAAGAAGGGTTTTGATTTCTGGGTGTGGCCAGATAGATTTATTTACTCTGCTTGCTATCTGCCCTGTGTTTCAGGAATGGAGGAAAGGTTAGATGTGACAACCTGAATGGATGAATGCATGCATGTCTAATTATTTATCATAATGGCAGAAGCACAAAGTGGGGGGAAGCAAGCTGTTTGGGGGACCACATCATTAGCAATAAATTCAATCATAAGGAATAATGTCAGGGTGACTCTAAGGTTTTCTTCACTGATAACTCTTAATATTTGAGCAGAGGCTAAAGTGAAGAGGCTATGTTATATTTGAGATGACTTCCAAACATAATTTTCAGCGGGGGTGGGGAATAATTTTCAGGGTAAGTGAAAACATTTAATTCAAACAAGGGACACAAATCCTATTTTCAGCTTGCTAGGAACAGTATTATGATTGCCAAACGTAGCAATCCTAAAATGCAAATAAATAAATACATTGTTCAAATTTGCTTACAAATTTGAAATATTGCCAACCTGTCAGATAAAGAACTCTAGGTACTTGAGAATGTCACAGCAGCTACATTTGCTTTCCCTTTGCTCTGAAGCAAGCCTGCTTCGCAATCTGTATTTTGTTTAATCTAAAAAGAGAGCCTAAATTCATCAGTAGTTCACAGCCACTGCTGTAATTGTCCTCACAATGAAAGACAGTGAGTGCAATCCAGCAAGTCCCTTTAGGTGCCTAGAAGTAGCACAACACAAACTATTATAGAGCTTCTTTCTCATGCAGTTTCAAAGGCAGCTTGAGATACAGAGCAGAGAAGAAAGAGGGGAGGAAAGGGGGAGAAATGTATGGGATGCATAAAGAAGTCCTGCAGTTTTCTTGAGACTGGAAGCAATGGCCATGTTCCAGAATTGTTCATTGTTCTGATTTGCATACAGAAATATTGCAGAAGCAAGAAATGCTTCATGGGCATTGAACATTTTCTGACACTGGCCTCATGTTTGCACAAGAGCCGCTGGATTGAGGTAAGGGTATTTAAACATGTTTTATAGACTCAATATGTGCTTTATAGATGTACTTAAAATGTCAACTGCTGTAAAATGTGTGACATAGTTACCTTCTGTGTAATTAAATGAACAGTGATTCAGCTATTGCTATCATTCCTGTTGCATTCTTTATAACAAATTTGTGGTCTCTTACAACATACATTGTCATGCTTTGTTTGTCTAACTGCACAATTGGTTCCCAGTCTGGTAAGCAATGCTTTATTGCGCAAAAAGACAGAAACAAGTAGGATGCAAAGAAAGACCGATTTCTTGTTCCATTCCATTCAAATATAAACCTATATCATTGCAAATGATTTTTTTTTTACTTGTATGGCTACTGATTACTAGTCTCAGGTTATCCACAGAGCATATATTCTGTATTACAGAGAAACAATACAGTAAAAATATAGCGCTGTGCCAGAATCAAATGCAGTAAAGATTAGCACTGCACTGAAATCTGTCCTTCAGTTTCTCAAGATGTTTTCCTCTCCTACAAAAGCACCTTCCATTTTTCTGCCTCCATCTCAGGGTGCTTTAGAACTTCATTAGAATTTTGGTGGGTGCAGAGGTAGGTGAGTCTAATATGCACATTTTCCTTTCCAGTAAACATTTCTCCAGCACTCAGATTTCCTGATCTGAAAATACCCCACGGAAGGAGTCACCTTATGATGTCTTCCCCTGGGGTTTAATTGAAGCATGGACACCCAAGAAGGCTGCAGGGTGAAGGCCACTGCAGAGGTGATTTGTGGAAAGAAAGAGAGAACACTCACAAACACCCCTCAGGTGCCTCAAAAGTCAGTTATTTCATGATGCAGACCCTGCACCCAACCCATGAGGATTTCACCAAAATTATCTCCCTCCCCTTTGATAATCTTCAAATGCAAATTCTTTTCTCACTAACTGATGGTGGTTAGTGGAAACTGGTGGAGGGCAGGGGAAATTTTCAGCTCAGCATTTTTAACAAAAAAAAAAGCAGCACAGAAAACACAGTAAATTGTAAGTTAACATAAAAAAAATGTAAGGTAATGAATGACATTGGGGGAAAACTGCTGTGCACACATTCCTTCACCACAGGACTATACTAAAAATAACTTCTGCCTGATGAGTAATTCTGGCCTTGACTTTAATATTTAGAACCATTTACCACACAAAGAGTCAGGAGTCCTTGCCTTCACCAAAGTAAATGGCCCTAAAGAGGGACACTGTTCACTCAACATCTATTTAACAGAAGCACAACCCACATTAATCCCTGTAAACTGCAAAGTCTATAGTGCTGGGGCAGTTTTCTCTTCTTTCAAATGATACTGGCTTTGCTGGATAAGAAGATTACAAAAAAAAGAGCCACTGCAACAAGTCCACATTCTGAACAGCAAAGCCTCTCTTGCTTTGGACAGATTGTGAAGTCCAAAGCAAGAACTTAATTTTGTTTCGCATTCTTAAATTTAAGGGGAAAGTCTAGCAATGGCTACTAATTGTGATGGTTATATGCAACCTCGAGGTTTCAGAAGAGGATAGGCCTCTGAAGAAGAGCTGCTGGGGAGAAACAACAGAAGAGAACTCTTGACTCCATGTCTTGCTTGCGGGCTTCTCATATGTGTCTGCCTGGGGACTGTGGGAAACACAATGCTGAACCTTGGATCTGACCTAGCAGGGATCTTCCTTGTGTTCCCAGCTCTAAAATGAGTAACATGGAGCAGAGACCCCATGCCTCTGTGTGTCTGTGTCACTGAAATATGTTTACTTCAGCCCCAAATGGAATCCATGGGGAGGGTGACCCAGTTTGCATATCCCCACCTGGGATTTTGTTTCTTGGTGGGGATGTTAGAACAGGGAAAGCCAGGGCTCCCCCCCCCCTAGCCGGAACTCAGTTCTAGCACTGGCACCTCTCCGCTGGGTGCCATTGCCATTATAAAAGAACAAGGGAGGCATTCATGGTGAGTTCTGGAACCTCTTTTCCTAGGAAAAATATCACTGGGGAGAGCTAGCATGGCACCCAAGCCTACAACATGACTCTTAATGCCATCGCAGACTCTCTTTCAGCACCTCCTGCATGTTTCTCCTGCAGAGGCTCAGGCGAATGCCTCTTTAACACGTTCCTTACCAAAGGGAACAGCAAATGTTCCATCAGAGCTTTATGTTTTTCAGCTGCAAAATGACTCGCCAAGGAAGGTGTAGGGGTGTGTGTGTGTGTTTGTAAGGGAAACTGTTAAATCCTCACTGTGAGGAAGGGAAGTTAAGTCTCAGCATGCAAGTGGCTTAGTGGGCAGAGCCCAATTTGTGTCAATTCAAAAGATGGCCTCTGTTAGAAATAAAGGAGGAAAACAGAGATAGAAGCCTCAAACATGCACTTCTGAGACTCTGTATCTACTTTTTCTGCTTGTAATTGGCTCGTTTCCTTCTTCTTTTTTCTCTGTAAGAAACAAGCTGCTGGAATTATGTTGACAGAATCTGCAGAGGCTACATAACTAGGGGAAATTGCTTTGCATTTCTACTTGGACAAACAGAGATTATACAAAGATCACAATGTGCAGAGAGGGGAGGATTATCCCTTCTCTCACCAGCTACAAACCCACCCCCCCAAAAAAAATCCCCCCCCAAAAAAAAAATCCCAGGAGTGAGTAAATAAGAAAGTTCCAATTGGCACCATGTGGGAGGCAGGAATATTTATTCCTATGGCAACCAGGAAGAAAAGAGGCAAATCTACCCTCTCCACGCACTGTGATCCTGATACTGTACAAATGGCCCCTCTTGTACCTGCAATTAAAAGAAGAAGAAAAAGAAAAACAACAACAACAGAGACATAACTGAATGCTACACATTAAGTTTAAAACATAGTTTGGATCATAGCCTTGTACCTAACACTGAAACATCACATATCAAACTATACAGAACACTGTGGTGCCCTCAAATTCCACTCTTCTCTGACGCTGGTGAATTCTATTACTCAAACATATTTCCACATCTTAGCATTGTGCTTTCCCTTTAGTCAAAAGGGCTCAAAGAGTTAATTGTGCTGAAATAAATATTAGCATAATGCCTAAGGATATAATTTTCTTACCTAGCTGGGGAAACTTGGCAGCAAATATGCTGAAGTTAAAATTGTAGAATAACTCATTAGGAAATATGTAGTAGCCATGGCAAGATTTACTACAAATATGCTAGAAGTGCTTTTAAAAATTAATATTACGCTGCTATGCTCGCTTTAATTAGCTTTCTTCTTCATTTACAAAGCATAGCTGTCTCGTTTATGAACTTAGTCTCTCTTCCTTTCCTTGTAAACCTGTTTAATTAAAGTTTTAACAACTGTGGAAGGTTTAGAAACACTAGAATGATTTTTAGCACTTCAGATCCTAAATCCCACCCCCTTTTACATGCTTGTCCCATCTCAATATTACACTGGCAGCACATAAGATCCCCAAATTAAGATCCCCCTTTCTGCCCAATCTCATTACAAGTTGCATTCCAGTTCTGGAGTTTTGCTGGTATTTTCCTTCTAACCTGTAAAGATGGTTTTGTAAGTGATGAAATTCTGATTAACTCCCTCACACGGCAAAGCTATTTTCTAAAATTCATAAAAGGTCACCTTTTCTTTTAGCATATACCTATGTCTAATCTGTACATTGATTGCCTCATTCGCCAATATATTCCATCCTTTGAAAAATCCTATCACTTATTAGCCTCTAATAGTAGGTCACTGCGCTTTGGTTTTCAATTATAGAAACTTCCATTAAAATCTGTTTCAGCATGTATCACTTGCCCTTCGTGTTATAAGGAAAGATTTAGCAGTAATCTATTTTTCACTATATGCAAAATTGAAACCCACTCACCAGAAATGCTGCTTAGGGACAAAACTGAACGTCAACATTTCTTGTTTCGCTTTGTATTAGTAGCCTGCCCTATCTCCATGGCTTAGAAAAGTAACCATGCAAAACTTTTCTATAAAAAACCAACCATTACGTTGAATATAAAATCTTACAAATGTTCAAACTTCAGCATAATAAAACCATATCCTTAGCCTTTTCAAAGAGCATTACCACCACCATATTGTTATATCTCCTGCTGTTGATCATAGCCTAATCTTCCCCTTGTACTCACTCTGCCACTCCAACGACTACTTGAGGCAAGCTTGTCCCTGGTTTGATACTGAAGGTTAAAAAGTCTCAATGTTAACAGAGATATGGACAAAGTAGTTCAAATCTAACACATGCACACACACTCCAAAGCAGTATGGTTGGGATTACGGCTAAAAGGAAATAGTTCATGCCATCTTCCTCTGACTTAGATGATCCTGTCCACAGCTTCAGTGGAAAACTTATCCCATCTCAGTGGCATATTAGTAGTTCATAGCATAATGGTAAGGGACTGGAACTTATTTGATCAGGCAATGACTTTTCTAGATACCAAAACAGAGGATGTGTTGTCACAGATGCTGAAGCCCAAATATAATGACTAGCTACCTATCCTGTACAAAATCTATTGCAGCTTCATCGCATAATTTATTTTGCCAATGACAAGTGTCAACAATAGTTCTGTAACAATGGAAAAGATAACAGTAATTTTCATTCCTGCTTAACCTCATAACCACAATATGGATGAATGTAAAAAAAAAAGGCTCATTAGTCTTACTTTAACGTGAACCATTCAGAAACTTGTTTTAATTGTTATTTTATAGTGGACAGTTGTTGTTTCAAATGAACAAAGTGTATGTGTTGAATGCATACTTGCCACAGAAGACTTCAGAATCACAATTAATCTCTCAAACTAACACAATTTACTATAGGTGTGCACAAACCTTAGGTGTGGGGTCAACTATATTTTGTTCTAGAAACATGTGAGCCACCAACCAGGATTTCCAAGAGGTTAAAATTCCAGCCTGACTTCCTTGGAAGGGTGGGCAGGATACAGATCTTATCTGAATAATGAATACATTTGTTTAAAGCAGACTACTTACATGTTTAAAAACAAGCTGTGCTAATAAAACTCCATATTCACACTTAAGAATAATACATTTTTTTGTTCTGCCACCATGCATATCATGACTCAGGCATTTGTGATACAGTACTATAGATTATTGTGCCTTCAGTTGCACATGTGGAATAAATGGGCTTCCACAATATTTAATTTCTACTGATTCAATAGGTTTTCCACTACCAACATTTACTTTTAATACATTATACAGATTTGACATTTTAAGCCCCCCCCCCCGAACTATCAGTTAAGCAGATTGCGTTCGTATCATTTCTTTAATGATTTCCTAGCCAAAGTACTGTGCAAAGCAAATTAAATTTTACGTTTTTTTGTGTTTTTTTCCCCCACTGCGACAATTGCTGTATATAGGGAAACTTGATTGCAATGCTACTCATTTTGCCCTGCATCTGGCTAAACATTCGTTTCTGCTTGTTCAAAAAAGTTCCTAAGGGAGAATTGATTAGACCACCTGCTCAGGGGGAAACTGTGTGATGTGAAGACACTCCCCTGCAGTGATCTAAAAGGCACCACCCAACTAGCTTCACTGAGATTGCCAGGTCTAGATTCGAGCTGGTATGTATATGATTTTATTTTCGTTTACACTTGATTGGGCAATTATAATATGCCCAGTATAGAAGCACCCAAAACAGTCTCTGACTAATACATAAAACTGGGATACTCCCTGTCTTCAAAGAAATGTGTGCGTATCAGAACACCCGCAAGTGTGCAGCTGGGTCACCGTGTAGCAGAAGCTGCAGCTTGGGGAAAGGTTCTTAAGAAGTGCTAGAACATTTGTGAAGTATTTACAAGTGGGATCTGAAACCAAATATTGTAGTCCAAGTGTTCTTGTTCAGAACACTCCATTCTATTCCCTTCCCTCATAGATTTCCATTCTGGCCCACCCCCAACCGTCCGTCAGCATTCAGTGCTGACAAAGCACACTGCAATTTAGGTTTTCCTGCCCTCTCCCTTAGCCTTTTTTTTTTTAACTGGTGGTGCCATTTTATGTTCCTCAAACCATCACTCTAACTATGAAGTGCCATTTCCCAACCACCCCTCTTTGCCTGAGGCTCAACATTCCACTCATCCTCTTCCTTGCTGCATTTGACATTCTCTCACAGTGGGTCGCTACCAAGCATGTCCAGGTGTCTCACCTTAATGCAGAGGTTTTCAACCTTTTGGGGTCCACAGCTCCCTTCAGCAACTACATTCTTTCTGTGGCACCTCTGTGAGGCTCAGGAGCCCAGTTATGTCACCCCTTGCTTGCAGAGCTGGCAGCCCCTCACCCCTTTTAGAACAACCTCCCTTGTGGAGTGTTCCCTCAGCCTCCACTCCTCTCCCCTCTTCTTGGGAGTCCTCTGGGCAGCCACAGCTGCCACCCCTGGTCTCTGAGCTTCCCCCCTCACCCCAAAGCGAGGTTCCTCCTCACACTACCCCATAGGGTCATGGGAAGCACCCACTGGCCAGCTCCAGAGGCACCATTTGCCTGGGGAGCTTGTAGCTAGGGCTGCTGCAACAAACAGCTGTGCAAAGCCTTTGGGAGGCAGAGACGTGAGAGGGCATCAGAGGAGGGAGTGAAGGAAAGAGGGACAGAGGGCAATGTTGTCTGCAGCACCCCTGTCAATCTTTCAAGACACCCCAGGGTGCCACAGCACCCTAGTTGAAAACCACTGCCCTAATGAATCAGAAAGTGACTGACCACAAAAATGGCTTTTTGTTACACAACGCATTGGCAATGGCACATATTGTTTGTTCCTCTTAATATTTGCCAAAATACATGGTACAAATGGAGACATCTGTTCCCCAAAGCTGCCCCAGCAAAGCTGTATGGTAGAAACACAGCTCCTGTCAGCTTGTGGAAGTCTCTCGTCAAACATTTAACTTGTTCAAAATAATAATCCTTCCTACAGCCAATTTGGTATGGACCATCCTCAGACTTACTTCTCCTACACTGTCAAGTTTCATGCCAGTCCATTGAACCATTTCTAACTATAAGCTTTAGAACCTATTGCCCCCAATTTCTCATTAAAATGGCAGAATATGATTCTGCTAACTCACCCTTAATATATGGCCTAAAATCATCATCATAACTGATACATAAACCATAAAATTACTAGACACACTTTATTTGGAACTAATGACTTACTTTATTTATTTGGAACTAATGACTTACTTTATCTGTAGTGCTCAGCAAATATGAAAAACCAAACTAACCTAATTTCTGTTAATGACATTAAAAGTCTGTTTTTAAAAATGTCATGTGCTTTCAACATACAATTGATAGCTACTTTCAAATAATCCTTTCAGATAAGGCATGCTAATGGTGTTTTGACAGGAGGTGACGACTAAATAGAGTTAGACAATCCACATCAAGGCCACTGGTGGTCATCGTCACAGTTTGCTAGTAGAATTGCTAACTAACACAAAAATAAGAATCACAGAGAGAAGCGTATTTACAACCTTTCAGGTAACCATAGAGATGCAATGCTGGAGGCAAGGCCATATCACTTAGTACTGTGTGCCCACTAGCTGACTGGTTAGCTGCCCTTAGTCACGTCAGCAGCCAACACTGTGCTATGTGCTTGCAACATCCTGAGTCATGGACGACAATTCCATTCCCACCTAAGTTTCACTACAGAAGTGGCCAACTGCACACACTAGCTGTTAATTAAAGCCATTCATGTTCCCCATCACATTGTAATGACAAATCTTTCTGTGTTTATGATTAAAGATCTCTGAAATCCAACACATGCAATAATTTGAAGCTACAAACATGCATGCAAGTTGTTATATCTCTTCCTTAACATACTATTCAGTAGTGTTTGGGTTTATGAATGTATCAGTTAATAACAAAAACCCAAACAACATTGAATCAATTAAAAAATAATTGCATTGTACATGAACTTATTAATTTTTAGAACTGAATTACTGCAAAATGCATGGATTTATAGCATCAATGACAACTTTGTTAATGATTCATTCTCTAAGTCAACCTTCCCCAACTGGGTACAACTCCAGAGATTTTGGGACTATTTATTTGTTTGATTCCATTTATGAGTAACTTCCCACATAATATCTCAAAGTGAATTCAGAGTAAAAGCATAAATGATTAAACACAGTTTCATATATACAAACAATTCCATATATATATATATATATATATATATATATATATATATATCCAATTAAAATCCAATGCAGACACATACTGGCATAAATATATCTACTTAGAGTGCTTTCTGAAAAGTTGAGGTCTTTAATGGGTGCCGAAATAGGTGGCTCATTAAAAAAAAGAAGATATAGCATTGACACCCCTGTTAATAATATAGAGCCCCAAATTGACAGGATATCATAGTTGCCTGGGTTACCACCTCAAATTCTACTGAAAATGTATTATATTCTTATAGAGGGAGTCAGAGACAATGGCATACCATACTTACTTTATAATGTCCCCTTCAAGAGCAATCACTCGTTTAATGATCTTCTGCTCTGGGTTTCTTGGAGACCTGCAAAAAGAGGGGAAAGGTGATTCAATCAGCAAAGTTCTCATTGTTTTAAGGAAATGAAAAGAAAATCAGCTATGAAATGAGGGTTGCTTAAGTCATCAGATGATTTGCTATTCTGCCTGATGTGCATCCATCATCGTTCTCTTGCTGAAGTGAAGTCACTGCTGTTGCTCACATTTCAGCCCACTGTGGTTGAAAACCACTGCCAGAAAAATTGATGGATGGGTCAGGGCCATTTACCCTCTTGCTGGTGTAAAATAAATGCACAGAATATTCAGTGGTGATCAGTATAGATTGAAAATGGATACATTTATTCAAAGAAGGATTCACCATTAAATGCCAGTGTTACAGCATGCATAAACATTCATGCTGGTCATTTATTTCAGAAAATGAACTCAAAATGAAATAAAAATTAAATTATCTGGCATACATAATCCCCCCCCTATGTAAAATATTATTTTTACTGATACAATCTCATACAATCTGGAAGGAACACCATATAAAAATGGCCAGCTAGGATATGGTGGCAGCAGCAGTTATACATCTTTATGTATATATCAACACAGAGCTGACAGTGAGAAAAGATAAAGCAGTAATGCTGTGCTCACACGGCAGCTTGCTATACTAGCTATTCAACAAGCAGTAATAGAGAGAAAACAGTATCACATCAGGTGTGGTTTGTAGTACATTCCTGGATTCTACCTAGAAGAACCTGGTTACAAGCTAGTCCAACTTACAAGCTTATGTTAGTACAACCAACATAAAACTGCCCAATAATAAGTTGCCAAGAAGTTTGATTCTATTTGTTTGGGCTTGAATCACAATAGTGTCTTTGCCCCACTGCAGGTGTTACTTAACACAGCAAAGGCAGATGGATTGTGTTCTCCCTTATTACAGCTCTGGTGGATTACCTTGCATACACTGCATAAAATTATCAGAGATTTTTCTTTTCTTTTGGCCACCTGACCCCACCATTTATATGTTTTTTTTCCTACAGTGGAGCTGAATGAAAAGTTAGCTGGGATTCCTGCATTGCAGGGGGTTGGACTATTAGGGTTGCCATATTCTGAAGAGCACATTTGCTGACTTCTACTTTTACCTATAGATCGCTATAACTCTACCCATGAAAAAGTGGATGTGTCCTGGAAAAGGAGGGCATATGAGAGCCAGTGTGGTGTAGTGGTTAAGAGCGGTAGACTCGTAATCTGGTGAACCGGGTTCGCGTCCCCGCTCCTCCACATGCAGCTGCTGG
The DNA here is from genome assembly GCF_009819535.1 of Lacerta agilis. Lineage (NCBI taxonomy): Eukaryota > Metazoa > Chordata > Lepidosauria > Squamata > Lacertidae > Lacerta > Lacerta agilis. The sequence goes on from NC_046321.1 coordinate 49,780,999, forward strand.
GTGACCTTGGGCTAGTCACACTTCTTTGAAGCCTCTCAGCCCCATTCACCCCACAGAGTGTTTGTTGTGGGGGAGGAAGGGAAAGGAGAATGTTAGCCGCTTTGAGACTCCTTTGGGTAGTGATAAAGTGGGATATCAAATCCAATCCAAATCCAAAGTGGATGTGTCATGGAAAAGGAGGGCATATGGCAACCCTATGTAACTAGATGACCCTTTGGGTCCCTTCCAACTCTACAATTCTATAATTTTATATGAGAAGTGAGCACTCACATTTAAGGGGAGAGGGTAAGTGAAAGAAAGCTGAAACTTGGGCATGTGTTAAATTGGCGGTTGGGTGTGCAATTTACCACCACTGCGAGGAGTCAGCAGCTACCATTTCCACCTACAAGATGTGTTGTTTTACCAACAGGCACAGATATTGCCATAAAGGAAAAGGAAGAATTCAGATTTGTTTTATTCACTTCATCTTACTGGAAATTACACTCTTTTAGCAAAATTGCTTTTAAGCTACATTATGTATAGTTCATTTGTGCTAATGAAGACAGTCATCAAATTTTAAGTGTACCCTTTCAAAAATTCTTCCATAGTTTTACACTTTGTTTTAAAGGTTACTCAGAGCTCCCCCCTCCAAGCAACTTTCATTTCATTAGTGTATACGTATCTTAATGTTGCTACTGACCTCATGGTTCAATTTACCCCAATTCAGCAATAATCACAATGACCTTGAAGAACCATCATTTTCAATCTGATGTAAGAACATTCACAGACAAAGTGATTACTTTTCTGCTAATAACGACATATATTTTCCCACCTATCAAACTGGCTTCAAAAGAAGACACTGAATATTCACCACAGTCATTAATGGCTTTCAGTGCTTCAAACCAGAATATCGTCTTGTGTTTCTGGGTACCAGAAATTCTTCTAGGAGGGTCTGGTACCAGATTTCTTCTAACATTCACCCTTTAAGATTATGCCATCTGCTATGATCCTGGTACATTCTAGTCTGCTATATGAACGAGCTGAAAATGGGACCCTCCTAGAGATGTAAAATTTCCGGAAATTTTGAAGCTCGGAAAAAAAAACCAGGTTTTTTCCGGGGGGTTTTTCGGGGGGAAATGGAAATTTTTGGGAAAATTGAAAAAATGCTACATTAGCACTTGTTTTTTCTTTTCCAGATTGAAAGTCATTCTGTTACTTTAGAAACATAAAATATAACTATGGACAATTTTAATGGGCACAACTAGCATATTAAAAATATAGTGTATCCAAACAATTATTACAAACAGAATTTACTTTTAAAATAATATTTATTTGTATTTGTAACAAATGGAGCAACAATCTCCTGAACTGTTTACTAGTTAATGTGGAACAAACAAACAAAAATCCACAAAACAATGTTTAAAAAATCCAGAAGTAACAATTATTCATATTTCCTCTCCACAGTATTTTTTTTTAAAAAAATTCTTATAAAGAGAACTGAAGAAGGAAGTGTGACTAAGTTTCAATGAATGGGCATGAAATTTAATCGGAATCATTTTCTGAGCTGTAATTAAGTATATACTTTTAGGCCCTTTTTGTTGCTGTATATTTTCTTCCAGTGCATTGAGGCCTAATGAAGAGGAACAAAACCAATGCATACCACACACATGCAAAACCAAAACCAAAACCAAAACCTTTTTCTTTTCTGGTGACAACAGCACCTCCTAAAGGAAGAAATGTATCTTGTTCTTGCATTGGAGAGTTCAGTTTGTAACCTAGGACTTGCTTGTCCTCACAGAAATTAGAATAATCTGATACCATACATATTTTTTAGAAATGATTTATAAAATATTTTAACGCCTTATCTTAAAATATTTTATTCATCATGTTAAAATAACATAATCTCTTTTTTTCATTTTTTTCCAATTTTTCGAAAAAAACGAGATTTCAGGAAAAAAAGAGGAAAAACCGCCCCCCCCCCTGTTTTTCGGGGGTTTTCCAGGCCTTCACATTTCTAGACCCTCCCAGTATGTGCCTTCTAGGTGTGCGTTATGCTTAATCTGTGCAACTGATGCACAGATTTACAAACAACAACTAATAGTAATCAATAATTGCCTCTGTCCCTGAACTGTTGGTACATACTTGCTACCCTGGGCTCCTTCAGGGGCAAGAGTGGGGTGTAAATTAAATAAATAACAGCATCCAATAAATAACACTGCCAATTGTTGTTCGTTCCTTTTTCCAACAGTGCACAAGAATCAAGCATCACAACTTCCGCACCTCTGAATTCTGAGACAATCACGATGTATCAGCTGCAGCAACTTTGTACTCTGTTATCTGCATGGCATCTCTTATTACAACACCAGCTTTGCAGGGTTGGACTGCTAGATGTTTCTTTGCCACCGCCTCCTCCTCCTCCTCCTCCAATCCCATTCACTTTAATAATGATAATCTTTCCAGTACCTGACCAACCTTACGACTGTGCAAATAATCCTGCAGCTGAGATTCAATGGTGGCATCCAAGCTGCTGACATGAATTTGGAGTGGGGTCGAGCAATAATAGCTTGATTGGGAGCTCACAAGGTGTATATATCCACATGTGACACATGCTGTACACATTCTACTCAGGGTGTTGGATTACACAGAGATGAAATTGGAGAGAATATGCTAAAACTGGCCCCAAGCAGCGATTTAAGAGCTGAAGTTTGCTTAAGTATACTGAATGGGCAGCGCTCATCTCCGCTGCAGATAACGGTTCCCAAAAAGCTCATTAACATTTTATTAATCATTACACTTTTATAGCAGTGCCACTTTCCCACTTTTTGATTTTCTCTTTCCTTTCCTCATTAGTTAAGTCTTTATTTTTTATTTTTTAACTATCTGCTTTCAAATAGCTGCTTAAAGCAATCTGAGCTCAGGAGGCTGGAAAAGAGATCTCGCTAGAGTTTTCCCCATACAGGTGCCCATGGAGGTCTAGCTATAGATCCCTGCTAAGCAAGGGAAGGCAGTTGCTTCATTTTAACTCTCACAAGGGATTTATGAAATATCTCCTAATACTAAATGAGCCAATTTCCTGCTGGGCATGAAGTCTTCTGTTCTAATAAAAGAGAGAGTAGCCCAGAACTCCTGGATATTAGTCGGATATGATAGTCAGATACAACAGTGAAGCAAATGCAATTATATTTTTCAACATACATTAGTACTTTACTATCTGAAGAGCAATGAAATTTGATTTCTCTTCCATCATGAGTCAGTCTAGATTATGTCTACACTGTAAAAGTAGATTCTGTTTCAAAGGGCACATAGAGTTCATGGGTATAAGCAGGGAACAGAGAAAGGCAATCTGATACTATTGCTCATTATCAAGAATCATACAATGCAATATAAAAATAGATGAGGCTAATATGCCCAAGAGAACATCTCATCCCATTCTATCTTCTGTCATGATCTTCAAGATCGGACACAAAGTCCTTAACAATTTGAACATAAGCACTGCAAAGCATCATACATAGACTGCACCCAAGCTGTTCTGCTTCCAGTCCACAGAGATGTTTAGCATATTTAGGAAGCAGGGATGAGGAATGTGTGGCCACTGAGATGTTGTTGGACTTGGACTACAACTCCCATGGGAGATAACAGTCCAATAACACCTGTAAAGTCACCATTTCCCACCCCTGCATTACAAGATCATTCTGACTGGCTAGCTAGCTTCTAGGTACCTGGGAGAGAAGTTTCAGTTATTATTATATGTTGTTTTATTTGGCTATTTTATGTATGTGCATTTTCAGTTAACCCAATAAAAGCATTTGGGAAACACATGAAGAGAGAAGGGAGAGGAAAAGAGTGAGCATAAAGAGTACATGGCTCACTCATGGAGCACCAAACCATAGTTATGTCTGAACTGAACCACTGCATGTTTGGACCAGAACGTATAATTTTTTTCTTTGAAAATTTAGTTCTCTAATAGGTATATATCCTAATGGATTGTCACTTTAAAAAAAAGCCAGGTTAAACAAATATTCTGTGGAGTAAACAAATATAATACCAATGATGGCAGAGACTTGTAGCAACTGAAATGCTTCAGATGCTTTAAGATTCCCTCTAGACTCTGTGTTAAGAAATGGACTTCAATCTTAATGAACACAGATGCAGTGAACCATATGGGGGAAATCCCCAACACTTATCATATACATCTCAGAAATGTAGAATTTCACTTAATTGAGAGGGGAATTATGCCAACTGGTTGAGCAGAAGCTTCAGTGAGGCTTGATGAGTGCAGCATTTCCAGTGCTAAAAATAATATTTTAATTGGGGTATTTCACAACACTAGGCAAACTATTTTTGTCACAAATAACTTTTTCTCTCCATAATGAGAAGTTCTGAAGCTTAGCGGACTTTCCCCCCTCAAGAAGTTTACAAGACAAAACACTAAACTGATTTGTGTGCTGTTGTTTTTTTAAAGGAGCAAAGAACATCCTCAATGTAAACATTATACCCTGAGGCAGATAAAATACAGACATTAGAGTACCACCCTGAACAACTGGACAAATGAAATAATGTTCTGAATTGATTCACTATAACAAAACACCAACCACAAAGTGCAACTGTTTGAATTAAACTGAAATGCAATTGAATCTCTGTCTAGCATACTTTGCCAGGACATTGTGTGCCAGGAGATCTATAATGGTAATTGTGTTTGTGTTTTTCCCTTGCATCTGATGATACCAAGTTGAAAGCAGGACACAACCAAGAAAAATACCAAACAGAACAAGCCTACGCAGCCTATATGGCAGAGGCGCATATAGACGGTGGTTCATTGACTTCAATAACCTCTCAAATTTCTCCTTGAACCGATTTCCTGTAGTTCTTCAGTGTCTTTGGTGTGCTAACTAACCCACTGCGCCTTGGGTAGGCAACTGCGTTCCCTATACAGCTCTCATATCTTCAAGAGAGGAAGGCTCTTTTTCAAAGCTGTTTCATATCAGAGAAGAAATGAAAAGAGAAGCAGCAGCAAGGTGCATCTTTTTCACTAGTTTTAGACTACAGCATGTGACTCCACTGTGTGATCTTTGCTTCAGCAATCTGAAGAAATGAGTTGCCCTGCTTACACAAACTGGGACATAAGAACCCCATAGGCAGTTCATGACAACAGTGATTATCGTCAATATATTTATATTCTAGTTGTGCAGGTAGGCTTCACCAAAGACCTGGTGGGGGTGGGGAGTGCAGTAGAAATCCATGTCATTAGGACTCATCTCCTAAAGAACTCAACAAAGGTGAAATTCTCAAAGACTAGTCGTTCTCCTTGAAGCATTTCCTAATTGTTCTGAGGAAAAGACCAGGATCAGCACCAGTGTTTTTAAACTACTTCATTCATTCACTCTTTCAAGCTAGGTTTTTCAGTTTTCCAAGGGATGGTCATATTAGTCTGTCCCAGCAAAAAACAAGAAAGAGGCCAGAGGCAGACTAAAGACTAATACATTTGTGGCTTTCATGGACTAGAGAAAGGGCAGAGAACTTGTGGCCCTTGAGGTGCTGCTGATTATTCCAATAATCTCTAGCCAATGACCATGCTTGCTGAGGCTGATGGGTTTTGCAGCAACTCTGGGACAGATTCCACACACCCAGATTAGCGCCTACTTGATAAGATGCTCCAAGTGTTATTATCCTCAGTTGGGAGGTGTATATTATTTTTATATGAAAGCAGGTGGGAGATTAAAGAATGAGGTCAGATTCTGTAGCTTGGCTTTGCCGTAGTTCCTTGGACACCATATGGAAGCTGATGCTGCCCCCATCCACTATAAGTATTGTTACAGGTAAAACGTGTCCAGTGTTCAAAACTCCCGTTGTTGTAGGAGCATTTTGCGGCAGGGAATTTCATTAGCCGTTTCTGAGCTCTGGGCGCAGCACTGCGCCTAAATTTTCAGATTAAAACAGAAGAGTGGAAGGAAAGGAGGCCCTTTTTCTGCCTCCCCACTTACAGCTACTCTCCGAGGACTAGAGAAGAGACCCTCTTAAGAATATTAGGGGGGGTGGGCAGGGGAAGGACCAGATCGTGTGAAAAATGAACATAATATTTTAGCTGCAGTTCATTCATTTTCAGTTTTGTATTCTTGTTATAAAAAAGCGCGCCTAGACATTCCGTCATTGCGCCCATAACCTAGGTTGCAGGTGCTATTTAGCTCCTAGCTTTCATATCTCCAGCACTGTTCCAGTGTCTTTGGGACCAAGTATAGATCCTTCTGCCAAGGAATATTGGTGTTTTTACTTTGGGAATGATCAGGAGAAGTGGCTTAAATTGTGTCTGTCCTGATAGGTGGCACAACAGTGCAAAAAAAAAATTATAAGAACTGGGAAGCACATTATGGAAATAGGTGATTCCAAAAGGCTCCTTAGAGCTATGGAGCTGGGAAAGGACCTTTTTATGCTTAGCCAGCTCAAACACGTAAAGGCATGGGACCTGGACAGAGGGGGCGGGTAGTGAATTGGATGTGAAAATCAGGCAGGTAACATTGCAAGCAACATGGAGAGGGTTAGTTCGACCATCTGGAGTAACAGTTGTTGGGGGGGGGTGATAACTGGCTCCTAGCCCAGCTGTAGTTTCCACAAAGTTTAAAGTTCTGCAGACCTCCTTTGAATGTGGCTCTAATTCATCCATCTCCCTGCCTCTTTCTTCCAGATGGGGTCACAATGAAAGGCAAAAACCCCACCAATGGTCTGTGAAAATTATGTTGCAGATTAAATCTGTGCAAAATAAGCAGAGTTACCATTTACAGCAGCCGTAATTGATGGAAGCAGAAACATCCTAGCTTCCTTGTTCAGTGCTGGGTTATTGGAGGATGGATATTCCTGGTCATGGCTTTACTGGTGGCAATACCTGCCTCGCCCCTGCATGAATAAAATCCATATAGGTGTGTTTGTATTGAAAACCACACAGGATGGAAAGTGCCCCATGACACTCAGGAGCATTCTTTTGGGTTTTTTTCTTTAAAGATTTGCCTTGTCTTCCCGATTTACATGGTTCCTTAATTGTGCAAATTAAGTATTATCTGGTGCAAGGAACCTGCAGACATTTCTCTCTTCCCTGTCACAGAATTGTATGAAGGATTAATTGCCTTCTGGGCATTTTTTTCTTGCATTTTGCTGCTATCTTGTGCTGCAACACTGCATGCTATAAAAACTCAGCAAACAGCATTACATTTTACTATTTAGTAGAGTGTTCTTATCCTGTCTTTTAGAGTGCTCACCATCCTCAAGACAACTTACAAAACAATCCAATGATACAATAATACTGCTGGCTGTTAAAAAAATATCTATCTATCTATCTATCTAATATCAGCCATAGACAAAATCGTTATTAAGACATAGTGCCATAAAATCATCCAGAAGCAGAATGGAATAAAAAAGGTTTTAAAGCTCTTTCTTCTAAAAACCCACAAGAGAGTCTTTGTATCTCCCTGGTGAGGGTACTCCAGAAACGCCAGGCTACCTGGATGTTTGGAGAGCTGAATTCTCAGCTGATACAAATGTTCTTTCTGCCACATTTTGCAACAATTGAAGCTTCAAAACTGCCTTAATGGCAGCCCCATGTAAAGTACATTATCGAAATCCAGCTGGGATATAACCAGAACCAGAGATGAGAGCGGCCTTCTCTCAATAAGGCCACAGCTGGAGAAACAACAGAAGTTGGAAGCAGAACATGAATAAAATAGCATTCTCATGTTCCCCAGCAACTGACACAGGAGGGATATTCAACAATTTGGGGAATACTGCCATTGGGAGCGCCCAGGGAAAGACTCCCAAGCCTGACCTTTTTTACTCAGCAAATCTATGGACATTTTTGTGGAAGAACTTTTCACAAAGCCTGTTGAAAACTGTTCAATTGCTAGTTCAGGAATTATAATTAAAGTTCAATCAAGGCCTGCTTTCTCCAGTTCCATAATTATCATTTACTTTCTACCTTCAGTCCTCTTTTCTTTTCCTTTTTCAGTTGTAACATTGGCATGAGCCAATTTCTTGAAGTAGAATTTGAACAAACTAACGTGTGTGTGTGTGTGTGTGTGTGTGTGTGAAGTCAACCCACCTAATTTGTATTTTGCTACTTTCTAGTTCTTTTTGGTTTTGCTTATTCTACATATGGAGCTTTTTGTCATGTGTGTGTGTGTGTGTGTGCAAGAAATCCAGTGAAAGTACAGTGAGCAATACCATTTCCAGGTTTTTGTGGAAATGACTCAAGTTATAAAGTCAAATTGAAGACACTAATTAAAATGCTTCAGTGCAATAAAACTAACTGGTGGGTGGCAGAGCAATGTGACTGGTCAAATCAGAAAGCCTGAAAGTACTTGAAATATCTTGCAAAGTCTTCTGAATTAAAATCTCACTTTAATTAGTTCCTAGGCTTCCAGTCTAATCACTTTGAAGTTAAATGGCTGGCTGTTTAAGAATGCAAGCTGTCTAATTGCTACAGTTATGTGTATTTGACCTTTTCACTTTTAACAGTGAGACTCAATTAATTACTTGCAGTTTTCGGCAGGTTGTTTGACCTCACTTCCACCTAGTCCTAAAAGGGCATCACACTTTGATCACCTTGACCTTTGCCTTCACATCAGACTCGGTTGGAAACTATGCCATCTGAACTTTTCATACAATAGTCCACTAAACTAATTCACTAGCACTAGATGACTATGTTGACACACATTTAATTATCTTTTTAAATAATTCCCCAATGTATGCATCGTTGTAAATGACTGGAAATTGATGTGTTCCAGTGATCAAAACAGTCTTTTTACTACTGATCCTGTACCAACATCAAAACTGCACACAGTTTTTTGGGGTGGATGGATGGCGGAATCCTTCCTTTGTGTATCAGTCTGCTGTTTCAAAACCATTTCCATACATTTTTAATCCACCTTTTAAAACTACTGGATTTTATAAACCATTCCATAGATATTTGAGACAAGTGAAAAAGGTCCTTTTTCTGTTTGGAACATCAGGTTAGGTATCTGTGAGTGTATAAATTCAAAGAACTGGCTTTAGTTGGCTAAAAGAAGATTGGTAATAAAGACAATCCTTAAATCACATTAATTCTATTAAGGCACTACCGTCAAGCAAGGAACAGGGACACCAAGGCCCTGCCCCCTCTATCATATTTCTGACAAACCATGCTTTGGAGCTAAACTTTAGCAGTAGGAAACAGGCTGGATCTACACACAGGGGAAAAATTGCAATAAATAAGTCATAAATTAAATTGTTATAACAAAAGAAAATAAACTATGTAAAATCGCTTGGACAAAGTTTTGGGCTCTACAGCACCCTCTGGTGTCACATGTTTATAACACATTGTAACATGGCTATGTAGGTGAGTCCAGGATCTGCTGATGGACAGGTCCTCATCGAATTTAAAACACCCTTCGATTTCTTGACTGTGAAACAGAAAAGGGGTTTCTGTTGTAAATGCCTCACATATTTCCTGATCAAAGGCTACAAGCAGCCACATAAACCATTAAAGACTGAGGCAGCCTTTCCTAACAGTTGTATTTGGCAAGACTTAAATTAGGTTTGCAGCCTTAACAAAGGCACATTTTATTGAATGAACAACCAAGCTGCAAATATGTACCCATTGTAGAAGATGGTAATGTATGGACTCTTTGAGAGGGGGAAATGGAGAAGATCAGCAAGCGTGAATAAAGGAGGTTTGGGCTTACGAAAGATCCACCATTATAAATACACATTGACAGGGCAAGAAACCCAAAGCTCAGTTATGTAAAGAATTTGGAATTCTCATCTGATTTTTATTGATCTGGAGACATTAAGTATGATGGGAAGGAAATGGTAATGTTAAAATATCATACATGAAGGTGAATGATTTGAGATTTGAGATGGAACCAACTTTGATTTCACAGAGGATGGTGTCCATATTTAAGCCACAATGTTGATACAGAATCCGACAACAACTTGTCAAATTGTTGTCAGATGAATGTCATATTTTACCATATATACACAAGGTTATGTAACCCTCAGGTCTGTATTTAGTCAACAACGTATCTGCATGGGTTTTAAGCAACCTCTCGGGTTGTGAGCGGCATAAGACTATTTTGTGATTTACTAGGAGCTTATTATTTTGAAGTAAACGTGATAAAATGTAAACCTGTGCAATCACTCAGCTCTTTGATTAGATTCATTTTTACCCCACAAAGTGGCCTATTTGATTGCAAAACATAAAAAGCTATAAAAACAATTATAATAAAGGCAAAAAGTTGACAATATAACAAAAAACCCAACAACTGCAAAACAGCAGGTTAAAACAGTAGATTACCAAGCAAAAGCTGAAATCTCAAAAACCAAATGCTCGCTGGAATGACTTACTGGTACTTTTCAGTTAGCACCTAATGTTCAAAAAGTATGGACCTCATAAAGTTCCCCAAGAGGAGTGAATTCCCTATCCCTGAAAGGGTCCCATCAGAGGAACATCCAATTTTTGGTTGACTCTCTTATTGGACTTTTCTGGATGCCCAGCTCAAACAGTCATGTGCATGAGCTTGCTCCTACCATAAAGCCAACCCAGAGCTTATTATGTATACACACACACACACACACACACACACACACACCTATACAGCTGGTGTAACTAAACCTTGTTACAATGGAACTTTCTGTTGGAAGAGGTTTTGATAAATAAGAAACTATCAAGCATCTGGCAGAATGCAGTACATGGGATTAAATCAAATGTGAGTCTAACTCAGAATAAATCTGTTGAAATCAATAATCATGGACAACATTGGTCCATTGGTTTAAGTGGATCCGCTCCAAGTAAAACTTATGTTGGCTATGACCCAGGGTTGGTGGGTTGCAAGTTGTGCAGGCCCGATTTGCAAGGTTTAATCAAAAATGTATTTTCTATATAGCCTTTGAGCATTTCAGTCAATCTTCTCTTTAACATCCAGCCTTCATTATTTTAGTGGGGGTCTTTATGTGGATAAAATGGCAACTTCCATGCACAAGAGGGAGGTATCAATGTGCTTAGGGAAATCACATGGTTTGCAAAAGTATAAAAGAAATTTGGGGGGGGGATCTTAAGGGTGGGGTGAAAACTGAACATGTTCAATTACATGGACTGTCGGGGAAGAGAAACCCACAAGGGCAGGCAGTAGAATGGAATATTCTGCAAAATGTGGTGACTGGCTGGGTAGGACTCTTAGCAAAAGCATATGCATTTCGGAACAAAAATCCCCAAAGGTGCACATAAGATTTATTTATTTTTAATCAACCAAACCAGCAAATCTCAACACATTTACAGATTATAGCCTTCTTCAAGAGAAAAAGATTTCCAAAATACAGAAAATGAAGGCACTGAGCGCCACAACCCCAGAGTCAGACACAACTGGACCTAATGGTCAGGGGTCCCTTTAACTTTATGAATACCATATTGTAAATGGTGGTGAATATTTACTTATTCTTCATAACCATTCTTTCCTTTATAAATGGAAGATTTGAGAGATTCAAGAAACGTTGGAAAGGTGGCAAGGGAATCATACTACAGAGAGAATTTCAGTAGAAACTGACTTCTGGAAGCACTGATATATTATTTATATTTTCAATGTTCTATCAGTCGCTCATAAAGATGACCAACATGAAAAATTATGTTTTTAAAGCAGTGTTTGTAAAACATCCAAAATGTTGTTTATTAGAAGTTTGAAAACTTATGAAACAGACAGACAGACAGTGATTAACACATTACCTTTGACAAGTTTATTGTAAGGGTTCTGCTATGGTTTCTCGCGAGTAAAAAGGCTCAACTCAGGTCCTGTATATTTACAGGTTTTTATTGTGCAGATATGTACACTGCAGAGCTCAAAGTCCGTGACCAGCTTAGTCACTTTCAGATCTCGGAAGTGGCACTTTTTGGGAGTGCCCCCAACTCTCCTCCTACCCTCCTTACATTTGACGTTTGACACCCCTACATAATTGGGGCGACGGAAATGTTGTTGTTCCTTCTTGTCTGTGCCCGCCGAGTGGGTGTTGGGTCTCTGGAGCATCCCCCAGCCACCTCTCTGCTGGGCTGCTTTCCTGCCTATCGCTTCCACTGGAGATTCCCCTACTATCCCCGTGGTGCTGGGGCTCTCTTTCCTCTGACAGCCCCTGCACCACCCCCACTGGGCGCTGCCTGTTCCCTGATATTTATTTAACTTTTTAAAAATTGAGCATGATTACACAACTCCACCTTCATGACTGGGACATTCTGACAGATAGTGTGAAACATGTTGACAACCGGTATATGTGATGGGCTTTGGGGACACACAATATCAATAAGAGGTTTGGAAAGAGGAAGCTGGCCAAGGTTTTCAGGACAATGTTGCCTTTGGCATGCTAGAATTATGACTTTTTAAAAACCTAAAAATGCATACCCAAGAGAAATGAATGAAAAACTTCACAGGTAAAATTGCAGCTTTCTTTGACTAAAACAAGACAACAAAAAAGAAAAGGAGTGATTTTCCGTTTCTCAGGAGTATGAGAAAATATTGGTGGGAGTGAAAATTACCGCAGAAGATATTTTTCATTTTTTCTGTTTAGAGAGCTCTGACCTTTTCTCCTGTACTCCTCCCTTAAGTAATCCAGTTCTACCCAGTTCGTATGATTTACATGCACAACAAGTATATGACGTATGCAGGAATGTTTCGAGATACTGACTTCATAATTCTGGTTTCCTCTCTACTGGCAGTTTTTGCACACATCTTTGAAATGAATCATCAATATTGAAAGAACTACCATAATTTACATTACACCCTTTTAATGCTCCAGTGGCAATGGAGCCAAAAAAATGAGTCCTTTTTAGTAGAAGTATGAGAAAAATATCTGTCTGTTTTAGTTAATGCAAAGCATAATTTAAAAGTTTAAATGCTTGATGGTTTCTTCTTTCTGGATAGTATTATATGTCTACATAAATCTTCATCTCTTTGCAGAATGCTGTACCCTTACAAAGATGAGAGTTTTCAACATTGTCCCTGGGTTTGGGCACCAAGTTAAAATCTAATTTGCTTGGCCTTTTAAAATGCTTTTAAGTGCATGATTATGTGGCCTGACAACATGGTGAACCCAGTTTGGTAAGCATTAGACGTTCTTTTGTGTCTGGGCTAAGATCCGATGCAACAATTAGCAAGATGACAGCCAACAAGCTGTTGGAACGAATGAAAATAATAATGAAAATAACAAAAACAAAACAGCAGGTAGATTGGCCTGTTCAGCATGAGAAGGTTTTTCACAAATACAAATAAGCAATTATAACTATGAGGGAGGGAATATAATCACCAGTCTCTAAGGTACATCTCTTTTCTCCAAGTCACTATCCATTTGGCCTAAGAATGCTTCATGCCATGTGTTCAGCTTCATTTTCACCAGGCTGTGATGAGAATTTACTGTTCTCAAGCAAGGTCCCCTGTATTTCTTGAAGCAAGTATAGAGAAAGCTCCCCCCCCCAGTCATTCATGTGGGATGAGAGTTCTTTCCGTGCACATCTGGCACTGTCACAAATCACTCCACTTTCGGTACCTCCATATTCCCTGGGAGACAACCTCTACAGCAAGACAACACCTGCTACCTCCATAGTTTGGTTAGTTGAGACAAATGTGTTCTCAGTCTGGAATAATAAATGTTTTCTTTCAGCTTCCGCCCTTTTCCTTCATGGAAAAAGGTACAAGGAATTAGACATAAAAGGGAAGAGTTAAAAGACCCAATTTAGCACATTTTATGCTGTCTCCAATTAAATGGGGGAGAAAAAGACTCCACAAGATCCCTTCAAAGCTGTTTCTTAAATTCCCGTGGGGATTAAGGTATACATCAGCTCTGTGAGCACTAAAACACCTGCAACAAAATTAAGCCTCCCATTTCAAAACCTTGGAGGTTTTGCTAATTTGTACTCCGCGCAGCTCCCATGTTTTAACAAGGTAACACTGAATCATTTACGGAATGGTCCCTTTCGTTATGACGTGGTCTACCATAAAGTAATTTGCCTTCTCGCGTGTTAACAGGTCTCAAGCTGAAGGCAAGGATGCAACATGAAATGAAGGTCAATAGTCCGAAAGAAAATAGCCCAAAACAAATACCAAATGCTATTATTGTAATTAGAGCATGCTATCCAGGTCATCAGTTTAAATCCAGTCCAGCTGGAGAATCAAGGGCATCTGATGGCTGGGTTATGAAAACTTTCAAAAGGAATGGGTTCTTAAACATATTTAATGAATGGGAATCCATGTTCCCATTAGATAATGAGAATACCATTACCTGGATCCCATATTGGCTGTTTCACAACACGTTGCATTGATTTCATGATCTAAAAGGACACCTCCATTTATATCCTTTTTATTTTCTGAGGAATTGAACACAACTTCTACATTTCTATTACCAAAACAGTACAGCAAATGATGAATCTATTGTTGTGAGTATGTGGGGTTTAGCATTCATGATGCCCAAGCCTCTTCTAATTCCTGAGGTCTAGCAAGGGTGGAAATCTAATGGAGGATTCCATTGCTGAACAAGCCAGGCAACTTTCTTGGCACTAAGTATTGACATTAGTATAACATAACATACGTTACTGCTTAAGTATAATACATATAATTCACAGGGTGCATGAAAGCATGCATTGTTAAAACATGCAATTCAAATTCCTTCATGTACATAACAAAAACCAGATACTGAAGAAATGTTAGCCCTCTTCAGATGTTCTGTAATGTCTTCAGTAAACATGCATCAAAGGCAGAGGACATTAGTTCTACCCTGCTGCCCATAGAAGTTCTACCATCTTGCACAAAACATTTAAGATTTATTTATTGTCATTGTCCGTATATACACAGTATACACAACAACGAAAATCAAACACCCAAAGACCGGATTTACCATACACATTTGCACATATCTCCAACACTCTCATCCTTATTAAAACATAATCTATTAAAACATAACATAATCCAGAGTATAACATAACCTATTAAAAGCATAGCATAACCTAAGAGCCTGTCTCATTCCTTACTACTCACTGCTTACTATTACTTACTAGTGGTGCACAAACTTCTGAAGTGAAGAGACTCTTGCACTCATGGACATTCCCTGCATGTTTTAGAAACCTGGTTTTCCAGGGTTCTAAACCACATAAAAAGCCCCCACAAGTCCCTCACTTCGTTGTTCTCCAATATATGGGAACAGCAGGAGGTGAACGAATATGACGCTGCTGCTGCTGCTGTTAATTAAATCTGCATACTGCCCTTCATCCGAAGATCACAGGACAGTTCACAACATAACAATACAAAATGAGAACAAAAAATACATAATAAATAAAAAACCAACCAATAACCCCCTTCCCACCAACACATTTAAAAGCCAATAATGAACACACACAGTGACTGAACTCTCAGAAAACCAACCATTTCCTCCCTTTTTTGCTATAAATTAACTATGAATCATTGGCCATTTGAGACAGCTAAAGGGGGGGGCAGAGTTGTGTGTGGCCTCCATAGCCAAGTGTCAGCTGAAGAAATGGGGGTGGGGTGGGGGTGGAATGCAGTCACAGTATCCATGCAAATCTTGCTTATCCTAGAAAATGATCTTTGAAGAACAAAGATAAGCAGATCTGATGCTATATTCAGAGTATACAATGATTTATTTACAAACCCTTTTTCAGATGCACAAACGAATAGCTTACTTATATCTGACAAGAGGCACTAGAAGACTACAATGACATGCTTGGAACAATGAAATACTATTACATTTCTCATGAAACAACAAAAGGGGGGGAGAGAAAACCTTATATTTTTGTTGAAGATGCTCATGCATGAGATTCATTCAGCCATTCAGGCTAAATCATTTGAACATCACATGGAAAATGGAAAGAAAAAAAAGAATACATCTGGATATCTGTGAATTCTTAATGAAAAACAGTCCGGGTCTTTAACCAAGTGATCATGCCTCGGTGACTACTCTACACTATTTGATACAGGTACCAAAAAAGCATCTCAAAGTGCTTCCAAGCTGTTGCTATTGCAAGTCAGATTCATACAACAGCAAATTCAGTTTGCACTGTTTAAGTTGAATTGGCACTCTTTTGCAACAAAACCACTCCCCTTCCCCAAATCAGCCTTTCTGTGATAAGGAAAGTGACTGCGAAACACACCTGTGGAATAACAACTTCTTGATGCAACATCACCTCATCTCCCTACAACAAAACCAGAGTGAATGCTCAATAAACAACCAACGTCTTCTCACCTCCCTATGAACTGCAAACAAATAAACAGGTTGTATTGAAGTTCCATTCTCCCCCACCCATTTTTACATTTTACTGTCAAAGAAACCTTTCCTCCACACTGTGAGATCTGATGTTTACTTCATCCCCCGCCCAATGAAAATGATGATTCTCGAGGATATGATTGTATAGTATTATGGAAAATTTTTCAATAAAACTTTATGAAGAAAAGAAAAGTAATCATTCCTGACACCCTTGTTACATAAGCCATGTTTTAGGGTGCATTGTCTCATTGGATAATTGCCTTTATCAGCAACCGCAACTTGCCACTGGGGTTTTTGAGGATCTTTCTTAATCAAATTCATGCAATTAAATTCAAAGTATTCATGACAGCCACAGATATTACCATGAAATATGGGGGGGGGGTGTGGAATCTGAACCGTTGTTTGGAAAGATAATTTGTCTTAACAATTTGATTGATGACATTCTCTGCCTATGCCCCTATGAACCGACCCAGATGCATGAAACCATCATTTGAGGCCCTTCTTTGTGTGCCCCCTCCACAAGAACAGGCCTTTTCTGTGGTGGTGCCCCAATTTGTGGAATGCTCTCTATACAAGGCCTTGGACTGATTAAACAGTCTATGGTCTTTTAAATGTGTTTGGGAAGGTTATTAGTTTATTTTTGTTTGTTATGCATTTTGTGTTCTCATTTTGTATTCATATGTCGTGAACTACTCTGTGATCTTCGGGTGAAGGCGGTATACAAATTTAATAAATAAATATAAATAAAATGCAAGTTTTGGTCATTTCTTCTAGCTCCTCAAATGACATCTTGGATTCCCTGGTAGAACACATTACCATCCATTTTTGGCTTGCCAGAGAACAGATGCTTAATCATTATCAGCAACCCATTGCAACGTTTTTCAGATAAGAAACAAATATACGAAGCAAAATGCTCAATATTAAATAAACATATTGTCCTATTATGCATTCATTAACTACGATTTCTTAATGCTGTCAATGATTCGTAACATGTAGCAGTTTATTAGATAATGTTAATGAATTCACTCAAGCATTTATCCGTATGCAACATTTATCCAAATTTTTCAAAATTTTATGCAGGTATTAAGGATATAGCAGGGCATAACGTTGCTTCTAATATCTATTTGGATTGCCAACTTCATAGTGAATCTATGCAAGTTGTCCTTGTGCGTCCCATGTATTTAGTCCCTGGAGTTAAAATAATTTGGCTTGCATCCAGCTCCAAAACACTGCATTCACAATCACAATTCCCTTGGTGAATATTCATTGCATCAGAAAAGAAATACAATATGCAAGACAATTATAAACAGCTTGTAGTTACTTGAGCTTTAACCCAACCTTATTGTTCTCCCTAAATGTTTGGTTATTTTACAGACATATGGAACAGTCAGTGCATCATTACTTAATTAACAGATATACAATAATTTACATCAAAGCTAATAACTTGACAAAACACACCACTCAGATAATTTATTCTCAGCTTAATCTGCAAAATAAGCTTTTAGGAAAACACAATGTAAGGAAGTGTAGATTGCAATATGGTAATGCATAAAAGGGCAACACATTCTGATAAGGCATATTTAGAGAACAGTCATCTAGATATGTGTGATTGTCTAATCTCCTAGGAGCCTGCTGTTCACTGAGGTCATCATCTGAGCCCTGCTTCAAAAGTTGCTGCTGGGAATAGGAAAGAACCTTTTTGTGGTATCGCCCCGATTACGGGATACCCCAAGACACTTATTTGTTGCCAGTCCACATATTATTTAAGTGTCAGGTTAAAACCAATTGATTATCTCAAGCTTCTGGCTAATAGTAGCTTTGGGTTGTATCCAATGCTGCCTTTCAGTCACAGTCTGAAGGGAAATGTCTTTCCTAAACTTCCTCTTTCTCCTTCGGCCCATGGATCCCTCATCCTTTGAAACAGATTTCTAGAGTGCACAGGAGACCCCTAAGGAAAGAGGAATCAGCAAAAATCCACCCCGCCCTCCTGCTCATAGAAGTCTCTGCTGGATACAAAGAACTTTCTGTAAGCTGAAGAACTATCACTGGATATAACCTATTATATTTTACATTATTTGTTCCCTGTCTGTTTTGCTGGTGGTGATTCTGTTACTGTCATGTGGGTGTTTCAATTGCTTCATTTTTAATGAATTTTATTTGACACTGATTTATTCTTGAAGAGCTTGCAGTGGAAGGTGGGGACAAAATCGAACCACCTTGAATAGAGATTTGCATTGTGTATTAGCTAAAACAGGAGTACAAGAAGCAGGGATCAACTCCCCCCGCCGCCCCCTTAAAGGAAGCTAGCAAAGTCTGAAAGATTCGCTCTCATCCCCTTTAAAGTTAAATGAGTCTTCACAAAATTATCTCCTGTCTCCAAATTCAAAGAGCATCCCTTGCAATTGTCAGCATTAGGAAGAGGTTAATAAACCATGAAGCAGAGTAATGAGAAGATAAAGAGACAGGCATTAGCCATCTCTAGAAAGGTGGGGAAAGGAATGCAAGCCAGCCTGTATTAAGTTTTAAAATAATCCCGAGACTTTCTTGCACTTGTGGCACCTGATTAGAACATAGATTAAATATCATGCCTCTGAACTCGCCCCGACCCTTGTTGTGAGTCATTATTGAACACAGATATTGTGGAAGGCACAACATTTAGCAAGAGATCAATAAATCTTTGTAAGCAAAGGCTTTTATACACTGAACTCCTATTGCCGCACATTAGCATTTGTCATTTCCAAAATACTGAAATATTAATTAGGAAACCAGACAGCCTGTCACGAGATAAGTAGAGTTGAGTTTCCAAAGGGAACACAAAGGGTGGGGGGATCCAGGATAGCTCAAAGGCTAGATTTGTGGTGCCTGCGTCACTCAGCCAGTATCTTAACCATGGTTGAGACCCCGTGCTCCTTCATCCTTCCTCTACCCCTCTCCTGAGTGAATTCTTACCTGCCTTCCATGACGTGGAACATGTGCCAGCATGGTGCAATTGAGGTACAGTAATATCTGCACGAACCCTAACCAGGATTTGCTTTGACTATGGGTTGCAAACCAGCTAGACACCTTGGTTAGAGCTAAGCCTGGTTAATACTGCTGCAAACATGACACTCTGCTACAGTTAGCTGACACTGTTTGTTGTTGTTGTTAGCCACTCTGGGCTCACATGAGAGGAAGGGGAGGTCATAAGAAATAAACAACACCACTGAAAAGGGAAGAGGAAGGAGGAACTTGCAAAGAAGGGAAAATTCAGGAAGAGCATTTAATCATGATGGACCAGCCCCTTTCCAATATTGTTCATCACAATCATCAACATTATGTGTTGTGCTCAACATGCAGCTAAATAAGTAGCTCTGCAACCACAAGGATTTCTGCTTGCACAACAGAACCTAACACCCACCCACACCTGTGCAGCCCCTAAATCTGTTCTAGGGTTTCCCCCAATCTTCCGGTGCAGATTTGGGAAGGTCATGGGGTGCTTATAGGGGAGCAAAAGAGGACCATCATTTTGCACTGCTAGGAATCCCTGTGCTTCTGGGACAAGTTAGTAGAATATTCTATTGAAGGAACTGGACATCGTGGAAGGGGCGAATTTCCTTCATGAGCTTAATCACTCCATGGTCAGAGATAAGCCAATAGGTACATGGTCAGCCAAGCCAGTTGCTATGGTAACAACCTAATGACGTCTATGTAAGTGATTAAGGCGTGTCAGCTCATTAGGGTCTGGGGTCTTGTGTTGTGTGTTGGGGTCAGTCAGTGAGGCCATTTGGGGTCTGTGAGTCGGAGTCTGTGTTACGCCTTGAAGTTGGAGCAACAGAAATAATTTCTACTTGTATGTATGTATCTGCCAAAGTCAAAAGCCTACAAACTGTATGTATATATCAACATCTGGAACTTGATTACTGAAGCCAAATCTTCTACAGCAGTAATCTATTTTGGACCTTAAGCTGCCTCTGATGGTGACTGGAATTGGGGTAAACTCCTGCTAAATAGGTATCTCACCTCAGAATCCCAACATATTTCCCTGCTTCATTCTCTTTTAAAGATATCACAACATCTTGTGACACTGAAAGGCACGTGCTGAACCTTTATGTGTATTGTAATATAAGGATACCGTAACCTTTGTTATTTTGCTCCCCATCTGCAGCTCCTGCAATTTAGACTTATTTAAGGGAGCTGTTTTCATCCCTTAAAGCAGCCTATAAAGAGTAGATGGTGTATATAGAGACTCCTTGAATGAGATACTCATTACCTTAAACAGTGAAAATCACATTTCTCTAATGTAATATTTACTTATTTCTGCTTCTGCTATAAAACCTGAAATTTGATATCTAAAACCCATTAAACGGCAGGGCACCCAATCTGCAGCATCCACGCTCTTTCCAAATGACAGGTCTTGTAGCCTCCAGCAACGCTACAGGTTAGGGCTTCTTGTCTTACAAAGGATAGATAAAATGTGTGAAAGATTATTACATATGATGGCCATTGCTTTCAAACTCCCCCAAATTTCATTCTGACTGTCATTTAAAACACATTATCAGATTAAATAGATTCCTATTGGGTCAATATCCAGCAAGAAATCTTTGTTTTCATGCATTTCTTGTTAACAAGAGTCTGTATGGCTTGATTTCTCTTCATATAAATCACATTTTGCTACTGCCTAGATTTGCTTTATATGTTTAGGGCAGTCAATGGATTAAATTTATATGGATAAAGAATAATGAGACATTTTAACATCTGCAAGGCCTGTGATGCATCTAGAGCTGCACTTAAAAGACCTCCAATTTGGGGTCGTTCCCATGACTCTATTTTTTATGGTTCAGTCTGTTAGTTGAAATACCTTTCACTGTGTCACAAGATGTGGTGATGGCCACAAACAGAATGGATTAAAGGATGATGAGACAAACTCAGGAGGGCAGTATGACACTGAATACCAGCTGCCCTCAGGCTTTCTGAGGTCTCTTGCCAGCCACAGTCATAGAATCATAGAATTGTAGAGTTGGAAGGGACCCTGAGGATCATCTAGTTCAACCCTCTGTAATGAAGGAATATGCAGCTGACCCTTATGGGGATCAAACTTGCAACCTTGGCGTTATCAGCACCAGGGAACCAGAATGCTGGATTACATGGAGCTTTGGCTTTTATTGTGTCTCCCTGCCCCAAGAACACACCCATGTTGAAAATTGGTTGTACAGACTTTGCTGATGATCCCCGATATCTTTCCACTGGAGTAGTCAGGTGCTCCATAAGCATACCCACTGGCAAGAGGCCATATACACAAGTGATGGAGGAAAATCCTATGAACTAGAACTCCCCTGAGTCTGCAGGGTGGGAGCCTCTTCCAGCCT
The DNA here is from genome assembly GCF_009819535.1 of Lacerta agilis. Lineage (NCBI taxonomy): Eukaryota > Metazoa > Chordata > Lepidosauria > Squamata > Lacertidae > Lacerta > Lacerta agilis. The sequence continues at coordinate 49,802,595 of NC_046321.1, forward strand.
GGGGGCCATATTTCCTCACAGGTGACCTTCCATGTCAAAGATGGGTGGGGGAGAGGCAAAAGTGAGCAGCAGAAGGGCAGAGCAATGGAAGTGATTCTTACATCTATATAGGTTACATTCCAAGCACATACAAGTCAGAGGCTGCTATGTACAGAGGAGGGCAACCAAGGTAACCAAGGGCCTGGAAACCAAGCCTTATCAGGAACAGTTGAAGGAGCTGGGTATGTTTAGCCTGAAAAAAAGGAGATTGAGAAGAGATATGATAGCTATCTTCAATTATCTCAAGGGCTGTCACATGGAAGAGGGAGCATGCTTGTTTTCTCCTGCTCTGGAGGGTAGGACTCAAACCAATGGCTTCACGTTTCAAGAAAGGAGATTCTGACTAAACACCAGGAAAAACTTTTTGACAGTAAGAGCTGTTTGACATTTGGAACCATCTCCCTCAGGAGGTTGTGGACTCTTCTTCCTTGGAGGCTTTTAAGCAGAGGTTGGATGGCCATCTCTCATGGATGCTTTAGCTGAGATTCCTGCATTGCAGGCAGTTGGACTAAATGACTCTTGGGGTCCCTTCCAACTCTACTATTCTATGATTCTGTGATTCTACTGCTGCCCACTCCAGACAGGCATAAGGTACATTCCATCCAGGCAAAAGAACTTTAGGAAGGAGAAAAGCAAGGCTGATGAGAGGTGTGATCTGAGGAGGCAGTGTAGCTTGAGGATGAGCATGGCATGAGGAAAGAACCGGGTGAGACAGAGAGATGTGAAGCCATTCAACCCCTGGGCTGGAGGTTCCCCAAATTTGCTTTAATCATTGCATGATATATAGACTAACACATTGAAACAGAATAAGGAATCATTCCAAGGGCCCTCCCTGCCCAGTGCCTGATCAAATAAGGCTCTGTCTTTCTCTTTGTCCCAAACTCAGGGGATTCGATAAAAGCCTGGCTTTTTTAATCAGCAACTGAGACTGCACCAGGCGAAATTATTGCTTCTAAATTTGAAAAACATATAGAACAGGGGGAGTCAACATGGTGCCCTCTAAATGTTTTGGACTACAATTTCCATTAGCTCCAGCCAGCATGGTCAATGGTCAGACATGATGGCCATTGTCACCCACATCTGGAAGACACGCGCCATATTGCTTACTCTGGCTTTTGATACCCGAGACGTGTGCTTTCATGGCTCACTCTATTCCCATGACTGTAACCTGCTTTAACTGTTTTTAATTCTGAATTTCAAATTGTTGTAACCTGCCCTGGGACCCGTCAGTGAGAGGCGTGTAATTAATTCAACCATTATCGCCATCCATGTTTAGCGCAAGAAATACTCTGATCAGGTCGGAGGGGATATTCATGGTATGCTTTCGTGTCCTTGATGTAAACATTTGCTACTGCAGGTAGGCATCCCAATGAAGCAGTCCATTTGAAATAATTATCATCACTCGATCTTAATCTGAATAATCAAAGTGCCCTTGCACAATTAAGCCAATTGAACATGAAAATTAACACATAATATAATCCCCTATCCATGGAAACACAGTGGGTGGCTGAATAATTTTTGCTGCCTGAGGCAATGGAAATTCCATGTACAGAAACTGACCAGACTGAGAGTTAAATCTTATTCCAACAAGGGTGAATAGGGCAATGGCTTCCACCACATTTCAGGGCAGAAGGTGAACTTAGGAAGTATAGGGCAAGTCACATTCCACACTGGGGTCTGCCTGCGAATACTTCACTACTATTCACCCACTGCTCTACCTGGTACCTGTTTGCTGCCCATCCAAACAAATGTTTCAGCCAGAAATGATGGCAAAGACAGGGGTCTTGTGAACAGAGCCACACGTGGTTGCTGGATTGCAAGTCCTGAGCTGGCTGCTCGGCTCTCTAAGTTGGTCAGAGGCCCACCCAATGACACAGAGAGACGGTCACTAAGCAAATCTAGCCTAGTAACAAGCAGGCATCACTGGTAAAAGCTGAGGAGGATAGAAATATTTGGGGAAGGTGTGCTGCTGCCATGCCCTCCTGCTCCCAGTATCTGTCTAAGAGTGGGGTTGGCCTTGTTTCCTTTACAAACTTGAACTTTACAGTATTCTAGCTGGCATTAATTCAAGTTAGAATGTCAAATTATATGACAGAGAAATACCATGTATATGCACTGAATGATAAAATTAGCCTCTCTCTTTTTTGGCAAGTTGTAACTGACAGGATTTTAACAGTGCCTAATGACTGCATAAATCAAAATTCATGGAGGCGAACTTGTAGTCTGAAATTGAAACATCAACTAGAACCACTGGCCTCCTACCATAATGGCAGTTCAGTAGAATACAGACCTAATGGCAAAAATGAAGAGGAATTGCATTCATAAAATTTTGGTGTCAGGTAACCATAGAAAAACATAGGGGTGTGGCACTTTTATTTACATTAAGATGACTATCTGGAAAAGAAATATTCTCTAATGGGGGGGGGACTGGAAATCTGACAGGGTAAATTCTGATTTAGAGACAGAACTATACTCAGCATTTCCAGTTGTCTTTATATAAGCCACGACCAAACTTCATTCTGATCCTTCCATGTACAATAATTTGCATCATTAAACTTGAAGACTGGGTCAATCACTACATTGATTGACAGTTGTAAGGCTCCATTTTGCCTTGTAATCTATGTCTCGGGTTAAAAATACTGAGCTCTTACATAATGAAGTGAAACAGTATGCTTCCTATTGGGCATAACCAACCATGAGATACCCAGGAAAGATAAAGTGTTTTTTATGTATGCCACAACAGCTGCTAGAATTTTGATTGCTAAAAACTGGAAAGGTGAAGAGCTCCCAACAGTAGAAGACTGGCAGATGAAGTTAATTGACTTTATGGAACTCGCTGAACTGACCGCAAAGCTCCGAGACCAGAGGGAGGAGACGGTGGAAGAAGATTGGAAGAAATTTAAGGACTATTTGAAACAACGGGAAAAATTGGTTTTTTGAAATGAAATCAGAGAAGATAAGAGGTGAAAGCTAGCTAATGTTAGAGTGAAATAGTAAATAAGAATTAAGTTATAGTGGTTTGAATTCGATGTAATTAATTTGTGGAATATAGTAATACGTTTTATGATAAGATGATATTTGAAATTGAAGAGTTAAGGTGAATGATTAAGAAATAGTTACAAAGTTACTAAAGTAAATTATAACTGAATGCTAGAGGGAGGACGGAGGAGGTCCTTTAAAGAAGATTAAGAATAAAATAAGGTAGTTGAGAATTGTTGTATTTTTAATATGTTGTTTTTTCTTGTTTTTTCTTTTTTGTATCTGTTTTTATTGTCTTTCTGTGTTAATTTTCTTTTTTGTATTCTGAAAATCTAATAAATTTTCTTTAAAAAAAAGAAGTGAAACAGTATGTACCATTATCTATATTACTTCAATACAGAGCTGAAAGTGATGCTGTGCAGAAAAATGGAACAAGAAGGAAAGGACTAAACAAAATAAATCAAACTAATTTATTTTATTTGAAACATTTACATGCTCCCTTTCATTATACTAGGTTTCAGCTGCTATGCTGTGTGAAAACTAATGCAATACACTTAAGCACAATCCTTTAGGAACTCTGGTTTTTTAAGACCCGCTAGCTTACAGTGAGTAAACCACTTTTGACAGAATCGTCTAAGAAATGATATGGGAGTGGACATATCTTGAAATGTATTCTCAAGCATATGCTCTTTATGACATTATTTTCATTAAATATTTGTTCGTGCACATATGAGGAGGTCCCTGATCACACGGAGAATGTGACAGCACTCATAAAATATTTTGACACAACACATCAGGGTTTTTTCCACTTCTACAGTCTACTCAAACACCCATCGAAAGTAACAAGATTCTCAGGCAAAACAGCCATGTTCAAAATGGAAATAATTTCTAGTTTCTTCAAGAAAATAAACCCCATTCAGGTATCCACTCTGTTCAGGTATCTATCCCCACACCATGCAGTTAGAATGGTGTGAATGGATGAGCATGGATGTGCTTATTGACATCACACCCTATCTTCTTGTCACTCAGCTGAGTTGCCTTTTGTGCACTGGAAGGGTAACTTCTGAAGCAAGGGGCCTGTTCTACTCATGAAGCAGGTTTTCCTGCATGCTCAGTGTTCTAAATCACATGGTAAACCTATGTTGGTAGAGCAGGGTCATTGGTTCAGACATTATCACTTGAATGTGTGGAGGGTGGTCTGGTGGACTGAGAGGAACTCAATAAAGGGGATGTACTCTGCAAGTGCACCCAGGCTTTTCCACTCTCATGACCTGTATGTGAAGGGTGAGCCAGCTCAACAGAGCTATATTCTTACCAGATTCTTACCAGATTCAAGGAAGGTTGAATTAGGATGCCAGCACAAAAAAGCATTCACAGCCAACCTGAAAATGAGAATTTTATGCCATGGGTAGGCAAACTAAGGCCCGAGGGGCCGGATCCGGCCCAATCACCTTCTAAATCCGGCCTGCGGACGGTCTGGGAATCAGTGTGTTTTTACATGAGCAGAATGTGTCCTTTTATTTAAAACTAGCTGACCCGGCCACGCCTTGCTATGGTTTTTTAATGGTTTTTTAATGATTGTATTGATTTAGTGAAATTGAAGAAGTTCCCCTGTTCAACTTCCATCTGCCCCTTCTCTCCTCCCTGTTTTCAATTACTCTCTTTTCTGTCCCCACCTTCAATGATTTTGTGAAATTTGCGGCACCCCCACCCCCCACCCCATTTTCAATTACCCTATTTTGGGTCCCCCTGTAAGACCATAATGGGCTCTTGAGCTCTTGAGCGGTGGATTCAGGAACACGAAGAGGCAAAAACCATGCAGGTTCAACAGGATTTATTTTGAGTTGCATATGCAAAGCAAAAGGCACAATCCAAAAGTTGGACTGAGCACTGAGAGACTGGCGCGTACTCCTTATAAAGACAATACAGAAACCGAAAATAGAAACCGAAAATTGGCTCAAGGTTCACATGTTCCCTAGGAGGGTAACCTCCCTAGCCTCCCCAGTCTGGGAATGTGTACCTGGCGAGCTTTGAATATACTTGGCAGGCTTCCCAGAAATATAGCAACATAAGCAACAAACAGTCCCCTATTGTATGCTGAAGATTGAACCTATTCATAGGGCATGTGTGTGTGCCTAATCAGCAAGAAAGCATAACTTCAGTTAACCGGCAATAATACTTATTGCATTAGATAGGAAATACAAAAGCATAAATCAATAATACCCATGCAGGGGGATGAGTCTACTAACTAGGAAATACCTTACATCTTAATGGACTGAACATAATATTAATACAGTTGGCAGGAGCCAACTCCAGCTGCATTCCTCCCGTCTGCTCAGAAAGCGCATGCATCCCGTCCAAGGCTGAGAGCCCCCCCTTGCTCACACAACTCAGAGCTGCCCCTCTCCCAAAGACCCATAGGAACAATACACAAATATGCAATCAATACATACCAATACATGTAAGGATACGCAACTCCAACAAGCCTGATGCCTCCAGTATGATCAATCAACAAGACCAGCTCTTAAGCCCATTAAAGGCTAGCCACAATTAATATTAACGGCACATTCCTTAAAAGGGGCTTTCCGTCCCCCTCTCTCGTGATGGTGTTTCTATGGTAACAGCCAAGGTGCTATTTCTGTATTAACAGGCCATTGTTTAATTCCAGATCGTGCACCGTTATCAAAACCTTGAAGCTGCTGGCTAGTTTTGGCTGATTTCCCAGAAATAGTTGAAGAAGCAACATTAGGCACATTCCTTTTCCAAGGTCTCTGCCTCTAAGAGACTGTCTCTCTTAATATTCAGCAATACAGAAAAATTATATTTTAAACAGGTTAGAAAAGCAATTAAGGCATTTATAATCAATATGGGATATTTAGCTATTTGAACTGTCCCCTTCACCCCCTTTTCAATTACCGGTTTGCGATATTGCAAATGGCCGACGGAGCTCTGCCAGGGGGAAGCTGTATTAGCTGCAATACCAGTTGTGACATATAATAGTGGTGCCCATGTTAGCTTTTGTGGCTGCAGTACCAGTATAGCCGTCGCTAGAGGGCACTGTTTTGCTGGTGATGTCTAATGTGTGTGCCACTTTTTTGTGTTTATTCTTTATTTTAGGTATATCAGGTGTGGTTTTTTTGAATTTTTATGATGCCAGATCCTTCCTTGATGGTCATGTTACGCTTTCTACTAATTTGATGCGATTTGGTCCAGCAGTTACGGAGCATGGTTCTGTCCGGCGCGCACGCAATGGGAACATTTTTTTATATATAGATTGCCTATGCTAATGCCTCTTATTTTTGGGTCTTTTCTAATCTATATATATATATAAATGTTCCCATTGTGTGTACGCCGGAAACCAATGTTCTCTGTAACCGCTGGACCAAAGCGCATCAAATTTAGGACACAGCGTAACATGACCATCAAGGAAGGATCTGGCATAATAAAAATTAAAACAAAACATACCTTTCATGCCTAAAATATAGAACAAAAACAAAAAAAATGGTGCACACATTACGTGTCACCAACAACAGAACTGAAGACTTTGAGCAACAACCAATGAAAGGCTCATGGCAGGGCAGCGTCACAGACTGTGCGCTGACCAAAAAACCTCCTTAACCTCAGTCCTCCATTTTCCTGTGTGCAAACACCGGAGGAACTGAGAGCAGGGACAGCCCCCATTAAGCTCCCTAGCCCCAGCCTCTGCCAAGGGCCTTACCACACTCAGAAAACAGTTAAGAGGAAGGCCTAAACTCTCCTTAGTAGTTTCAGCTCCAGGCAGGAGAAGGTTGCCAGGTGTTTTTACATGAGTAGAATGTGTGATTTTATTTAAAATGCATCTCTGGGTTATTTGTGGGGCATAGGAATTCATTCATCCCCCCCCCCAAAAAAAAATATAGTCTGGCCCCCCACAAGGTCTGAGGGACAGTGGACTGGCCCCCTGCTGAAAAAGTTTGCTGGCCCCTGATTTTATCCCATTGCCCTGCATTGTGGAATACCCTTGCCTCTGCAATATTTGAAGCATCATCTGTTAGTTACTTCAGACATCTTGTGACGATACTTTTTTTTTTTACTCTGGTTTTCCTTGGTCCAGAAGGTTGGATTCTGTTATTTCTGCTTTTTTGTTTTTACCTGTGCTTAGAATTTGTTTCTTTAAAAAAAAAAAGCGGTCAAGAAATGCTTTTAAATACCGGTACATTTACCTTGGATAAGTCTACAATTCTATGCATGCTTGCATGCAAGTCCCCTTGTATCTAATAGCTTCTTACTCCTAGAAAACTATGTTAGGACTGCAGGCTTAGTCTGAAACCTTAACTCAATTCATGTAGATCCAAGTCCCACTGAATTCAACAGAATTTCCTTCTGAGTGGACATGGCTAGGATTGCAGCACAAGACCCTAAAGGCACAATCTATGCATTTAACACTGAAGTATATCCTTCAGTGCTACCACATGTTTACTAAAAGCTTCTTTATTTATTTGTGGTATACCTTACCCATCAATGAGATTGTCAGGAGATCTGGGAGATTCTGCTAATACACAGCATATTGAAGTTTGAGTATTTATACTATGGCAAAGCACTAAAAATGCATACCTCATCAGTTAATAATGCATAGTTTGTATATGATGGAGAAATGTTCACTTTGGGGTTTGTTTCAATAAATGTTCTAGAGATCTGTGTCCACTGAGCATTCCTTGTCCTTATTGCTTTTTTACTGCACTTGCTCAATGCCTTTCTATGACAAATAAGCATTTCCTTTAATCTGAAATAACAGCACTGATATTCATTTGATGCATGTTGGAAAACAAACCATCAAGATTACAATTACATGTATCAGCAGCTTAAAGCATTGTCCACATCTCAAGAACGGTTACTGGAATGCAAATGGATTTAAGTAGATAATGAGTCTACCCAGGCATGGAAACTTACTTAAAACCAACACCTGTTATCTGTACTGACATCTTATTCCATTGCTCACAACAAGGCAAATGCTTAATGGATTTCAAAAGTCTGCATGGGGCAGCTGAGAGCCTTGATATAATTAAAAGCTATTGGCGCATAGCTTCCAACTTACATGTTTTTTATACCTCACATTATTGTGCTCAATCAGGTGTGAAAATGCCCTGAAATATCACAGCTTTCTTCAGACTAGTGAACATCTACATAACCACATACATAAACAATGACTAAGCAGGCAATGAAGTCAGACAGCAGGAAAAAGCTACAACCAAGCTATGAAACAATAGCAATGATTAATCCCACATGCAGTCCAGGTGATTCTTTTTGCCTGAAAGGTGATGTGAAAAATAAGTAGGCTTTTCATATTTAAATAACTCAAAGATTACAAATGTTGTAATGATGCAGTAACATTTTCATTGTATTGAATCCTGCAACTACAATAGCCCTCACCATGCATTTAAAAAAGGTCTATATGGTTCTACAACTTTATAAAAGACATATCAACATTCACATATTCCAGTTCCTAATGTAAGTACTGTTACATATCTAGATGACCTCTACAACCAGCTCCAACTCATGTGTCAACTGCACCCTTTCCTGGATAAGGATAGCTTGGCCACTTGCCTTGCACCGTAACCTCATGTTTGAACTACTGTTAGTGAGCTCTGTGTGGGACTTCCCTTACAGCTTGATCTGTAATGACATACAGATTTATCCTGACCTTGAATATCAGGCCTATGCTTACTTAAAGGCAGCCCCTCTCCCTGACCTGAAACAGCTACTCCCAAGCCACAACAGAGGTGGGGGCCAGCCCCTGTGGCAGACCAGATGCCAACTCTGGCAGCACTATTACAAAGAGCTAACAATGCCACCCACAACATCAGAGGCTCACTCCCTTGCTCATGTTTCCATGTGACATATGCCATCATCTGTCAGCAATGCCCTTCTGCACACAGGGCCAGGAGGCCAGTCTCCATGCAAAAGAATAAATGGGTGCAAATCCGACTTCAGTGATGTCAATATTTAAAACCCAAATGGAGGACACTCTGTAACTGGCCTTAAGGTGTCAATATTGAAACAGAAGAATTACAGAGGGAGCCTGCAATGTGGAACTTCTGGATTACAATACATCAGAAAATTCAGCTATTGCTTATAGATTGAATCACACCATGGATTTTTTTTTTATTACACTACATGTGTTAATTGACTTACCATGCCAGTAGGTCTGTGTTACCAGCACAGCTGTTTGTTGAAAACGACTATAGTTAATTACATAATTATCACATCATTCCTTTCTGGTTCTCATTTCCCTCTGACCTCACTGTTTATATCCTCCCCTCCCCACCCAAGAAAGCCCCAGGTAAATTTATACTTGCTATTGAGGATAAGGCTTCATGCATCTGACAGTGGATTTGAGTCCAGGAGAGCATATAAGCAGAATAAATGTATTAGGCAGAAGCCACAAGGCTCTTTACTTTCTGTGTGGCTTAGAAAGCACACATCATGGCATCAGCCAGCCTCCTGGCTTAACACTATAAAAAAAAATCTGAAATTTTGGAAATGTCCATGAAAAAATGAGTAGCTTTTTCTAAAGAGTACTTCAGTAGTAACAGCAGGAAATCTGCCATTTGCATAAGTGACAATAGTCTCACACTATAGCCAGCTTAGTCAACTATGGGACAGTGGCCAGCAAGTGCTAAAGCCCTGGATGCATAAAGATTGTGGACAAATCTAATTCCCCAAATCTTTGGAAATGTAGACATATGCTTCAAAGGATGGTTGACACTTGTGCTGGATTTCAGAAGGCAGAAGCAAGCCAACACTTTTATTTATTTTTTACATGCTCCCTTCCAAGGAGTGAAGGAGGAGCGGGACAAAAATATACTGGCAGAGTGCAGGACATTGCTGGCTAATTGCTGCTCAAATTATTATCACTGTTGAGTGCTGGGTTTGTATGTGGAAGATCCAAGCTGAAATCTCTGCTAGGTGCCAAACTCGCTTTAGAATACCTGGTGCCCTCCAGACCTTGTGAGTTACAATTATCGGGGTTGTAGTCCAAAAGGGCATCAGCTGGGCAGGACTGACTTAGAGAATCACTACCTCTCATATCAGCCTACCTTACACATCTATTGCAATAATAAAATTAGGACACGTTTCAAGCCCTCGGGGAAGAAACATAAATAAATGTATTAAGCCTCCTTATGCCATCTTGCTTCTGCAGCGAACGTGATACAAAATTCTGTTTAAGGAATGCATGGCTGTGGAAACTGACTGATTGTTAAAGGTAAGGGTTTATCAATAGGACAGTGGGTGAAAATGATTTCCATAAATAAATCTACAATGTAAAATAGGTTTTGTACAAACAAAGCAGCCAGAAGGCAACGGAAAATCCGAAGGTTTTGTCATGCAATGCAGCTGGCACTGAGCACAAATTATATACAAGCCCAGAGCTTTGTTTGTGCTCCGCCATACTGCTTCAAGGCAACATTTTTTACTTCAAATGTATTTTCTCATTTGCATAGTAAATTAAGAAATAAAATTTCTGTGTCTGCGTATCCCCCACTATTAAACCAAGTAGCCACCGGCTTATTTTCAATTGAGCTCTAATTGGACAGATACAGTTTTAACTATCTCAGCATGCTGGCAGACTCCCTGGAGAAATGTTCCTAGCGTTTCCCAGAAGTCAGTGGCAAAAGAAAGAGTAAAGATTAGGATTGTGCATATGAACATGTCTTCAGCATAGCAGGCAGTGTTGTAATCAGGCAGCGGGCCAAGCTTAAACTACAAATGGGAGAAACCTTTGTGTTCATCAGAACTGATCTAATAATGCTCCTGCAACATGGCATGGGACTGAATCCATTGACAGCAGGTTTTAGCAGCCCTCTCTATTATAGCTATTTTCTGTTCTCATTCATCTCTCAACCTGGCAAGACCATACTTTGGAAAAAACAAACAAACGCAAATCATCATTATATAAAAATAAAACGGAGACCATGCCAATCTGTCACTTAGGATCATTAACTCTGACTCTAAATATATAGAATGAAAGGGGCTAAGCCTACCTGGGAGTCCAGCACTCACCCAGTGTAGTTATCTAAGGTTTGAGGCCTACGTGTACTTGGAAGGAGAGTGGTACAGCCAGATGCTTGCCAGTTCCATCACTGAACCAAGCTCTGGCCTCCCAGCATCTGATGCTCACCAGCCTTGAGCAATGGATTGCCTCCCCTGATGCTGCCACTTCACCACAGCTGTCAATCAAGATTAGTTACTGAAGACCATTGTTCTAAAAGCTATATAGCCTGCAGCTTGCTTCACATCATGTTTCTGCTACAGAGAAGCACAGCCTTTTTTTGGGGGGGGGGGGTATTCCAGTCACTGCAGTCTCCTCCACATTATCTTTTTTGCTGCAGTGGCACAGCCATTATGGTGACCCACAAGGGCTGTGGCATCCTGCAGAAAAAGCATAATGCGAAGCAGGAGTTGCTGGAATGAGGGCTGGAAAATGGCCTGGACTGTCCAATACTGGTGCATTAAAGCACCCTTCCTCTTTCAAATTGGGTCGTGGTCCAGCCAGGCTCTGGGCGTAATGTCCTTGGTGGTCTCTTTAGATGGTAACATGTGACACTTGAAGTCTTCTGCATTAGTGGTGCTGGAGCTACTGCTCATTCTTTTGAGTGGGGCTCTAGACTTTCATCCCTAAGCCTTACCTGATGGCACCACCAAGGTTGAGGACAGGAAGCAAGTGACAGAGAGAGGCAGCAGGGGAGGAGCTTGGAGAGAAAGAGCTGACGATGCAACAAGCCCCAAGAAGCTTGCAGGGCAAAGCATGCCCTGAGCAGCCACAGGTGATAGCAACATGATTGGCCCCACCACCGCAGAAGTTCTTTCAGCCAAGGCAAGATGGGCTGGGAAGATGCCAGCCAATCCAAGCATGGAAACTGCTCTCTGACAGTTCAGTGGGCACTGAGAAAAAGCTAGATAATGCTCCTCATATTCTTACACTGGGCTTTACCCCCCAGAGTGAGTGAAGGAACTGCTCCCTGGGTTCTCTTGTTGTTCCCGTCCTGCTATTAAAATCAGCAGAGATTCAATTCTGCAAGGACTCCGAAAGATAAATGTCATCCTGCAAAGGCAACACATGAGACACTAAGCTCAATAATGAAGATCCAGGCCACTTTCTTTTTGGCATGTCCTTACCTATAAGGGGCAATGAGAGCCCTTGCACACTTAGTCACTTGTGAACTCTGTGGGCAGTGAACATGGCGGTTGTCAAACCACCATCTGTTCAGGAGTGCCCTGAGTCACCTGGCGACAGTGCTATTTTTCTATTTTAAAAAAGAGGTGCTGGAACTCACCATGAACGCTTCCCTTGTTCACTTATAGCTTCATGGCGAGTTCTGGGACATATATTTCTGGGGGGGGGAGCACTGGGTGGGACTTTGAAACTACTGGTTTAAAACTACTTTGAAACTACTGGTTGTCTACTTAGAATCTGGACCCCAATGATCAGTATATGTGTGAGAGATGAAAAATGTACCATATTTCTGTAACTCTATAATATGGCCTGTTTTGTGCAGCTGTCTGACTACAGGTGGAGTCTAAGAGGTGTAAAAGCCACGCATGTGTTTTAACATCTTAAAGTGTACAATTTTAGTTTTCAAGCTAAAGCATCTTAAATAGATATACTATGAATAATTTCTCATTGTAACCTTTGATATCTTTTTTTTAATAAAAAGAGAGCATGTTGCTTCACTTATTTTTAACAGCGTTAAAAAAAACCAAAAGATTCCCACTGCCAATTCTAATAATGTAAATTGGCCGATCTTCCTGAAACAGTGGAGTAACAAGCTTATAAAACTGCCATAAATATTAATACTTCTCAAACACTAGGGCTGTTGCAACTGTCAGAATATCTCATTTATTGCTGTACAGCAGGATAGACATTTCATTAAGGGTGTATGTGTGTAGTGTTGAAAGAAGCGGGTGGGTGACTTTTGCACCTATGTCCTAGCAAAAAAACACCCCAGATTTTCCTTAGCCTAGGGGTCTACCTCCATCCCTCTACCTGTGTGGAGTACAGGACCACCTTGATGTGGGTGACATCAACTATACCATATATTTAAAGCACTTTAACTGTCATGGCTTTCCTCGATGAATCTTGGGTGCTAGATTTCACCCTCCACAGATCTTAATTCCCAACATCCTTGACAAATTACTCTTCCCAAAATTATTTGGGGGAAGCCGCATGCTTTAAATGTACATCACAGTCGTCACCACCACAGAAAGAAGACTAGGGCTGCAATCCTAACCCATACCCAGTGCTGCTGGATGGGGTTAGGATTGAGTGGACACCCCTAGCCACTGGGCTCCAGCAGTCTCTGCAGCTGGGAAGGGCTCCACTGTTGCAGAGGCCTCTGCTGAAACCGCAGGAAGTACAGCAGAGGAAATATGGCCTATATGTAGATATGTAAAGTCCCAAAACAGGGTGTTATAAGGGTGAGGCTGGAGCAGGGCTAGCCACGTATCCCAAATTGCAAAAGCTTTAAAAGTCCTATAAGGTTTCAAACTGTGGTCTGGCTTTTAAGTTTGAATACCTCAGCCTTATTTATTTATTCCATAACATTCATATACAACATGATTGTAGGAAGAAGAAGAAAAAAAACACTAATGAGAAGACCTAAAGCCTGTCGCAAGAATCTACCGGTAAATCCCTATATACCTTCTCTGTTATTTCCTTCAACCTTAACTATGACTCCAAACCAGCAACATCAGTTGGGATAAGGAAAAAAGCTGGGAATTATCTGATTAAATTGATAAAAGCAATAAAATAAAATAAAAATTCACCTTCAGGAAGCTCCTTTGTATCTTCTCCTTCTATTGACCTCTTCTGCCTCCTCCCCACCCCCCGCCCCCCAGCCCCATGTGGTAAAAGCTTTCTCTTCAGGAAGTTCAACCATATCTTCTTTGGTCCATATTGGTAGGGAACACAACAAAATATCTCTCCCACACACTGCCTATGTTAAAATAATCACCAGGGCTTCACACTGCATATCTTGAGAGAAAGAAAACAGTACATTGAAGGAGCATGCTCTAAATCCCATTGTTGGGCACAGTAATTACAAAAACCGTTGAAATAATAAGGCAATTGCTGCATATAATGGTGACAGCTATTATGATAAAACTGTTATCCATTGCTTCGTGTTTAATGGGCAACTGTTGCCAGTCAAGGATTTAATTTGTTTTAATGCTTGTCAGATTTAGGTTTGATCAAAGTGGGCTGAAAACAAAGACCAGTAAAATCCACGGCCCATTGAACAGTTATTGAAATGTCAGCTTACTTTACTTTGTTTCGTTTTGCAATTTGGAGTTATAACAATGAAGCAGTGATGAATAACCAAGCTCGTTTTTGTTGGTGTAAATTGTGACATATGCTTCAACGGGTGGGTATTTTCACATGACCCACGCACGCATGCACGCCAGCATAGCACAGCGAGTCAGATCAGCCAATGATGAGAACAACATAAAAAGGAAGTGTTTATCATGATTGTGGGGCAGGGCTGGAGGAACCTATTTCAACAACAAAAAATTGAAAATTGCCATGGGGAGGTCCTCAAGGGGAAGTATGCAGGAGAAGAACTGCAGAAGAAATGAATGAGACACAGAAGAGACAAGACCTTGCTGGAGTATTCTTTAGGTGGGAGAGATGGAAAGGGGTGGGTAGGGAAAGCAATCCTTGTCTTGGGTGGAGAGTCTGGGTGTAGGATCAATGTTTACACAGATTAATGTGTTCCATGCTGAAGTCCTCCACTGTTTCGGCACCCCTTGGGCTGCAAACAGTGCCCAATGGTGTTTAGTTTCCATTCACAAGCCCAGCAAGCACACACAAGCCTAGGCTACCTTAGTGGCTAAAGTGATGAAGTGTGCAAATAAATATGGTTTTGTATTTATATAGACAGGATAACAACAAGGTTGGCTCCTGGGCGCCGAGGCACTGTGGACACTCCATTTTTTAAAAAAGGGGGACAGTCTCCTTCAGTGTTCAGAGGAGCGTGGCATCATTCATGGGCTCCCTCAATTCTCTGGAGAGGCGGCCCCTCTGAACATCAAAAACATCTTAACTGCATTCTTTGATGAGGCCACATGCCAGGCCTGAATAAGCCCAAATAATTAAGGTAAGAAATGTTTTATGTACAAGTGGGGGGCGGGAGCAGTTTCTAAGGTTCTGTCACCTCATCATCTGCCAACATACGTGGAGAGCAAAATTTTTCAGTGTACAGTATGTTCAGATTAGGTGGTATCAGTAGAAATCATAATAATGTGGTCCTGAAGCCAGAGAAAATACTAGCAGCTAGGAAAATGAGTTATGATGAGTGAATGCCCATCATTAATGCATTAACTAGAGGACTCCTGCAGGCAAAAGAATGGTCCCACCTTGAGTTATGGGCCTGACACTAGTAATGAAGTGTACTTCATTGGTGGGTTGATGGTTTCTTGTGAGATGGGAGATCAATAAATCACCAAATATGAAATCATTTCTGTAGTGAAAGGAGTTATTGCAATAATGTCTAAATGTCAAATTATAAAGAAATGCACTTGATAACAGACATGTTGCAATTCAGTTATGCACATACCATACTGTTTAAGCGGGGGCAAATATGTCAGTATTCACATAACAAGGTTTTATTTATTTTGTCTACGAGCACTAAAAAGGACATGTTGTAGCTACCAGGCTTAGGAGGGAGAGGGATAATACAACATTGGAAGGGCTGTATGAAGGAATTGCTCAGTTAAGTACCTTCAATGACAAATTCAGCCAAGTGGAGGCAATGTTTCTGACACCCAGACATGTACTGTAGTTGAGGGTCCTAGTGCAAAACACAACTTGGGCAAATCTGAGAATTGCAAGGAGGGAGCAGTGCCTAGGCTCAACTCTCTTGACACGTTACTAATATAATGTAAGCAAGGCTCACATTATTTAGATCTAGTACCTAAAATTGGGATGCAGTTGAGCTTTTGGGGGAAGAGAAACACTCCATTGTACTAATCTCTGTGTCTTGACCTAGCAAATCATCCTCTCTCTTTTTACAAATAAATTACTTCCAAATAGCCTGTGCTTTTCATGAGGTACCACGAAGAGAATGAGTATGTATAATAGGAGTGAAATGAATTAACTCAGTTACAAAAACATGTTGCTGGGTCTCCTGGGTCATACAAAAATGACTCAGTTTTAAGTCTGAGAAATAATTATGTCCACATTATACGATGACAGCTAAGAAAAATGTGTGTGGGGGGGGAGAGTATGAAGATAAGAAAAATAAAGCAAGAGAAGAACAGAAATTAGGCTATAACTTTTGTTCAAACCCTCTTTCAAGCTCCTTTTTTTTGCTATTTAACCCCCAACAGAATTCACTGTATCTCGACATATGCAATTTTCCTTCCCCACAAATAAATCTCTTAAATGTTGTCTGGCAGAGGCTACCCTTTATCATGATTCATTTACTGGCAGGTAAGAAAGGGCCGTTTAAAGTCTAAGCAACCATGGTTCATGAACTAAAATTAGGAAAGACTGACTCTAACTTGGGAGAATTGAACCATACGTTAGATAAATGTGTAGTGCAGAAGTAATTTAATGACCAAATTCATGGCAGAAATCAAAATCTCTGTATGTTTTAGCTCCATAGAAGGACATCAAAGTATCTGCCAGCTCTCATTCTTCTTAATGGTAGATTACAGATGATAGGAATGAAATTCATCTCCTGAATGCTTCCTATGGCCTTCGAAGCTCTGCTTTCATCCTAAGGGATGCATCCTCAGATGCCACAGAGTTTTCAGTTTTCCACTAACATTGCCTAAACAAAGTAAGGAGCTTAGCTGCCGGAAGAAACTATTCAGCTATCACAGTCCATTTCAAAGTGTTTATTTGCAATTAAAATAAGGAAAACAAACTAGCAAATCCAAAGTGGACTTGATTGGAAACTGTCTGCTGCAAATCTCTTTGGTTAGAAGTCTTAATTTTTTTTCATGCTGAAAAACAAAGTCTGGAAGTAAAATTCACTATCTGGATTTCTTTCTCTCTTTTTTAGGCAAAAGGACTACGTAGGTGTGTTGCTTGTTTAGCCCAAAGCCTTGAGTATCAAAAGACTCAGTTTGTGTTTGCTGTCAATTCAACACATTAATCAGATAGCAATTTTTACTATGTGCATAAAACTTTACTAAATAAATAAAGATTACAAACCTGTTCTCTAATGTTTCTTTAAAAAAATGTATCCAATCCTTTATGCATGTATGTATACATACATACATAAGGTAAATTTCCCATTAATTAGCACTGCCAGAATGGAAACAAATTTCATAACAGTTGTGTAGAAGAGGGAATGTTTTTATGGGGAGAGGTTTCGGTGTGAAATTGCATGAGATCCCAGCACCCATTGTGCTCGGGGGGGACGGACAGGATGTCCTGGTTTTTCCATTACACTTGTGGGGTACATAATTCTACATATACTATGCACTTATTTATCCAATTATATCCAGTTTTCTATTTTGTTTCTATAAAATGGGAACAGTTCTAAGATGTGAGCATTTATTCATTTATTTTTTACTTTAGTTGTAAAACAGTTATCCCACCTGCTACCCTGCATCTTCACTCTCTGCACCCCAGATGAAGGATGCTCTTCGCTACCAAATCATGCTCAAAATGCAGTTTCACATTGCCACGGGACTTCTTTGTCTTTGTTGTGGGGCTGCTCTTCAGGTATTTCATTTTGGTAATTTAAAGGGGGTCTGAAACCACCAAGTCTGGCATTGTATTTATGGCTCTGATAGAGCCATCAAAAACTGTTAAGCCAATTTATTTCAGCCGTGTAAAGTGATCTTGTACTATTATTCTGCTGTAATAAAATGGAAAGCAATTCTGACATGCTAGATAAAGGATCTTATCTATAATGACAAACAGCATTAAAATAGGTAGTCAAAATGAAACCTGCATCATTTCCCCAGTTCTGAACATGCTCCTATCAGTGTGATTGCATTCCTTCCACCATATTGTTACAGCCTCTCTTTCCGGCTATATCAAAACTAGCTCAAGTGTATATAATGGCTACATATGCTGTGAAAACTAAAGGGTGATTGCAATGAAAGCATGATGTTCTGGTAACAAGCACACATAAATCTCCTCTCAGCATAACAAAAACGCCTAAAACCCCAATGATTCAAATAGGAAACTAGGCATTGCAGTACAACTACTACAGAAAGTCCTTGAACAAACAGGAGACAATTGTAGATGGCTTTTTCATAGTTCCTTTTCTGTTGTTGTTCTTTTAAAATAAAATATAAACTATGGCCCCATACACCCTGAAGTCCATTCCTGTTACAACGCTGCATTAATGACAGTATGCTAAGTAGCCTGGCTTAAGAAATCCCCTTCCGCCCTTAGAAAGGAGGGGGGGTTGCAGTAAGCACGAGCCCTCCACGTGCGCAGGGGATGCCTGCATCCCCTGGCGCTATTGGGCGAGCTCTGGGTGCGGTGCCCAGCCGGCTGGCCAACCGGTGCAGCCGGCTAGGGCGTGCCCACTGCATTTAAGTGGGTACGCAGCCAGAGCTCGTCCTCTGTTCCTGGGCTCCCTTCAGTTAGGAAAAAAAAAGGAAATGATGTGCGGCTGGCGGATATCATTCTGGCTATTAGATATTGGTTGCGGGTGTGAGGGTATTGGTGGCGAGCCAAATGTTTTGGCTCGATTGGCGGTTAGGCATTGGATAAGGTCAGGAAGGTTAGGTGGTGGGGGGGAGGTCGGGCCATCACCTCCCCCAAATGCTGAAGGGTACTTCGATAAAGGAGTCCGGAGGGGCATGTCCGTGTCCAGAGCCATGGAAGGTGAGGGCCTAAGGCACGCCCCATATCTGTGATCACAGGGTGAGTCCTTAGCTGATGTGCAGCAGCAGGGGCTCACCCAGCAGTGGTTATCCCTTCCTGGACTGCCAGCACGTCGTACTGGAGTCGGATATAGTCAGTTAGATACAATGCCTAAAGCCAATACCACTCAACATCCGGAACCAATAAAGTTGTGGCCTTTTTCTTGCCCATTTAACCTTAATTACAGTGTCTTGTGTCTTATTTATCAGGGGAGGGGTCGGGATATCGACATGCAATACACATCTTCCTTCTTTCCATTCATATGGCCCTGACGTTAAAGCTGTGCACTGAATGAGGAGCTATAAAACAAAGTTAGAAGCTGATGATATTGAGGAAATAAGAGAAAATAACAGAGCTGGGGATGGATATTTCTTTCCTTAGATGGAGTTCCTCCTTCATGCTAACAGTTTAAATGACAACATTTATCTGCAAGACTGTTTGCATTAATAAGCAGTCTCTGAGAGTGGATATGGGGCAGTTATCATTCCCATGGCTTCCAAAAGGGAGTACAAGGTGTACAGTAGCCAACCACATCTCCAAAGAGGATGCACCAGATACACTCTCTTTTAAATGCATGCCACAGTATGTGGAGGCATTTGTCCTCAAGCAAACCACAAGGTTTTCATTCGCACAACATCTCTGGATGATGGTGTCAAGGAGGGGGTCGCTTTCCCAAGTCCTCAATCCAAGCTACTAACCAATCCTCACTTGCTGGATCATCACCTTGAGCAATCACACGCTGGCACCGAACGGGTTAACAAGCTTTATTGGCCTCTTCTCTGGCACCAGCGACAGAACATCAAACAGCAAGTCTAAAACACAGCGTGTTCTCTCCCTCCCCCAGCAGGTTAACTCGAAGATTTATAGGAGCTGGAGAATGCTGGCAACCAGCCAGCCCCATCACATGCACCCACTTTGGGGGGCCAATTGTTGCCACCTGCCTAAGGAGCCCCACCCAGCAATACTTGCTCACTGGATCACAACTTCATGATAGATGGCTGTGATGCAATCCGTCAAACCTCTGTGTTGAAACTGTTGCGACTGATCAGTGGAATATGAAAATTCCTCTTAACAAACAACAGTGGTTCTTCATGAATACTTCATTCATCATTACTGTCCAGACACCATAAACATTCAATAACTTTACAGAACTCATGAAATTTTCAACACACGCCGCAGACGCAGAATGAGTTGTTTTGCATCTTTTAAAATAATGTGTGGCCGGATGCACAGAAGAGGTAGGAACATATTAAGGAAACTAAACAAAGCAAAAAATAAATAAATAAATAAATCCCTGATAGCTTCTGTCCTCCGTCTAGTATTATTATTCATACCTTGCCATATTTCTCATAAAATACAGTTTAGCATAACTGCAGAGTGCAGGTTGCTTGTTCCAGGCAGTGATCAAGCATACATCATTTAGAAACATAAATGTTAATAAGAGGCCGAGTGTATATGTATACCCATTTTCTTATGGACTCGCAAAACCAATAGGCACAGTATGAGATCTCATTTACTTCAGAAAGCATACTGAGAGCAAGCACTATTTCCTTGATTTCCAGTATAAAACATATGCAACCCAATCCTATGGATGTATCATTCAGTCCCACTGAATTAAATGAGTCTTGCTCCTGAATAAGTGTGTGCAGGATTGAAGTCCTGTTTAACATAAACACGCAGCTTCTGTTTATAACTGCAATTTTTGTCTGAGCAAAATGAAGGGTCTTTAGCTCCTTTACAAACGTACACATGCTTATGTGAAGGATATATGGGCACAACATTCAGTATATTCCCTTGAGACCCTGCTTCTGAGTAAAGAAATGTATACTATATTTTGCATTCATGGCTTCGTACTTAATGCGAGGCTGATATATTTTGTATTTAGGTATCTTGCCCCTACAACTGCCCACTCTTTAGATGGGCACTGCCAGAGCTGCCATACAACCCTTAACGTGGGTGGTGCTGTGGTCTAAACCACTGAGCCTCTTGGGCTTGCCAATCAGAAGGTCGGCGGTTCGAATCCCCGCGACGGGGTCAGCTCCCGTTGCTCGGTCCCAGCTCCTGCCAACCTAGCAGTTCGAAAGCATGCCAGTGCAAGTAGACAAATAGGTACTGCTGTGGCGGTAAGGTAAATGGTGTTTCCATGCGCTCTTGTTTCCATCATGGTGTCCCGTTGCACCAGAAGCAGTTTCGTCATGCTGACCACATGACCCAGAAAGCTGTCTGTGGACAAACGCTGGCTCCCTCAGCCTGAAAGCGAGATGAGCACCGCAACCCCATAGTCGCCTTTGACTGGACTTAACCATCCAGGGGTCCTTTACCTTTACCTTTACCTTTACAACCCTTTATGCACCACACAGGGAACATCAAGGGCAGAGGTGTGGAACTTCAGGTCCAAGTTGAATTCAACCCTACAGGCCTCTCTATCTGGCACTGGGAACTCTTCCCAGGACATACCCCAAATGTTTCTGCTTGGTGGGAACACATTTAGTGCCTCTTGCTTGTCTGGATGGAAGACACACAGGTGTGTATGTAGCCTACTATACAAAGGAAAAAATTACATTTCTTGCTCTATCCATTTTTTTCTATGGCCCCTCCCACCACTGGTATACAGCCCTCAAAAGATTGTCCAGAAAGGAATGTGGACCTCTGTCTGATAATGGTTCTGCACCCCTGATTTAAGGTCTCAGTCTTATGCTTTCTGCATGTTGTAGATTGGCCCTCCCTGCCCCAAGTGCTCCTGGTGATTCTTAGTGTGTGTGTGTGTGTGTGTGTGTGTGTGTGGCATGATCAGCCCTGTGACTACTAGAGTAGACACAAAGTCATCTATGTCCATGGATCAGGCCTCTACAGTGGATATATGTTACAATCTATGTACCCAATCTTATAAACCCTTACGTACCGGTAAGTCATCTGCAGGATGAGTAAATAGTCAATTTTTTAGTTCCTTACATATTAGCTATTGCTTTGCATGTCCTTTGATAAAACAACTTTAGAACTTTCCATCTTTAAAAAGACACTTTCCCTCCGAGCTGATTGGCCTACAGAGCTCCAAGAGCTTTAGATAATTGTGATAAAATGTATGCAACAGTTGAAGATGATCTACATTCAAATCAAAAGGCTGATGAGCTCTACATACAACATATTCATAAAATTCCAACAGTGTGATTCAAAAAGAGTGTCAAGTCTCATGTTTAATTAGGCCCACCTTGTTCTCAAAAGGGAAAGGGAAACATTTACTGAATATGAAACCCATTCCCATAACTCCTGTATAGTATGGTACTCTTGATCTCCAGAGCCAAAGACATGCAAAAGCACAGATCCCAATTAGATTCAATCCTCTTGTCAACTACTTCCCATTTTTCACCTCCCTGTTGGAAAATCAAGCAATTTACATTCCTCCCCTTGCATTTAAAAACTAATTGTGGCTTTTTGTTCCCTATTCAGGTGTTGTGCTCTTGTTTCTTCTCACAGCATGCTGGAGAGAGGGGTGGTGGGGAAACTGGATTTAATCCCTAAAACAAAGTTTCCTTCTTTTTCTATTATTGCAAAGCAAAGTAATGTTGACAGGAGGATCAAACTGTTTGCCCTCAAATGCCATTATGAATGGATAAGGAAGGCAAAAATGGTGCCATTTAGATTAGATTATTGGGCTGCTAGCAGAGTATTCTTGGGCCAATTACAGAAAGCTTGCCTATTTACATATAAATAGCTAGGATATTCCAGAACAGACAGCAACTTAAAGCATTGCCTTGGTTGTTCACTACAAAGGAGTATTAGGTGAAACTCAGTTTAATATAAAAAAAAGTCAAGTATAAAAATAATTACAACAAACATGCATCTAATAAAAGGAAGTCAGAAAGAAAATCACTATTAAAAATATTTGGGGTGGGGGAGACTGGTGGGTTTCTTTTTTAAAAAGCTAATTCTACATCAAAGATCCAACATAATAAATGGCTAGAGCTCTAGATATTTGCTTAAAGCTTAACCACTTTTTTTATTAAGACCTGCTTTTAATCTGCACTTAATAAGAAACAGAGGCGTCTACATCACAAACAGGTACAGCATTATCAAATACTGGAAATGAGTTTGATTTGGATAAAGGCCTGTGGTACTGGGTAAACTATCATGCAAAAGCAGGGTTCACTTGAAGGCAAGATCAAAGATAAAGTAGAACTAGGTCTAAACCACTGAGCCTCTTGGGCTTGCCAATCAGAAGGTCGGCAGTTCGAATCCCCGTGATGGGGGCTGCTCCTGCCCACCTAGCAGTTCGAAAGTACATCAAAGTGAAAGTAGATAAATAGGTACCACTCTGGCGGGAATGTAAATGGTGTTTCCGTGCGCTGCTCTGGTTTCGCCAGAAGCGGCTTAGTCATGCTGGGCACATGACCCGGAAAAACCGTCTGTGGACAAATGCTGGCTCCCTCGGCCTGTAAAGCGAGATGAGTGCCACAACCCCAGAGTCGTCTGCGACTGGACTTAACTGTCAGGGGTCCTTTACCTTTTTACCTTTAAGTTAAAGTTCAAAATGTTAGAAAACACAGGAAACAAAGTATCACAGGTCATCAATGACAATTATCAAAGAGTTCAAAGAACTGTCTGCCCCAGGTGTGGGGAACCTTTGGCCTTCTGGGTGTTGCTGAACTACAACTCCTATCATCCCTGGCCATTGGCAATTCTTGCTGGGGGGAGGTGCAACTGAGCAACACCTGGAGGACCACAGGTCCCCCACTCCTTGCCATGCAAAAGCCATGGTGCACAACACCAACTGGTTTATTTGGGCCAAACCCCTGTTTCAAAGGTTTTAATCCTTTGCCCAAGCATTCTGAATAAGTCCCAGCTCACCTCCACATCCAAGCACTGTGCCCTTCTTTCCAAAGGCAGTGCTTTCAACAGGAACCCCTTGGTAACTTTCAGATCAGCATAGCTCTACTGTTAAGTGGTTGACTTCCAGTAAGCAGGATGGTCTGAATTACTTCTGCAGACATTGGAGACCAGGAACTGAGATACATATGGCAAAATGAAAAAGGACTGCAAGCAGAAGTTAGGTTTCTCAATTTACCTATTTAACAATACACACACACACACACACACACACACACACACACACACACATATATATATATAGATTTTGAGCAAATAAACAAACCAAACTCTCTAAGCCATGTACAAAAATCCCAAGCAGTTTACAAAAATATAAAACCAAGCAATATAAATAACTAGGAGAAGAAGGAGACCCCCCCCCAAAAAAAAACCCTCCACCCCCTACGAACGCCTACTTATGGTATTTAACCAAATTCAAAAGTAGTTTAGATGGGCTAAGAGAAGCAATAGAATGGAAGCTCTATCAGAAGAATGGTTTGCACATTCACTTTTTACAGGAGCAACACTCCATATTCTCTCTGCATTCGCAGAAAACAGTACATTATTGTGGGTGTCAATTCCATGTGTGAATGTGTGACATACAACCATTATCAAGCCAGCACAAATACACTTTGCTCACAGAAGTGGGTAGGTAATGCTGCCCTTCCACCCACCGCACATGTCAAGGTACGTAGCTGGCGGTCAAAGGTGCTCAAGTTATTCTGACACCCGAGGCAGAAAAGGCACAAAGCACTTCTCCCACATCTTCTCAGTAAAAATGGAACAATAAATTACATAACCAACAATTTGCTGCTCTTTCATGACACCCAAAACCAGCCACCTAAGGTGATCGCCCACTCTGACTAATAGCAGGGCCGGTCCTCGCCACTGTCAAACCAATCAAGATATGAGGGGAATATGTGGTTGTAGGGAAGCTAATTTTGGTTATGCAATGCAAACTGAGACAGATATTTTAAAAAGTATAAACAGAGACTGTAATGATTCTAGTGAGTACAGAAGTAATGAATATTCTCTGCTCATCTTCCCACAAGTCCAACTATTGTAAATAAAGACAGAGCCCTGCTCATATTGTTCATCTGTGCTTGTTTTTGTGGTATAAGAGGATGGAAATGAAGTCTCTCTTCAGTCTCCCTAATTACTTAAAGAGAAGTTAAGGTGCTTTACGGATCTTCCTGAACCATCCCTTTATACAGGTCCAAGTTACTGACAATTCCATGAAATTCAGAATTCCAAAGCCAGCTTGGGGCTGTTTGGGTGGCTGGGTAGGGATGTTAAAAGAGCTCAGGCCCATGACTCATACCTAATGCATATGTTCACCCATGCAGGCATGTGCTGGAATTGCTTTATATCTGCAAGAATGCAATAAACCAGCTGGCACAGAGCAATGTTTTTGACTTAACATAAACCTTGTTCCTAATTAGTCCACTTGGGTCTTAGTCTTTTGTTTAGCGAATCCTTCAGACTTTGGGAGGAGTTAAGGAAAGAAGAGTGCCCTGTCAACTCTTATTGGAGCTGCGAACCAAGTCTGGAGCCAAAGCATTATCTCCCCTGAAATGTGCTAAAGAGCTTGCAGAGCACCAACCCTAAAAAGACAAGTGAATACAAGATCATGGAGAACAAACCAGAAACTGAAAGGGAACAGAGTAATCATACTTCAAACAGAGATATGATTCCTGCTGCTTTCCAGATGTTGTTAGACTATAATTAGTCATGCTTGGGGGTTGATGCGACTCTAATGACCTCTGGATGGCCAAAGGTTTCCCATCCATGCTTATAGCAGTAGCTTAACATGAATATAATGTCTTGCAAATGACAATTTATTTTCTCTATTTATTTTTGTGTACTGAACAAGTTCTCTAAGGATGGATAAGGACTACTGCACACGTTATAAAGGCACTATGAAGGTAAGCTCTCTTTCTACAGTTCCATGTATCATGGACTAAGGAAACCCCTCTGAGGAGATCTGTTCCCTTTCAGGAGGATAGCTGCAGTGGTTTTCCTGTAAGGCAGCCATTACTGTTTTGGGGTGGGTGAAAAGGAATAACCTAGGAATATTCTGAGCGTTTTGCAGGGATTGGTCTGAAAATTCTAGGCAAGAGAGAGGTGCATCTGAGTAAGAAACTTGTCAAATTACAGGAACACAGGTCCAAGGACTTTTGTGCTAAGCACTTTTAAAGTTCATTTTGGATGTCTCTCCAGCTCCTTTATCTTACAAAGTAAGCTTATAGTTTCATTTTTTGTAGAGGTTCATGTGCAGGTTTTAAATTTCTGGATAGCTGAGTTTACATGTTCCAGTTCAGGCATCTCTTGTGCAGCCTTGTACAGATCCCACTTCACCTCAGGTAAGGTCAAAATTCTGCAGGCACCTCCATTTGGATTCAGAACACCCCTGGTATACATGTGTTTGTGCTTAAAAGAGCTGTCAAGGGTTAGTTTTTCCAGCTATGGGCAGACCTTGGAGCTACAACAGTGTGCTCTCTCTACAAATGCACAATGTAGTTCTTCAGGAGTTTGTATATCTGGAACTAATAAAGAAGTTTGTTGTAGAAATTACCAGAAGCTAGGGTGCAAGCTGAGCAAGTAAGCTCTCACCAACCATTTTTTAAAAAAATGATATCTTTGTACAACATCTTTTCCAAATAATCTTTGAAAATGTTCAACATGAATAATTTGGTTTCAGGTGATGCATTCTGTTGCAAGATCTTATCGATTCATTCAAAGATTTGTTCTCCAAGTATTTTTTTACATTACAAGTCAATCACATGTGTTGGACAGTCTCTACTTCCCACAGCCAAAATTTATCTTTCTCCCAAGCAAGGCTATCAGCAACTGGTGTGTATGTCCATTAAGATGTGGTGGATATAATGCAAAAGGAAGCTACTAAAATGAAGATATCAGAAGATCTGATTTTGGCTCTCCCACATTATATGTTATTTGGTCCCAGAGGGTTCAGATGCCCTCTCACTGCTTGTTTTATTCATTATCCAGTCATACTTCATTCCTCAGTCAATGCCAGTAAGCTTTTTTCAGTGCAAATGCACCAGAAAATCCTGAGAAACAAGAGTATCTTTATTAATGATTGGAAACAAATGACTGATTATTATGTTGCAAAAGCACTATGTACAGCATTAGGAAACTACTTTCCCAGCTGTAATGGGGCTATTATTCCTAGAATTACAACAGTTGTAAACATAGCAGCTTTGCTGTCATTCCTTAATTTGCTAATATTGCCATGAATTGACAGAAGACAAAAACAGCAAACCAATTGTTGGAAATTATTTCAAGTGCAGATTTCCTCTGTCAGATAATTATACGAATTAGATTTCACATAAATTAGATTCTTTGATTTTAACCACCAGTCCATGTTCTGTGAGTTGCCACAATGTAAAAGAGGACTGGGTGTGCTAAACTGGGAAGCTGCAGCAGCCTGGTAATTTTCAAGAGACAAGACAGCAGTCAGATTTGAATCCAAGCCTGCCACTATTCCAATATTTTGTGAATGAAATCTATATTTACTCAGGCGATTCCAAATGATAATAACAATGTTGTATGCCTAAACCAACTACCCTTTGTTCTGAAATTAATCTAGAATTTAATCTAAAGCAGTCCAATAGTGACAAATGTCAATAGTGACAAATGTCAGGTTCTACACATAGGCAGGGATAATCGGATGCACAAATACAAAATGGAAGACACCTGGCTTGAAAGCAGTACATGTGAAAAGGATCTAAGGGTTTTAGTAAATCACAAGTTTAACATGAGTCAACAGTGTGATTGCCAAAGCATATAATGCAATTCTAGCGTGCCTCAACAAAGTATAGTGTCCATAGCTAGGGAAGTAATAGGGTAAAGGTAAAGGGACCCCTGACCATTAGGTCCAGTTGTGGACAACTCTGGGGTTGCAGCGCTCATCTCGCTTTACTGGCCGAGGGTGCCAACATACAGCTTCCGGGTCATGTGGCCAGCACGACTAAGCCACTTCTTGTGAACCAGAGCAGTGCATGGAAATGCTGTTTACCTTCCCACCGGAGCAGTACCTATTTATCTACTTGCACTTTGATGTGCTTTCGAACTGCTAGGTTGGCAGGAGCATGGACCGTCGCAGGGATTCGAACCACCGACCTTCTGATCGGCAAGCCCTAGACTCTAGGCTCTGTGGTTTAGACCACAGCGCCACCCGTGTCCCATTTAGGGAAGTAATAGTGCCACTCTATTCTGCCATGCTCAGACCCCACCTAGAGTACTGTGTCCAGTTCTGGGAGCTACCATTAAGAATGAAATTGATAAACTGGTCTATGTACAGAGGAGGGTGACCAAGATGATAAAGGGTCTGGAAACATGGCCTTAGGAACCGTTGAGGGATGGAGTACATTTAGCCTGGAGAAGAGGCTAAATGTCATATAATAACCACCTTCAAATAGCTGAAGGGTTGTCATATGGATGATGGAGAAAGCTTGTTTTATGCTGCTCCAGAGGGCAGAACCCAAATGAATGGATTCAAATTACAAGAAAGGAGATAAGGAATAGCTTTCTGGTAGTAGGAGCTATTCAACAGTGGAATAGATTACTTCAGAACTCTCTGGTGGACTCTCCTTTGTTAGAGGTTTTCAAGCAGAGGTTGGATAGCCATCTGTCAGTGATTCTTCTTCTCAGACCTTCTGTAAAATTCAACAGCTCACCTTGTAACACACAACCTTTTTCATAATAAGCCTTTAGAAACTAGAAATTGTCTTGCTGACCAAAACCATAATTATGAAATTTGGATGAACTGTTTTTATGAAATGTTTTACCAAATGGATCATTCAGCCAACATTTTATGGCAATTATCTGGATGCCTTCTTTGATACTTTGTGGAGTGGGGATCAAGTTCCATCCTCTAGATAACAGTATACTATTTCATCAATATAACCCCTTTCCTTTCTCTCTCTCTCTCTCTTTTTAAGAAACCCTGAAAATCCTTACTTTTCCTTTGTTCCCTCCTCCCCTGATATCTCAGTACGTTGCCATGGAAAAGCCAGTGTGAACTGAACAGGAACAAAAGGCGCATGTCTGCAATCTGAAATAAGAGACAGTCTCTTCAAGACATCACCTTGAAAAATAAGTTTTGAGTGTTTTTAAAAGCAGAGGTTTTCTCGCAGTTCTAACACAGCTTGCATCCCCCCCCCCCACACACACATAGGCACCAGCCACTGAAAAACAGTTTCAGTTAAGAGCTTCCTCATGCAAATCAAAAGGTCAGCTTGGAAGTTGCAGTCCTCATTGTATTCTTTTAATGAATTTCTCTTGGGGAAAATTCTTTCTCCACTTCAGCAGATATTACCAGCTGCTAAATACATTATAATGTATGGTGGTCTTGAATCACAATGGTAGAACTGAAAAGCATTTTGCTCCCTATACTTTGACAAGGGATTCCCTTCCCATTCTGCCTCTTTGCCTCGGAAAAAACATACCGGTACTAACAGGTGCATGGTTGTTTTCAGTGATACTCAAAATGTGAATTGACCTCAGGCAGCACATACAATGAACATCCAATTTCAAATAATGGAATCCACATTCACACTGATGCTCACATGGGGCCACGATTCACTTCAGTAGACGGAGCCAGTCTGCATGCAATGACATTTGTCTGCAGATGGGTTCATACTTCTGCACATAAATGCATGAAAAAGCCCTTCCCAGATGAGAAGCTGCATGTACCTAAACATTCTATGTGTGCATTGTAGTATGCAGAACAGATTCCAGATCAGAAAACAACACAGCAAATCATAATCTGATTCAAGGTAACGTCTGAACACTGCACAGGTTTTGTTAATTAAAGGCACCCTGGTGATTATTATAAACAAATTAAAAAACAACAGCATTTAGCATAAATGTCAAGGATGTTATCCCATCATTTTAGCAATTTGCAACTATTTTCTGGATGCCACTGATTTTATCATGTAACCTTCCCACAGAATTACACTGTGTGAAGAGTTCATGAACAATCATTTGTTCTAGCCTGGAACCATTTAGTGTTTCTATTCAAAACAACCACTATGACTATCATTTCAAATGTTATTTCAACTGTGTTTATGATGTTGTTATGCTAGCCCTCCCCCTTGCAAAAGAAATGAGCACTTTGTCATTTTCTTTTCTTGCTGGCACCAGCAGAAAAGAATAAAGGTAAGCGAGTGAAAACAGAAAAGTGTTTCATCATATCCCCACAGGAAGATGATTATTCTCTCATGAAACAACTGCGGCAATGAGCAAATTGCTTAATTTGTAGAGACAGGATAAATGCAATCTTGAGAGGACGTGCCTCTCTCCAGAGAAGGATATCGAGGCCTTCACTTCAAGGTCACCGCCTAGAAGCTACAACAGTTCATCGGTACAACACCCAGCCATCTACCTGTGTGCACAGTAGACATCTTGCTTAACTGCTCAGGGAAAACAAAGGGAATAGGATTCCCAGTGTGACCAAGAAATAAGGCCCTTGGTGGGGGACCACGATGTGAATGACTGGTATTGGTGCTTTCATCATATAGTTGACATCCAGAAACATACCATCAATACAAAAGATCAGTTATTGACCTCACCTAATGGTTTATGAGACCCATTTGTCAGTGAAATAGATTGCTTCAGGAAGTGGTGGGCTCCAACTTGCAGGATGCAGTTAAGCAGAGGCTGAAAACTCACAAATTGGGGATACTGCAGTTGCATCCTGCATTGAGTTGAGGTTTGGTCTATCCCTTCCAACCTGATCTCATTTAAAGACTCAGGGCGTGATCTGTCCCTAAACACCCACCCTTTGCTCCTTTCTGTTTCGGTTGCCTGGAGCATGCACACACCATGTCTCACTGTTAACCAGCCAGAAGGCAGAACTGGAAGATCACCAATGGATCAAAACAGAACTACCAAACAGTTGCTCTCTTCCCCAGGGTCCCAGCCTACAAGTTACTGAAGCCCCTATCAAGCCCTTGAGCTTGTGTGCATGCTTAGTGATAGTGTATAACACACACTATGGCTGAAGGTTCAGGGCCACCTGAGGCCTTACACAACAGGTATTTCTAGAAACAAAAAGCATCGGTGTGAGGCAGTGATCAGAAGCAGAAGAACAGCAGGCAGACAGGAAGGAATAGCCTAATTAATCTTTTCCCCTCTTGATCCTTTTCTATTCTAAGTTGCTCCCCCAGCTTCTCTTTTTCCTGCTGGAGAAAAAGATAGATCTCTTCACCCACCCATCCCAAGTGGAAAATTAGCTTAAGGAGAGGAAATCTGAATGGGAAAGAATTCATAGGAAAATAGGAGAAGCTGCCTTAAATTGAGTCAGATCACTGGTATATCTAGCTCAGAATGGCTAGCACTGACTGTCCAAGGTTTCTGACAGGTCTGTTCCAGACCCTTCCTGGACATGCCATGGATTGAACCTGAGGCCTTTAATTTACAAATCAAAGGATCTTACACTAAACTACGGACCTGCCGAAGTATCTCCTCCTTCTGTCTGCAGCCTTCTATGCCAGCTTTCCATTTAAGAATAAATCATTTGGGAGACCATTAAATGCATCTGCTATGTAATGGCTCATTTGATCTTCAGGCCAGTTTGGTCTTCAGGCTGGTATCAACTTCATGGAATATATATTTGTTTTACAGAAATGTCGGCGTTTTAAAAGCCTCTCTACACAACTTATTCCACTAAGCACCTCCCATTAATCGTGATCACTGGCAGTAACTGCCACTGAGATCAACCACCCTATGAAGGATGGGGCATGTGGCAGAAGGCTGGCTTTATGG
Organism: Lacerta agilis; assembly: GCF_009819535.1. Classification (NCBI taxonomy): domain Eukaryota; kingdom Metazoa; phylum Chordata; class Lepidosauria; order Squamata; family Lacertidae; genus Lacerta; species Lacerta agilis. The sequence continues at coordinate 49,834,135 of NC_046321.1, forward strand.
CAGGTGTCAATAATCTGTGGCCATCCAGATGATGATAACACCAAGGTTGTAGGTTCAATCCCTGTATGGGACAGCTGCATATTCCTGCATTGCAGAGGCCTGGATTAGATTGATCCTCAGGGTCGCTTCCAACTCTACAATTCTATTATTCTATGTTGGACCCCAACTCCCATCAACCCCAGTAAGCACCAGGTCAGAGATAACGGGAGTTGGAGTCCAGTAACATCTGGTTAGCCACAGGTGCCGAGTTCCCTAATCCCAATCTAAGTTTGCATATTGCACTACGGTACTATAATTTGCCTACACTTGTACTTATGCTACTTTGGCATGGCTGAGCAAGCAAAGCACCATGGGGGGAAAAGGTCAGTCCTCATTTACATGAAGCGCCCAGGCTGCTCTAACTATTCCATACCAGCTGAGCATAGCAGTTCACTTTTGTTGTCCTGCACAAGGTTCTTTCAAAAGCATTGTATTAACTTCCACAACACAGTTCTTAAAACTTCAGTTGGCTTTGCTTCAATACAGGCATGGAGTGTATTTGAAGAAGTACCTGCTGATTTTGAAACACAAGTGTGATTTGGAAAGGCTCTCCAAGTACCACACATACCTTTAAGATTAGAAAAGAAGGGAGGCCTGCTAGCACACTTGAGAAGGATGCTACACTTGTATTCAAACAGCAGCTATATACAAGTGTCAAAAATTACTGCAGGGCTTTTGTTTGTTTGTTTGTTTTTTATTGGCAAGCACCCAATATAGTTATTCAGTTAATGGCAGATCAAGTCATTATAGCAACACAAGTGTCCATTCAATCAGGATATTCTCCAACTTAAGATCACAACCAATGAACCTCAGCACACCAAGAGAATCAATGAAGACCTCATAGCTGCTTCCAGATGGGGGCTAATTTTCAAATGGATCACTGGCAACATTTTAAACTTATTAGATTTTCCCTACAAATTATAAATCCAGATTAAATGGGGGTGGGGGTTACAGGATGGCCTATTTATGCAACAATATTGTGTGGATGCTAGGGGCGGAGGGGGGGATGCATGAAAAGCACCAATCCCACCTATCTGGAACTGATTGCATTGTGGCTTTTCAAATTTTGCAAATCTAAACACAAAGCATATTTGGAAGTGACCCACAAAAATCAAATAGATAGCCAACAAAAAATGGATATTTAAAAGAGTTCTTTGGAAATTGCAGAATTACTGGTATTACCTTATAGCTAAAAATGAGAAATTAAAGTATTTTAATGCTTTTTAGTCCTGCTCTAGAGTAATCCTGCCATCATCAGTGATGCTGCTAAAACGTGGGTTTGTAATTTAAGATAACAGCCATCAAGCTTGTTGTTGAATAATTCACTTACTTCAATTATGCTCCTTTGGTGTAAGTAGCTTAATGATGATAGATTACATTTTATGAATCCGAACATATCACTTTTCTCCCCCTCAACACAACATTTAAGTAAACTCTTACATTATGCAGCTTTTATAGTGTTTCCTCTCACACATGTAAAAAAAAAAAACAGTTGCAAAGTTGAGAGGGTGCCATTGACAAGTGACAGTTTCCTTCTAAACACATTTTACATCATAGTACTTCATTGTCTTGGACTGGTTGGAAACAGAGGAATGGTGGAAGGAACCAGCTGGGGAACCACCTAGAGAAGAAGGCTCAGATCCTGGGGAGTGGTGGTGAGACAACAATGAGTGGCTAGAGGAAGAAGACTGCGAAGTGGAAGGTGCCACAGGGCTCAGTGAGTGGGGAGAGTCTGTGGCAGAGAGTAATCAATAAATAGAGGAGAAGCTGAAGCAGGCGAGGTGGAAGAGGGAGGTCAAAAGGCAGAGATGATTCATCCAAGTTAAGGCCATTGAATGCAATAGGACTTACTTTTGAGAAAATATTTTTAGGTTTGTAATATTAATTTGGTTCCAACGTGGTTCCAAATATTCCAATTTGGTTGCAAAACACTTTGCACCGACATTCTTAGAGCCTTAAGACCTGAATTGCCTTTGGACTACAGTTCTATCCACACTTATTTGAAGTGCAACTTCTTCAGAGTGGGACCCAGAGCAAACGAGCATAGCATCAAGCTGCTAGTGTTAGATGAAGTCAGATAAGAATAATAGAGCTCTATATTTGTTCTGCTCAACTCCAAATGTCAATGAGATATTCAGATGTCAGTGGAGTTGAGATAAGGTTTTCTGAGCTTCAAGAGCACTTTCATAAGCAACGCCGTGGAAATTCTGCCCCAAAGACACGTTATCATTTATTTAATTATTAGATGCATTTGTATACCACCTTTTTCTGCCAAGGCACGCAAGGAAGTTTGAAATTATAAAGTACTAAAATAAGCAACATTTACAAGTTATTGCAGGCTGACTAATGGACCCTTCAAGAGCTAATGGCATGAGTTGCTTGGACTGACCAGATTCTAAACTGATCCCTATCTTGGCATTTTCCAAGCTGTAACTCACTGACAGATAAGCCCTATTTGAGTTCTCACAGACAGTCAAGTCCTACCTTGATAGTTAAACTGTCAAGTTCTAACTTTTAACTCCTTACTTTTTCCATCACTAGGAGGCTCACACAAGGTACATCTGTCACACCACTGTTGTTAGAAAACATACAGACACATATAGACATGTAACAGAATGAGAGATGAAAAACGTTTGAAAATAGCACATATTGTGCATCTTTGGAAACTTTGATATCAAAGAGAAGCACTGAACATAATAGCATTTAACTGCATTTCTAGGATCAACCTTGTTACAGGTGTTGGGTATATGCACCGCAGAAGCGTAATCAAGCAGTTAAGCTCACCACAGAACATAGCTGTTTAGTAGAGTTGTCTTTAGTAGGCCAACACCAACATGCACCACTATACATAAACACACTATTTACAGATGTTATAAGTAGTCTTCTCTCTCTGAGACCAGAGAGGGTTCTTTGCTTCAAAGTCATTGCTGGGTTAAAGTCCACAGCCAAGTTCTAAGTTCAGTTGCTTTCAAAGTCCTGCTACTGACAGAGTTCTCTGAGTTCTGAAGTGCAGCAAGTTTCCAACTTCTTCCCCAGACAATCTCTTCAAAAAGTCTTCCCTCAAATCCACAGTCCCAACACATAGCCTTCAACAACTCCTGCAATCTCCTACCATGACCCACACAGTATGCTGTAATCTGAGCCCTTTTATACGCAAAGTTACTTGCCAAATCTGCCCAGTAACACAGGTAAGAGAGTCACAAGATGCCTGCAGGTGCATTGTGTGGAATGAGTCATCTCTACTGACTCATGAAGAATTAACCCATTTAACTGCATTCCTTAACAAACCTCTTCAAGAGATTTACTCTGAGAATTATAGCTCTATTAGGTGAATAGGGGTCTCCTAAACACTCTCCACACCCTTAACAAACTACAGTTCCCAAGACTCTTTCAGGAAAGCCATTACTGTTTAAATACCTATGATACTGCTAGGGCCCTACAGGACTTGATCTCCTTCTGCAGGGCCTGTAAAACAGAGCTATTCTGCCTGGCCTTTAATTTAGCCTGATCCTTCATTCCTTTATTCCCTTCCCTTTTTCTATGAAGAAACCATTCTGAGACCCCACATTGAAACTCTTCCCTGGTTTCCTTGCAGGCCCTAGCAGGACTAACTTGGCCAGTTAGCCGTGGCGATGGTACATTTATGTTATACTTTATGCTGTTTTTAAGCTGTTTTTAAAGTCGTTTTTAATCAATGTTGTATATTTGATGTTAACCGCCCTGAGCCCGGTTTTTAAATTGGGAAGGGCGGGGTATAAATAAAAAATTATTATCATTATTATCATTATTATTATTATTATTAATTGTATAGTGCAGATGAGGTCACATATTATAAGGTTTAAGATAAGCCTTAAATGTACAATTAAGCTATGCTGTCCAGTTGTGTGCTGATTTCTTTTTTAAGGCTGATTTTATATATTCATCTCTCTCTCTCTCTCTCTCTCTCTCTCTCTCATATATAACATATGAAATATAATATTTTTGGTTAGACTTGAATATTCAAAAATAAGTGGATTTCAGTTTTTTGCATTTTTGTTTCTTAAATAATGCTTTAATCTCATCTATTACACATGAAACAAATCTCTATAGAGCAGCTTGTACAACATACACACACACACACACACACACACACACAACATCATTATTAACAAATGGAAATGTAGGGTATATGGACTGGAGGTTAGAATGCAGAACTAGGGGATCTTGAGATGTAATTGAAGCCAAAAGCAGAAGCCATTTATTTCACAACAGTGCTTTCAACAGCTTAAAAACCCACTCCAGATGCATGAGTCGGACATCATTTTCTGTTCCAGTAGGAATAAGATGAAATCAAGGCAGCTTGATAGTAAATGAATCCTACAGTAATATTTTGTGAAGAAGGGTCATTTTAATTTCAGGGTATTTTATTACACAGCAAGGTAACTGACTGAAGTGTGAAATAACATTTACAGCATAAACAAACCCTGATTTCTTCTCTCCAAAGGTGTAGGAAACAGTTCAGGTATTTTCATTTCTTAAAGATTTAAAAATTGTTTAAATTATTCAGTATCGTGTGTGTATAAATATATACATCAGTGTAAGTGCAATTAGATTGCTAAATGCTTTCCCCCACACTTTGCTTTGCCACTTCTATCACTGCAAATACCGCAGTATATTATCTCTGGCAAGGGAAGAACATGTGCAAACCTAGCGCAGGATTTGAACCCTCCGGAAGAAAAAAAACAACCCTCTACAAAGAAGGTTTTCAGTAGCTGTGATGGCTGCAGGGGAGAGGAAACATCCCTTCTGTAAACTTCCTTATCTTAGGATCTTCTTTAACAACCAAAGCCTCTTCCTTGTGTACAGAAGAGGAAGATGAGTTCACCAGCACAGCCCACTGGAACTGATCACCCCAGAAGCTGTCTGCAGATAAAAAATCTGATGAAGCACACTATGTCGCTTTTCTGTACACAACAAGAAGTAAATGCAATTTTTGTTTGCTATATAAATAAAGTTTATAAGGCCACCTAGTAACACATGGCCCAGATCAGGCCCACAAAAACTTATTTTGTGGCCTACTAGCCCTCCTCTTTCTCCCCATTGCAGTTCTCGGGAAGAAATTAGCACATTGCAGTAGTGGGCTGAAAGCACAGCTTTAAACTGGGCTTGGTGGAAAGGTTGACTAGCAGGGCTAGTCAACAGTAGAAGTGTCCACCAGGTGCTGTACTCCAGCTCCACAGACCCTCCAAGTGTCCCTATTTTCCAGGGACAGTCCTGGATATACAAAAGCTGTCCTTGTTTCTGATTTGATCCTGGAATGTTCCACTTTTCCTTAGGACATCTCTATTTTCATCAGAGAAATGTAGGAGGGTATGGAGTTATGCGACGCCCCGAGCCAAGGAGATAAGTAACTATACAACCTTTCGAATACATCAGAAGGCAGCCCTGTATAGGAAACTTTGTTTAATGTCTAATGTTTAATGTTTCATTTTGTTTTTATATACGTTGGAAGCCTCCCAGTGTGGTTGTGGCAGTTGTTGTTGTTGTTGTTGTTGTTGTTGTTGTTGTTGTTGTTAAATAGGACATGCATGTACAATGCTGGGTTGCTTAACAATTGATTCCCAAGTGACTAAGTGGGTGTCGAGATCAGGAGAGAAATGAATGCAATGAGAGGGTTATCACAGCAAGATACCATTCCCTCAGCTTCAAGCAACCACCTGCAACTTGGTGGTAATATTAATACCATAACCTGCAAGGCTTTTTAAGGATTACTGAGATATGTGAATCACTTTGGATGCTTGAAATGTGCTATAAAAATGCTTATCATCATCATCTTATGGTGATCTAGAGGTGCTGGTGGGTGATACCTTTGAAGATAAATTATATCTTCTATCCATGTTTTAACGTATTATTCTGGAATATATTAACTATGCTATCTCATAAGCTCACAGTTTGGAGCTGATTATACCCCCCTCTTTCTTTTATTCAGCAAAATACTCTGCGCACAGAGAGGCAAAAGTTGCACATATCCGATACAAATTAAATTCTGTAATATTCAAGTGGCTGGCTGTAGCCGCCACATATGTATTTTTGTTTTGGATGCTTGCTGGATTTGTAGGCACAATCATCTGTTTAGAATTCCTAACAGAAATGTAGCTCTATCGAGCGCACGAGAGAATGCAAAGTCTTGCATGAATGATTTACAAGAGGATGTTTTAAAAGCAAAGATTCATATAAACACATTTGAAATGCATTAACCTGGATTGAATGAATGCATATAAAACACTTTCTGTTAAAATCAGCGCATGTGACTAAAGTGTTGTGTGTTGGCCATACCAATTTCATCTTGAACACCGTTGCTACCTGCGAGCAAGCAGTCAGGAGATGAAATTTAATTTTGAACCCTGGATTTCTCCTGTAGCAGAAAGAAGTACAATTTGGGGCTATAATTGGATATGCTATTATTTGCTGCCTTATTTATTTACCAGGACAAAAAGCCCTTATTGCATGTTCTGGATTAGTAAACGGCAAAGGGGTGAGGGGTGTGTGTGTGTGTGTGTGTGTGTAGCAGCTCTACCTCCTATTACTGTTCTGATAATTCACTACAAGTTGAAGATTGATATTTCTGAAGTGGGGAATCTCTTGTATTATTGGGGCTCCTTATGCATTTATGTATCCTTATGTGCGGGTGGCGCCGTGGTCTAAATACTGAGCCTAGGGATTTCCGATCAGAAGGTTGGTGGTTCGAATCCCCGCAACGGGGTGAGCTCCCGTTGCTCTGTCCCAGCTCCTGTCAACCTAGTAGTTCGAAAGCACGTCAAAGGGCAAGTAGATAAATCGGTACCGCTCCAGCGGGAAGGTAAACAGTGTTTCCGTGCGCTGTTCTGGTTTCGGTGTTCCGTTGCGCCAGAAGCGGCTTAGTCATGCTAGCCACATGACCCGGAAAAACTGTATGCAGACAAATGTCAGCTCCCTTGGCCAGTAAAACAAGATGAGTGCCACAACCCCAGAGTCGTTCGTGGCTGGACTTAACTGTCAGGGGTCCTTTACCTTTATGCATTTCAGAAATAGTTTTTCATTGTTATTATTATTATTTTAAACTGCACACACACACACACACACACCCCTAGAAGGACTCCCAAGAATGTGACATGGCATTAGGAAATTGTCGAATTGACACCAGATGGTTCAGGACACTTGCATGAGCCTAAGCTACTGTTTGGATCCCAGCTCAGGCTTCCAGTATTTAAACATATGTATCCAGCTTTTGTGCTTTTTTATTTTTACTTTGAATAGATGACATGAAATATGAAAGTATCTGAAGAAGAACATAAACAAAACAGAGCAAGCCACATGCACCCTACATGTGCTTTTAACAATGAAAGAAAATTTCTTTCAATTTTGTTTCAAAAGCATCCATATCCTTTTCATAAAGCAGTCAATTAAGGGTTGCATTCTGTAAGAAAACACTGTAAAATACTCTCTGTGGATTGTTAGCTGTGACCTGTGTTCTAATCAATGGAGTTAGCAGATATGTAATGTCGGGCAGTTGAGTTGCATTGTCCCTGCTGTCCTGCTGTGTTCCAACTTAATGTGCCTCTTTGCTCCTGTATTATATAAAAAAAAGATGGCACAGTTGGGAGCCCCCCAGACTAGAAAATAATGAAAGGGAAAAGATTGAATTGAGTTATCAGGCCAAACAAAGTAGAGCAGCCTACCATGAAAGTAGCAGATAATTAACAAGATGGTCTGTGGAAGTAGAAATGTAGTTGCTAGTTACCCAAAAGTAAGAAGTATGCGCTCTATGTGGGGATACCTGTGAGGTGACCTGGAAACTACAACGAATCCAGAATGCGGCAGCTAGATTGGTGACTGGGAGCAGCCGCCGAGACTACATAACACTGATCTTGAAAGACCTACATTGGCTCCCAGTATGTTTCCGAGCACAATTCAAAGTGTTGGTGCTGACCTTTTAAGCCCTAAACGGCCTTGGTCCAGTATACCTGAAGGAGCGTCTCCACCCCAAAGTTCTGCCCGGACACTGAGGTCCAGCGCCGAGGGCCTTCTGGCGGTTCCCTCACTGCGAGAAGCCAAGTTACAGGGAACCAGGCAGAGGGCCTTCTCGGTAGTGGCGCCCGCCCTGTGGAACACCCTCTCACCAGATGTCAAAGAGAAAAACAACTACCAGATTTTTAGAAGACATCTGAAGGCAGCCCTGTTTACGGAAGCTTTTAATGTTTAATAGACTATTGTATTTTAATATTCTGTTGGAAGCCGCCCAGAGTGGCTGGGGAAATGCAGCCAGATGGGCGGGGGGGGGTATAAATTATTATTATTATTATTATTATTATTATTATCACTACTACTATTTAGGATTGGTACTCATCTGAAGTGCAGATGTATACTGCCAGCATAGGGTCATCGGGTTGGGATCTGTCTTCACCTGGTGGATGAAGGCAGTAGTAGTCTTTTGTGGAAGTAGGTGGCTCCCTAGTTAGTTGTTACGTACTCGCCAAGTTCAAACCATCACTTTTCAAAAAGGAAGTGCCTACTTCCCACATGAAGTGTGGAGTCACAAGAGAGTAAACGATTACCTCCATGAAGCAGGGAAGCTGAAACTGCCTCCCCCTTTTCTGAAGAGTCCATCAGATGATGGAAAGTAAAGAGGATTTATAAAATAAAATAAAAATCGGGTTTTGTTTTGTTTTTGGAAGGTAGGATTCCAAGGAGCAGAAGGCCAGAGAAGGTGAAGATGGGTCCAAGGTAAGAATAAGGAAACAAGAAGCCTAGATGAAGGGAACGCATGAGCCAAAGCGTTATCTGACTTGCTTTGTCAAGGTAAGAGGAAAAACTGGGGAGTCTCTGGAAAAGACTACTCCTGGCCTCATCTGCCAAGAGGACTTCACACTGGCAATATGAAATCAAACCTTACTCTTTTCTAATATCATAAAAAGGGGAAAGCCTACCTCAAAGCAAGCAAGAAGGAAGCCTTTAAAAAAAAAACCCGCTTAAAACAGTGTCACAACTTTTACTGGGAAGAAAAATGGGTCGAGCATGTAATGTAGCTGATCTTCTTGTTAGCAACCTCATACCTTATGGTGAAATTCCTATAGTTTTGTTAGTGACTTATTTAATGTGCTAAACCATGTGGCTTTTACTACTCCCCTGGGGAGATTACTTCACAGTTTAATGCAACCCATTCTCAGAAAGATTTTTTTCCTCCTGATATTCTGCTTTGTTTCAGCCTAACCAACCTCCCATTCATTACTTTTAATTGTTTCCCTCCAGCGCCACATTTAACACTTTTAAGTATTTCCACTTTTTCTTTATGTTTATAGTACAGATATGTCTAGTTTCCTCCTATAAATATTTGAGCCAAGTTATTGGCGTTTTCAGCTAAGATGCATGTCTTTTTTTAATCAATCATGATCTCTCCCCCCTCCACATTTTAAGAAGTATGATGACCCACCCACAACACAGGGTAGCACTTATGATTACTACAACATTGTTTCTCACAATGATATGTAAAGGACGGGGTCATAAAAGTACCTTTAAACACATATTTGCATATGTCTGGGAACCATGGGAACCATGCCCCAATCAAGTTCTTAGATGCATGTGTCCCTGTTTCTGCAACATGAGGAACTATGATGCTGGCCACAGCAACCATTTAGATCAATGGAATTTATCGCAGAATTGATTCACAAGAAAGTGGTGTGATCTCTTGCAATATCAACAGATGGTACTCACTGACTTCACTGATCTAGATGAATTGATCCATACACACCCCACCCCAAGAACTATGCAACCTGATAGATATGTTTTCATTAGGACACCAAGCAAGTCACAAAGACTACATCCTGCAGAGTGTTTACGGTATTCACATAAATAAAACCTGACTTCAACTCTACCCTCTTCCAAGGATTGCACTTCTGGTGTCCTAGAATAAAACACACAGGGTCATCTAGTCCAACCCCCTGCAATGTAGGAATATTAGGTCTGAAGAGAGGTGGCTGAGGAATATGACCAGAGAATAGCAGGGGTGGGTTGGGGTGAGGATTGAGGCCCGTAATACTTGTTTTGTGATTATTAGAATAAGGTAGCTAGTGGCTGAGTTCATCTGAGAGGTTGCCCTGTCTTGCCAGAGGAGGGTCACACAATTGGGCTAAACTGTGCAAGCAGCTGGAAGTTCAACCAGAAGAACTTTGGGGTTCAGAGGCAGATTGTCCACTGTGACTGGACTGAGTTGTGGAAGTAGCTAGCTAAGGCAGAGGTTATGGGGATTTGGCCTGAGGCAAAAGCCACTTGAGAGCCAGTGTGGTGTAGTGGTTAAGACTCGTAAGACTCGTAATCTGGTGAACCGGGTTCGCATCTCCGCTCCTCCACATGCAGCTGCTGGGTGACCTTGGGATAGTCACACTTCTCTGAAGTCTCTCAGCCCCACTCATCTTACAGAGTGTTTGTTGTCGGGGAGGAAGGGAAAGGAGAATGTTAGCCGCTTTGAGACTCCTTCGGGTAGTGAAAAGCGGGATATCAAATCCAAACTCTTCTTCTTCTTAAGAGGCTGTTGTCAGCAACAGTGTCTCTTGGGTCTTCAGAAACGGTGAACAAACACTTTAAGACCCCAATATGTGAGTATTCCCTTGTTTATCCCTATAATAACCCAGTAATCTTAGTTTAAAGTTCATCCTGTCTCTAGTGTTGGTGCCCATCTCGTGCCTAAGACTACTTTCAAAGCATTCTGAGTAAATTGGTGGCAGTGGAAAATTAAAGCAGCACAGGCACTTAAACCTGTGTGTTTACGCCAGTGAGGCTGAGAGAACTTGGTATCGCTGACAGCTTGTGAGATGAAAACAGCAGTGCATGAGAAGCATTCTGCCTTGGTTACATGTGATTACCCAGCAGCAATTTTAGCAATTTGTTGAAAACCTCAATGAAGCAATACCCAAAACTTTGCATCCTATATCACCAGTTTACCCAGACTCCTGTAAAATGGAGATAAGGGGGGACAGAAAAAGAAAAAGAAAAGTATCTTGAAATATTAGAAAAGTTTTAGTTGAATGTGCTTAACCAGCTATGATAGTTGGCACTTTCCTTCAGTGTTTTCCTACAGTGTTCAACAACAGGGTTGCATCACCATTGCAAACGGTTTGCCAATAGGCCGCTCCCATGCAGAAGCAAGAAACAATTATCCATTTTTCTGTGCCAAGGGTATAACTGAAAGAGAAATAAAACTTAAATGATTATGGTGATTTATATACTGCTCTTCATCCTAAGATCTCAAGGCAGTTCACAAGATAAAGCACTTAGCATTTATTTAAAAGGCCCAATGAACTGAAACTTGCTAAGGGAAATGTAACCTGAGACTAAGAGCACAAATTTTTGGGGACTCACAGTTCTAGTAGACTCTGCCTAATATGGCGATCCCGTGGCCAGGAAAGTCTCTTCTCTTACCTTTTGGATTTAGCCTAATGCTAAGGTTCCCCAGGGGACCCAGGTGGCGCTGTGGGTTAAACCACAGAGCCTAGGGCTTGCTGATCAGAAGGTCAGCGGTTCGAATCCCTGCCACGGGGTGAGCTCCCGTTGCTCGGTCCCAGCTCCTGCCCACCTAGCAGTTCGAAAGCACGTCAAAGTGCAAGTAGATAAATAGGGACCGCTCCAGCGGGAAGGTAAACGGTGTTTCCGTGCGCTGCCCTGGTTCGCCAGAAGCAGCTTAGTCATGCTGGCCACATGACCCGGAAGCTGTCTGCGGACAAACACTGGCTCCCTCGGCCTATAGAGCGAGATGAGCGCCGCAACCCCAGAGTCGGACACGACTGGACCTGATGGTCAGGGGCCCCTTTACCTTTACCTAAGGTTCCCCAATCTACCTTCTTCAGCTTCTTACAGAATATAAGGAAGGGAGGGCACATCTCTCTCTGCTTCTGGTTTTACCACCCTTCCCATTCCACACCACCAACTCTATCCTTGCCCCCTCCCACTGCCAAAGTAGCACCACACCGTCTCTGTGGCTTGACACTGTCTCAGTTGTCATCCCATCTTTACCCTTCCATCTATGGGACATGCTTCACATTAACGCTCAAGTTGTCATTGTGTTTTACTTTCTTAATAAAACTCATTTTCTCTGTTGCTCCCCAGGCTACTTTACAAGGTAACTTCACTATCCTGATGCGCTATGTATATTTTGGAAAACACACTAGTTTCAAGGCCAGCTTATACCTGGCTAATTGACCCACAAGTTCTCTAGCAAACAGAGCCAGGCTTTCATTGGGGGAAAGTTCCCGTAGCGCTTGAGCTATTCCCCCCCCCCCATGTCATATGGGAAGGGCTTATTCACTGAACATAGAGAATTAGTTTGCTAATGTGAATAGAGATACCTGTTCCAAGCAAGTGTAGTAACACATTAAGCTATGACTGGGTACCAATTTTCAGTCCAATTGTGTTGCAGTTCTGAAACACACAAGATCACAAGTGGGGCTAATGTTTAAGGTGGGGTTTTTTATAAAAAAAAAAATTGCAGGGAGCTGGCCTGAGTGGCTGGGGTAACCCGTCAAATGGGTGGAATATAAATTATTATCATCATCATCATCATCATCATCATCATCATCATCATTATTTAGGGGAGCACGACTGATACAGTCACACCAGGTGCAGAGCTTCTGGGGTGCCACAGCAGGCGTTGCAACTATGAAGTCCAATGAAAGGCAAGAGGCAGGGGGTACAGGATTTTGGCATCTCACAGGGAGTCACTGAAATTTGAGCTGCCAAAGTCCACCACTTACAGGATTATAATATATTTAACAGCCCTTAGTTTGGCAGGACCCAAACAAAATCCAAACTGCTCCAAAGTGAAGCCAAACTGCTCCAAAAAAAACAACAACCCAGCTCGTCTCTCCTCTTGCTAAAGTGAACTGACTTTTACTAAACATAGTAATTCTGCAGAAATTACACAGATGCATAAATCTTTTTCTTTCTTCCCCAGCAGAAGATATTGCCGTTTCGCTGAAATATGTAATCTACCTTCTTCTAAATGGATGATATCATTTGACTCAAAGACAATTTGCACTATTTATGGTTTTCAAATAAAAAGAGCAAATTAAAAACATGCATTAAAAATTCTATTTGCAAGTTGTGTTGCTACTGTAAACATTTATATCTTTTAAAGATTTATTGCTCCGTTTGGTGTATCAGATATGTACAAGCCTGAAGCTAAGTTGGCTTTCAGATGTAAGCAAATATGCTTGAATGCAAATGAAATCTAAGCCCGTTTTGGCCATTACCAGAAATTACTGTCACCCAAGTTCAGTATCAATCTTTTTTTCTGAATTGTCACAAACAAGGTGGTCTTAATACTAAATTGTAATATCAACGGCACTGTATAAACTATAGAGAATAACACCCAAAAGAACCAAGGTCACGAACAACGCTATGCCAACCACACAAAAATCGTAACCGGCTGATAAAGTAGTCTCAATTTTGCATCGTTTTTACATATAAACAGATATAATATAGAACAAGAACATAATGTATAACTATGTTCTTGTTCTATATTATATCTGTTTATATGTAAAAATGATGCAAAATTGAGACTACTTTATCAGCCGGTTACGATTTTTGTGTGGTTGGCACTGTATAAACTACGGCATTATAGAAAGGAAAGTAAACCTATGATTACGGTATTGCACAATCTTAGTCTGAGATCATAAATCAGTTTCTGGTTTGTTGGGGGGGGGGTCTGGCTGAGAGGGATATCCATTCACAGCTAGACAAAATGCTTATCACACACCCCCTCAAGACAACTTTCACTTTTGCCCTGGCAGAGACAAAAGATGTTTCCCAAATGAACCCAGAATGTTCAACAATGTCTGTAAGTCTCTAGGTATTACGTGGACCAAGCCAATGACAAATGCAGATTTTGGATTCCCTTCACAGCTCTGAATTTAGTCTTCTGATAACCTTACCTCAAAGTAAGCAGCAAGAGCCAGCTAGCATCAGGCGATCAGCATTGATGGACATGGCTGAAGTCCATGCACCTACAGGGTACCCAGCTGATACCTAAAGGCTGATCCTGCTGTACTGCTGAAGCAGCAGGAAAACAAAGACAGCAGCTTGCTGCATATCTCCCCAACATCTGGGTGTAAATGCGGCTCCTAGTCCATACAAACAGCTCTTTGGAACCACGAGCATTGAAAAGACTGCTGCACTCAGGAGAGGCAACTGAAATTTGTCATTGTCTCTCAAGTAGCAACCACACAATTGTGAATAAACAGAGTGAGTACAGGATACCTGAAGTGGTTTCTTTCCACCTTTGAGGGTCTTGTTTACATTTTATCAGCAGAGACTAGACTACTTGATGCCATTGTGTACTGCTTTCTCACCAGAGATGTGGTTTTCTTCTCTTTCATCACGGCAAAATTCAGACAATTACATCAATCACATCGACAGTAATGTCTGCTTATTGTAGAACACCCCTCATCATATGTATCCCTTGGCATTACATTTCAATGTGATGTACATGTTTTAGTATGTACGTAATAAAAAGTATGGAAAGCTCCAAGTATGTACATTCTCATTCTCTTCATTCTCCAAGTATGTACATTCTCCAAGTTATGGAGCAAAAGCAAAGAAGCATTTGCAGCATTTGCATAAGAAGCAATTGTCCTTTTCAGACATGGCCCTGATTTAAAAAATACAAACAGCATAAGGGTATAGCAAGGTAATACTCAATATAAACTAACAGCAGCTTGTGCTTTTTTTGCCAATGATGTACACTGCAATAATATTCAGCTTTACTGGCTTTTTAAATTAAATATCCTATAAAGAGGACTCTCACACATTTACAGAACTACCTTGTAAAAGACTAAGGGAAAAATGAAAGTTCTATAATACGGTCAGTTTAAAAAAATGAGGGGGGATATTAATCTTTTTTTTCTGTTTGCTTAAAATTTAAGTGCCAACTTTCCTTTGGAGGGGAGGCGGGGGACAGGATAGAGTTTTGATACGGGATTTCTATTCATTCTGGCAAATAAAAGTTTATGTAAAACATTTCAGTCTTTCAAACTAAAGAGGTATGTACTGGTTTATGTCCACATAAGCACCTTCAAACTTTATAACAAGGTTCAGCCTTCTCCTCTACTTGACACAACATAATGAGAAATATGCTAGAAATATATGGTGCTGCCTTGTTCTGCATTAGGCTATTGGTCAATCTAGTTCAGTACTTGACTGCCAGTGTTTCACATGGGACAAACCCAGCCCTATAAAGGATACAGATGCCTGGGATTGAGCTGGCAACCTTCTGCATGCAAGGCAGATATCCTGTCCCTGAGCTATGACTCTTCATCATGCTCTAATTAGTACCAGTAGCAAAACATGGTTTCCCAAAGGCTGGTAGGGAGGGCTGCTGTTTACCTAAAATTGCAGTTGGCAAATTCGCCACTCACCTACCTGCTGGGAGTAGAATTTACTCCCAAGTAGCAATGTTTGCTCATTCCTCTTTAGTCGTAACAGTGTTCCTCAGACACAAGTTTTTGTAGGTAGCTGTGTGGTTAACCACATTGTGGGAGTAAAATGGAGGATAGTCAAGTACACTGCCTTGAGCACATAAATAAAATTTCTGTGAATAAGGGAAATTCAAATTGCACATGATTACTGAAGTCATCACAGATATTCTCATTCTCTTCATGGCAGGGAAAGAGAAGCCCAAATTAACATCTCTCTGAAATCATTCCAACTGACTGAATATATATTCTGGGTTATATTAGAATTTGAGAAATACTTTGGAAACAAATAGCTTAGATGGTAGAGCATGTGACTCTTAATCTCAGGGTTGTGGGTTTGAGCCCCACGTTGGGCAAAAAGATTCCTGTATTGCAGTGGGTTGGACTAGATGACTCTCAGGGACCCTTCCAACTTTACAAACCTACTATTCTACTAAATCTGAATGTACCTATAACTTTCCCAAATTAACAGAACTAACAAGCTGACTGAGCCTACCATAATGATCAGTAAAAGAGAAGGCTATGCAGTATATAAAAAGCATGTTTCGCTGTTTCACCTGTTCTGGAGAAAGGCCTGGCTTTCCACTCCTTTCTTTTCCACATACCATTGTAAACAAGGGACAAATCGTGCATTTCAGTATTTGTACTAGGCATTTTTACAGCCTTTCTATTATGCATCTAAATAATTTTGATGCCTTCCAACTTTATTTCATATACATATTGTATCCCTTGAGGAAAACAGTAAAAAAAAAAGCTTTTACTTTATTAGACATTTTTACTTCACTGTAGTGCAGCTTTCTTTATTTTCCCATTTTTCTTTCCTTCAAGCTTCCTATTTCACCATTAAGGGTTTTAGCACTGGACAATAGCAAATGAATTTAGTGAAGCCTTTGCACTTGAATTGCTGACTATAAACACAATGAAAGACAAATTTGCATTAAATGTAGAAATGTTGTTGGGGATTTATGGTCTTAAATATATATTTAACAATCAGGAAATTTAAAACGCACGCATACAAAGACCGAAAATACCTGGGAGTACTCCTGAGTGGACATGGATAGAATTGTGCTGTAAGCCACATAATATGCTAAAATTCATAGGTAGTATTTTAAATGTGTGAATATGCGTGATGTGAAGTATATTGACTCTGCTCTTCAGCCAAAAAGTGATCCCAGAGTGGTTTCCAAATATGAGTAAGGAGACAGTTCCTGCCCCTCAGGCAGAAGTCTAAAAGCCACAGAACAAAAGGAAAAGGAAATGAGAGGAGGGGAAAACAAACTAACTCCAGCAGTAGTCTTTATAATAAAGTTCTTATAACACACAGCTGGAATGATAATGGTTAAAGTAAATGAGTTTCTGGTCTCTCTCCGCAGCCAATGGAATGGCACTGCTGCCAGGTTGTGAGAAAAAGAAAACTAACATGTTTTTAAAAAGAAATCAAGGTTTGCATGTGTGTTTTTCCTCTTAAGGAAAGTAAAGGATGGTTGTTATGTTCTTATAATAATAAAATTTAATAACTGGCTTTTTACATCAGTCCTAGAGGATTTGTTTTCCACTTTTTTAGCTGGGAAGGCTTTAGCATTTTCAATATGTTTTATTTCTCCAACAGCATCTATCCTAGCTTCTGTCTGTCAGGAATCACCTCAATCTTTAGTTGCCTTTTAAGAAAGACTTTGCATGCTCTTTGGCAAGAATTCTAACTTGAGCGCAATTGAGTAATCATCATAACCATATGCAAAAACTTGCTGAAGACCTTTGCCCACCTGTTCTTGTGCTGCTTGTTCTTGCCATTTATGAACTTTGAATCCTCTTGACAAACTACTTCAGGGATAGGCAATCTGCATCCCTCTAGACGTTGTTGTACTCCTACTCCCATCATTCCTGAGTCAGGCTGATGGGAGCTGGAGTAAAAAAAATAAAAACTGGAAAGTCACACGTTCCCCACCCAAAGCCTACTTTCAGCAATTTCTCTTCGGCATATTTCAATTTAACTTTTTTCCATCAGCTCAAAAAGCCAAAATGCCACATGACCTTTTAGAAAAACAAGTAAGTAAATTAATACCAAATAACCTGCCAAACATCTGAAACTGGGATTGCTCCCCAAAGCAGTTTGTGCTATAGTACAGATATCCACCATTCAAAATGACAACAATAAAACTATTAACTCACTGGTCATGTTCAAGCACCTAGAACAGGGCGGATGCTGTTGTTGATGGTAAGCAGTCCTGCTTACAGTGGTTTCCTTGAAAAAGATGCGAGCTAATACCTTTTTCAAACATAATGACAACTGATGACCCATCAATATTAATTATTAGTCCAGTGTTTTGGAACTTCTCCATGGTGGAGTCAGTGAAATACAGCAACTGGTCCCTCGTCAGTTCTGTGCTCAAGCTGCCAAACCTTGATTGATAAGAGCCCCTAATATTGTTTTATGAATGAGATGAATCTGAGATAGTTTGGATGCAAGCACACATTTGGGTCTTGGACTTCTTATTTATATATTTATTTGAACCTTGGTCTCCTGGCTCTTAGTCCAACACTTTAACCACTACACCACACCAGCTCACCTTCAATTTTTGGTTACGTGTGTCTAATTCACAGAAACTTTGTTTCTGGGACTTCTTTGTTCATGCTGATGTATTTGCTTTGGAAATGTGAGGTTCCCTCCAGTCCACCAACAGTACTCATCATTTTACCTTGGCTCCATCCCTTCTAGAACCTTTGAATTTGAAAGCCAGATGGATGTACATTCCCAGTTTGATTTTGTCTGGACTCAAACAGCTTTGCTGGAATCATGATAAGTTGCAGAATGGTGACTGGGATCCAAGAACTACTTCAGTTTACAGTGGTACCTCGGGTTACATATGCTTCAGGTTACATATGCTTCAGGTTACATATGCTTCAGGTTACAAAGTCCGCTAACCCAGAAATAACGCGTCAGGTTAAGAATTTTGCTTCAGGATAAGAACAGAAATCATGCTCTGGCAACACAGCGGCAGCGGGAGGTCCCATTAGCTAAAGTGGTGCTTCAGGTTAAGAACATTTTCAGGTTAAGAACGGACCTCCGGAACAAATTAAGTACGTAACCAGAGGTAACACTGTATATACAAAAAGGCTCAGACACACCCAGTGGGATTTTTGCCCTTTGGCCTAATGTCTCTCCTCGTCTTTTCATACGTTTCCATTTGCCATGCAATATTTATTTATTTATTTATTTATTTATTTAACGAAATTTATATACTGCTTGATTGTAGACAAAACCTCAGAGATGTTCATAGCCCTATGGGATGCTGCTCTGAAGCTCTTGGAGGATGGGCAGTACTGAAATGTGAATCATTATAACTTTCCTTCACTTATGAGAAGCTGTGGCACTCACATTTATTAGTGAAACAAATGTTTCTGTTTATGTTTCCTGTTTATATCTTTATTTTCCGAGAGACTAGATAAGAACCACAGGAGTTCCGAGGCACAACAGTTTTATTTCATTTCTAAATGAAGCCAATTTCAAAGACCTGACATATATCAGCTCCCAACATATCTAAGGGTCAAATGAGTCAGGTGAGATGGAAGTCTGTGGTTCTGTCCTGTGTTTATTGCCTTTCCCCCAACCACAACGTCCCTGGTTCCTCTTCTGGACTGTCCTTGGCCCTGTTGGGAGTGTTGATGAATGCCATAATCCATAACATCACATGGAATTAGCTCTTCCATTGCTTCACTTTTGATTATGACCAAACCTCCAGAAGACCTCACTCAGCGCTTCAATTATATGTCTAAATACAAACTCAAACCTACATCTCCCCCCCTCTCTCTATATATATTTTCCCAGTTTAATAGAATACCCTGCTTTTTCAAAACCACAAATCATCGTAGTGAAATCAAGAGGAAAAGAACCTCTAGTGAAGCTTAATCATCATAATTGTCTCAGTTATAAAAATGATTTTGCTTTGCAAGCATTCTGGGACATCGTTAAAGCATCCTTGAAAAATAATCCAACTGAAAATTAAAACATTTATCTGCTATGAATAAAGTATATTATTCAAATATTGCTTAGAATTGTTGTAGCATATACCTGAAATTCATCAAGCAAGTGCTTTAAAATATGTTAGATTACAGCACCTTACTCCCCTTATGAAAGTGTACTTGAATTGGTTTGATTAGTTACACCTCCAATTATACAGTCCAGAGCAATCAACCAAAATGAACCACTTATGTAGTTACTTAATAAGTGCACAACCTGAAATTCCTCTCCCAATCTCCCCACACTCCCACCAAAAATATTGCATACTATATCTAACTTAGGATACTAGCGTTTACATGTGTAAAGTTTGTGTGATCTAGTAAATGCTGCCCACATGCAAGAAAGGTTCTTCTGAGGCCCAGCCCAGCATCTTCTGTTGAACACACATAATTCCTGCCTGTCTGCTTCCCCATTTACTTCAACAGAACAGCTCCCTTTGAGCATGCAAAGCTATATCCTTCATTCAAATGTGTTGAAAGACCTAAGTAAGCAGAGGGAATTTCAGTGTTCACCACGGACACAACCCCTGGCAGTGAAACACTATATCAGAATGAATGTCAATATGATTTTCAAATGCCTGCTTGAAAAAAAAAAAAACTCTTAAGACCGCAAACCTATACTTGTAGGGAGCAAGCTCCATGGAGCACAGTGGAACTTACTTTTGAGTAAACATGCTCAGAATTAAGGGAAGGCCCATAGATAGCTCAGTGGTACCACTCTACTCTCCAGGTAGAGGTTGGAAAGACTCCTGTCTGAAACTCTGGCAGGACTTAGCCAATCAGTATAGTCCAGGGTTTCTCCAGCGTGGTGTAGTGGTTAAGAGCGGTAGACTCGTAATATGGTGAACCGGGTTCGCGTCGCCGCTCCTCCACATGCAGCTGCTGGGTGACCTTGGGCTAATCACACTTCTTTGAAGTCTCTCAGCCTCACTCACCTCACAGAGTGTTTGTTGTGGGGGAGGAAGGGAAAGGAGAATGTTAGCTGCTTTGAGACTCCTTCAGGTAGTGATAAAGCGGGATATCAAATCCAAATCCAACTCTTCCAGCAGCTTTTGGATTACAACTCCCAACATCCATAGCTAGCAGAAGCAGTGGTCAGGGACACTGGCAGAGGAAAGGGGGGATGGGGGGAGCACACTGCCCCCTGCACCATCGGGGAGGGGGATACCATTGTGGCCGCTCCCCCGGACACGCGCTGCGCACCCCCCACCACACCGGGACCACGCCCCCACAGATGCGCGCCACACACTGGGACGCGCGCTAGCCATGCCTCCGCCTGCTCTCCACCACCACCACAAAGGTGCCAGAGCATGCAGCTTCACCACTGGTCAGGGATGATGGGAGCTGTAGTCCAAAAACAGCTGGAGACCCAAGTTTGGGAAACCCTGGTGTAGCCAATACTGACAGAGATGAGCCAATAGTCTAACTTGGTATAAGACAGCTTTCTTTTAATTATCCTGTTAAACAGGTTTCTTTTCTTTCCGGGGGGGGGGGGGGGGGATGAATGACATAATTCAGAAAGCAACACATGATTGCTTATATTTAATCCTAATGATTTAGAAAGGCAATACAAGAGATATGAGCACTTAGATGATGATCTTAGATCATATTTTAACAGTTCAAAACCACCAGTTTGAGCTGTGAAACATTGACTATCCACCTTCAAAAATTTCCAATGAAGTCAGAATGTAACACCCTGCAGTGCTAGTAAAACTGTATAACAATACAGCACTGGAAGTATGCCATCTTACTGAAGCAGCAGCTTTTTATATTTAAATGTGTGTTTGTTACATGCAGAAACAAGAAGTAGCTTACAGTATTCTGCTATTAATTTCATTCAAAAGGTCATTGCTTGCAGTCACTGAAAACTCCTAATGTTGTTATTACATATGAGTGTCCAAGACATGATGAGGAAAACAGATGAGAAGTTTTATTTTATTCCACTAGAGGGTGGCCTCCCAAAAGCTGGGCTATATCCGTGAATGTGTACAGTAAATCCAACCCTTTCTCAGATTTGACCTGTTGATTACCAAAACTTCACATGCTTTAGAGTCCTTCCTGGGGAACTTGCAAGCAATATTTTGCAATCTGACTATTTTTAGAAGTAAGCCAATGCAGACTTGTATTTTGCACTAAGAATATGTTTTTAGAGACCGTCCTAAATTTCTGCAAATTTTCAAACTAGGTTTCTGATAGGTTACTTTGCCTAGAAATTGAGAAAAAGCATGAAACAAACTAAAGAAGAAAACCTGCACAAAAACTCCCAGCTGATTTACATCTATCCAATGAACTAGATGTAATGAGGAGAAACAAAACTCGCAATTTTTGTGGGTACCTATCTTCTTACTAATTCTGCAGATTCTCTGGTTGCTTGCTTAGTGACTCCATGTTTGGAAATGAGCAAAGATGGATTTGGCTGCCAGTCAGTATGATGCAAAACCTAGGTATTAAAAAGGGAGTAGAACATATGGAAGCTGCAATAGAGTGCAAGGTGTTGTAAGTAGATCACAACTCTGCAAAAAAAGAGAGAAAGAAAAATGCTTTTTCTTTTACTAATGAGCTGGCGTAGCCTGAGGAGGGATTTACCTAGTTTGGATCATGCTCTTTGAACGCTCTCTCAGTCCTTGCCCTAAACCCATTAAATACAGCCCAGCGCATCCAATCACGCCTCTTCCTTTGGTGTCTGGGAAAAGAATGCCGAGAAGCCGAGAATGGGTCTCTCCCCCGCTTATTTGTACCCTGAGCAGCAATGTCATCTAACAGACAGGTTGCCTCCACCAACCAGACCCCAGCAGCTGCGAGCGCTACGTCTTGGCACTCTCCGGCTATTGGCTGCTCTCTGGGGAGCGGAGGGTATTCAGTTATTAAGGACCGCTGAGCAGGCAGCACCATGTCAGTGTGACAACTGATCGGGTGAACGATGCACCAGTAACCACCATGGAAACGAGGAGGAGGAGGAAGAAAAGCTAGCGAGCATCTCTCTTTTCTCCCCTCCTCTCTCTCTCCTCCTCCCCCTCCTGCATTGGATTGTGAGCTTCCGACAGCCAGCGACACAGAGCTCTCTGCTCAAAGTAAAAGGATCTGAGCCTGCTGCACGGAGATTTCCCTCCTATTACAGGATCTATAGAGACAACCATCGCCTGCCCTATCTCTGCATGCCCAGACCCGTCTTCTTAGCATCACACCAGTGGTATGTGGTCACCTGAACTAACGGATTCAAATATGCAGGAGGCGTCCACGACTGAAACTACTCTTTTTGCAAGGTAAGTGCCTTGTTTATCGGAAGTTGTGGGTTTTGTTTTTTGATGCTGTTTACTGTTTATGCATTTCTTCTCCGCTTTAGTTGAAACCCTTTATAGACTTTCTTCCCCTCCCTCCTCCACATTTTACTCTTTCAGAGAGAAATACAAAGGAACCCCTGTGTGCTCTGAGCTGAGCTTCTCACCACCTCCACCAAATCCTCATTAATCTAAAACATTTTTATTTATTTTTTGCAGGATGGGTGTTTTACTCAGCTAAAAAAAAAAAAAAGCAGTATGTTTGTATAATCTGATTCTCGGGGTTTTCAGTGCAAAAAAAAATAAGGCAGCACACTTTCTCTGTGTTTGGGAGCCAATTACATGAGACGCCGGGCTGCCTTTTTAACCTGCTTCCAATAGCTGGATTACAGCAAAATGCCACTATATGTCACATTGGGAGCTAAAAGCCACCAAGCAAGAAAGCTGAATGAGAATATCGCAAACGGTTATTGAATTTCTGCCAGACTACATTTTAAGGACTGTGGCAAATGACTTATAGACACACATGCACGCAAACACACACACACACACACACAGCCTGACAGTCAGAAAGGCCAGTAGGGAATGTCTGTTGCAGCTGGAACTGACATAGCAAGGTAAAAAGGACAGCATTAACCAGAAGAGGTCTAAGCTTCTGTGGTCATTCAAAGGATCACAGCACAATGCCACTGCATTTTTCATTGGAGTACACTGTGAGTTCTGACCCTTTATCATATACCCAGTGCTGCCCCCCCCCAATAGAAAAGCTCAGAAGTGTTTGCTTTTAAAAGGTGGGGTGGGTGGGTAGAACCTTGGTTTCTACTAGTTCTACCCCGTTTCGACCAGCATTGCCCTTTGGAATCAGCAAAACGGTCTGCTTGACAATAAAGGCAGACGACAACCTACCTATAAAGTAGGTAATAGAAACTGGCTTGTCAGGCTAGCCTGTGTGTGTGTGTGTGTGTACGCAAAACACAGAGAGGAGAGATTAATATATCTAATGTAAGCAAACGCTTGCTACATCCCTTAACATAATACAGCCATTAAAGTACAACAGCAGAAATAATGATGATGATGATAATAATAATAATAATAATTTGAAGAGGTTCCCATTAATATCTCTGTTAAGAGGTATCACTTCACAATGAGGGAAAGAGAAATAGTAAATGACAGCAGCTGAATAATATGATAAAAATAGGGTTTTTAAAAAAATTTATTTGTTATAGACCTTATACAGTTTGTGGACACATGTTTTGAAACCAACTGAGGAGCCACACATCTCCTCAAATGGATCCCTCCTCCTCCTCCTCTCCTTCCCATGTAAAACACCGGAGGGAACTTCTTCTCCCTTCCCCATCCCCCTTCCCGGTGCCAAAGCAGCTATTTTCCTGGACAACTCCAACCAGAAAGTTAATCTTGGTTCTGCAGTGTAAAATTGAAAGGGGGGGGGGGGAGAAACCCAGCAGAAACGACAAGTCATCTTCTTCCTACCTGTCACTTTCTCATAAAATATGTCAGGAAGTGGGGAGCTTAACAGTATGTTTGGCAAGAAGTCGATTAATTCAGTTGACCTTTCTAAATGATGGCAATAAAGCAGCCCCGGCAATATGCCACCACATTTGATTTTCCCTCAGATAATGAATGAGTTTTAAGGCAGCGGTTTTTTTTTCGTCTTCAGGCTAGGAAAGGTGGTGATGCATTTGTTCCTGTTACTGGCAAGCCTGCCTGTCATTCTTCAGAAGCTGCATAAAATCTACCGGCTTGCTTGTGTGTGTGTGTGTGTGTGTTTTCTTTTTAAAAGAACCCTTGAGCCTGATTCATCACCCAGAAGCAAACAACCATTGCATGAAATCTACCTTGGCGAGCACATTTTCTCTCTTTCAAGGAGAGCTGCAACCCTCCTGCTTTCAGCTCATGCAAATATGTTACACTGCAGTAATGAAATAAATCATACTGCATCTTTGGTGATGTATTTAGTGCACCGCTTGAATGAAAGCAGGGTCAAGGGGAGTGGGGGTTGAATGCACACACCTGATACGTACTCAGGACTTTTGTGGCTCATTTTTATGTAGTCAATAACATTCCAAGCTGCCTTTGGTCACTTTACGTCTAGGCTACCTTGTGCCACATATCAGTGGTGTAGAAATAGGCAAATGCTGTGGTAGTATGCCGTAGAGCTTGTCAAAATGTCATGTTCGTGAATATCACCCCTGCAAAAAAGAGCAAGGAGTCACACTCATGCATGTCCAAAGAACAATCAAGGTAGTTTTAGCCATGGCTATATACCAATGTTACAGGTGATCCCATCTTTTGAAGAACATGCTGCAAACCCTGGTGGAATAATGGGATAATATATAATGTGAAAGGACGAGTACTTGCCTGCAAGCCTGTGAGTTTTTAAACCCCCCCCCCCCGAGACTTGGTAGTGGTATCAGTACATTTGGAACAGCTAGGTACATGTGGTTTGGAGAGGTATCTGTTTATTAAATTGCAGCATATACAAACACACTAGGTAGGTAAGTACCCATTAATACCTCTCCTAGATGAAGCTGATGTGATACCAGTGTACTGATAACAACGCCATAATTCTCTATTGAAAAGATTAAAAAGATGATGAAGCTCATTGTTGAGATATGTAAGAAATTCATGCTGGAGCTGTTAACTGAGGTGAGCTTGTCAAAATGCTGTGTTCATGAATATCACCCCCAAGGAGGAAGAGAGGGAATGCTACTGGTTCATGCCAGCAAATCACTCATTTTTCATCAGGCATATGGACGTAACCCAATCTTTGGACTTGAATTACAGTCAATTATAGCATCACATGCTTTCCCCCAACCAGCTCCTGACTAATGCATAGTAGTAAACATCTGTTGCCACAGCCAGAAAGGCTGCTGCAAGTTTTGGGACAGAGTATGGCTCATTCAATAGCTAACTTTTGTGCTAACTCTTGTGGGAGAAGAAGATAAGACAAGCTTGTGTTTAAAAAAAAGAAGCAAAAGTAATATTATCCAAAACGTGGCAACTGATAAACCCTATGGTTATCCCTTCTGGCATCATAAAAAAATACAGTTTAGGCAAGTTAAGCAGCAATTTTGGGGATTCTTCATTTAATGGCAACTTCTGGTGCTGAAAAACAGATCGAAAACTTTCTACCCCACTGTCAGAAGCAGATTGTTTAAACTTCTAAAATGTGACAAGAAAAAACTGGCACAATTTATGAAGTGTTTTGCACAAACACGTTCAAAAAGAGAGAGCTTGTAAGAGACTTTTAAATACAGTATGTTGGAACAATAATATTAATCTAATACTACAACTTAATGAAAACTATGAGAACTCAAGGTAACAGAATGCAATCACCCTACCTGAGGAGAAATCACAGTAACACAGAAAAGTTCAATTATAGCAAGGTCAAATTCATCTTGAAAAGAGGAAATGCTGGCTTGTGCAATTTGAAAAAGTAAACTGATATGTTTATACTGATTAGAGATCAGTACTGCTTTTTGTAAGGTTTGGTCAATGAGAAAACATCATTTATGCTATTCTTTGTCTGCAGCTGATGCATTAGTCAACAGATGGATGATTTTGCTCCTCCTTTCTGGGTTACACTAGGTGTTGCTCTAGACATTGAGAGCATAGAAACATGATCTCAGTTGTGGTGTAGTACAAACCAGAGTTATCTACCGAGTCCCATCAGACCTTAACCAGTGCCATATTGGAGTAATTTAGAATAGTTTTCTCATTCATTGGAGAGAATTTCTAGGCCTGTTCAGGTTGGCACACAATCAGCAACCACTGTGCCAGTTACAAAATAAGATGAACAAAGCTCCATCTGTGTCTAGTAGCAACCTCCTTGAAACCTTTGCTAACTAGGATTTGAATGCTCTAACATCTTTTCCCAACAAACATGCACACTATAATCCTATTTATTATAGGAAACTATAAGAAATAACAAGAGCAGTAAGCGTGTTTGTAGGCTGTCCCACAGCAGACTGCAAGTAGATGCTTAGATAATTAAAACATTCCACCTTAAAAAAAAATCCCTTCAAAGAGAAAAGTAGTCGTCAAGGAAAAGGACTCTAGCACAGCCTTCTTCCTGACATGGCGCTTTTCTATGGGTGGCTGTATTTTTGTTGTTGTTGTTGTTGTTTGATCTAGAATAACACTGTATCACATGAACTCTCAATTTAGAACACTGTAGCCCAGCAGCATATTTGCCATCTCCCCAAAAAGTAACCATATTCATATAACTGCACACCTTTAAATTTGCAATGTCCCTTTCTCCAACTACACAGAGGTGCTTCTTTCCATACTCTGTGGTACATACTACCACACAGTGTTGGTTCTAGGTTGCAGAAGGCCCTTGGGCAAAGTGTTCTTGGTGGGACCCCTTCCTCCGGGTGACCCCTACCTCCTCTTCCTTACATGAGTGGATCCACCTGAGTTGGATTGGCAGCAGTCCCCCAACTGGCACTGGAGCCTTGGCAGGCAACTGGTAATGGCAGCTTCGGGTGCTTGCCTGGATCAGACACATGCATGATAACCAACTGTAGCCCACCTAGACTCCTATCCCTCTATGTCAAGGTTTCCCAAACTTGGGTCTCCAGCTGTTGTTGGACTACAACTCCCACCATCCCTAACCAGTGGTCAGGGATGATGGGAATTGTAGTCCAAAAGCAGCTGGAGACCCAAGTTTGGGAAACACTACTGTACATGGACAGGTTATATGCGCATTCTCCAGAAGGTGAAGTGACTGTACACCATGCCCAGTTGTTATGCATATTATTGTTATTGTTATTTATTAAAATTCTGTACCACCCGTCATCTGAAGATCACATGGTGGTTTACAAGATAAAAACACAAAATGAATACAATAATAATGAACACAAACAATACACACACCCCACTGTTTAAAAGGCCATAGTTTTTTTTAAATTAGCCAAAGGCCTGGTTATAGAGACAAAGTTTTCACCTGCCACCTAAGGATATACAGTATAATGAAGGTACCAGGTGAGCCTACCTGGGGAGAGCATTCCACAAGCCAAGAGCCACCACAGAAAAGGCCCATTCTTGTGTTATGTTTCCACCCTCAAGACCTCTTTAGGAGAACACACTCTAAGAAGGACCTCGGATGATGATTTCAGATCCAGGTCAGTTTGTATGGGCATAGGTGGTCCTCGAGGTATTGTGGTCCTGAACCATTTAAGGTTTTATGGGTAGAAACCAGCACTTTGAATTGGGCCTGGAAACAATTTGGCAGCCAATGCAGTTGAGCCAGGATTGGTGTCATATGCTCAAACTGCCTTGCCTCACTGAGCATCCTGCCCACCGAAATCTGCAGAAGTTTCTACAGAGGCAGCTCCATGTATAACATATTGCATTAATCTAATCTAGAGGTTACCAGAGCATACACACCAGCTGATGGCATATATGGGCTTCTTATAGGTCAGAGCCTTGGGTCCCCAGTTGTTGGTAGACTACAACTCACATCATCCCCAGCCAGCTTAGCTACTGGTCAGGAATGGTGGAAGTTACAGGCTAACAGCATCTGGGAACCCAAGGCTAAAGAACACTGTGACAACCAAGGGTACCAGTAAGGGCACTACACCTCATCAAGCAACACAATCTGGTTTAAAAGTATATACCTGGTATATTGTGGTGTGAAATGCTGGGGTAGTTTGAGCAAGCTGAATTAATTAAAATGCAAATGGCAGGGGTGACCACCTTGAAAGATTTAACATTTGATAGAACCACCATCAAGTTATAATGTTTGAAAATCACAAGGGCTAAAGGCTCAGTTTAGAAGTTTAGTGGCCTCCATGGAATTGCTTTGTTCACTCCAACAGGTCAATGACTTGGCAGGAATAGACTGGAGGTGGCAATTTATGAATGTGCACCTCAACACAGAGTCTGTCAAGTGCTACCATAGTTTGTGCCTCACAGCAGTATCGAAAAAGGGGGGGGATGTGATACAGCTGTGTAAATCATGGTAGCCACACATGGAAACCACCAATCATACAATCAGTGCTTCCCCACAATCCCTGCCAAGTGGCAAGCCCCACATGGGACCACAGAACATCTGAACTGGGTCCATGGCTTCCTAACCTACGCGCTTCCTTGCCAAATCGTGTCTGTCTGTATTTGTGGAAACAAAAGATGCAATCCAAGAAAATCAGCGTTAAAGTAAAGCAGCGACATTATGAGCAACTGTTGCTGTTCACAGAAAAGGTATAAGCCAAATTCCATTCTGGCAAAAGCCTGCTGACTTTTAGAGATAAAAAAAAAAAATCTCCACAGTATTTATATCAAGCTGGGTAACAGCTCAGAATAACATATCTGTGAATCTGTTACAATCATGTTAAGCGAAAAAGAAACCACTTACCAGTATCCCTTGCTGCTAAAAAATCTCTATTTAAACACTGAAATAGTTGAACAAAATGCTAAAGAGGGTGGTGGTGGGGGGGAGCTTTTCAAAATGCCTACTATTTACTTGCATTATCCCAGGAGTCTTTACCAGGAGGCTCTTGTCATGTGAATAACTGCTGTGCAAGAAAATGCATTATAATCTACAAAACATTTTGTAAGGGGGGAAAAAGGTTAAGTTCAACCGTAGCAAGAATTCCCTGGGTATCTGGCTACCTGCATTAAGCGGAAAAATGACTGTTTGCACAGTGCTGTATCTAGGGGCCTGGCAATTTTTGCAACGGCTTGCTGAATAAATTAGAGACTCACAGCATGTAACTTACATATGAACAACTACCAAAAATATCCACTGGGAATTGCTTCACTACTCCACTTAGAATTGAAAGCTACAACAGTGTAGGAAGTGTCAAAGGAAAGAAAGCAGAAATAATCCCCTTGTGCTTCCCATGCAAGAAGGCAGCAGGGGAGTGTTTGAATCAACGTCAAGGACTAAGAGAGGCCCTGCCCCACCAACACCACCTAGGAAGAGTGGAGGAAAGGGCAAAACAACAAGTTAAAATGTTTCCCCCGATAAGCATAGACCTAGTAATTGCTTCAACCCTAAACAGAGGTCGGCTAAAACTGATTGCCTCCAGCAAACCTCAATTTGTGGAAAGTACAGATTTTTTAATTATATTTTGTTTCTGCTATATACAGAACACGGTGGTCTCTGCTGTAAAATCTCTATATTTATTAACATTCCTGCTTTTTAAGTTTTATTTGCTGCCTTGAGTTGGATGCCTTTGCGCAGGACAAGCTAAGTTCACATGTAGGTATTTCCAATAGCTAAGTGCAATAAAAGAATGTACAGTACAGCAAATTGCTACGCATGCAGCCCGATCCTATGCATGCTTAACTAAGGCGTAAGTGAGAAAGTAAATCCCAATGAGTTCAATGAGGATAACTCCCAAGGACATGTTCCTAGTGGCAGTGGCATGTTCCTAGCTTCAGCCACTCATCATAATCCTATGCATGTTTCCTCAGAAGTATACCCCAGGAAAGTGTGTGCACTGTTATGTGGGACTAAGCAACTGAACACAGCAGAACTTACTGCTGAGGAAACATACATGAGAATACAATGTGAATCGTCCACAAGTCAAGCACGGAATCCTTCCACAAATCAGCATAAAGATAATATGTCACATCCCCTTAGCGATTAACATGTGACAATTGTAATGGCATAAACCTTAAGAGAGCATGCCACTTCCCCAGGGGCTGGTGAAAAGTCAGCCTCAGAGTTACTTTAAAATATTTCATTCTCAACAGACATTTGCTGACAGCACCAACAGTCAGAGGTCATGCATTTTGCCAAGCATCAGTATTTCACATGGATAATTTGCGAACGTGTCAGAGATGTGTGTGGCTAATAGCAGATATCTGACAAGTCAAATCTCTAAGAGATTTTCTTCTTAACTAGATGGATCCAGTCTAGTGCTGACAGGTAGCATTCCCTGATTCACCACAGTTAATTCTCATCTACCCACAACCTAATGACCCTAAATAAAGCAGCGTCCCTCTGACGTTCCTTTCTAGAAGAAAATGTGCCACGAAGGTGGAGGGAACGAGAACATGCTACAGAAAAATGTGTAACCTCATTTCTCCAACAACAACAGACCCCCCAGGTGTCCCTATTTTAGAGGGTTAGTCCCAGATTTACAGAAGCCACCCCAGTTTCTGATTTGAGCCTGGAATGTCCCACTTTTCCTTAGGACATCCCTATTTTCATCAGAGAAATGTTGGAGGGTATGGAGTTATCCGACTGCTGAACCATCTGAAGGCAGCCCTCAATATGAAAGTATTTAATGTTTTATTATGCTTTTATATATTATGTTTTATGTTAGAAACTGCCCAGAGTGGCTAGGGAAACCCAGTCAGATGGGTAGGGTATATTAGTTATAGTTACAGTAATAAGAATGGAATAGGACAGGGGTCTGCAACCTTTAAGACAAAAAGAGCCACTTAGACCCGTTTCCGAAGGGAAAAAAAAAATCTGGGAGCCGCAAAACCATTGTGACATTTAAAACAAATATAACTGCATTTTATTTTTAAAAATCCGATTTAAATTTTAAAAAATCCGATTTAAATAAAAAAAATCTGATTTAAATAAAAAAAATTCCATTATATATATATATATTTAAAAACCATTCATTTTTATCCACCCTGGGGACCACTACCAGGTCACAGCCTGATCCAAGGTGGGTTGCAACAGCATACAAATATTTGATTTGTTGTTGTTTTTTAAAAAAATGAGTCCTCAACTGCACACTTGTGTTAAATGTTTGTCCCATGTCTAATTGAAGACTGCTGGCTTTTACAATAATCTTAGTGTCTTTTACCCTTAATATTCCAGACCAGAGGCTATGCAACCTCCTCTCTTGCTAAATAAAGCACAGAATTGCACCAGAGAAGCCTGTGATGTTTGTGCTGACTTGCATACAGGTGGCTGTAGTAGTTCATAGTGTTCAAACCTTTTTAGGGGAGTTCCCTGCCCCCTTAATGACAATGGCGATAGATTTTGCACATGAACACAGATCCAAGTTAGGACTCCTCTCTTCCACGCCAACAGGTGCTTTGTCAAGGCTCCCCTAACACACACTCAGGACAGAGGAAAAATTGCAACCATTTGGGGCGTCCCAGCCTTGCTCCAGGGCGGAGAGAGACGCGCGCCCGTGAGAGCGCGCCCTGAGGCTGCGAGCGGAACCAGGAGCGAAGGAGGCAGCGGCAGGGAAACAGGCGCTGCTTCCTCGACCATTTTTAAAAAGAGGGCTTCCCCCCTTGCCGCCACCCGCCGCCCCTGGCCCAGCCCGCAGCTGCCTACCTCGTCGTCGCCTCGACGCAGCAGCCAGCAGCAGCTCCACGCCAGCAGCAGCAGCCACACCTCCAGAGGGAAACTGCTGCTGTCTGCTGCTGTGCTTGCACTGGCAGAAACGAGGCACGACGCATGAGCAGAGCAGCACAGCAGCAGCGCCCTCAGCCTCTGGAGGGCGGGCCACCGGGCAGCTGGAGGGCGGCCGCTGCCGCTGGCCAGCTGGAGAAGTGGACGGGCGTATCCGCCCCGGAGCCCCGGAGCCGCGGCAAAGGTGTAAAAGAGCCGCATGCGGCTCCGGAGCCGCGGGTTGCTGACCCCTGGCCTAGGGCTTGCTGATTAGAAGGTCAGCAGTTCGAATCGCTGTGACGGGTTGAGCTCCCGTTGCTCGGTCCCTGCTCCTGCCCTCCTAACAGTTCGAAAGCACATCAAAGTGCAAGTAGATAAATAGGGACCGCTCTGGCAGGAAGGTAAACAGCGTTTCCGTGCGCTGCTCTGGTTCGCCAGAAGCAGCTTAGTCATGCTGGCCACATGACCCGGAAGCTATACGCCAGCTCCCTCGGCCAGTAACGCGAGATGAACGCCGCAACCCCAGAGTCGGACACGACTGGACCTAATGGTCAGGGATCCCTTTACCTTTACCTTTAAACATGTGGTACAGTGACAATAAAGTATTTCTAATTTCTGATTGACTCAGCCAATCTCACTGTAATGGAGGAAAGGGATCATTTAGTTGTTTCTCAACAATGACTTTTCCTTAGCCCTGCCCAACCACCAGCCTAACACCCCCAAACAATGTCCTATTGGCACAATTTGTTTTGGCCGGAGAACAGCCAGACATTTAAGAGGGTTCTAGCAGTCATTTGTATCTTCATCCTTCTTACACATTGTCTAATCTAGCTTTGAGTAGGAACAAGGTGTGGAAGCACACAGAGCAACCCTCATTATAGTGACTGGGAGTAGGATAGGTTGGCAATATGTCAGAAATTCCCATAAATGAATAAATGCTTAAGCCAAGAAAGAACTTAGCATATGAAGTTGAAAGAATTTACTGAAGAAGCCCAAAATTGTCCATGGGCAAAAGAGGGGACAAACGCCGGCACCCTGTCTAATTTTTGTGCATCACATCTTCAATATTCCATCTGATTGGACTTGCTTTCATCTATTAGCATCTGTGCGTATCATCTGACTGGACCTATTTTCATCAATATCTACAGGAGCCTGGCTAAAGACATTTAAAGACTGAAATTGTCCTGTTGTACTAACTTGAATGAGTTTTCTGTTTGTGGCTTCTTTGTTTGACTTCTTGCATTGCTCTCTTTTTGATTGGACTACCAATATAGAATTCAATACGTGGAATGGTTTGGTAGATTTGTGTGCGCCGTTTTTGTGCTGCTTATTGTATACTGATTTACCACGAGAAATTCCCATAAAGCCACAAACCAAGGGGCTTGGCCTGACATAGTGCTTGGGCTATATCTGAACTTAGAGTTGGCCCCTATCTTGAATGCCAAGCTTAGGTGGAATTCATTATGAAGAAGAGCATAGTTTTTCAATAATAAATAACCCTGGGAAGCTGCCAACCCTCCAGGACTGCTTTAAAAATTAACCCTGGTTTACGGAGCGGCTACCCTGGACCTTGAAAACCAGGCAGGATTCATTGTTAAGATGCAGAAGAGAGGAAAGAAGGAAAGAAGAAAGGAGGAGTGATTGAATTACTGTGGTGACAAATGTTCGTACGATGTAACTAAAGTAAAAAGTCATTTCGCTACACATACTTTGCTACATGGCGATCCTGAACAAAATTGACTTTACAGTTAGTCCCACTTATTTCAATCAAATTGGCATTGAAACAGGCATGCTGATGACTGCAGCCTATATCTGCCTTCAGGTATTGATTTGAACCACTAGGGCTTAGCTCCAGAGCTTGTTTTAAACACTAAAAGCCAAGTCCTGGAGTACTTGAAGCAATTGTGAAAACAGAGGTCACTGAAGCACATGCAGAGTGTTTTGGCTCCACAGTAACATTGTAGCCAGCTGACATTTGCAAAATATTAATGGTATGGGGTACTAGGACAAAGGACATAATTCTATGGCAGGCTCAGACCTTAGCACCTCTCATTTAAAAATGCAAACAAATTAAGAGGAATGATTTTCAGCACTATGATTAGACTTTTAAAGGTAAGACATTTCAGTCTAATAGGATGTTTACCTATTAGAGAGAGGGAGGCAGGCAGGCAAGTAGGCAGGTAGAGTTCATTCTACCATGGTAATTGTACATAAGCTAACCCAATATCCAATACATCAAACATAATTCAGTCGATGTTTACTCAGAAGCAAGTCCTATTGTGTTCCATGGGGTTTACTCCAAGGAAAGTGTGCCTAGGTACTGAGCTGCACAGTACAGGAGTTTAGGACAAAAAGCATTTTGTCTCATAGGTTCTATAAAGGCAGGAAGGCAATTGTAGCAGTCGCCTTCTGGGATCAGGAAAAGATAAACCACTTGATCTATAGAAGGCAAGATCTAAAGGCCCAGTTCCTGTCCGCGAGAAAACTAGAACAATTTCTGAAACCTTCTAAAGTTTTCTTGATGTTCTTAAAGCCTTGCCTCTTCTCCATAGCCAAGCTAACTGGGGGCAAAAAGATTTAAGTCCTATACATAAGACTTTTTAGAATACTGTGTAAAACTCTCCTCAGGCAAATATGTCACAGAAAGTACTGTACTATAATTTTTTTTTTTAGCCTAGCACGCACATATTTTAAAATGACTATTTTAAACAGTACTCAGCTTTTGACACAAGAAGCAGGGTGCCACTTCCCCTCCTTCACCTGCTCATTGATTAAAAGGTACATTCAGGAATCAGGAACAATGTCTATAATAATTATTATTTTTCTGTCTTACTCTAACGGTTTTGCACCTGCAAATAGGAAGGCAGAGTGACTGAACTAATATTAAGATGTTCAAATATCACATTCTAAAATGCAATATTATATCATGGTTTGAGAGTCAACATGATACAGTGGTTAGAGTCTTTGGACACCCAGGTTCAGATACACATTTGAAATGTGAAACTCTCTGGAGCAGCTTTGACCAAGCACACTCTCTCTGCCTAACCCTACTTAGCAGGGTTGTTGTGAGGATGTAATTGGGGGAAGCCCTGTATATCACAATGTGTTCCTTAGGAAAAGATTGGGATAAAAATTTGATGGCTCAATATGTAGAAAAAGATGGGAAGGAGATCTGGGGTGGCGCATTCCACTCTCACAATGGAACAGGATTTGTAGTTGCTTTCTGGAATCCTTAACAATATATATCCCTGCTTTCATCAATTGTATTGATTTCTCTTTCCACGTTAGCAACATTCTGATACGGTTCTGTGAAGAACTTTGTTATCGCGGAAAATTTATACTGCAAACAAAAGCAAGAACAAAATAATTAAAATGCAATTCTCAGTCAAACGTCAAAAGCATCCTACCTAATTTTCAGAGTGCCCTGAGAATTGCTGTGATTTGATTCAGCACCACCTTCAGTTAGCAATGGCATCACTCCCTTTGATTCTACTGCATGCAACAGGGCATTCTTTTCATTGCCTTATTGGTCTTTATATCACATTTCTTGCTGGGAAGCTCATCACTTTGGCTTGACCCAATTTCGGCTTGCTGGATCGAAGCATAAGGACTGCTTCAGAGCTGTGGTTTACCCAATAGCTATCCATCAACCAAGCACAGTGGATATGAACCCATGGGGGTTGTGTAATGACAAAAAGTGGAAACAAATAGAGTGTCTGAAGGTGGTGGTGGGGTGGATTTCATGAGTGTTTCCTAGTAATGAAGTTGGAAGGAAGGAAACATTGGAATCAGCTGCCTAGGGAGACCACAAAGTATTTCTTTGAAGGTTTTAAATCCCTGGGATATCAGATAGCCTGTCCCAGGATTGTGAAGAGCTGGTTGATCCAGTGGTTCTGTTCTATCATACATTTTTTGTGTCGCCTTTTTATTTTCTATCCTGAGTTGGCCTTGAAAGCTCATGATCCTTCACTAACACCACAGAAACCACAGGGACATTTCTCTTTTTGGAAGCACTTTATTCTGAAAAGTCTTTAGAAACAGAAATGTTTAAAGTAGGGATGGAGAACCTGTGGTCATCCATTTATTTTATTTTTAAAAATTCTATCCTACTCTTAATCATAGATCATTGGGCTACTTGAATCCTAGCCTGATCCAAGGTGTGTCACAACAGGAGCATTACCACCATGCAAATATAGAGTAAAAGTTTAAGAAATGTGCCCCTAAATGCATGCTTGGGTTAAATGTGGGTCCAGGGGACTGAAAAGGTTGAAAATATCTACAGTAGATGACAATTCCAGAGTTGATAACAATAAAATGTAAATGAAAACATCAATAGCATACAGTAAGGCATAACAGAATGTTATTGGATTTTAACTCCCATCTGTCCCCACCAGCCCAGGTAACTGTCAGGAATTATGGGAATTATAGTCCAATATGGTCACAGGTTCCCCATCCTGGGTTTTAAATGATACTCTCTTATTCTTACAGGCTCAAACCCCTGCAGAATGTAACAGGGTGTTCAGTTCCCTACCCCTGGTTTTAAAATGAGCAGTATCAGAAAATTCTACCTCATCCCATACAGAAAAGTGGCATGTACAAAGGAATAGTTCATATAGGCTTTTCCTCTATGTTTTACTTTACTTGGGGATTTTCACCTACTCATATTCTTCTCCATAATCAAGGAAGCTGTTCATATCTGACCTGCACCTGCGTTAGTATAAAGTCAGTATTTTCATGCAGCCATGCTATGGGCAAGGAATGAGAAAGCCATGCTCACTGGAAATGCCACAGCATCACACTCAGGTGAACATATGTTTGGTACTTTAATGGGTAAAACATGGGTCAATATGATCTCACATATGGGTAAAATCTCGTTCCTTCTGTGGTGTTGCTCACAAAACCAGTTTGGTGTAGAAATAATGTTTGTTGACTAGATCTAGACAATCATTGTTGCATGACTATTCTGCTATGATCATAATTTGCAACTCAAAGTACATTTTTGGTGCCACCACAAAGCTGTAGTCGTCTGCTTGGGGAAATAAATGTGGGTTCTGAAGCACAGTATGACTCCAGGACTAGCAAGGCCCAGCTGAAGACTCTTGATCTCAGTGTTGGGGGTTTGAGCACTATGTATTATTACTGCATTGCAGGGTGCTAGTTTAGATGACCCTCCATTTCTACAAGTCTGTGATTCGGTGTAAATTAAGATCTGCAGCAGTAGTTTTGTACTGCTAGAGGACTCAGCTGTTTGAACACAGGAAAGGGATTGGTTCCATTCCCTTTGTTATTCCTGCTTCAACCAATCTTTTGTAAAGACAAAGCTGGGAGATTGGCGCAAAGGCATGGTGATCTTTTATGCAACGGAACTAAGCTTGGGACTGAAACAAAATTCTAAAGCAGAGACCTGGCCTGAGTGTGTACTTTAATCTCTATACTCAGCCCACAACTACTCTGTCCTCAAATGCCCCTCCAATTCTCCTGTAAAACAAAAACAGGATTTCATATAAAATGTCTCAATCTTCAAATCACCAGGAAATGGCATTCCAAGATGCAAAGCTCTACAGGATTTGAGCAATCATCTGGTAATCAGTTTCTGGATAACTGGGTGTTGATTAAGTGGGACTGTGCTAAGTATCCACCCACTGTTGTGAGAAAATAACTGTGCAAAAAGTCAGCAAATGAAAGAACCTACAGTTAGAAAAAACGTATTCCTCTCAATGAAGGAGAGCTAGCTTCCTTAATATTTAATGACCTGCTAGCCATGGGAATAAATCATGAGGAATTAAACACATATTTCATAATAACTACATAGGAAACCAGGAACGCACTATCTGTATTGGTAGAACATTCATACGGTAGAATAGAAATTGAATTTTGATAGTATAAAGCCTTTACGAAATGATCTGATTTAATTTACTTTTGTTCAAATGGCTAATTTGCTAGACTACCTAGCTATTCTGTGTGCCCTTCTTTGGCAAGAATTTTTCTGATCGTACAAAGGCTGACTTCTCTCAGGCTCTGAGTTCATGTTTCATTGCAAGCTTTCATCCTAAGTAGTTCTTATAGTACAGGCACGTCCAACTTCCAAGAGACAGTGATCTACTCCCACTATAAATAAACTGGCAGTGATCTACCTTGGCCCAGTATACCTGAAGGAGCGTCTCCACCCCCATCGTTCTGCCCGGAACTGAGGTCCAGTGCCGAGGGTTCCCTCACTGCGAGAAGCCAAGTTACAGGGAACCAGGCAGAGGGCCTTCTCGGTAGTGGTATTTGACAGAATATTTTAATATTTTGTTGGAAGCCGCCCAGAGTGGCCGGGCAAACCCAGCCAGATGGGAGAGGTAGGTAGGAATGAATGAATGAATAAACAAACAAACAAACAAACAAAAACAAATTATTTATTTATTTATTTATTATTGCTGCTGCTGCTGCTGCTACTACTACTATTATTATTATTACTATTATTATTGACTGATTGGACATCCCTGTATAGTAAATCCAAAGCTCTGTCCCATCTGCTAGAATGGAAATGCACAAGAATCCTCTCCATTTGCTTTGAAAGGGGCTCCACCCTTTCAGCACGCTTAATGAGAGGGTGTGCAAAACACTCACTTGAAGTAGCTGCTGCTACCTCTGCTACCATCACCTCTTTTCCTGATCAGCCCACAAATATTTCCCACGGAAGAAAAAGGAAAGGCAGCAATGGCAGTATCACAAGTACTTTGACCAAGGAATGGGACCTCATGTCCCTTGTGGGAAACAGACAGTATTTGTGTCCATTTCTGCCAGGGACAGCCTCTACCACTGCTGTGTCCCTTTCTGCTGCCCTGGCTAATATTTGTGGGTCCTGGAGTAGGTAGGGAAAGAAAGGGAATGGTGATGGCCCTATCTGTGACTACTGCTAAGTGATGCAAAGGAGCGTGACAGAAGGTAAAATAGGAACGTTACTTCCACTGTGCCCTTTCATAAAATAAGAGAAACTATTGTAGGGTTGATAATGCCTGTCCTGCTAATTCCTAGTAGGCTGGCAAGATTCAAGAGGCAGACCTGTGAGAAAGGGCAGATCTTGGAACTGCTTTTCATTATGATATTAGAACAGGGGGATTCTGTACTGCAAAGGCATTCACTTTGCTGGCTCATCACTATGCTGGCCTCTGCTTCTCTATTTGCTACATTTGTGCTTTTTGCTAAAGCACTCAATAAATTGATGGTGCTTTGCAAGGCAATGTGTCCCAATGGGCTTTATGATGGGTGGATCTGGTAGAGAAACCTGCCAACTGAAAGGGAATCTTTGTGCCAAGTAGGTTTCTCAACTGGAGTTACTACCAATATGGAGATTCATCCAGATTCATTATCAACTAAAAAGATAATTAAAATGAGAATGCAAGCAGCCCAATTCGGAGGAACGGAACTGCATAAAGGAGCTAAAAACAAAAAAGGCATAGACTAAGATTAATGCCAGTGAAATAACAGATTGGAAGCAAAGTTTACCATTTGCCAAAAGATGGCCAAACCTTCCTTAGAAGAAACACCCTCAATATCTTGCTGTGGAGATGAGTGCAGGTTGGGACATCAGACTTACGGAAGAAATATCTAAAGATAGTCACCACCTACCAGCCTCTACAGTATGTCCAAGAGTTGCAGTCTGATAAAGAAGGCTCAGGATTCAAGCTCAAACACAAAACTTCTGAAGCGCACTTTAGACCCCTGTACTAGCAAGCCAGGCTAAATAAGGGTCTGAAATTAGTGCCAGCTTTAGGTTGCTTTGTCCCAGGAGTCCCAACTGTGGTGGATTCTCCTTGTTCACCCGTGGCCTCGGTACTCAACATGAGACAAAGGTCTTAATTGTGGCAGTTTCTTTCTGCTCACCATCACCATCTACCACCATTTCATGCCTCTAGGCAACAGCACTTCCTTGAGCTATTTGTGTGCAAGGAGCACCAGATCATCAGTCCCCACACTCCTATCTTTCCTTTAACAAACTACTGTGACTAATCTCGGCTTTGGATTCAGGACCCATGTCAGAGGGTACCTGCCAAGGCTTCTCATCTTTCGTCTTTAACTGGCTTTCATTTGTATATGAGCATTAAGTATTTCCCACAGAAACATACCACTCCATAATAATATGTTAAATATGTTTCTTTTTTTTTCTTTTACTCAGCGGGGACAGCATGCAGACAAGAAGTAAAGATTAAGTAAAAACAATTTAAAAAATAAAACTCCTCTACTGTATAGTAATTACAATAATTAAAAGTGACAGCATACATCCCAGCTTGAGCCATGATTTTTTTTTTTCCTTCTTAGAAACACCAACCAAGACAGGCATTCATTCAAGTAAAATATATTTCATTCATTTTGAGTAAATGTTAATACCTCTCTCTGTGTTAATTGCATTTCCTATATAGACTGCAGAGAGAAATGTATTTGATACGCCCATGATCCAGCAGACTGTCCCCAACAAAATGTTCTAGCAAAGTTCCACAGGTTTTTTTCACTGGAGTAAGTTCATTCAGTCTTCCTACATTCATCCTTCTATTTTACATTAACTCAGTCCTGGTTCCTTTCATAAACTAATGCAACAGTCTTACACAACACAAAATGAACATGAGATGCTGTAGGGCACAGCCAGATGGGAGAATTCCCACATGCCCTGTTCCATATTTGAGGCCAAAATAGGAAGCAGCACCAGGGAAAAGAAAGTGACCTGGTTCACACAATCAAATCCTGGCTTAAGAAGCCAAGATATGCACAAACTCCTTGTACCTTTTCCACAAACCAAAAAGCCACAGTTAACCATAGTTTCCTGTTACAAGTGAATCTGGAACTATGATTATTGCCTTCCACACAGGCCACCACCAAATCATGGCTTCATATTCTGGATTGTTTGGAAGCTACAGTTAACCACGGTTAGCTATTAACCACAATTTCCTAGTATGCATATAATGGTAGGCTATAATTAACTGTGGCTTCCTGGCACTGAGTTCATGGCAAATGAATGAAAAATATGATTATATCAAGCTAATATAGGTAGTTTGCGTGCTTTAAAAATTTGTATGCGAGGATCCTGACTTAAATTGGAATATTGGACTAGGATACTTTTGCCTATATGTCTGAAACCTGGAGCAGTCTACCAAAAAGCAAGTTCTTCTGTATACATGTAGGAGCTTTGTGGGCTGCAACTCTTATTTCTACTGAGTTCCGCAAGTCCATAGCCACACCTCCTCCTCCTCAATATTACAGATTGGATCCAGACTAAATTTGTCACACCTGAGTTCTTTTAAAATTAGTGATACAAGTTTGTGATGACCCACTTAAGCTCTTTGATACCCTGCTGTGTGCCAAACACAGGAGCTACACTTTTCAGTTTTTCTCTAAAGTTCAAATATTTTTTCTTTAGCCTTCAGAATTGAATGCATGCAATTAGGCACATTTTGTGGATAATGTGCAGTTACCTTTTCAAAAAAGTATCAGGATGCAAACACGTCTGAGACCTTTAGTCTCTGACCTGGTCGCTCAGGTTCCAAATGTTAAATACATGAACACTGGCTATAACTATTAATTGCATGAAGAAGGGAAAGGAGTCTGCATAAGCTCAACAAGCAGCCAAAAGAATAAAGAGCTCCAGAGAGATTCAAGGTATGATGCCTAATACTGGACTCTGGAAGGGATCTAGACAGATACATGAAAGTGACTCCCCAAACACTCTGAAGCATATTATCATCCTATAAAACAGATTTTATCCTACCACATTATGTCCACCTAGTCTAGGAATTAACAGTTTCTGAAGAGTGTACTAGCAAAAGAGCCCCTTTAGTAGGAGATAAATACTCCCAGGACAATCTGAGCCAGGAATCACCAAAGTTTAGTTCCAGAGCCTGTTTTTGGTATTATGAAGACATAAATGACTTTTCCCTCTCCACTACGCAATCACACCTAATTTCTTCATATGTGAGATTAAAGAACTTTCCAAGTCAAACATTGTAACTTTGGGTTGAGCTTGCTGTAAACTTCCATGCAGAAAAGTAGTTTTGCTTAGCTTTCTTCCTTCTTGAAAATACTGGAGGACATATCATTTCTTCCTCTTCCTGCGTGTATCCAAACGTTGGGGTTTTGGTCTGATCATGATCACTACACCTCTTCAGGAACGGAAGGAGATTTTGGATTGTCTCCTTTTTGATTCATCTAAGTGCCACGGTGTCTTCTTTTCCAAGTTTCCCATCTGGCATATCTATCCATCTTTGGTCTCACTGTGTTCCCTTCTTTGTCATCTGTCATGCTTCTGTTCTGTACACAGCTCTGAAATTCGAGCTGTAAAGATCAGATTCCCCCTTCTCCTACTGTAAGAGTGAGGTGTGAACAGATGGACAAGCTTCTGTTGCCTTCTGGATACTCTTGGAAAAGGACAAGGGCTGAGAAGCAGAGAAATCTGGCAGCTTCTCACTGCTCCTGCCAACATAACATGGAAGTACCATCTCTGACAAAACACCATTGGTGGACATTTAGACAGAAAAACATCCATGTCAAAAATAGCAGCAGCAATTTCCATAGTCATTCCAACAGGAACACTCACACCAACCAGCTACCTCTATTCTCTTGATTTGTCTCATGTTTCTTGTAAAGACAGGCATGGCCATTCAAGTGATGAGCTATATCTCATGACAATACGCAAGGATGGATGGTTTCCGAAACAAATGGTAGACATTGAAAACTTAATAATCAAAGCATGCATCAGCATCAGACACAACCCCTTTAAACACCAAGCCAGAAGAGAAAAGCACTGTTTTAGATATAAACATTGCATTGTCATAGTGGATCACCTTCAGAAGTAGACGCTTAAATTACTATTCTAGTATTTAATTCAATCAGACTGAAGAAATAAGAGTGCAGCCCATACAAATAGCATGTTTGTACTCCCCTGGGCTACAATACGGAACAATCAGTACAAAAATAATTGGGGAAATTTGTGCTGTGTTTAGAAAAGAATTCATTTCATTCTTTCATTCAACAATTCCATGAAGAATCATTTGCTTAATGGCATTTCTAATACGCTATATATTTATTCAAACTACTACTTAGTGTATGAGGAAGGAAAACAATTACCATGGATGTGAATCCTAATAAAATATAACCAAAGGTAAGCTACTATATCATTTGTCGATTTTGCAAATTGCACTTAAAGCATCCTTTTGTTCCTTACTTATCCAACTAGTTAAAATGCATTGTATCACTGCTAAATCAAACATTTAAAAATGCATTTGGGAGATATTAAGAAAATGAAATATGCAACCATATCTTTTTTAATATTTTAGAATTAAGAATGTTTTAAGGTATTTTAAATGCTATCTGATCACCCCATAAAGTATAGGTTTGTACCAGTTCCTGCAACTCCGCAGCTTGTGGTACAGACATTAGCAACTGATAATGCTTATTGCCATGCCTTGAAAAAGTCACATGCTGATTCTGAATGGGCAAAGCATATAGAGTCAAAGCAGAACAACAGATTCTGCTTGCGGGAGACTGCTGTGCTCTTCCTCCAGAGCCTACCATCCAGGCAATTCTGCTATATACCGGTACATGTACACATACTCTTGAGAACCAGACTCTTCATTACAAAGGAAGACAGGAAACAGAGGCAGATCATTGATTCATCCAACTCAGTACTTCTGTCACTGACCAGCAGTGTTCCAGTGTTTCAGGAAGAAGTCTTTCCCAGAGGTATATACAATACTTTCCCATGGGTTAGACCTGGGCTGTTTTGCATGGAAACCATGTGCTCTGCTACTGAGCTACTGCCATCTTTTTTCTATGCTATGGGATGCTCAACAAAATAAAGACTAGCTTGGAAGACTGCATGGACCCTTAGCTCCATGGAGCTTTGGACTGTGTTCACATTCTGTGAAAAGATCAATGGCACATTAAGCACTTACACAATTTAGGAATGATACATTTCCTGCACCAAAGGCTGTCAATCAGTGTTGACAAGGGGAGAAAGCGAAGATTAGCAGATAAGATGCAGTACAAGTTAAGGTGACACTAGGGCAGTTCAAGAAAGCAAATACTATTACTGGAGGGGATTTGAAGGACAGTAAAAAGAAATAGGTTGTCTGTTATGTTTTATTATGTAGATCCAACTCAGAAAATGCTCTCCATATTCATTCACAGAAATACAATTACTGTATTGGAGTAACCCTTCATTAGCCTCTATATTAGTTCTGACCAGCTGGCAGAAATGGCAGAAGGCTGTTATTGCAGTGGCAAAATTGTAGCACATTTTCAGACATAGACATAGCAATTCCTAAGCCT
The DNA here is from genome assembly GCF_009819535.1 of Lacerta agilis. NCBI lineage: Eukaryota > Metazoa > Chordata > Lepidosauria > Squamata > Lacertidae > Lacerta > Lacerta agilis. The sequence continues at coordinate 49,878,585 of NC_046321.1, forward strand.
CATCCTCTGCCTTTATGTGCTGGCACAGCAGGTTGCAGGATCAGGTCATTAGATATTCTCTAATTCTGAAACCATTATCTAATAAAACAGTTAACAGTAGTAAAAGTCAAGACAAAGCTTATTTTCAGTTGAAAATACCCGGTACCTTTTATTGTAAATGTTTGCTGTTGTCTCAAACTTTTATTCCCTTTTACTTAAAAAAAAAAACCCTGAGAATTACTTTGTATTGCATATAACATTTAAATGGCATTTTATAATTAATGTTCTCAAACAAATATTTTTAAGGTAGGATTGTTTCAAAGGTAAGTGAAAGCTACATGCAAGAATAACAACGACTTTGTATTTATGGTCTTTCAAGGGACCAACCCCCCCACACCCATTTTAATTGGTGGAAGTAGTAAAATAATAATCCTGATTATGAGTTTCTATAAATGCCATTCTAGCTCTGATTAAATGTCACAGGCATAGACTTGTTATTTAAAAACCAGTGAGGCATAATTTGATAGCTATAATGAAACTTCCCAAAGATTTGTCCCTGAAACACTGTTCTCTGCACATCAAAGAACCTTCGTGGCATAAAGCTCCATCATGTTACTTCTACAATTTGCAGGAGGGGAGGGGGAGGGAATGGGCCGAATTATTCACTTAAATAGGTAGAATGGGAATGTGGAATGAATAAATCCATGCAGACTTTTGCATGAATTGGAGGTGGGTAGATCACACACCCCATTATGCATCTCAATTGACATTTAACTTATCTGACCACTGGATCACCAAGTTCAAGATTCATTTGGGCATTTATTTTATTATTATATATTTTAGAAATTTATGCCCTGCTACTGCAAATACTGTACAGAGGCTCACCTACTTGTGGGGGCAAACTACCACCTCGTATATTGACTGCCAGTCTGCTCCCAGGCCAAGATCAGTGTTTGGGCATTAACATCTAAGTTCCCAAAATGCTCAGAACCAGCTTTATCCCTTATACACCCAGTAGGTCACTGCACTCTGCAGGACAGTTTCTCCTTAAAGTTTCCAAAAATCATTTGTAATAATGAATTATTCCAATCATTATTTCTCTCCCCACCCCATCACTATTTCTGCAAAATGATTTTGTCAAGAATGCCAGTAACAAATGATTATCTGCCTTTTCACATGGAGGGGGGTACCTATTGGTAACTGGCAAAGAAGGCCTAAAGCCAAAGTGTTTGTGAGACTCACACACAGAGTGAAATAAGGTGTACTTGTGTGTTTCTTGAAGAAATTTCTGCAGAGAGAGAGGGGGGGGAGAGATTTAACCCATTAACTTGTAGAGTAGTTTGGAATATAGTTGTACTATGATGCTCCAGATGTGTTTAAACTTATTCAATTAAATGTGTTACTCATGTAAAATTTGTAGCAATACGCATAAACATGTTTAATAAATGAAATGCATTTCCAGAAAGTAGCCATGAGATGAATGCAGGCCAATAAAAGGAACCAGAATCCTGAAATGGCAGGGGTGTCATGTCCAGGAAGTTGGAGAGTACTATAATGCTCACCACCATGGGTGGTGATGAGTAACTGTGCAGCAATGGGCAGCCTGGGCACTGGTTCTAGAAAGTTGATTAATGGGAAGGTATTCTTATGCGTTTTGGACACTATAAATGTAGGATTGCTTTAATAGTAATAGCAGTGATTTTTTTACACAGGAAATTGGTTTTTTAAAATAAAAAACACAACCGTAATACCAGTTTTGTAGAGTCAAGGGGGAGTTTTAGACGTGTACTTTCAGGACAAACTACTTCTGAAGTTTCTAAAGTGAGTTGTGGTATGGTTTATTGGTCTGCTCATCAAAGAAAAAGTCCTACCAGGCACATACAAGTTCTTGAGCTCAACCAAAGCAACTCTTTCAGTCTGTAATACTACACTAAACAAAGTGTATCAATTGGCACAATAAGTATGTAAAGCTACATATGTGCCTAGAGTTGAGCACCGACTGCATGTATTTAGCAGCTAAATTTATGGCAATCTTGTTAACAGACCAGGGCTAATTATTTCATTTCTAGGCAAAGTTATGAAACATCTTGGTTTTTAAAGTACATATGGAAAAACAAATGGATATAGTAGGGTTGTTCAACAGTGGAATGGTCTCCCTCGGGAGACTGTAGACTCTCCTTCCTTGGAGATTTTTAAAGCAGGGGGCCCTGTACTTCAGTGTACAGTTGGGGGCCCTGTACTTCAGTGATTCCGATCCAGGGCCATTTCCAGAAAGTAGCCATGAGATGAATGCGGGCCAATAAAAGGAACCAGAATCCTGAAATGGCAGGGGTGTCATGTCCAAGAAGTTGGAGAGTACTATTTGCTGCTCTGCCTTAGGCTAGCCTTGTACGCCATGTTTAATACTGTAATCCAGGGATGGCTAACTCACAGCTCAGAGAGGCTTGATCAAACCCTACAAACATGTACTTCCGTTTCCTGCTGTGAACCTACATTGTGTTTAGAAACAGCAGCAAAAAATTGGGGAGTCAGCCACAGTGTTGGTGGGGATGTGATTTGCCCCATCTCTGGTCATCATACTGAACATTTGATGAGTGGAGAGGAGGGAAAAACAACATTCATTCCTCTGTTTACTTGCATGGAGCAGCTGAGAAGGAGAATTGTGTGTCTACCAGCATGTGTCAAGTATGTGGGGGACGGACGACGACTTCTGCCAATATTTATTGCTGGCAGCAGAGGTTTGCCCCCCCCCAGCTCACCTCTCCTACTATAATCTGTCAGACTGTGTTCTGTATTTTATCGGGTGTATCATTACTACTACCAATGGTTCTTCCAGGGATGGAGAGGTGGGGAATCTTAAAAGAAAAGTAGGTTTTGTTTTGCAATGTATCTGCTTTCAGGAAAATGAGATCAACTCTCAATGCTAGAGTAAGGGACAGGTGCTTCCATTCCCTTAGTAGGTTAACCATGTCCATCAAATAATATTTGAAGGGCAATACACATGTCTGAAAACACAGAGTAAATAGGTATCTTAGGACCTCAGCCAATCACTTTACCTGCTGCTGTGTTTTACTACCGGTATGTGCTTTCAAACAACACCATTTATATACTGCATTAAGTACAGTGTGATCTGTCTTAGCTGTGAACAAAACAAAAAACAGTTTTGTCCTGTGGATTAGCAATATTGAACAGTTTAGGTATATTTAAATAATCATGCCAAGATGACAGCTTCAGGTTTGGAAATATCATTTGTTTTGCCAATCATGTACAAAGAATAAACTAAACATGCAACGTTATTAATGAAGTGCTCAGCTGAGCAAAAGCTATAATTAAAAATAAATACAAACCATTTTTCCCTGTAATTAGATATGGCTATATCTCTACAAGCTGCTAATTTATGAGCATGCAAAAAAAAAAACCACTCCAGCTAATATAAAACACTGCAGAGACCAGAACCTCAATTTCCAAGCTTTTACAAAAAGCATTCTAATGATTAATATCCGCTTTGCCAATTATCACTTGTCTGTTCTAGTGTCCCACAACTGCCTTTGCAACTATACAGATGTCTTAAGTAAATGTAAAAACACTCATTTATGCTTATTGCTCCACTGTGAATCCATTGTATTATCCCTTCTAGACCAAGATATCTTTCAAAATTATGTTAGTAATTATAAAATAAATGCATCTTTTATGGATGTTTCCCCAAAGATTTAGAAGGGTCTTGGCAAGACTAAGAGCAGTTAACTTTCTTTTCAGCAAGTCTTTGTTGATACAGTGACTGGAATAACCCAAATAACAAACTCTACAAATCGATAATCATAGTTATTTTCTCTTCTGCATTTGTCTTGTTTTTTGTTTTAACCTGCATCTACTGGTGTCTGTGCATATTATTTCTAAGACTGCGAATCTACCATATACATATGGGGGAATTGTTGTCCCAAAATAATATCAGCTTGCCAAACTGTTTCTAAACACACCACAGAAACGAGGCCATGGAACGGATAAGCAACGATGCCCAGTAGATAAGAGTTTGGGATTGTATCTGGATAAGCAGATTTCCAAAATAGATTCATTGGAGATCTTGCACAAATGGTACTTAATCTTCTGAGGAAACGAATGGAATACATATGATAAATTTTGTAATATATTTATTTAAGCTATTTACTGCATTTACCTGTATATCCCACCTTTCTTCCAATGAGATCATGACAGCATACATAACTCCCCCCCCCCCAAAAAAAAAAATCACCCTCACAACAACCCTATGAGATAGGTTAGACTGAGAGACCTTGACTGGGCTAAGTCAACCAGAGAGTTTCATCACTAGGCAGGGATTTGAGTCTGAGTCTCCTTTGTCTTAGCCGGCCTGTATAACCTAGTGCAGGGGTCCCCAAACTAAGGCCCAGGGGCCAGATGCAGCCCAATTGCCTTCTAAATCCAGCCCGCGGACGGTCCGGGAATCAGCGTGTTTTTACATGAGTAGAATGTGTCCTTTTATTTAAAATGCATCTCTGGGTTATTTGTGGGGCCTGCCTAGTGTTTTTACATGAGTAGAATGTGTGCTTTTATTTAAAATGCAACTCTGGGTTATTTGTGGGGCATAGGAATTCGTTCATATTTTTTTCAAAATATAGTCCGGCCCCCCACAAGGTCTGAGGGACAGTGGATCGGCCCCCTGCTGAAAAAGTTTGCTGACCCCTGACCTAGTGTTTCCCCAACTTGGGTCTCCAGCTGCTTTTGGACTACAACTCCCATCATCCCTAGCTAACAGGACCAGTGGTCAGGGATGATGGGAATTGTAGTCCAAAAGCAGCTAGAGACCCAAGTTGGGGAAATGCTGGTCTAACCACTATACCTTGCTGATTCTCCTGCATGTGTTGCAGCTTGCATGCTGTGCGGAACAAGCTTTGTGCATGTCTAAAAATAACTTATGCTGTTACAAGCCACCTCTATCTCTGCACAGCAGTGCACGAGATTCCAGGTGTATTTGCCCACCACCAAGGTCTGTGTTTCTTTGGGGGAAATAAGGCACAATGGAGACTAGTGCACAGCAGCAGCACCAAAAAACACTCGAGCTTAGCCTATGGCAGTATCACTAGCACTCTTTTTTTGCTCTGCAGCCTACCATGGTCTCCAGAGCACATACAAGCACAGTTCCTTCTCTGCTTCCTAGTACCATCTCTGCTGTTCCTAAAAGCCACCTTTGTTCATTTGCATTCTAATACCCAGTTCTTTGAAGATAATAATAATAATAATAATAATAATAATAATAATAATAATAATAATTTATTACTTGTACTCCACACATCTGACGGGGTTGCCCCAGCCACTCTTTACCTTTTACACACTTAGGAAGTTTACCTAGCTTAATTAACAATTCACATGCTAATTCTTGATGCTCAGAAGCAGGTCCACACACATATGCCAATACACATGGATCTTGGTTACATTCGCATGGTCTGATACAGACTTTACACATAAATGCTAATTAAACACCTCAAACCTGTTACACTACCCCCACTTTCTAATACACACTGAGACTGTCTTATAACATACAAGTTCTAATTAAATCCTAATATTTACCAAACCTAAACATTTAGCACCATGGATCAATTACATTATATTTCCCCTTTTTTTCAGTCAGGCATTTAATTAACTGTGAATGTCCATGTTCACTAAGTGTCAAAATGCAACAATCACCTATTCAGGTGACAGCAAAAACTGCAAAAAGCAGGGGCAATTAGAATAAGATCTGTTATTTGATTATTGATGTAAACCTCCAGAATGTATCTTGTATAGTTACATTTTTACCTCTATCTTCAGTTCATTTTATGTTATTTTATTGCTATGGCTAGTGGCTGATGCAAATAAAGATTCTTCTGATTCTGATTCTGCAACAATCACCAGATTTTGGACATTCACTGTAACATATAAATCAAGAATGAATTATGTGGCGTGAAAATATTAGGGGAAAACATAGGAAGCTGCCTTATACTGGTCCGTATTATAGACCAGTATAGTCTACACTGACTGACAGTGATAAGAATTGTGACATTACCTGCAGCAGACTGCATCTACACTATCTAAAAAACAACAACAACTCTAAGAAAGAAAATGTTATATAGCTCTCAATGCAATTTTCAATTGACTGCTGTACAGCACACCCTGGTGTCACATTTTTGCAACACATTTATAATGTTATAACCTGTATACATTAGTCCACAGAAACCATTCATGCATTTCAAAGGGTTATTTCTTAATTCAGATATTTACTGTATTTTTCGGTCCATAAGACACACCTGAACATAAGACGCGCCTAGTTTTTAGAGGAGGAAAGGGAGAAAGCCCCCTTTTTGAGGATCAGCTCAAAGTTGTGCAGCTTCTTTTGCAAAGGGAAAAGCCCTGTTTTTTTGAGGATCAGCTCAAAGTTGTGCAGCTTCTTTTGCAAAGGGGAAAGCCCTGGTTTTTTGCAAAAGGGGGAAAAGCCTCGTTTGGGGGGATCAGCTCACAGTTGTGCAGCTTCTTTTGCAAAGAGGAAAAGCCCCGTTTTTATGGGGTTCAACTCACAGTTCTGCAGCTTCTTTAGGAAAGGAAAGGGAGCCGTTTCTACAGTTTCCAGACAGATAATCTAATCAGCCAGTCACATGTCGCTGGGGAAACAAACAGCCTCCATCTGCAGAACATTCAACAATGGAGGCCTGGGCAGGGAGGGGGGGCGGAAAGGGAGCTAGCGACCCTTATCTCTCTCCTGATCGCTTGCTGATAAGCTGCTCAGCGGCTTCCTTTCAACACCCCCTTCTCTCTTTGTTTAAAAAAAAAAAAGCACAATCTGTTTTTGGCCCCTGGGCAATTTGGCTCCAGGGACCATGCACTCACTCCATAAGACGCACAGACATTCCCCCTTACTTTTTAGGAGAAAAAAAGTGTCTTATGGAGCGAAAAAATACGGTACTTGAAACTTCCAGAACTTGACATCAGTGGAATTCAGATTCAGCACTGTACTCTATCAACTCTAAGTAGAATCCCTTTTCATCAGGAAAAAAAATCAACAGAGAAACAGTCTCCTGCACTGAATCAATTGAACAGGCATGTTCTTCATAGGTGTGGAACACTTTAGAAGCATAGCTGCTATGTTAATCTATACATGAAGTTATTCAATAAAGGACTATTTCTGAATCACTGTATATTCCATACACAAAACATACATTACTGCTGATAGGAAAACAACAACTAAGTATCTGGTATTTGAAGCCAGCCAAACATTAAGAATGCTGCCAATATAAATAGCACTTTAAATGAGAGCAATCATATACATGCTATTCAGGCAAATGATTAACTGAGATGAATGAAATGAATGAATGGATGGATGAGAGCAGCCCTGCATATCTCCCACTGGATTCTTTGCTACCTCTGGCACAATGGCAACACACTCCAAAATTGCTACTGTACATATCTCTGTCTCTTCTATTACTTCTCCAAGCAATATTGTTAAAGAGTGGTTGCAGTAACAGATCTATTCAAAGATCAACAAAAGCAGGCAATTCTGTTCAAATAACCCAATGCATTTTGAGTCACAGATGGTTCTTCACCAGGGGAATCTATAATTAAGAGATAAATAACCCTTAGTGCGTGTGCGCGCGCGCATACGCACACACACACATTTCCAGAATCTGAAATACCACCATCTAAAAAAATATGAAGATAAATCAGACTGGCTTGATGACGAACACAGGGTGAAACAGAGCTAAAAACAACTGTGTAGCTGTTAGCCGAGGTTATCAAAGGCAAAATTAAAAGACTTTATTTTTAAAAAAGTAGGAAATGATACTGGTGAATTTTGGCACCAAATCAAAATCAAAAGTGTTGATGGAAAATGCATGGTTACTACAGTTCTGGCAGGTTTTTTACGGTAGCCATTCAGACACATTTATCATATAAATTCTTAGAGCTGTGAGAAACATACCTCTGGAACATGGTTTCCCAAACTTGGGTCTCCAGCTGTTTTCGGACTACAAATCCCATCATCCCTAGCTAGCAGGAACAGTGGTCATAGATGAGGGGAATTGTATTCCAACAACAGCTGGGGACCCATGTTTGGGAAACCTGCTCTATGTCTCTGGGATGACTCAGGTGCACTTTGCTTCTAGGTAGGAAAAACACGGGAGCAAGGAGTGGGATTGTGCAGAGTAGTCCCATATTGATGTTGTGCCTACATCCCCTGACATCTGTGCAGAAGGCACAAACATATGTTAAACATATAGCTGTTTGCAGGAAGGCTTCCCTGGAATCTGCAACCGTGGTCACTGATTATTATTTTTTAAACCATACCTCTCATTAAGAAGGTTTTATTTGAATCTATTTGGTTATGGTTTTTACTTTCCTGTTAGCACCACCACATATATTCTCTAAGTTGATGTAATTGCTCTGAACTGTTCTGCTAAACAAGGCGTTGTTGATCAATTAATATACCGGTAGTTCTATAATAAATACTAAGGATGCGGGTGGCGCTGTGGGTTAAACCACAAAGCCTAGGGCTTGCTGATCAGAAGGTCGGCAGTTTGAATCCCTGTGATGGGATGAGCTCCTGTTGCTCAGTCCCAGCTCCTGCCCACCTAGCAGTTCGAAAGCATGTCAAAGTGTAAGTAGATAAATAGGTACCGCTCTGGCGGGAAGGTAAACGGCGTTTCCGTGCATTGCTCTGGTTCGCCAGAAGCGGCTTAGTCATGCTGGCCACATGACCCAGAAGCTGTACGCCGGCTCCCTCGGCCAGTAACACGAGATGAGCGCCACAACCCCAGAGTCGGACACAACTGGACCTAATGGTCAGGGGTCCCTTTACCTTTTAAAATAAATACTCACCATCTCCCCGTCTCATGGAAAACAGCTGTAGGTTCACAATAATTTTACAAATCCAAAATAAAGTGGTACCTCGGGTAACAGACACTTCAGTTTACAGACTCTGCTAACCCAGAAATAATACATTGGGTTAAGAACTTTGCTTCAGGATGAGAACAGAAATCATGTGGCGGTGGCAGCGGGAGGCCCCGTTAGCTAAAGTGGTACCTCAGGTTAAGAACAGAACTCCACATATTTCTCGTATGGTTGTTGTCCAGAATAGTTGGATTTTGGGGCACTCCCAGCACATGTGGAGGTATGTGGCTGTGGAGGTGCACCCTCTCCAGCATTTTGGTGAGGTTCCTGGGCATATTTCTTGGCATTAGGTACCATCTGTAGGTTAATTTCAGGGTGAGTTCTTTTCTTTTCATTGATATGTATTTAAAGCGGGGTTTAGACCACATAGAAGAAGACACCTTCACCCCGGTATGGCTCCCTTTCATCACACACGCAGTCCAACAAGACAACGACAGAAATCTACCGGCAGCATACAAATCAATATGGCTAACCTGATCAAAAATACTCACCCACCCCCCTCACACAGGAAACCAAAGACCACCACAGGCAACCACAAATGAACAATCACACCCTACACCAACCCCGACCTCTCTCACCACCAAAGGAGCACAAGCGAACAACAAAGAACCTGCGCAAACCTCTGACACCAAACCCTACATATATTAAGTAAAATAGAAACATTGTCACCCCGCCCCATCCATCTCCCCATCCCGCCCACCTCTTTACCCCTTTTCTTTCTAATGCCTCAACAAACGAAACTGACTTGTAAAAATGTTACATGGCAAAAATACGAGAGAGACATTGCACATACCTTTGTAAATCAAGAAAATCTTTAATTTAAAAAAAAAAAACACCTCCAGAACAAATTAAGTTATTAACCTGAGGTACCACTGTATTCATTAAGCCTAACTGGTGGCATAGTGCCCAGGCTTAAAATGCACTTGGCTCCCCTCACCCATAAAACTACTGTGGGTTTGTTTACAGCATTTCTTCATGGTACTACTGTGCTTCAGGATTTAACCATCAAATATTGTACTATTGATGGTTCAACGTTTTGCTGTTTACTGCTGCCACTATATGCTACCTTCTAGATGTTCAATTCTTTTCCCCATTTCAATCTTATTTTTACTACACCTTTACAAAAAAAAACTAAAAAAATTGGTATTAAATGCAAAAAAAAATCTGAGAACATATTCTGCCCCATCTAGATGAAGAAGAAGAAGAAGAGTTTGGATTTGATATCCCGCTTTTCACTACCCGAAGGAGTCTCAAAGCGGCTAACATTCTCCTTTCCCTTCCTCCCCCACAACAAACACTCTGTGAGGTGAGTGAGGCTGAGAGACTTCAAAGAAGTGCGACTAGCCCAAGGTCACCCAGCAGCTGCATGTGGAGGAGCGGAGACACGAACCCGGTTCCCCAGATTACGAGACTACCGCTCTTAACCACTACACCACACTGGCTCTCAATGGAACATAACAAGATTTTAAAATGTTGTGCTTATTCAAACCGGGTGGAAAGCCTGAGAATAAATTAAAAGGGTTTTAATGGAACAGAGGGAATTCATTAACATCTATTAGTAATACAAACATTACTATTTTAAACAACAACAACAACAACAACAATTTATTACTTATACCCCACCTATCTGGCTGGGTTTCCCCAGCCACTCTGGGCGGCTTCCAACAGGGCTGCCTTCAGATGTCTTCTAAACATCAGATAGTTGTTTATTCCTTTGACATCTGATAGGAGGGCATTCCACAGGACGGGAGCCACTACCGAGAAGGCCCTCTGCCTGGTTCCCTGTAACTTTGCTTCTCTATTTTACATCTATTTTCACAACATTCAAACCTGCTAAACTGTATACAGGAAAAACAAGGTTGGAAACTTATATTATCTCATGTGTGAGAATATTCTCCTGCTTTTAGGAACTGCTTTCAATACAGAACACAGAATAGTAGTAGTAGTAGTAGTAGTAAAATTAAATTTGTATACAACCCTTCATCTGAAGATCCCAGGGCGATTCACAACAGAAAATATAAAATGAGAATACAAAATACCGTACATAATAATACCAAACAAACAAACAAACCAATAATCCCAGACCTTCCAAGTGCCACTATTTTCTATCCCGGTTTCTGATTTGATGCCAGAATGTCCCACTTTTCCTTAGGATGTCCCTATTGTCATGGGAGAAATATTGGAGGGTATGGAGTTATCTAACCCCCCAAACCTTCTGAAGACAATCCTGTATAGGGAAGTTTTTTTAAAAAATGTTGAATGTTTTCTTGTGTTTTTATATATGTTGGAAGCTGCCCAGAGTAGCTGGGGCAACCCAGTAAGATGTGTGGCGAATAAACAGTAAAATTAACATTATGGAATGGGACCTCCCTATTTTCATTGGAGAAATGTTGGAGGGTGTGTAATCCCCTTTCCCACAAACACATTTCAATACCATAGAATGTTAATCAGCTGAACGCCTGGCTTAAGCATATGTAATGAAGGTGCCCGGCAAACCACCCTGGGGAGAGCATTTCACAAATGGGAAGCCACCACAGAAAAGGCCCATTCTCATGTTGCCACCCTCTGGTCCTTTCATGGAGGAGGCACACAAAGAAGGACCTCAGTGTGTCATTAGCATATTGCTGACAACAAGCTCCAAAACACCAGGTGACCACATCAGCACTTTCATGTAGATGTTAAACAGCATAGGAGATAAAAATTGAACCCTGGGGAACTCCACAACTCCATTGGGGCTGAAGAGCATCACCTCCTGGAAGCAAGCATCCAGTTAGGACCAGACAGTTAATATACAAAACAGTGTACAGAACACAGTATGGTTATATTCTTTTTTAAAAACCAAAAAACCCAAAGCTAAGAACTAAAAATTCCTATAGTACTCTCTAACCTATTTTTAGAAGGATAGTCTCAAATGTCCTTAGGTATAATAGGCTTCTTGTGACATAATAACTTTTCAGATTGTTTGCCTCTAACGACCCAAAGACTGAGAGTTTATCCTGTCTTAGTTCCATACAAAACATTTTAAGCCTTTGGCTTTCCCTCAGGCAACACCTAGCCCAGAGAGCTGAAGGGGGGGGATTAGGATTGCGATAATGGCTCAAAAAGTGAAATATTGTAATTATTCTCTTGTTTCAAGTACAAGCAAAGTCAAGGGAAAGGAGTAATAAATACAACCCAATTACTTTTACTTTACACAGGTAAAATCATGCCTCTATCCCATTGTACAAGGATCAATCCAGTTTGCTTAATTGACCTTGAACCTCAGTGCCAGTTCTTCTCTCCATAAATATAAGAGAGACCCTCTGGAAATGTAAATATAGCAATTTCAGAAGTGATATGCACAAAATTCAGAATGAGGCATTAGCGACATAGTATATACTTCCCCAAAATACAAACCCCACACCATAATATTCCTACAATACAGTATATGCTTCAGAACGAGGTTTAGGGCAGGGGCGTAGGAAAGGGGGGTGGTCCACCCCATGTGCCATCATGGAGGGGGTGACAAATTATCAAGGAACAATTGCTGCCCTATTAGGGCGGTTCATAAAAAACTTTTTTAAAATAAAAAAAGCCTGCTCCAAAGGTATTATCTTACTACCCTAGGGATTATATAGCTATATATGAAATTTCATGCATATCAGTTAATATCTTGACCCTCCTCCTCAAAAATAGCTGTTTACTTGGCCATTTTCCTATGTCGTAAAGGCTGAAATTTCAATTCAGTGGAGCAGGGTCAAGATATTAACTGATATGCATGAAATTTCAGATATAGCTATATAATCCCTAGTTTAGTAAGGAGCAGGCTTTTTTTAAAAAAAGTTTTTTATGAACCACCCTACCCTCCGCTGGGTTTCCCAGGTCCTGGAAAGTCTGCCTATGTGAAGAAAATGAGACTAGGCTGAGTAGATTAGGCCTTGCCTTGCCTTCACCCCGCCCTCTGCATGCAGCCAATTTTTCTTGATTTTACTGCTGCGGTGGTTTTTTGTTTTGGTAAACCACTTTGCAGGTTTTTAAAAATAAATTTTATTAAATAAATAAACAATAATTATAAATAAAATAACACAAGACGAAACACAATCCATCCTGTAGATTTAAGTATCTGTCCATAGTCACCTACTTGTTATCAGAGGCCCAGAATCCACGTTCCTTTGTAAGAAAATATGAGATAATGTAAAACCATTTTTGCAGGCAAAAAAAAAAAAATCGCTGGGGGGGGGTGGCAAGAAATTTTCCGCACCATGTATCACCTGACCTTCCTACGCCTTTGGTTTAGGGTAGCCCTCTGTATCAGATAATGCAGAGTTTTTGGACACAGAGAAGCATTCAAAAATACAAACCTATGCCTGCAATCTGAAGTGGCACACTTCGAAATACTTCCACCGCATTTGACACAGAAAGGCTCTCGGGAGCACAAAGATTATAATGAATGTGTGGGAAAGCAAGGAAAAGTGAGGCCATCAATCCTCTTTTCCTAGTGCTACCGTTTCTTTTCTCTGATGCATTACAGTTTTCCTACAATGAGATTATCAACGTAAAAACAAGCAAACCCATAATATATGATGAAGCTGTGAGTGAGACTGGCCAACGTCAAGACTAAGAGGGTGAACTTGAGGGTGGCGCTTCCCTTGAGGGAGGAGCACTTTAAATAAATGGTAAGACGATGCTTGGCAGGGAAGGGATACTAGGGGGTTATTACAAAATCGAAAATTCTTTCTAGTAGCACCTTAGAGACCAACTGAGTTTGTTCCTGGTATGAGCTTTCGTGTGCATGCACACTTCTTCAGAGTGATCTGAAGAAGTGTGCATGCACACGAAAGCTCATACCAGGAACAAACTCAGTTGGTCTCTAAGGTGCTACTAGAAAGAATTTTCGATTTTGTTTTGACTATGGCAGACCAACACGGCTACCCACCTGTAGGGGGTTATTGGCACTGTCTTGAGCTGGGATGAAGCCTTCCGTCTCAAGGGAATTTAATAAAAGAGAACAGATGATTCAAAGAAAGGGAAGCACTGATAACAAAAAATCAGCTGTTCATGCAGAAGCCCTCCTATACTGCAATTAAGGATGGAAGACCTGAACTGCCGTGTTACTTGCCCATAATATTCTGTTCCTTCCTACAAATAATAAAATTTTGGTCTAGGCTGCCATATCAAAATACTAATTTACTACTATTAAACCCCTTTAATCTGATAGTGACAGCACTCATGATACTCTTCCCCTCATTCTGCATTAACTCTCCCCTTTTTGTTCTTATGTGCTTGCCTCACTCACATAGAGCTGGTTTGCATGCAATCCTAAGCCTATCTATGACTTACTGAACATGATGTACAAGGGTGAGAGTTACTACAGAGGAGATTTTGATGACTACATGCCTCCCAGCAACTTCTGCTGCGAGCTAAGCTGTGTTTTGGCTTAGCGTGTCATCCGAACCTTGGGTTCTTGGTTCGTCTTGGTTTGTTTCCAAAGAGCCAGTGTGGTATAGTGGTTAAGAGCAGTGGACTCGTAATCTGGTGAACCGTGTTCGATTCCCCGCTCCTCCACATGCAGCTGCTGGGTGACCTTGGGCTAGTCACGCTTCTCTGAAGTCTCTCAGCCCCACTCACCTCACAGAGTGTTTGTTGTGGGGGAGGAAGGGTAAGGAGAATGTTAGCCACTTTGAGACCCCTTCGGGTGGTGATAAGGATATCAAATCCAAACTCTTCTTCAAAGCATGTGCTGTAAACTCATGCTGTTTCAAAAGGTTCACATGTACTGCTTTCTCAGGATTATTGGCATTAATAACCTCCTTGTTTTTCTGAGTCATCTGCAGATCAGAATCCCTGTCTCACATTATAAGGATGCTAACTATGATTTAAATGTACTGGGAAAACTACACATCATCAGTCCAGAACAGAATATACTTACTAAAATAATGTGATTGAACATTTGGTTTTGCTCTTCATTCCCAATACTGGTTGTTGTTTTCCTTCAGATTGCTCTCTCTAGTCCAGTCAGGTAATCAACACCCTTCTTCCCTTTTTTTATTTGATAGTAACCTATGACAATTCTTACAGAAAAGCTTAAGTACATAGCTGTCAAGTATCACGTATTTCCCGGGATTCTCATGTTTTTTAACGCGTTTCCCGCTGCAATCCCGGGTTAATCAAAAACCCGTATATTCCCGTATATTTCCTTCCTTCCCCGTCTCCCCCGTTCTTTGCCTGCTGTCACTAAGAGCCAGACTATCTGCAGACAGGCAGCAGCCAGAGAAGGGGGGAGGAGGAGGAGGAGGGGAAAGGAGGAGGAGGAGGGGAAAGGAGGAGGAGGAGGGGAAAGGAGGAGGAGGACTTGTAAGCGCCAAGGGGAGGGACTCGCAGCCTCGCTCCGTCCTGCTTCTTTCTTTGCGCGCAGGCTCCACGCGCTCCATGGGACTCGGCTGAGGCGGGAGTGGCGCTGCCGCTGCCGGTATTTTCTTCTTCCTCCTCCTCCTCCTGGGGGTGCTGGGGGAGCAGTTCTCCTCAGCTGCCTCTCGCTCGCTCGCTCTCCTCAGGAGCTTCGCCAGCTTTTAAAAGGCGGATAAGCCTCACCGCCAGGCAAAATGGAGTCGGGAGTCCCGAGTGAGATTGGTGAAGAGGAGTGTCTGAGCAGCGCCCTTCTAGTCTCTCCCTTCCTGAAAACACGCAGACACATTTACCTCAGCTCTGAATGAGGAGCATCGAGCGGGCCCTGCTCTCCTCTCCCCTCCCCAAATCCTGCGCTGGGCAGGAGGGGTGGGCGGGGGGAGTGTCGGAGGAGAGAGAGAGAGAGGCAGGCGAGGGGACTGTTGCCGGCTCCGCCTCTTCTTCGGCGGCTCTCGGGCAGCCGGAACCGCATGCGGCTGCGGCGGCAGCTGCGGCGGCGGCGGGAAGCGAGCCTGGAGTGGAGGGATGTGGGGCTTGGGGTGAGGCAGGATCTTCGGCGTCTTCTCCGCTCCGGTCCTGGTGGCCGTGGTCTGCTGCGCCCAGAGTGGAGCCTCGGCATATTTTCCCATTGGCTCCGCCCACTTTTGCTTCTGGCCCCCGCCCACCACTGCCACATGACTATCATAGGTGAGGCTGCTGATCCCTTATTTTGAAATCCGAAAGTTGACAGCTATGCCTTAAGTAACATAAATTATGGAATGCCTTTTTTAGCTGAGTTTTCTTTGAGAGGTAGCTGTGTAAATACAGCTGTGTTTTGGGACTCCTCACTACCTCTAAATGGGCCAATGTGAGAAGAACTGCTTTTCTCATTAGCAGCAGGGGATGTTACATTCAGACTGCAACGTTTTTTAAATAAAGCTTTCTGACACTAAATGGAGTGGGTGGGAAGAGTTTTCTAATGCCTTATGATTGAATTCCTTTCTGCCCAATCTAACTGGTTCTTAGCTCCAAAGATTAAAAACAGTGTCCTCTTTTTATCCATTCCAGCTCAAATAAGAGATCCTCACATCCCTTGAGAACCAAGGCATGAGTCATCAGTGACAGCAAGAGGCACATGCCTAATTAAGGCATACCAATCATTGTCTACAAGAGAGATAATTAGTCTGCAAAGGGTCACACTGTTCGAGAGTCCAGAACGTATCTGGGATTTTATTTTTTTTATAGCAGCCAATGTTGCTGTCATAGTTAACAAAGGATGCATTTCAACATGGTAATATTACAGCTGCAAATTATTTTTAATGATGCTTACAAAAAGCAACATACTGATACTGATGTTGAGAAAAATAACATAGTTATACTAGATGTTTAAGACAGAATAGTCTGAAGAACCACTGGTGTGAACTCTTGGTTTTTCCATCTCAGCATGGCTTGTGCTTGTTCTATCAAGCTACTACTTTCTACCATTTATCAGAGTACTTTATTTTTTGGGTTTGCATTAAAATGTGAGCTGAATTTCTCCCTCCCAATGGCCCTTCAATCCCAATATATATGCATATAACCAGACTGCACACCTTCCAACAAAGATATTCAGTTCACGGAGGAAAACAGCTGTGAGGAAAGTAAGATTTAATGTCTGTTTTCTGATAACCAATATGTTTCTGAAATGACCTGCTTTACTTTTCACGTGTCTTTATTAATTTTGTGTTAATTTTGCTTAGTTCCTAACAAAAGCTTGATATAACAAGCAAATATTTCCGCAGTTGGCCTTTACAGAACACAACCTTGAACAGCTGCAAATAAAACACTTCCGAAGTAAGGTTTCCAGCTATAGCAGAAATGCAGAAATACAAACATATTAAGTGCCTAATTCTAGCAAGCTTTTGTTTTCTTAAGATATATGGCACATAAAGAGATCTAGTGAGTTTGTTCTTTAATGTTTAAGTAGTACTGAAGCCAGCTATCATTATAATGGATGGGAACGGAGGCAGAAGGAAGACACATATTTTGCAATGCAAAACCCATCCTTTGCCCCAAATAATGGCGACCTTAGTGCTTGTGGCAAACGGAAACTTTTACCCTAACAGAACTGTGACCCAGACTGCAACCCACTTACTTTGTCACATAGACATGAAATAAGACCAAACTATTAAGAGCCAACCCAGGGCACAACTTCCGGATTTCAGTTCAATTTCTTGGTCATGCTAGAGCAGAAGTGAGCAACTTGCAGCCCTCAGCCTTATTTCAGGTGGGTGTCAAACAGAAAAATGGGGAAAGGGGTACAATTGGGGGGGGGGTGTAAGAGAAAAGAGGTAGCAGAAAAGGAAAAAGAGCTCTGGCTGTGCCTGATTTTGTCACTGGTCCAGCACAAATGCCAGCATGTGTCCTCTAACAGATTATCCCTGCAAGGAAAGCAGTCCTAACCCCCCTCCCCAAGGCTCCCCAATTCGCTGCTACAGACGATAAAGAAATTAAACCCTGCAAGAGTTTGTGCTTATGTGCGCTTTGTGTTTGTAAAGTTAATAGAGTAGTACAATCCATCTACTTTAGTATAAAGTCATCTGTATACTGAATAACTCTGTATATTAAGCTAGAAATGTCTTAAATGCCAAACAGGAAGGAAAAGAGCAGCTTGATCATTTCTCAGCATGCCAGTTGCAGCTGGCAGGTAGCAGAAGCACAGAGCTCTTTTGCCAGAGGCAAATTAGCTTTTAACAAGAAAGTCTGCAGTCTACACTAAGACATATATGTTCCTCCGGTATATAAACTCAACACTTTTACTGAACATTAGGAGATGTGTGTAAGATGTCTCACTCATTAATAAATGAAACACCCACACTATCAAAATTTCATTCTGGTATTTGCACCTTGGAAAGAGGAATGAAATTTGCCACACACACACCCTGCAAAATTAAATGCAAAATATAAATTTAAGTTCAGCCAAGTTTCATCTTCAGCAGTGAAATGTTGTTGGGGTCTCACACTTAAGTGCACTATATGTTTCAGGTTACAAAATAATCACACATGTGTCAAGGGGGTGGAGGTGTGCTAATATTGTTACATTTGTGACAACTGTGGATTTCTTTCTTAGTACAGTCATACCTTGGGTTGCGCTCACTGCGGGTTGCGCCTAACCCAGAAGTACCGGAACGGGTCATTTCTGGGTTTTGGCGCTTGCGCATGCACAGAAGCGTGCTTTGCGCATGCGCAGAAGCGCCGAATTGCGCCGCACACATGCGCAGACACAGCGGCGCGGGTTGTGAATGCTGCGGGTTGCAAAAGCACCTCCCGCACGGATCGCGTTCACAACCCGAGCGTCCGCTGTATAACACACACAAAATGTTATACCTCCAGTTTAGGTGGTAGCTAGATAGGAAGTTGTTGCATATTCTACACTCTGGTGCCTAGAAGTTTTGTATTAAGAAAATGCTAGTTCTGAATCACCATTAGATCCGTAGTAGAGTGCCTGGTCTTGGATATACAGGTCACTAGCATTTCCTTTTAAGTGTCTTCAGGTCGAGTGAGAGGATAGTATGCTCTTGACACACTGACAGCAAACCTTTTTGGCCAAACACACAACTTCTTTGTTCCTCTCTTCATATGCACAAGTAAACAAACCATGAAGTTCCTCCATTAACCACTGTTTCCCATTTTGCTTGAACCAGAAAACTAAGGTTAAAAGCTTTGAAATAAAGCAGGATATTAAACCATGGTTTGAAGTTGCCCTAATAACCTGGCTTGTTCCAAAGCTGTTACCATAGTAACCTGGTTCAGACAAAAAATGGTAATCAATGGAAGACTTTGTGGATCTTTGTTCCCACCACAAAGAAAGAAGAGAAGTAGCTATGTGCAATGCCAAAATGATCTCCAAAAAGTCCTTTTCCATTACCAACACGTCATACAATGGCTAAATAATCATTTCAATATTGTTTCAAGTATATATGCAAAGCATGAGGCTGCTTGTTATTCTGCTTATTTCAGACAAAAATAACACATATTTAAACACCAGAATCTTGATTCTTATTAATAATGGAACTGAGGGCCACCTATGAAATTTATTGGCAGTGCCTTCAAGGAATCATTCTTTACACAATGAATAATGCATACAATGTGGTGATGGACACTAGTTTAGACTGAGAATTAGATATATTCGTGGCAAGTAATTATACAAATAGTCAAAGCATTTTGTCAACTGAGATCCCTCCGCTTGGACTTTTTGGTTCCAAAGGTTTGAACTTGTTAATGATCAGTTAATCTGCTTCCCGACTTTTTTAAGGGCAGCAACAGCGTTCTGATTGGTAATAGTATTGATCATGACGTTGCTTGTTCGTTGTCAATAAAAGGCTGCGGCTCCCCGTTTTAGGCGGACAGTCAGAGTTAGGGTTTGGATGATTCAGATGTAGATAGTTGGGGTTTTGGGGAACGGGTTGGTTGGGTTGGAAGTGCGTGCACAAGGTAGAGAGGTTAGCATTGCGGAAGAATTGGCGGTTTAGGCTTAGCTAGCTTTAGTTTTAGTTAGCCTAGAACTTGCGGAAGAATTGGCGGTTCAGAGTCAGCTAGCCTAGGTAGTGTTAGAACAGTTGAGGCTTAGAGAAAAGTAATAGCCTATGCGGGTCAGCCAAAGCCATCAAAAGAAACAGTGGTTGTCCGTCTTTATTTCATCTTAATTTAATTTTTCGTAGTCTATTGGCGCTTTTGCCTGGCCGTAGTTTTGGCCACCTTTTATTTGGGTACGTTACTTAAGGGAACAACTTAGGAGGTCGCAAGTGCTCGCAGGTACTTTTACAAGGCACTTTTTTATCCGAACTACTCACGCACCCTTCAGATTTAGCCTGGCGGACAATGGCTCGGTGTGAGTTTAAGCTCCGGAATTATCGGCCGTCCCGTTCGCAGGCTTGGCCGGCGCCCGTGCAGGAACGCATGTGAGGCGCTGGCCGCAGATCCCCGGCAACTGGAATCCCGTGTGCCGTTGACCTAGTCCTGCACGCAGGAGGCTCCAGCAAAGAATCCCCGCATCAAAGCACTTCATATAATTCTATTTATACACACGATTCCATATCTGACTACATATGGTATGTAATTCTGCCTGCAACTAGCTCCAAATGGAAATTTCCTGTTCTCCAATGGATATGAAGCATGTTAATCACCAAAGATTCTCACTTTCCTAACACCACAATTTTCTCTCCCCTTACTTTGGGCAAGAGATTGTAAGCTGATGCTCTGCAATGTTACAAATAAGCCAATACTAAGAGAGTATCCAGTCCTACTGTAAAATAACGAGGTTACTTGAGTTCATTGCTTAGTAACTTTCTTTTCTTTAGATCAAATCTGATAGAACCAATAATGAAGTTTACCTGAAGGCATCAGCAAGGATAAACTTGAAAGGTAACACTGACCCTAATAGAAGAAGTCTTGCCTTTGCCTAAGATCTTTCTGTAGTGCTAACTTCGTATTTATAATTCATCTAAACTACTGCACTAGCATCCAAGAAGATTTCCCCCCACCAGATCTTTAATACAGAAAAGAGGCCCATTTTTAAGTCTTTTGTCACCAGCAGCACATCCAACAATAGGGACAGCAAGGCGGTAGGTAATTCAGCTTGTGAAGCTAATGCCAGAGTTTTATTAACTAACCATTTGTGCAAATGTTCTTTTCTCTGCAAGCCTGAAGAGTACCTAATTTCATGGAACAGATCATATTTTGATTATGTTATTCTGTACCAGTGCTACTTTGCATTGCATATATATTGGCCCCTTGCCACAAAAAATGCATTAGAAAACCTCAAAACAACATAGTGTTTCACTGACATGTTTAGCTCACACGTTGTCTGTTGATTTTATTTATATACATTAAGACACTGCAAGTTAGAAAGCTTTACACCTACATACAAAGGGGGTGTGGGGTGTGCGTGGGTGGGTGGGTGTGTGTGTGCGCGCGTGCGTGCATGTGTAGGGGTTATAGCGGGGAAAGGAAGCCCCAATGCACAAGCAGAAGTTCATTGTGCGAGTGGACCGACACCACTTGATATCACCCAATATTACAGGTTTGGAGGCATTACAGCAGGGTTCAAATTGCTACTTAGTCATGAAGCTCAGTGAATAACCTTCAGCCAGCCATTATTTTTCAGCCCAACTTACCCCAGTAGGTTACTTTGAGGATTAGTTATTGGGGAGGATCATATCTGCTGCCCTGAGCATCTTGGAAGAAGGGTAGGACAAAAGCTTCATAAACACAGCTAAACAAATTGCAGTGCAGCCATTGGCTATGGCACCAATACCATGGCAAATCAAACCTCTTTTGAAGGTTTCTGCAGCATTTCAAGTGGAAGAGAACAACCGACGATAGAAATAGGCTTTGGAAAGTCTACTGCAGATGCTTAAAGGATAGTGCCAATAATTTGTCATTTGCCTCCCCAATGCCCAGAGCAGTTTCAAAACTGTTTCTGAAATCCCTGTGTAGCTAGAAAGCGGCAGAACTGGGATGCAAAGCCCCCAAGCCATTTGACTACAATCGTCAAATTGCTTGCTCAAAAGTAGTCCCACTGAAGTCAGAGAGATCAATGGAGCAAGAAGCTGGAGGATGTTGGTCTAAGGATCTTGCTTAAGTTCCTTATTAAGTTGTGGCTCAAAGCATCCCTGGTCCAAAACTTGTCTCAGGCACTACATGGCCTTAAGCAAGCCATTATCTCACAGCCTCAGCCCCAGCGCTGTACAGGGATAATTGTGACCTACTTTAACGGATTGTTGCAGGGATTACTGAAGTCATTTATTTAACCGCCTTCAGTACTATGGAGTAGTGTGTGTGTGTGTGTGTGTGTGTGTGTGTGTGTGTGTGTTTGTGTGTGTGTGTAGAAACACGCATACCTAATAAAAATGGCTAAGGATATCTCCACTGTTTATGTATGTAGCATGTGCACACATGTATGTACAAGTGTGTCCATAAAGGAACAGAAAAGAGCAAAATACAATTATGTGGCACTGAACAGATGTAAACAGAATATAAAATATGTTTTAAAAAAGGAAACATAGATGGCTCTGAGAAACATACTATGCCTCTCCTGCTGACACCAGCAGTGTTTATTTCAGATAATGTTTGTCACTAGTTGTCTAAAAGTTGCAAGTCAGTCTTGGAGATTAGCATTCAATGCCAGCAAATGAAGGGAAGGAAGGAGCCAAATCAGATGTTAGTTCAGACTATTCTATGCTTTACATCTTGGAAGACATCCTTGCCAGGGATGCAGTGTTTGCTATCTTTTACCAGCAACATCTCAAAATACATTTATCAATGTCAATGAACCATTGGCCTTATCATACAAGTTCGCAAACAAAACTACCAGTGTGAATTATGAAACAAAAGGAAAACAGTGAAACAAAAGGAAAACAGTGCAAGATACCGGTAGAATGCAACTCGATCTGTCGGTCATGTATTGCCTACCATATTGTTTGTTTATTGAAAATATTGTGCGCCAAGCAATGTGCCACAAGACTTGCTGCCGATATTGCTGTAACAGACCAACCCTGCCAGCCTTCTGGAAATAACTGAGTTGCTATTATGTTTAATCACATGTAAACTTCTACAGTGATTTAAATTCTTATTGTACTCATGCTGGCAAACATATTGGTCATGATCCCAAAAATGTACACACATTAGTAGATGTCGATCTCACTACAGATGATGGTGACACATGAACCAACATTGGTTCGGTAGGTGCCACATCAACAGTGGGAGGAGAGGGCAGAACCAGTGCAGATAGAAGAACTTGTTCATTTACATTCACACACAGTGGATTTAAGTTCAGCTGTAAATTGAAACCTGCAGTCCTATATGTAAGTTCCATTGAATTCAATGTGGCTTACCTTTAAGCAGACACATGTACTATTAGACATATTGCTGTGCTAATTGTATCAACATGCAAATGCTTAAATTTCTGAATACTTAGTGATCCCCCCATAAACCCCTACTACATTGGTATTCTGTGTCCAGATGCCAGCATTTTAGACAATAAAGATTTTTAGGATCTGTCTGCCAGGTTGTTTAAATATCACCTGCAGTAAGCAACACAGTATGTTTTTACCTAAAAACATTTCTGCTTATATTGTTTAATAGTAGCAAGTACCAGTACTAATTGTTTTCTCTCTCTTTATATTGAAGGTCTCTTTTCAACAACAACAACAACAACAACAACAACAAGGAAGACATCATGGAATCTAAACTTAACACTACTATATGATTGTTCTGCTTCCTTTTTGACGACCTCCTGGGTGGACCACATATTTCAAATACAACTCAATATTTATTGTTCCCCAAATATGCCTCTCTTAACTGGACAAAGTGACTGCAAAGGAGCCACATATTTCCAAGAAAGAGAGGGTTGTTGTGCTTCTGCAGCATGCGTCATTTGACAAATGCAAGTGTTTGTCTTCTTAAATGACCATCTCCTATTGAACTTAAAAAACTGTAATTGTCCAATCCTTAAGGGCCAATTACTTTTCTGGAACAGTGAGCTAAAATGAAGGACATGCCATTCAAAATTCACTTTTTACTTGGCCTAACTATCACTGTGCTAGTTCAAGCTGTAGATAAAAAAGCAGACTGCCCACAGTCATGTACATGT
This sequence comes from Lacerta agilis, assembly GCF_009819535.1. Lineage (NCBI taxonomy): Eukaryota > Metazoa > Chordata > Lepidosauria > Squamata > Lacertidae > Lacerta > Lacerta agilis. Next base: position 49,902,490 of record NC_046321.1, read on the forward strand.
GATATAAGACCGTGGTTCACTCCAAGATCCATATACATGGAAGCTTCTACAGTGGACTGCAATGATGTAGGTCTCTCAACTTTCCCAACCCAGTTGCCTGCTGACACACAGGTTCTACTTCTACAGGCAAACAACATTAAAAAAATTGAATACCCAGCAGACTTCCCAGTAAACCTTACTGGTTTGGATTTGTCTCAGAACAGTTTATCATCAGTGGCCAATATTGAACTTCGGAAGATACCCCAACTTCTTTCAGTGTATCTGGAAGAAAACAAACTTACAGAGTTGCCAGACGAATGTCTCACTGGGCTGAACAATCTCCAAGAGCTCTACATTAATCACAACCTGCTTTCCACAATTGCACCAGGAGCCTTCACAGGTCTTTATAATCTTCTTAGACTTCATCTCAATTCCAATAGTCTGCAAGTGATCAACAGTAAGTGGTTTGAAGCTATTCCTAATCTGGAGATTCTTATGATTGGAGAAAACCCAATTATCAGAATCGAAGATATGAACTTTAAGCCCCTTATCAATCTGCGGAGCCTGGTTTTAGCAGGCATAAATCTCACAGAAATACCAGATAATGCCTTGGCTGGCCTTGACAATTTAGAAAGCATCTCTTTCTATGACAACAGATTAGTAAAAGTGCCCCACACTGCTCTTCAAAAGGCTACTAACCTTAAATTTTTAGATTTAAACAAGAACCCCATTAACAGAATACGAAGAGGAGATTTTAGCAATATGATACACCTCAAAGAATTGGGAATTAATAACATGCCTGAACTAATATCTATTGATAACCTGGCAGTTGACAATTTGCCAGACTTGAGAAAAATAGAAGCTACGAATAACCCCAGACTGTCATACATACACCCAAATGCATTCTATCGGCTTCCCCGACTGGAATCACTCATGCTCAACAGCAATGCACTCAGTGCCCTGTACCGTAGTACAATTGAATCTTTGCCTAATCTCAAGGAAATCAGCATACACAGCAACCCAATCCGGTGTGACTGCGTCATCCGATGGATTAATATGAATAAAACTAGCATTAGGTTCATGGAGCCGGAATCATTATTTTGTGTAGATCCTCCTGAATTTCAGGGCCAGAATGTGAGGAAGGTTCATTTTAGAGAAATGATGGAAATCTGCCTTCCACTGATAGCCCCAGAAAGTTTTCCTTCCAGCATAAATTTAGAATCAGGCAGCTACATTTCTTTACATTGCAGAGCAACAGCAGAACCAGAACCTGAAGTATACTGGATAACTCCATCAGGACATAAACTTTTGCCCAACACTGTTTCTCTTAAATATTACGTACATTCAGAAGGAACGCTAGATATCAGTGATATAACACAAAAAGAAAGTGGCTTATACACATGCATAGCAACTAATTTGGTCGGGGCAGATTTAAAATCCATTATGATTAATGTGGATGGTTCTTTTCCCCAGGATAACCATAAGTCTTTGTCTATTAAGGTTGAAGATGTGAGATCTAATTCTGTACTTCTGTCCTGGAAAGCAACTTCCAAAATAGTGAAATCTGCCATTAGATGGACTGCCTTTCCAAAAGATGGAAATTCTCTGGCTTCTCAAAGCGCTCGAATACCATCCCATATAAAAATCTATAATTTTACACATCTAACCCCGTCCACAGAATATACAATTTGTATGGACATCCCCACTGTCCAGTTACAGAATGCAAGACAGTGCGTCAACATTGCAACAAAAGGGTTGGATCCGGCAATGGCAAATTATGATAAGAGCAACATCACTACATTGTTTGTCTGTCTTGCTACACTTTTGGGATTCTTTTGCGTGGTTTCTCTCTTCAGCTGCATCTCTCATGAAATGAACTGTGATGCAGGACACAGCTACTTCAGGAATTACCTGAAGAAACAATCCTTTTCCTTCAGTGAGCTTTACCCTCCTCTAATCAGTCTTTGGGATACTAACAAAGAAAAAAGCACAGCGCTCGAAGTCCAAGCAACAGTCATAGGCATTCCAGCTAATATGTCATGAGATACCAATGTTACTGTACTAGTGTGCTAAACTGGGGTGCACAAGACTAAATAATTGTGCTCAATAAAAAAGCAAAAATAAAAAGTATCCCTCTACAAAAATCAAAACCTTGGACTTAGCAGATGGTGATAGTTACAAATACAAATATTTGCCGGTGTGGTATTTTTTTAAAACAAACACCTGTCTTTGAAGAATTCTGTGCCAACCAAATTGTTTTCTAGGACTTTATAGTGTGACTTCTTACAATCTAAGAGGCACTCAATGCTGTCTATACAGTACAAGTAGAGGAGAAAAAATTATGTATTTGTTGTTTTTTTAATTAAATGTAGAAATAGTGGAATTGAGTAATACCCTCCTCCTGTGTTATATGACACACATTTAGCCACGAGTTTTTGCAGTGAACTAGAATTGACCCGTGGTGTGATGAATTGGACAAATTCTGTAGAGTAGAACCAGTGAGTATGTGAAACTTTTTTTATGAGGAAAAAAAATACATTTTTGAGTACAATCAAAATATTTTGGACTTCTTTCTTTCTAAATAAGTTCTTTTTGGGATTTACTGGAACATGCTGTGCAACACCAACATTTTAATATCCAGTAAATACACACAAACTTGCAGGCCTGATTGCATCAATATATTTCAGGCTGTGTAGCTGCAATAAAGGACACAATAAATCACTTTCTGAAGTATTCACACAATGGTTTAGGAAAGGTTTTCCACTATGTTGTGTTGTGTTTTGTTTTGTTTTTAAAAAGAACAAAACAAAACAGCAAAAAATCTTATTGGAGTTGTATTTAATTTGTAATCTATGAAGCGCTCAGCAGTTTCTAGTCAAAATCATAGTACTATAATCATTTCTGTATATTTTAAAACAATTGAGTGTCCCAAAGCCATGGATCCATTTTCATACAAGCCATTATCATTATTATTCCTATTTTACAGACTAGCTATTATTGAGTAGAAAACTGAAACAAGATGAGGTTTGTGAACATATGCATTTACTTAATTGGGCCACACCACTTGAACTGAAAGAGTATTTGGATTAAAAATTAATAGAATGTTGTGACCTGCTGATATTATTCCCAGAGGGAGCTAGTTGGTCAGAATGGGAAACTGGATTTTGAACTAGACGGGACTTTGGTGTGATCCATCAGGGTTTTATTGTAAACCATTCAAGAAGTAACTATTGTTAGCAATGAATCTTTTCTCTAGATGTATCATGCCTTCAAACTGCATGTCTCAAAGAAACCAACCAGATTAGATTCTGTGATTTGCCCTGACTCCATTCAAATCAAATGAAGAATTCTAGCTAACTCAGCCTGCCTGAGTATGCACATTTGAGTATATGTCAAAGCTTGGTATATTGAAAACATTTATTTGCTTTTCTGGTGTGTTTGCAGTGTTCAGGACTAACAACATCAACAACAACAATTCTAAAATCAATCGAGATTAAATCATCAATAACAGAAATAGCTAATATGCAGGGAACATAACATGGCCAGCTCTGCACAAACAGCAGGGTGAAGTGGCCTGCTTCAGGTGGCACCATAAGGGAGACATAGATAAATGGAGGCATGAATTGACTTCTGAATGGTGAGGGCACCATTTGGGTTATGCAGAAAAAAAAGTTTTTGAGCCGGCATTGAACAGGAAGGTATAGAGATGAGTAGAATGCCAGAAGCTTTGTCCTTAGACGAAGGTGAGTAGCTGAGATTCAAAAGCAGAAAGAGGAAAGAGAGACTTTATAGGTTAAAAGTATGCAATGCTGCCTCATGGATTTTCCAAATCATCAGCAGACAACTCAGTCAATAAGGCTGAGGGTGGTTTGGGTGTCAGCAGCATCCCCTTTGGATGCAGTCAAAGATATGGTCTGATGACAATATGATGCTACACACTGGCTGAAGTTTAAATAGCTCTGAGTATGGTCAGTGCCTGGACCCCAATATACACTCCCTTATTTATCATCATGGCAGAAAGACAGGGGACCTATGTTATAAATGAATGAAAAAACTGGTCCCCAATTCTGGCCTTGTGTCTTAGCAAGGCTCTATATTGGTGGAGGGGAGCCTTTTGGCTCAATGGGCAAGATTCTTATCAGAATGTGCCTTGCAGGTGAAAAATTGACAGGTTGGCCATCTGTCAATCACCTATCTTCATAAATGACATCAAAGGATTTGGTGCTTTGAAGTCTCAAAGCCGGGGCTTCAAAGTACTAGCAAGCAACATATCACTGCTAAAAGTAAGATGTTCCCATCTTCATTTCACCAGCCACTTCACTGAAGACCCATTTGGAGTGAAACAGCTGCTGAAACAAAGCAGAGAAAAAACACTCAGGGTCACCTTTCTCATCAGCTGATGCAGATGGGAGGAAGCCTGCTTAGTGCTTCAAAGGCACCTATCAACCAAATGACTGTCAGGTGTTTTCGAAACTGCTCAACAAAGCTTTGACAAAGCTCTGCCCTTACCTGTATGACATCAGGTGTAGGGCAGGTAGGTATGGCTTGCACAAAACAGCCTTATGGACCAAATAGGGAAACTTAGTGATTGGTCTACAAGGTAGAGGCTCCCCACCCCTGCTTTAAATAAAGTTGGAAAGATAGCAGGACCTACTCTTTGAGATTGACGATTCATTCAAATTAGGATGTGAAAATGTGACATTTCAGAGTCAAAATATAATTTGAAGGAAGGACACTAAAAAACTAAAATTTGCCACAAAGCCCAACATTAAGTAACTCAAATTTCTTAAGAGTCTGAAAATATACTTTTACTCAACATTTTAAATTTCAAAAATCTATTTAGGAAGTGTGCAATTTTTCCACAACCCAAAAAACCTGTCTAGACTTTTAATTATTCTGGATAAGAAGTTGACCAAGAATGTTATCTATACAAATCACGGTGCTTTCTTAGTGTTTATATGTCCTCTTTCTATTCAGAGACTGCTGTGTTTGGTTTGCCACTGACTGTCACAACAACAACAACAAATCCCCTTTGAAAGCAAGTTATTAATTACTAAAAGTTCATCTTAAATTGTGACAAATTCTTTCTGGGTCATTTTTAGTCATTGCTTGCAAGCTGCAAGAGATTTCCACAGAAGCTTTAAAGGCCAAAATGGGATGTGTGTGGGTCCCAGTGGTAATTCTATAATATCCAAAATATGTATCTTTATGAATTCAGTATGTTTCAATGAGCACACTCTTTACAAACCTGATGAATCGCTATCACACACATGCCGACATTAGAATTTATCAGCCAGACGTGCCCATACATCACGAGAGATTTCAGCACCGAGGACAGAGCTCTTAGAGGCAGGCTATTTATCAAGCACACAGTACTTGAAATATGACCTATTATAAAGTCAGCACTGTATAGGTCAGCAAGAACTTGTTCATGTATCTTGTATGTTTGTCTTATGAGACAAAGTACATTTAAAACCAGTTACTGATATAGCTCAGGGGTTAGAATTACATTTGTTTCAAAGAACGCAGCTGAGATCAATGGCAAAAAAAGCCACACACAAAGAGCACTTTGCCATAAGTATGCCAATAAGAACTTATTTCTTGGATGAAATCAGCATTTCTTACACTTCCCTGCAGAGGCGCCATCTTCCAAAGAACATTGAGGGGGCATCCTGACAGTGCATGTGCAACGTCACACATCATCCTGACAACGTTCCACGCCCGGCTCCATTTTTGGCCTCAACAATAGCGGGGCAGCCCCCTTTAAAAAAAGAGCCTCATCCCTTTGGAACCAGTGCCTATGCTTCGTTGTGTAATTTACTATAATGCAGAATCCCACCCAGAGTCTTCCTTAAATCAGAAGAATTTACTCAAATGATCTAAAATGCTATCTTTCACATAACTGATACATAAGTGACATTTTTGCTTGAAAGATTCAAACTATTATACGTGTGTGCAGGCACTTGGCTGAAAATGCAGAGCTGGATTGGGGCAGGGGGCACGTGGAAGTCCTCCCCTCAACATCCCCATTGCATGACCCTACCTCTTCAGTCATACAACATTCCGTTTAGTGGAGTAGGTCTTAAGGGAGCTTTTTACCCATGTTCCCTTTAATGCACGTAGAACACCTTTTGTAGTCAAGGACCTTACTTTATCAGGCTCTCTAACTGTGTAAAGAGACACGGGTGGCACTGTGGTCTAAACCACAGAGCCTAGGGCTTGCCAATCAGAAGGTCGGCGGTTCAAATCCCCGTGACGGGGTGATTGGGACATGCTCCTGCCAACCTAGCAGTTAGAAAGCACGTCAAAGTGCAAGTAGATAAATAGGTACCGCTCCGGCGGGAAAGTAAACGGTGTTTCTGTGCACTGCTCTGGTTCGCTAGAAGCAGCTTAGTCATGCTCACCACATGACCCGGAAGCTGTACGCTGGCTCTCTCGGCCAGTAAAGCGAGATGAGCGCCACAACCCCAGCGTTGTCCACGACTGGACCTAACAGTCAGGGTCCCTTTAACTGTAAAAGGCTCTGCTCACATTCAGGTGAACACGAGTAGAAGCCCCATGCAGATCCTCCAAGCAAAACATGGGAAATGTTGAGGACTAAATAGGCGGGGTTTTGTTGACATCTGATGGGAGGGTGCTCCACAGGGCGGGCGCCACTTCTGAGAAGGCCCTCTTTTTAACATTCACACAAGTTTTTGTAATTTGGAAATAGTATCCCTCTGTCAAGAATTAGACACAATGTGCTCCATGCATCACACGGTTTCATATTTTTGCCTCTTACAAGCATGACGGTAACATGGCTCCTGCAATAAGTTAAGGAAGTTCACAGAATGAAAGTTTCCTGTTCACTTAATCTGGATTCCTACCAAGTCTTTCTGGATGACTGGAGGCTGTCCTGGACAATGTGGGGTGGAACATGGGGGTGTAGCATAAGGAGAAGTCACTCAACACTAGGTTTGGCTGGTGGAAGGTGTTCCATCCCTCCCCAGCACCCCCTTGTGCCCATATTATTCTGAAGGGCCCCTCAAAACAGGCATGTAGGGAGCACAGTTGATTGCAGCTGGGAAAAAGAAATCAGAACATTTCATTTCATGGATGTTCTTAGGTTAATTTAGATAAGGATCCATTTGACATTAAAATGTTTCTGCTTACACATCTACAAATCTATGTTGCAGAGCTAAGTGAATCTCATAAATAAATACATTCTCTCACACACTTTTTCTTGATTGTTTTAAATGGAAAAGGTTTATTGTGTATTCATAAAGTTTTTATTAAAAATAGTGAACTAAACTGATATGAGAAAATTCTGTTTCTGGTAAATTTAGAATATACAGTGTAGGTTTTCATTCCAGGAGATAGAGCCCTGTTTTATAAAATGCTTAAGAATCACATATTAATTATGCCATGCTTTTGTACATCATAGCTGCAATCCCATTTACTCTCCCACATTTTCCAGAACTGTATATTTTTAACATCATTTAAAAATCATTCCTAAATGTGCCACTTTCAAAAGGTTGAAATAAAAATTAGGGGAGGCAACACAAGCTAGATAGATGTCTAATAACTGTGCATGTCAGGATTTCATTTTAAACACAGAAACAGAATGTAGACAACCCCCTCCTTAGTGGTTTAAAACTACTGTCATTATTCAAATAAAAAAATAGGTTGTATATACCTACAAAGCCAAATGTGGGTGGCTTCTAGATGTTACAATATACAGCTTAGGTTTTTATTATTATCTGTCTTCCTGTCACCATATTTCTGCTTTTCACCCAAAGCCCAAAGAGTTGTGGAACTAGGGAATTATAGATCTTACACTTAATGGTAGGATGGGACACTTTAGACTGCCATGTGAAATACTTCAGCTGTGAAGCACTCACTTAATATATCTCTTCCCGGTGTTGCCGTTACATGCTTTACAACTGCTTCTACAGCCCTGATACTTTACAGGAAAACAAACCACCACCTCCACACACAAAAAGTTTGCCAAACCTGATTGGAAAATAAATAAATACTGTGAGCATGTGCAGTTCCGCATTTTAAATTCACTTTAATCACAGCACCACCATAAGTACTGGAATAAAATGGGGTTTGCTTTGACTGCCCTGAAGTTAAGCACATTTACTTGGAAAAAGCACCCCTACTCAGAGCAGACTTATTACAATTAATGTAGCTGAGTTGTTTAGTCGTTTAGTCGTGTCCGACTCTTCGTGACCCCATGGGCACTTTTGTCTTCCACTGCCTCCCGCAGTTTGGTCAAACACATGTTAGTAGCTTCGAGAACACTGACCAATCATCTCGTCCTCTGCCATCCCCTTCTCCTTGTGCTCTCAATCTTTCCCAGCATTGGGTCTTTTCCAGGGAGTCTTCTCTTCTCATGAGGTGGCCAAAGTATTGGAGCCTCAGCTTTAGGATCTGTCCTTCCAGTGGGCACTCAGGGCTGATTTCCTTCAGAATGGATAGGTTTGATCTTCTTGCAGTCCATGGGACTCTCAAGAGTCTCCTCCAGCACCATAAGTCAAAGGCATCAATTCTTCGGTGATCAGCCTTCTTTATGGTCCAGCTCTCACTTCCATACATCACTACTGGGAAAACCATAGCTTTAACTATACAGACCTTTGTCGGCAAGGTAATGTTTCTGCTTTTTAAGATGCTGTCTAGACAGCACCTAAATTAGTCGTGCCCATAAACATCAATTGGACTAAGAGTAGCACCAGCATTGAAACCAAACCACTGTGTTTTAAAAGTAAAAATAAAAAGCATCTATGAACATGTGAATGCCTGGTCAGCTTTCTTCTGACTTTAAAATGCTTTTGAAAGCAAGCAAGCTGTGTCAACCTACATTGGTCCCAACAGGCTATGGCATGCTCTGGCAGGGCCTGTTTACTGGTGTCCCCCCATCAGCTGCTCTCTGGGTGGTCAGTTGGGACCACCTGGTCTAACTGTACCACTGTACCATATGGGGAGCATTCTCCCACACATTTGGACTCAGGGCAGACTACCTAAACATTTACGATTTTACATACTACTCTTTATACTTGAGACAAGTTGTAACAGAACATCTGTATAACTCAGCTGGTAGAGCATGAGACTCTTAATCTCAGAGTTGTGGGTTTGAGCCGCACATTGGGCAAAAGATTCCTGTATTGCAGGTGGTGGTCCCTTCAACTGTATGATTCTATGATCATCCTATGTATTCACTGCCAGCATTTTATTATCTCATACAGTGGCTTTCCCATCCACTGCTTCATCCCCATTCATTCTTCATAAGCCGGCTAACTAGAATGAAAAGGAACAAAACCCTCATCAGCCTCAAGCAAGCATATCCAATGGCCAGAGAAGACTGTTCTAGTCGTTCAGTGCACTAACTGCTTATACAGGTAATACTTCTATCATGGCTACTTAAAGAGCTATCTTGCAAAAAGAAGACAAAGGTAAGAAATGTAAAAAAAAAAAAGTTCTTAGACAACACTGGCCATCACCTTTCCCCACTTAAAATGGTAAGATCAACACATATTTTCTGAGCGATGAAAAAGGAGAAGGAACGATGATGACAGTGCAGTGTGGACATTTTATTCACCATTTAAACACGGAAGCTGACATATCCTAGGTGCCCTTATGGAACAGCAAGATAACACCTGTGCCCTTCTTATGTAAATAAATAGCTTGATCTGGCCCTACCTGCTAGCTCCTTGCTTGCTGTCTTGTATGCCTGTCTATCAGTACTGAAAGAGAGATAAAGAACTGCAGCTGGGTAAGACTATTAAGAGCTTTCACCCACCCTCCAACAATTCCATCGTATTCACCATACATTGCTCATTATGGAGGGTCTCATTACGGATCATCCCAGGTGTATTTCTTTATCTCTGTTTTACCATTGACAGGCAGGTACAGAAGATAACAAGAATAAGCAACCACATAGTAGGCAGAACAAGATCAAGGTCTCCCCCCCCCCCGAAAAATGATACATACAGGTGCTATCTTGCTCTTCTATAAGAGTGCACAAGATAAAACACAAGCCCCATGTTTGCTATCTCTTCTTCCTTAATTTTTACCTGGAATAGGTAAATAAGAGGCAAGACACGAGCATGTGGGATTGAATTAGAACCACTCAATACAGATTTCAGCAGAGGGTAAGCACCATGTGGGAGCAACCAGAACCCAACCAAACCTGGGCGAGGCACCTCGTATGGTTTGATCATAGCCCATTACATAAGCCTCACTCTTAAGATGAATATGGACACTTCCTGACCCAAGTCTTAGATGAGAGCCCCCTAATTCCTGGTGGGTGAGATCAGGCAGTCCCAAAGGCATTCCATGTCTAGCCTTACAGGTCACAACCCAGATGGGCAGGCCTCCAAAAAACATCCCTCACCTCCAAAAGTTCCTAAGGGTGCTCACCCGCTCATTTTACAACTCTACCTGCCACAGGATTAGGATAAGCAACCAGACAGAGAAAGGAAACAAATGTTATCTTGCACTTATAACAAGGCTCTAGCAGCTCTTATGTTCCCTATATTTTCTTTCTCAACATCCATTCATCTCTTTTATTGTAAAATGAATTTACTGACAAATCATACAATTTGGATAGCCAGCAACACAATTAACAACTTCCATTAATTACACAATTACTTCCACTGATGCCAACCAACTGCGCAGCGCTTATTGAGCTCCTAAGTATTTTGCTCTTCTCAAACCCCCCCCGTTTCCTGCCAAACAGGCTTGCTCTGTCTCTTTCTAGCCAGAAGATGTCAGTTTGGAGGCATTCCAAGTAATAACGCTCAGTTTGGTTTAATGTATAGTCTCCAAAGTTAATGCTGTATGCTTAACCAAGCCCCCTACCCCCAATGTTCATTGTACTTCATTGTACTTTGGCTACAATGAGTCAACTTCAGAGTGTGAAAGGTTGCCTGCCAATGCCAGGTTTGGCCCAAGACATTTTGCTGCCTGAGGCAAAGGGCAATATGGCACTCTTCTGCTTCCATGAACAGAAGCTGAATCCTGATTCTGTCTTCTGTGGTATTAGCAAATCCTAGTTTGGTGCCATCTGCAAATGTGATGAGCATCTCCTCAATTCCTTCATCCAAGTCATTTATAAAGACGTTGAACAACAATGGGCCCAGGGCAGAACCCTGTGGCACCCCACTTGTAACTTTTTTCCAGAATGATGAGGAGCCATTAGTAAGTGCTCTTTGGATTTGGTGAAACAGCTACAAATCCATCTAACAGTAACCTCACCCAGACCACATTTTAACAGATTCTCTGCAGGATCATGGAAGACTTTGTCAAAAGCCTTATTGAAATCAAGATATTCCCCTGATCCACTAGGCTTATAACTCTTATCAAAAAAAGGAAACAAGATTTCTTTGGCATGACTTGTTTTTGAGAAACCCACACTGGGTCTTAGTAACTACAGAATCCTTTTCTAAGTGCTCACAGACCAACTGTTTAATTATCTTGATTATATATATAAAAAGCTTGATTGTAAAAAAAAGTAAATAAACCTCAAAGTGGTTTACAAAAAGACAAAACGATTAAATAAAAATGCAACAAAACTTTAAAATGGCAATAAAAAGCTGTAGGTCCAAACAATACTGCAGTTAAGTATTTATAATGTGGCTGAAGCATACACAACAATTTTCTGCTTCATATGGCTGCTGATGTCAAGAAAGAAGAGTACAAAACACACCAAAAAGGCCCTTTCCAAACTTTGACAACTTGCTTTGTAAATGCTATGAGAAAAACCTAGGAAGTGTAAGCTTTTGCTCTACAGAACTATCTACAAATATAAAGACCAATTAGAGCCTTTCAAATTGATTGGATTGCTCGCTGTTTCCATTAAAAGCCCTCCCGAGCCCTTGATTTGCAAGTGAACCATACATGATCTGTACTAATAAGCACTTAATATACCAAATGTCACAGAAACCCCAGCCTTTCTAGTCCTTTACTACTACACAGATATGCCATGAGATAGGGCTTTGCAACAAAAGTGCCCTTCTAGCCAAACTCCCAGGAGGCAACCATTTAACTTGATCATCTATTGGAAACACTTTCCCCCACCTCTGCTTTATGGTCCCCTATATCTTAAGTTACAGCCAAACTCAGACTTATAATATATATTGGTGCTGATATCATAGAACCAATAGGAAGAGAACACCTGGAGACTGTGACAAGCACAAGGAGACTTCTGGCTGACAAGGAAGACATGGAAGGTAAGGAAATGGTCTTCTCCATTCTAGGATTATTCAATTACTTCTTCTCACACTGCCAAGGAAGCATCTAGTTTAGCTGCCACACGATGACCTCAAGCCACATATACAGTAGCAGCAGGTGATGAAGCTCAAGCCTTGGCAAATCCAGTCTGGGATATAGCATTTTCAAGTGGAATGGAAGAAAATGCAAATGGAACTGAATCTTGAACTGAGGTTGAGAAGGAGGCTTTCAAAAATGGAAGGAATGTTGAGAAGGAGGGTGTCAAGAAAGGGAAGCTGAGGCAGAAAACAAGAAGGGGCTGAATGAATTATCTAAAGGCTCTAAATGTGATAACCCATTAGCCTGCTTCTAGCTTAAGAAAGTGTCCTGATGCTTGCTTATTATCCAGGCCATAGAGCAAAAAGGAAGGTTCTGCAATTCATCAGGTACCTATCTTAGTATACTCCTCAATCCAGAGTTGTTAATGGAAACCCAGGTAGCATCAGTGCCTTTTTCTAAGTACGGATGTTCTTGGAGTGTGGCATTCAGGGTGTGTGGCTTGAGCAACATCCAATTTGCATCTTTCCCTTTTGCCACTAGCACCCAAATCAGAAGTGCTGGGGGGAGGGGATTGCTTGGGGGCAGGATTAGGTCCCCAAATTGAGGGTTCACTACTCTTGCAGCAATACTGTAAGTTAAGGCTGCATTATTACGTCCATATTGGAAATAGAGGGCTGAGCCTGAGAGACAATCGTTTGCTGAATTCTACTGAATTCATGGCAAAGGCAACTTGAATTGGGTATTCCCAGATTTGCGGTTTTGTCTCTGGCCACCATGCCGCATGAGCTCTCAAAGCATGACTGCTTTTTAAGGTTAGCAAAAAAATAAAACCCACCGCACCAGGAAAGAAAATCTAATATGTTAAGTAAGATGAATGAAAAAAGAACTACCTAAGAGCATGAGTACAGCTGAAAAGAGTCCAGATGGCCTCTACCAGATACGAAATTAGCTGATGTCCCTTTTAATGTTACAGTTTATGAGAGTGAAAAACAGCCCCATCTGCCTCCCACTAAAGTAGCTACTGACTCACATTCACCATAATCAAATCATGCTGGGCTCCGAATTCTGGGCTCTTTCATTCTTATGGGAATCTGAAAACTCCTAAAGACAAACAGTGATGTAAGAGCAGTCCAAAAATGGGGTGGGAGTGGGGGACCTGACAGGAGTAGATTTCATTTAGGTGACTGCCCCATAGACCCACATGATCAAGTTGAATATGTATCACTAAGGTCTTTAAATGTATAAGAAAATAACCATTGACTGTGCTTTTTAGCCTGAGCTGCATAGCTGGAAGTCAAGCAAATATGTTTGGGAATTAAAGAACCATTTCTAACAGCCACTGAAGTTACACTCAGTCTCCTATGGGATTAATCAAACTGTACAATAGAAATAGAACTGTGCTCTTTCACAAGGCCAGGACATTACAGTCCACACAATATTTTGCTTGGCAGAGAAATAATTCCCAATGCACAAGTCTCATTTTCATTTTTTTTAATGGTACTTATTGCAAGGTGTGTTTTTCTTCTGTAGAAGTGTAAGTCTTGGGATGTATAATTGACTCACACATATTCTGTTCACGTTTCCTGTGTAATTCACCCTCAGGCCCCACTGGATTCAGCAAGCACAACCCAGCATCCTCCAGCTCCTGGAGAATCAGATCAACCCAGTCAAATCTGCAGTGCTTATTCTGGGCCAACTCACTGCTGAATGCAGACCACCAAGCTGTGCTTCTAACCTGTCACATCACCTGACAGACAATTGCTGGTACATGGACTGAGTGCCTGGCATATTTAAAGGAGGAACCTGCACATCTCAATCAAGGGAAAACACAAGTCGCATGCATGTGTGCTCTCCACACATCATCACTACAGAGGAGAAGCATGACTCCATCCTGTTGAATGTTACATAGCAAGTCAAAACAGAACCTTCACCAGCATTTCAGTGCAACTTCAGAAGCCTCTCCCAGTGACTAGGCACTCACACACACATCTTGAAGTTACTCCCTGTGGTGCTACTGAGTATTTATTTAATGTATGAATCACTGCCTAGGATGTGGTCATTTCCAAATTCAACACTATACAAAATTCTGATAATTGGCTTAGGGAAAGGGGGAAAATGTGTATTTTCAGCGAAGTTTTGTAACTCAAAAAACAGAAAAGAAAAACCTTTGTGCCAAGAAAACCACAACATGTTGACATATTTGTTTTAAAAGTGCAGGTAGGTTGCGCAGTTCTTCAAAGGAGCACATCTGAAACAACCCGAAAGGTCTATTTTTACAAGAATACCTGTAGAGAATTGATTTATTTGGGTTAAAAAAGAGTCCTAGGAGAATACTTCCTGGCAATGCAGTTTGAAACATTCAAAAATTTGCAGAAGACACGGTGTTCTCTCTCTCTCTCTCTCTCTCTCTCTCTCTCTCTCTCTCTCTCTGTGTGTGTGTGTGTGTGCATGCATATGAGCAAATGCATGTGGCTACAGAACAAATAGCTTATCTCTCAGAAGTGGCCAAAAAAAAATTTATAGGAGTGTTCAGAGGTCTGACAGGGAAATAAGCAACCATTTCAGGAGTGTAATGTTTGACCGAACTAGCTTCATTTACAGAAATACCATCAAGTACTTGGGAACAGGGATTCATTAACATCAGAATCAGACAAAAAGCCAGTATCTAAAAGTGACAGCTATGGATGGAAAGACCTGAAGGCAAAGTGCAGGCCACATGTGGAACATCAAGAACATCAAGCAGACAAGAGTGACAGCCCTGAATGGTTCCCCAAATCTGATCTTCTTATTAATTATTGCATGGCTTCAAGCTGTAGTGCCACCATAGCATTTAAAGTCCCAGCATCACATGCATGCAATTATGCACAGTCTACTAGTCAAGATGACTGTGTTGTACATCCACTGTAAGAGGAAGTATGCTTCTGATTACAATTTACTTGGGGGGGGTGCTATTGTGCTCAGGTGCTGTTGCACTCAGGTCTTGTTTGCAGGCTTCCTATAGGCATCTGGTTGGCCGCTATGAGAACAGGAAGCTGGATCAGATGGGTTGTTGGCCTGATCCATATGTTTTTATGATATGCTTCCCCATATGTAAGTCATGTTTCCTCATTAAACAAACAAACAAACAAAAATCAATAACTCATTTCACACTATTCAAACACTCAATTCTGCCTGAAAATAAAGCAAGGTTGCACAAACTCCAAAAGGTGTGTTTCTACATATAAAGAGTCTGTATCTGTACAAATAAAATTTTCAATTTGTAAGTAAAAGGCCATTTCCATAACCATTACCACTTATATGTCTGCTGCTTTGGTTTGGTCCATGCTTTAAATACATTCCACCAAAGTACATTCCATCAACAACAAGATGAACTATTGTTTAGAGTTCACCAAACACAGCAAGAGAGTTCATTGCTGAAGTTACATTAATGAGAAAATTATTTCAGATGTATGCAGAACAAAACAAAGAAAATAATTCCTCCCACTGCACTTTCACTAAAAATTATGTGTAAGGCTATGGAGACAGAACCAATTTAATTTCCCCCCTACCTTTCCCCAACAATTGATCCAAATCAAATCAACAACTGGACAGCATTTCTCTCTCTCTTTTTAAAGCTATTTTTTCCTCCTTATGTCTATTCAATAATCAAAAGGGTTGGGAAAGATCATATTTCCTACCTTTGCTGCTTTAATTGAGAAAGACACTGAGAAATGTAAGACAATGAAGTGTTATTTGTATAAAAGTTAAAGCTATCTACTGATAGTATCCTTCTTAATTTAATTTGATTGTAGAACGTGCAGAAATATAGATTTTGTAAACTGGTGTATATTTTGTGTTGGGAGGATAGACTATACAGTACATGTCTACTCAGAGGCAAGTCACAATGGGGAATGAAGTATAACTTTGCACATGGACATGCAAGTAACCTTCTATATAAGTAGCAGTGGTCATTGCTGTTAGCCAAGAGAAGCAGGAGAGGCTTCCTGAGATTTTGCTGAAGACCAAAGAGTGGAGATGTGTCAGCTCTGGATCTCTTCCAAATCCAGGCCTCCTTCAAAGATGTGTCCCTTCACTCACACCCAAAGAGGATGCTGACAGCTGGAGAAGAGGGTTAGGAAATGTGAGCTGAGGTGGAAGCTAAAGAGAAGAGATTTAACTTCTCTATATTATGGCCTCCTGGATCAGAATTTTCTATCTCCAATGCACCTTTCTGTTTCCACTGCTGCAGCTAGCTTTGCTAATGCCAGTCCACTTCTATTTGACTTTGAGCTAGTGCTTGACTTCTATTTCCCGTACAAATGATAGGCCCACATTCCAACTACGTACAGGAATACTGCAGGAGAGGAATTCAGAAGGAACGGGAGCGTAAGGCTTGATCTATCTGTCAACTGGAGAGTGACCACAATCATGAATAAACTACATCTGTGCATGGGATGCAACACCAGATCTGTAAAGTATCTAAACTATCGTGCTGTGAATACCTTGAGATACACTTAGCAACACAATGCCGCATAAGCAGCATGATCTAAATGGGGTTTTGGGGTACATAAGAACTTTACAGCACAAAGAGTTTCTATACTATGCACACTTATCTGGGAGCAAGACTCACTGAATACAATGGGGCTTGATTCTGAGTAAAGATTGCACTGTTACAAGTGATAAATATATGTAAACACTCATGCCTCAAAATAAATAATGAACCTGGACTCCAAAGAGCAACTATACACATATATTTTATCAGTGTAACACTGGTTAACTAATACTGTTACAAAATGAGTGTGGTTTTTAATGTGAATTGGATCAACAAACATTGCTTCCTCTCTGGCATCTGTGGTACAGCGCAACATTTTAGTCTAGACGATTAAAACTATGCAGGAAGAAAAGAACATCCACATTAGAAACTTAGCTAATTAAAAATCTGGCTCAGGGAGTCACTTGAGACATACCTCCAAGTAATCAGAATGCCATTTTTAGCAAAAGCTAATCTACAGATGCAACAACCACTTTGCCAGTTTATTACAGCGCAACATTAGTCTGGTGATCTGATTCTTTAATCATCAGTGTAGTGCTTACACACACAATATGATTACAGGCAGTGTTTTCTCCAGTTTGGAATTATGCATGGGTAAAGCCACACTGAAATCAACATAGCTGTGTGAGAGATTGCAGCAATCAATATTTGTGGTGAAATGGGCTCCCCTTAACAGATGTGTGGGCTGGCAGCCGTGGTCCCGTTCTCCCCTATGCACACAGCATAAACATGTGGAGAGGTAAATAGGACTACCATCAATTGTCAACCGATGATACGGAAAAGATCTTGGACACCCAAACAAAGCATCAACCACTGCAGAGGTTCACAAAATTGGGTCACATACAGGCTTTTATGTGCAGCCGGAATATTAAGAAGCAGCAATGCAAATGCAAGTAATTTTATTATTTACTCTTGAGTATAAAAAACCCCACAAATGTTCTTCCCTGTTTAATTAATCAATGTGTGACTGAAAACAGGCAAGTGCAAAAATAATAATAATCCACAGGCAATAGAATATCCTGTTTCATTTTGTTACCTAATATGCACCCCCCAGCCCCCAACCCCTTTGTTTTCTTCACAGCACTGGAGTACTAAACTCCTTTCACTTCCTTGCAGTAGTTCCATCCCAGACAACTGGGATGAAAGAAGAAACACACACTTGACAAACAAACTTTTACACTCCTGCTGCATTAAAAAGAGAGAGAGAGAAACCCCTGAATGCTATTGCTTTTCAGTGGGGACTTTAAAAGCGCATATAAAACTGCTTCCTTATGAAGGCCAGAAGGAAGGAGGTGGTTACTTGCAATGACCCAGTATTTTAAGTGTTTCTTTTCATTTCTCTTCCACCTGAACTCCTGATCCTCCTCTTTGGCATTCTAAACTCATTTAGATGGAAGTCCAAATTCCCCGTGGCCCCATTAAATATGTTGCTAAGCAAAGAGTCCTGCAGCCGCTGTAAACAGGAGCCTTGGAAAAGAGCCAGCTTTGAAAGTTGAGGGTAGGTCAGTGAATTTTAAACCCGCACATCACTAGAGAAGAAAGCAGGCTTGCCAGCGGCTTCAAAGTAAAGCCAGCTCCAACTTTTCATATGCTCTTCAGAAGAGACAGAATTATTGATATCCACTATCATTACAGTCTCTGGCTTTACCATTTTGCCTGGGTGGATTTTGCGTTCATTCACAGCACCCAGGCTGTGAAATCACATAGGGGAAGGAAGTGAAGCAGGCATACAGAATTTCTCTCTCTACTGTCTCTTCCTAGGTGCAATCTCCCATACTTTGGGCTTGCTCCATGGTACCAAACCCAGAGCTTCTAAAACGGCTTTGTATGACATTAAGTGATCAAACAAACAGTGTGGAAAATAGCAACTAGTCATGGCCAGGGGATGGGGAGCTGTGCGCTTGCTCTTTCACTGCTAGTTTCTTTGCATCATTTATTGGAAAAAGCACATGAAATCTATTGATAAAAAAGGATGATTTCAGAGGTTTGAATAGCCCAGGAGAAGGTGTTTTCTGTTGCAGCCCTTAAACTATGGCACTTTCCACCCATAAATTGGGCACCTTCACTGTATAAGCTTTTGTTGTCTGCTATAGACATACCTAGGTGTGTTTGGCCAGGAAAAGAGGGGACTGAGCGGAGCTATGACAGCCATCTTCAAATATCTCAAGGGTTGTCACATGGAAGAGGGAGCAAGCTTGTATTTTGTCCTGCTCTGGAGGGTAGGACTCAAATCAATAGTTTCAAGTTACAAGAAAGGAGATTCCAACTAAACATCAGGAAAATCTTTCTGACGTAAGAGCTGCTCACCAGTGGAACAGTCTCCCACAGAAGGTGGTGGACTCTCCTTCCTTGGAGGTGTATAACCAGAGTTTGGATGGCCACCTGCCATGGATGCTTTACTTTAGATTCTTACAATACAGGGGGTTTGACTAGATGAACCTTGGGGTCCCTTCCAACTCTATGACTCTATTATTCTATTATTCTACCCTGGCCTTTGACACCTGATATATATGTGTGTGGTATGTGCATGTGGTTGTGCATTTGGGATACACCCTGTTCTTATTTTAAATTGTTCTAACTGATTTTAATATTGCATTCTTATATAGTTTTAACCTGCCATGGGACCATATAGGGAAGGGTGGGGGGGAAATCTGGATTATAAATAATATATAAATAAAATATCTACTAGCCTAATGACAAGTTTTTAATTGGAAACAAAACTTAAACAAAATGACTGCTAACTTATCGTGAGTTGGGACGGACACAATGCTATAGGTAGATAGATAACATGTGACATTGTGTTTCAGCCAATACCTTTCCTGCCTCTCCATCTGATGTGTAATAAAGCTGAATAATGGCACCATTTTAAACTTCTGGTCTACAGCCAATACGATCACTCATTTCATTTTTTATGGTGAGATACCATGGTATTTTAATGAAGTCCAGTGCCAATAAAAGAATAAGTGAATTCTCTTTATGTGAACCACCTAAATAAGTGAATCATAACAGTAACTCCCAGCCTGTAAAACACTTAATGTTTAACCAAGTTGTGGCGCTCAGAAACTTAATTCATATTGTTCCATCATCCATTTTCCTTTTCCATTGTCATTTCTAGTGATGCAAAAATAAAAAACCCTTTTAATCTAGGTCGTCTTCCAGCTAAAGCGTATAATTTTGCACAAAGCTACTGAAAGACACAACAGACAATAAGATATATTGCTACTGCCTCACTGGCGCAATTTGAATCAATAGGATTTAGGTGACACAGTAACCTCCTAATGGCAAGTGATTAAACACACTCACCTAATCAATAACATGTAAGCAATGACCTTTGTAGAAATCCAAAGTGTGTGCTACAGTGAACTTTACAGTTATTTCCTAATGCTAAAAGGTTTTAACCACACACACACAAATATAACTGATTTTAATTAACAAAATGGAAAGACCAATATGCACTAAAAGACAGCAAATATTCAAGTAAGAGTATTTCAAGTAAGAAGACATCAACTCTACATTACACAGTAACATAGATAACCAAATAGTAGTGTATGCAATTACATAAACATCCTTTTTAACATTTGTGGCAGATCATATAAAAAGTATTTTTAAATATAAACTTCACGTGATAAGAAATACTTTTTGTATCATTAACATTCACTTTAACTGCTAAAGGGAAAAAGAGCAACTATTTGTAAATATTGGGTTATAGTCAACTAACAGGGATTCAGAGTGGCACACTGAAATCTATGGAGATGACTAAGTCGTGATTTTAGTAGGTCTTCCCTGTGTATGACTTAGATACAACCCTGTATGGGTCAGATAGTATATAACCAAGTACTAACATTATAGAGGTTTTCTATATGTTTCAGTTACCTTGGTAAAGAAAGTACTGAATACAAAGCAGCACACACAACTTCAGAAATAGAAACTTGCCCGTGAACTTCTGGCTGTGAATAGGCACTATATGCTTTCCAATTCCACTACAAATGAAAAACCCCATTCAAGTAGATAGACACATGTTCCAGCAGTTTCAGAGAGGAAAGTAGAATACACACATTTCTGAATGACAGGCTTGAACTTTTGTATTGAAAATGTGCTGCCAGAATGGGTAAAGCCAATGGAAGAAGAGAGGCATGTTAGAGCATTATAATATATTATATGTGGCCTATGCTTATTTTAAAGCCACAAATCATGCTACTCCTTAGGGGTTACCCACCTCAATTCATTCAGCAAGGGGCACTCTGAGAAGGGCCCCTGAAGAAGACAATTGGGTTCATGCTGGTACATAAATGAGAAGTTAGTATTTTGGCAAACCTGGCTCCAAACCATTGGACCCAGATGGATACTGGAAGCCAGTGCATCTGACAAGCTGCAAACATAATGCAGTAAAACTATCTGTCTCTCAGCCTCACTCACCTCACAGAGTGTTTGTTGTCGGGGAGGAAGGGAAAGAAGATTGTTTGCCGCTTTGAGACTCCTTAAGGGGAGTGAAAGGTGGGATATCAAGTTCAAACTCTTCTTCTTCTTCTTCTTCTTCTTCTTCTTCTTCTTCTTCTTCTTGATTCCAACAAATAATATTTAGGTTCTATCCTGGATTAACTGTAATGTCATTTTTAAAGGCAGCCCCACTTATAACACATTGCAATAGTGTAAATACTAGGACATGGGTAACTCTAGCCAAGCAAGATCACAGCTGGCACATTAGCCAAAGGTGATAAATGGTGTGAGCCACAGAGGTCACTTGGTGTCTAATGGCAAGACTGGATTAATGAGCACCCCCAGACTGTGAACCTGATCCTTTAGGAAGAGTGTGACCCCCATCAAGAACAAGCTGAACGGACATTACTAGCCCAGAGATGGAAGGAAGAGGCAACCCTGACCAGAGAAAAATGGCAAACCAAGTTGATGGGACTATGCCGAAATGGTGAAAATAACTGGGAAACTCAGGAAGCAATAAGACAATAACTTTTAAAAAGAGTGGGGAAAGTTTATAATGTATATACAAGATTATTGTAAGCAGGTAAAAACATTGGCAGGATTTTAAACACACACTTGTAATGTAACAGAATGCATGGATAACTTAGAAAGATAAAAAAAAATTGGTAAAGTACTGATATACAGTTGAAAATACAGTAGGATCAATAGAACCCATGGAAGGGATGGGGGTTTTTGTTGTATGTTTATATCCTTGAAAATCAAACAAAAAATATTTTTTAAAAAGAACAGACTGAACCCCCTACCAGCAGTATCTCAGCCTTATACAGATTGTATCTCAGTTTGTTCACCATCATCCAATTCATCCCTGTGCTGAAGTGCTAGTTCAGGACAGTCACAGAGTTGAAAGAATCAACAGAGTTGCAATCAACTTGGTGTTTCTTTTCTCAATAAGACACTTTTTGTGTGTGTGACAAAACCAGGTCTAAAAACTTTCTGAAATGGAACTAGATAATTAGTTCCACCTAAGACAGAATACAGTTGGCCAACTACCACTCTTTAAATCACCTTATCCAGGAATGGATTGTTAGCCACTAGACTTGTTAACCATGACAGGCTCCACAATAGATTTCTTCAGGAATAGCTGAATGGTGGTTTCTTTTAAATAAGCTGGAGATGCTCCTTCTCCCAGTAAGGCATTTAAAACCCAGATAGACCTCTCCTCCCTGCTGAATTTAATAAACTAACGAGAGGAAGAATTGAATATGCAAGTGGTCAGACTCAACTAAGCACCTTGTGCACATGCTCAAACTCCAGTAACTGAATGCCTTTCAACAAAAGCAGACCATATACGTAGCACTCCAGACACTACCACTAATGACTCTGCATTAACTGTGGAGTCAGCATCATGCCAGATACAGGATATTATATACTCAAAGAGTTTTGTAAATCAATCACAACTTCTACTACATCTCCCCCTTGGTCAGATTTCACAAGGTCAGATTTCACCACCCAGAAAAGCTTCACTGGATGACACTGAGAGGACGCAATAGTAGCACTGGTGAACTGTTTCTTCACCTCCATCACTGCCACAGAGTAGGCTGCTTAATGGGTTCTCAATTCTGTCCAATGAGACTCACCATGAGCTTTTTCCACTTGGGCTCTAGTTGTCTTCCCACTTACTTCATGACCCTCGGATCAGATGCATATCAACAGCTTTGCACAGCAAAAGATGGCACTTGGGAGCGATTGTTTGTGTCAACCACCTAATTTATCTCTGCATTCCAGGGGGCAACTAGAGCTTCAACAGGAACACCAACCATAATAGCCAGGAAATCCTTCAAGGGTAGTCATTGATCCACAGGATCCACAGGAACCCATGCTGTCTCAGTCAAGGAGTAGTAATCATGATAGAACCATATCTCAGCAGCAAAGCCCGCATAAGATTTCAATAACGTTCAATGGTCAATCTGTGACAAAGAAATGGGGAAAACTCAAGCACACTTACTGGAAAGCAGATTGGACATCACTGGGCTTAAAATATGGTAGCTACATTGGCCAAAACATTTGTTTCCTAATGCAACAGACCATAATATCTATGTGTAAACTGTGCCTTTATATATACAAGAGTTAATAGCCCTGGCAGAAAATAACGAGCTACTGAAATACTTAAAATGTATCTTTTTATTGCAAGATGCTAGAAAATGCTAACCGTAATTCAGGAGTCTAAAATGCCCAGATTGGAAATGACACTGTTAACAAAGTTAGAAGGGAAATCATTTTGTTTTCAAAAATATTTGTATTTATTTAGAAAACTCTTTTGACTGATTGGCATATTCCATTCTTTATGTACCAAAGTACAGGAAATGCCCCCCCCCTTTTTTGGCAGGGCCTTGAGGTTGTTCTGACTTTGCCGGTTTCAAGAGAAACTTTATCCAACCAAGAGCTGAAGTGCTTTTAAATGTAAAATGTGTTTGCTTTCACATGAGTAAGCAGCCTGGAGCTACAAGCCAAGCAGTGGAATGGACAGATAATGGTGGGTTTTCAAGCTCTCTTTTCAGAGGGGCTCTATTCCAAACACAATTTGCCATACAAGAACACAGAGAAATTACCAGCTTTGAAAGAAAACATGCTCAAACTAATAATAAGACATCACTTGGGCACTTTTTGTTCATCAACCTTCCTGCATTAAAAACAGTTGTTACCTGCCACAGCAGAATTCTATGCATAGTGAATTAAACGGTTATAGGACAAAATGTGTAAATACAACTTGGCCTTAAATATTTCTGAATTAAAAAAGGAATGAATATGTTTTCATCCCACCTCACCCCCGCCCTTGATTGCAGCTCAACCTGATTTCAGCAAGGGGAGTTTAACAGGATGCCAGGTGTGAAAACTTATTTCATGGGTGGATGCTAAAGACAGATTACCAAGGATGAGTGTGAAATCTCAAGATGACCAGGAGTTTGCCTTCCATTAAATAAGAAACGAAGCATTTCAAGATGTAGAGACTTGTCTGCATGTATACTTGTCATGCGAAGATTTAGTTAATTTCAGTTAGAAAATGTGAGAAGATAAGAAAAACAGAAGTTGGGATTCAAGAGAGGACACTTAGGCACATAATGGGAAGGGGGAAGCAGGAATAGGCAGTAGCAAAGAACTGAAAGAGACGGTGGCAGGTTGTGCTAGAACAGGGATGGGGAACATCCAGATGTTTTATGTTGTAACGTAAAGGTAAAGGTAAAAGTAAAAGACCCCTAGATGGTTAAGTCCAGTCGAATTCAACTACTGTACAGGGTACATCACTCATCTCTGCTTTCAGGCCAAGGGAGCTGGCGTTTGTCCACAGACAGCTTTTCCAGGTCATGTGGTCAGCGTGACTAAACAGCTTCCAGTACACGGAACATTGTGACAAGTGCCAGAATGCATGTAAACACTGTTTACCTTCCCGCCACAGCGGTACCTATTTATTTACTTGTGCTGGTATGCTTTCAAATTGCTAGGTTGGCAGGAGCTGGGACAAAGCAACTGGAGCTCACCCCATCACGTAGATTCGAACTGTCAACCTTACAATCAGCAAGACTGCAGCATGTGGGCCAGAGCCTCTCTTTTCCCCATGAACATACAAGGCATTCTGTAACTCCATTCACATGTTACCCTCATGAAAGGGGTTCTACTCAGAGAAGTGGTATGTGGACAACATGTAAAGGGGGCTTCAATGAGATGGTAAACATAAAAAAGGTTGAGCCTTTAATGAGAAAGCTAACAAAGCATTTCCTTACTGGTGGTTTGCATCACGTTTTAACTAATGTACTAATGTACGTTTTAACTAATGTACGTAGACACTTGAAAAAGCCAAGCATTACAGATTTGTACTGAATTAATATGATGCCTGTTTGTACATGTTCTAAAATCTAGTAAATGTCATGTTTTTTGCTTTGTTAAGCAATCATACATTTTCATTATGATTAAAAATACCATTTAATAAAATAAATGGATAAATTGCACATTAAAACATTTCCTGTTAAGGAGCCATTGTTGCTGACAGCAGATGTTACAAACAATGTATCTATGTCTCCAGAAAATGCAAAATATATAAGTTGATTTTTCAATGAATAAATGATTTGCTTCAGTTATTCAGTTCAAAGTTAATCTTCACTAGGCATTCCTGAAATTTTCTGTAGGCCTACTGTAAATATTTAACAATATATTTAAATTATGTTATACTGTACATACATACATGTGTATATGTGTATATAAGCATGCAAAGAGCTCCTGATTCTTCTCTCAATGTTTGAGAACTGAGGTGGAACAGAATCAGTCCTAAGAAGACTTTAATAAGACTTACAATGTGCCCAGGCCTCCATTTATATTGCAAAGATCTCATTACTTCCCAAAGTAATTTGTTCATTGTTCTGCTCTTTATTATTTGATTCTTTTTTTCAGTTAGACTACAAAACTTGTTGCAACTGAAATGAAGATTGTGAGCCATCATTTAAATTCCTCAGCACTAACATGGAACTTGTGAATCCTCACCAATTTGAATATCACTAGGAAAAAACAATTGAGAGATATAATACAATAAATAGTCAACTGAAAAAGAAATCCTCTTTCCTCTCTCCATGACCACTGTACTAACACTACCTTTATGGTTCTTTAATTCATTTATCAACCACTCATTGGAGAAGTACAGGGAAGCAGGTGGCGCTGTTGTCTAAACCACTGAGCCTATTGGGCTTGCTGATCAGAAGGTCAGCAGTTCAAATCCATGCGATGGAGTGAGCTCCCGTTGCTCTGTCCCAGCCCCTGCTAACCTAGCAGTTCAAAAGCACACCAGTGCAAGTAGATAAATAGGTAACGCTGCAGCAGGAAGGTAAATGGTGTTTCTGTGCACTCTGGCTTCTGTCACAGTGTTCCATTGCGCCAGAAGCGGTTTAGTCATGCTGGCCACATGATTCGGAAAGCTGTCTGTGGACAAACGCCGGCTCCCTTGGCCTGAAGCAAGATGAGCGCCGCACCCCCGTCACCTTTGACTGGACTTAAGTGTCCAGGGGTCCTTTACCTTTTTTATGGAGGGGGGAACCTATGAATGAAAAGAAAAAAACAGGAAGCGAAGCCAACAATTTTCAACATTCCAGTTTACCATGAACTCTTAAAAAGACTTTCTGCCTTTTCCAATCAAAAAAATAGAAAACTGGAGTTATATTTACGGTAAATGAGTTGAAACGATGGCACACAATTGCCCTTTAGGATGCAACACAACAAGATTGGTGTAGTCTGATTTTTAAAGGTGAGACTTCTGGATCCCTAACTTTAATATCCTACATCAAATTGACATTGGAGCTTTCTACATAACTTCAGGTTGCATCAAGACAATTTCTCAAAAGGAAGCAAGTTTCTTCCTGTGCAGAACAAAAGTTGCCCCACTGGCTACTAGGATTGTTATAACCCCCAGAGCAGGAGCATTGTTCTCAACTATAAACAGTAGGACTACCTTGACTGCCGTCCCATTAAAATATAATTAACACACATTGATAATATAATACTTCCTTTAAAAAAACACACCATGTTTTCATGGAAAATACTATTATAATGCTATTATACAGGATAAACACTCAGTAAAAGTCCAAAATAGCTAGCAGATTCATGAATACACTTTGCAAAGGATTAGTATATGTTATATACTGTCCATTCAACTTCATTTTTATGTGGGATTTTCTGTGTCTTGAAAAAAGGCTTTCCTTTCTAAGCAATCAGGTTCAAAATACAAAGCAGCATCCCCCTCAGCGTGGATATTTTTAGACATCTGCAGGAATTTCCCATGCTGTGAGCATTAATGAGACCCTCCATGGATGCTATTAATATGTAAGAGCAATCACCTAAGTCACACAGAGGTTCTCAACCTAGTTTTTCCTTTATGTACATGCATTAAGTGACTGAATATTTTTTTAAAAAAAATGAGTTTAAACCAAGTATCACCCTAGTTTCCTCATGACACTAAACCATGTCTGAATGCCCGTGAGATTAAGGGTGAAATCCTGAACAAAATGGGATTTACTTTAATAATTTGTCTCTGGTAAAGGCAAGATGCTAGGCCAGAAGTTAAGCACACAACTTTATTGTTCTTGTCTGTTCCTGTTGCTCCTTGCCCAATTCCTTCTTACCTTTCTGCACTTTCTGCTCCTTAAACATACTGGGAAATCTAATTTATTTATTTATTTTAAATATATATTTTTATTAAAGATTTCTTGGTTTACAAAAGTATATGCAATTTCTCTTTTTTCAAGTTACACTTTCTACAGATCAGTTTCATTTGTTGAGACACATACTGGGCAATCTAGACCTGAGCATATCCAATATTCTGCACTGACCCTCATCCATTTATTCACCTCCTTGAAGGTCTATGGCAGGGGTCATCAACATGGTGGCTATAGATTCACATGTGCCCACAGAGGTCTTCCTTGGAACCCTGAATCCCCTCTCCCTCCCTATATCAAACACATGTGCATATATGATATGTGATATCATACAATTGTTCAGTTGGAAGGCACCACGAGGGCCATCTAGTCCAACCTCCTGCAATGCAGGAATCTTTTGCCCAATGTGCGGCTTGAAACCATGACCCTGAGATTAAGAGTCTACCAACCCTACCAACTAATAAGGTGCACCTAGTTTTTAGAGGAAGAAAACAAGAAAAAAAAATTCTGAATCACAGCCTCCTCAGGAGGAGAACAATGCCTGCAGAAGCCTGGGAGGCTTGGGAGCTTCCATCCAAGCCTCTGCTGGGATCACTCTACTCCCACGGAGGCTTGGGAGGAGCTCCGCTACCGCAAAATGAGCCGCGGAGGAGGGAATTGGAGCCCTCCCTTGCAGCGTGCTTCAAAGTAGCAGAGGGACAGGAGCCACCTACACCCGTGTAAGTGGCTCCTGCCCAGCTCTGCTGCCCCAAAGGGAAGCAGTCGCCACCCGGCTTGCACGCCAGGGAGGAGCAAGTGGAGGGCAAGTGGCGGCGAGAGGCGGGGGCGGCACCAACGGCTCCTTTCGGGCCACTGGTCCCACCTCCCTCCGCCTCTCACTGCGTTCAGCAAGAGGCGGGGGCGGGCAGCATCTGGGGTGTCTGAGGCAGGACCAGCGGCCCGGAAGGGCTCCTTTCGGGCTGCTGGTCCCTCCCCCTGCTGCTCCGCCTCTCACCGTGTTCAGCAAGAGGCGGGGGCAGCAGTGGGCGGTGGTGTCACCAGCAGCATGGAAGGGCTCCTCCTTTCAGGCTACTGGTCCCACCCCCTGCCTCTCACCATGTTCAGCAAGAGGCGGGGGCAGCAGTGGGCGGTGGTGTCACCAGCAGCATGGAAGGGCTCCTCCTTTCAGGCTACTGGTCCCACCCCCCGCCTCTCGCCGCGTTCAGCGAGAGGCAGGGGCGGCAGCAGCGGCATCACCAGCGGCCCTGAAAGGTTCCTTTCAGGCTGCTGGTCCTGCCCCCTGCCTCTTGCAGAGTTCAGCGAGAGGTGGCGGCGGCGGGACCAGCGGCCCGGAAGGGCTCCTTTCGGGCGGCTGGTCCCGCCCCCCGCCACCTCTCGCCGTGTTCAGTGAGAGGCAGGGTGCAGCGACGGGTGGCAGCAGCGGCAGAGAAGATGGGACCAAAAGGAGCCCTTTCGGGCCGCTGATCCCCCCCCCGGCCCTTTGCTCCATAAGACACACAGACATTTCCACTTACTTTTTAGGAGGGAAAAGGTGCGTCTTATGGAGTGAAAAATAGGGTACCCTCCAAAGAGCTTTTCTTTTTCACCAGTGTTCCACTCTTTAAAAAGAAGAGTCACAAAACAGTAGACGCCCAGGTTGCAACCATAAAAAACCACATTGTACATTAAACGGGAAGCTTTTCTGTTTTTGAATGAAGAAGTATCCTTGCCTACCCAAACCTAATGATAAGTAAATCTGCCCTAAGTATTAAGGCTGCAGAGCAGAGCTGTTCTAATCCTTTCATACTCAGCTGAATAGACACTTAGATTAAGGAAATTCAAGTCCAAGAATAAGCATGAAGAAAAACAGCTGGAGAAAAAACTACTGAATTCAATGGAACCCTCCCACCAACTTCAGTGCAATCCATGTGACCCTAAAGATTCTCCAAGACAACCCCCCCACACACACACACACAAAAGTCTGAATTATAATTAATGGCCTTTGCTTATATATCTCCTCTTACAAATGTCATGGGATTCATTCATCAAAATAGCATTTATAATGAGTCTTGGATCAAGGCTGTTGGTGAAATCTTTGCAGGTGGAAGAAATCCTGCAGAGCGGCTCTTTTTGAGATTGAATTTGTCATACTATTTTTGGTTATGCTGCATTATTTGAGGTCTTATGACATGGAGCTGCAAATCAATAGGTGAACATTTGACGTTTATTATATGCGAGAAGCTGACTATATGTAGGCTGGCAACAAAGGCACAAAGAAAGCCTGCCATTTTTAAATAATAAGAGCTAACCTTTATTAAATATAAATTTGACATCCTCATACTATTTTGTATTGTATAGGAACCTTCATATTTAAAAACCCCACTTAGACAAACAGCCTTAGAAGCACAAACACGGGAATGTTGAATAACTTTTTGTGAAGGTATAATGTATTTTATTCCATTTTTATTCTATTTTATGTATTACCTTTTGCAATGGCTTTGGCTTAAATAAATAAATAAATACTGTTCTCAATGTGCCATAAGCATCATTTTGTATTTAGCACTGGGCACAGACATAGGGAGGCACCATGGACATAGGGAGGCACCATGGACAAACCCAGATTCAAATACCAGTTCAGAAAGCCAAATACACAAAGTTGTTTCTAACAATAAAGTGAGAAAAGGTGAGAATATATAGATATATTTAATCCGCCTTCCTTCCTTCCTTCCTTCCATCAATATACCACCCTATACCCACAGGCCTTGACCATCTGAGGAAAAGTTGGATGAACAAACAAACAAACAAATATGCATCTTATATACTGAACACACACAAAAAGCCCACGGGCTTCAATACTCTAAGACACAATAAAAATTATTTGTCACTTCCATATCAACCCAACTGTAGGGGATCAACCAGCAATTCTTGGGCCCACCACTCCTCCAAAAGCCCGTGATAGACCCACTGCCCCATAAGCACCATGGCTGCCACTTTTGCACCAATTTCTGGACCGTTTCTGGACCACACAGAGTGCATTGCTATCATTTAATTTGGAACTTACTAGAGCAAGGGTAACCGTGCACAAACTATGCTTGTTGAGAAATGGCTGCAGTTGATGTGCCATCTGAAGCTTTGCAAAAATGCTCCTAGCCACTGCAGTTATTTAGGTCTCTAGAAACAACAGTGTTTCAAGAAGCAACCCAGAACTACATATCTGTTCCTTTGCAGGAACATGGTCAAACTTGGCCCTCCAGATGTTTTGAGACTACAATTCCCATCATCCCTGACCACTGGTCCTGCTAGCTAGGGATGATGGGAGTTGTAGTCCCAAAACATCTGGAGGGTCAAGTTTGGCCATGCCTGCTTTAGAGGGAGTGCAACCGCACCCAGGATAGGAAATCCCACCAACTCCTAGACACAGGAACTACCCACCCACAGCACCTCCATCTTATCTGATTCCATCTTCCATTTTGTGGTTATCACGCATTACCAAATATGCACATCTCTCCCGATGGAAAGAAAAGAAATGTGCATTTTACAGAGCTCTTGATCCAGAGTTCTGTGAGTACTCCAAAGTTAGCACAGTCTGCATGAGCAAACTTTACCACTCATGTAAAATGAGGCGGCAATTACTTGCAAATATCTCCTCCTAAATGCAGAGTTGATCCATTCACTAGAGCAAACAGAAATGCCTTTGCAGACAGAGCAGTTCCATACGTGCATCACAGCTCAGTGGCCCACAAAGAATCAGGGGTTTTGCCTGTACGTTCTAAAAACTTAATGCCAAGAGTGAAATAATATGGGATGTTGCCTCAGTGAGTTTTGAGCTGCCCTGAAAGGCACTGGAATAATTATCCACTGAGATTAAAGGTTGTAGTTTTTCCAATTGCTTGCCCAGAAATTAATTGCTATCATCTATTTGCTTTTGGGTGACAACTGCTATGCATCTGTGATTGGAAATGATTTTTACAACACCATTTCTTGTCAGGCTTTGTTGATATGTCAATGGATAATTCTTAATATCTCACTGTTATGTGAAATTACAGAAAGTGGCCAATTTTCAGTGTCAGAACAAACAATAACACTGTATTTTCCTGCAGATTTTATGTTCTGAAACACAATTTCACACCATTTTCATGCTAAATTAAATATTTGGCCAGTAGCTATGAGCACTGATCTCTAAGCTGCTTGGCACTGGCTGTTATATCCTTGTTGCTTTTTATGGGAATCTTGCTGAGTATTATCTTTCTCTAAATTTTCCAAGTACAGGCTATTTTTCAGGCTCTAGTGACTTAGGGGAAAGGGCTATTTATCTATTTCTACAAAAGATACACAAATTCCAAACATAGGACACTTTGTTAATTACAGTTTCTAAATTTTCTTTTGTTGCAAAGGTAAACATAGTTATATTTTTATAAGCTTTTCGGGAATGCTACTGCCACTGCTATTTTTATGCTTTATATACTGTATAGTATTAGTGTACTCTTAAGGTGGTTGTTTTTATGGTTAGCATATTTGGTTTTGCCTCACAATCTTTGGGAGGAATTTCTGCTGAATCTATTGTCCAGAAGTAATTTTATTCTTACTACTTTCCTGTGCTTTTACAGTGGTACCTTGGTTCTCAAACTTAATCTGTTCCGGAACTCCGTTCCAAAACCAAAGCGTTCCAAAACCAAGACATGCTTTCCCATAGAGAGTAATGCAAAACGGATAAATCTGTTCCAGACTTTTAGAAACAACCCCTAAAACAGCAATTTAACATGAATTTTACTATCTAACGAGACCATTGATCCATAAAATGAAAGCAATAAACAATGTACTACAGTGGAACTGGAAAGGGGGGAAAGTACCAACAGTAAGGGAATGGCAGAATAAGTTACTAGACTATGCAGAAATGGCTTAATTGACAGATGGATTAAGGGGAAATATAAAACAATCATTCACGCAAAAATGGGATATGTTCAAGAAATACCTACAAAAATATAATAACGACATAACTTCTACGGCAGCGTTTGAATGACCCTTGTGTAAATTAAACACTATTAAATAAGGAAAAATGGTACGATATGTTATAAGAAAGTATTAGAAAATATATTAAGAGTAAGGTAAGAAGTAGAAGTACATTCAATGTTGTAATGTAACTTACATCGGGAAATGACAGGAAGTCTATTTTGACATAGTTTAGTTTACTGGATTTTACTTTGATTTATTTTTGTTTAGTTAGAAAGTATAAGAAAAGAGCACGTATATGTAAAAGTTTAAATCAATATTTAACGGTACAATTATTTAAGGTTGTTGTTGTTGTTGTTAGTTTTACCTTTTCTTTGTACGTGTATTTAAGATTGTGTATGATATCCTTGGACATCAATTAATAATAATAAAATAATATAAATATTTAAAACAATAACAATGTACTGCAGTCACACACACAATCAATCAATCAATCAGTAGCTGAACTGGGTTTCACACAGTCACAAAAACGAAACAAAAAGCTGCAAAAACAGACAGACCTCAGCATAACACTCAAAATGGAGCACGTTTGGCTTCCGAAAAAGTTCACAAACCGGAACACTTACTTCCGGGTTTGCCGGGTTTGGGTTCCAAGTTGTTTGAGAAGCAAGGCGTTTGAGAACCAAGGTACCACTGTATTCCTGTTGAAGTCCTTGAACCTACTGCTGTGATGTATGCACAGGGGTAGGAGTGGGTGGAAGTCCCATTACACTGACAGGATGGGGTACTGCCCATACTCCCACAACAAATTATCACAAAGGTTGTGTACTACCACCACCCTCAATCCGTACCAAGTGGTAGCAATATTTTAGAGATATCCAGGCAATCCCCCAGGGTTGTGTTTTTCACATTATGACCACTATGTCTCAGTTTTTGCTTTATTTGAGGTGGGCTCAAAAAGTGAAAATAGCACCCACCAGAATAAAAATGGCTGATGCTGGGAACAGGGAAATGTGGCCCAGTTCAAATAATAATAATAATAATAATAATAATAATAATAATAATAATAATAATAAAAAATCATCATCATCATCCCACGTTGTCTCATTTTGATCCTGAACAAACAGTTCAAAGACAGTGTTTTATTAGCAGACAAGCTGTTGTCTTCATTCAGATTTTTAACTAACTGGAAAAGCATCACCAGGATACTGCAGTGGGAAATATACATCTTTGCATTTGTTCCTTTTTCAGCATTTGGGGTGCGGGTTGGGGGGGGGAAGGGGAGGAATCTTATGTGGAATACTGCAAAGTTATTTTGCTGGAAGAAGTGACAGACAGGTCTGAGTCACTAAACTACTTACGCTATGCGCCTTCTAGCCAAAGGGATAACATTGATTAATAGGAAAGCAAGGATCTGAGGCGCTGCAAGAAATAGTGTGAAAAATAATCAAGGCTCTCTTGAAGGCATTGCATAAGCTTGCTGTCAGAGATGGCCCAAGGAGGGGCAGCGAAGATGAGGTTTAAGGTGGCCTCTTAGTCATATTCTCAACAGCTCTGCCATTTTAAACAACTTTTCTAAGCCAAAAACTTCAGAGGGGACTTTTGAGGACACCACAAGTCGTAGTGAAGTCATGAGCTAGCTATTCGGATAAGTCAAAACCTTCTTGGGTTTAGTAACATGGGAGCACCTCGATGCCAGCATGCGGATTTGAGAGGCCTGCAAAAAAAGTCATTCCCTACTGGGAGTCCTTTATCTGGAAAAGGCAACCCTACCTGCTTTCCTTAGGCACAGAGACAGAATGATGGAACTCTTGGCGCTTTATCATAATTTGGATACAGTGGTACCTCGGGTTACATAAGTCCAGGTTACATATGCTTCAGGTTACATATTCCACTAACCCAGAAATAACGCTTCAGGTTAAGAACTTTGCTTCAGGATAAGAACAGAAATCGTGCTCTGGCGGCGCAGCGGCAGCGGGAGGTCCCATTAGCTAAAGAGGTGCTTCAGGTTAAGAACAGTTTCAGGTTAAGAACAGACCTCCGGAACGAATTAAGTACGTAACCAGAGGTACCACTGTACAAAGGAATTCTAGAAGTCACAACTCTCTAAAACCAGTTACATGTTAACTTAATGAAACTTTCCCCATAGAATGAGAACTGGATAAAGGGCAAGGGGCGGGGACAAAATAGCACAGTAACTATTTTATTATTTTGTTGAAAAAGACCCCAAAGTAGTTTTAAAAAGTAAGGAATACAACTATAACATTAAATGTACTCTTATTTTTAAACAACAACACAACATTTTGTTATTTGGCATGTCATTCAATTCCAGGGTACAGGTGTTTGTTTGTGTGTGATTTGCTTTTTCAAAACCATCTCAAGAGCTTCTCTGTACTTTGTTGCCACCAATTAGATACTATTTTTAATTTAAAAAAACAACAACCCTGCAATAAGATGGTTTATTTTAACACCCCATGCATTTTAAGAAAATAGAAAAAAGAGGCTTTGAGCAGTAAATAATTTATGCCTAGTTGCACATTATATTATTCATTCTTCAAGAGGTGCCAAACATCTGCAAGGCAGGCTCCTGTCAGCCAGGAAACCTTTGCTTAACAGAAAAAGCAGCTCCTCTATGCCAAAATTATATTCAGTGAATGTGCTGTAAGGATTTCAAAGGCAGTAAGAACAACTAGTATGGTGCTATCGGCATTTTATTTATTTAAAGAAAACGTGTGTGTGTGTGTGCGCGCACACACACACACACACACACACACACCGCCCTATACCCGCAGGCCTCAGGGCGGTTTACAATATGCTACTTAATATTTCATAAACCACAAGAAAAAAGCACTGATTTTATGGAGTATGATGCTAGCAGGCTGCTAGGTTTCACCTAGTGACAAGACTTCACCTTCAGTTCTTATGTTGCATAAAGTGACAGGAGAACAAGCCTGCAAAACTGCATTTCCACCAGGCACTGTACGTAAGAATCCTATGAACAATCATTTTCTAGACACAAGGACTTCCTTGTTCAAACAGATGAGGGATGTGCCTTGATGATGGGCAAGCCCTTGAAAACATATCTGCATGTGATGTTCCAGAGGAAGGTGTGAAGTAATGATGAAAAGAATCAGTAAAAAAGAAAGAAACATTGT
The DNA here is from genome assembly GCF_009819535.1 of Lacerta agilis. Classification (NCBI taxonomy): domain Eukaryota; kingdom Metazoa; phylum Chordata; class Lepidosauria; order Squamata; family Lacertidae; genus Lacerta; species Lacerta agilis. The sequence continues at coordinate 49,937,967 of NC_046321.1, forward strand.
TCCTCTGTTCCCGAAGTACAGTACAGATTTTCACTAGGTTTTTTTCTGTAACACAGAGACCTTTCAAGCCCCCAGTCATCACATGAAAATGCTCAATCTTTGAAAAATACTCTGTAAAAGAGAGAGAGAGAGATCCATTTCGGTCCACTATAGAATGCATCATCAAAAACGAAAGGAACAACATGATCGAAATACTGACTAGATAACAAATAAGGGACTAAAAACCATCTCTTTAAATGTATATACAGGGCTAAATGTATATACAGGGCTAGTTCCACCTGGAGGAGGAACTGGCAACCCACTCCAGTATCCCTGCCAAGAAAACTCCATGGTCAAAGACAACAGGCATATAAAAGATATGACGCTGGAAGATGAGCCCCTCAGGTCGGAAGGCGTCCAACATGCTACTGGGGAAGAGCGGAGGACAAGTACAAGTAGATCCAAAGCTGATGAAGCGGCTGGGCCAAAGCCGAAAGGACACTCAGTTGCGGATATGCCTGGAAGCGAAAGGAAAGTCCAATGCTGTAAAGAAAAGTATTGCATAGGAACCTGGAATGTAAGAACCATGAACCTTGGTAAGCTGGATGTGGTCAAAAATGAGATGGCAAGAATAAACATTGACATCCTAGGCATCAGTGAACTAAAATGGACGGGAATGGGCGAATTCAGTTCAGATGACTATCATATCTACTACTGCGGGCAGGAATCCCGTAAAAGAAATGGAGTGGCCCTCATAGTCAACAAAAGAGTGGCGAAAGCTGTACTGGGATGCAATTTCAAAAATGATAGATTGATCTCGATACGAATCCAAGGCAGTCCTTTTAACATCACAGTAATCCAAGTTTATGCACCAACTTCCAGTGCTGAAGAAACTGAAATTGACCAATTCTATGAAGACTTACAACACCTTATAGAAATGACACCAAAGAAGGATGTTCTTCTCATTATAGGGGATTGGAATGCTAAAGTAGGGAGTCAAGAGATAAAAGGAACAACTGGCAAGTTTGGCCTTGGAGTTCAAAATGAAGCAGGGCAAAGGCTAATAGAGTTCTGTCAGGAGAACAAGCTGGTCATCACAAACACTCTTTTCCAACAACACAAGAGACGACTCTACACATGGACATCACCAGATGGGCGACATCGAAATCAGATTGATTATATTCTCTGCAGCCAAAGATGGAGAAGCTCTATACACTCAGCAAAAACAAGACCTGGAGCTGACTGTGGCTCTGATCATCAGCTTCTTATAGCAAAATTCCAGCTTAAACTGAAGAAAGTAGGAAAAACCACTGGGCCAGTAAGATACAATCTAAATCAAATTCCTTATGAATACACAGTTGAAGTGAAAAACAGGTTTAAGGACTTAGATTTGGTGGATAGAGTGCCTGAAGAACTGTGGATGGAGGCTCGTAACATTATACAGAAGGCAGCAACGAAAACCATCCCAATGAAAAAGAAATGCAAGAAAGCAAAGTGGCTGTCCAATGAGGCCTTAAAAATAGCGGGGGAGAGAAGGCAAGCAAAATGCGAGGGAGATAGTGAAAGATACAGGAAATTGAATGCAGATTTCCAAAGAATAGCAAGGAGAGACAAGAGGGCCTTTCTAAACGAGCAATGCAAAGAAATAGAGGAAAATAACAGAATGGGAAAAACCAGAGATCTGTTCAAGAAAATTGGAGATATGAAAGGAACATTTCGTACAAAGATTACCACAATTAAGGACAAAAGTGGAAAGGACCTAACAGAAGCAGAAGACATCAAGAAGAGGTGGCAAGAATACACAGAGGAACTATACCAGAAAGATATAGAGGTCTCATACACCCCAGGTAGTGTGGTTGCTGACCTTGAGCCAGACATCCTGGAGAGTGAAGTCAAATGGGCCTTAGAAAGCCTTGCTAACAACAAGGCCAGTGGAAGTGATGATATTCCAGCTGAACTATTTAAAATCCTAAAAGATGATGCTGTTAAGGTGCTACACTCAATATGCCAACAAGTTTGGAAAACTCAGCAGTGGCCAGAGGATTGGAGAAGATCAGTTTACATCCCAATTCCAAAGAAGGGCAGTGCCAAAGAATGCTCTAACTACCGCACAATTGCACTCATTTCACACGCTAGCAAGGTTATGCTTAAAATTCTACAAGGCAGGCTTAAGCAGTACGTGGACCGAGAACTCCCAGAAGTGCAAGCTGGATTTCGAAGGGGCAGAGGAACCAGAGACCAAATTGCAAACATGCGCTGGATTATGGAGAAAGCTAGAGAGTTCCAGAAAAACATCTACTTCTGCTTCATTGACTACGCAAAAGCATTTGACTGTGTCGACCACAGCAAACTATGGAAAGTTCTTAAAGAAATGGGAGTGCCGGATCACCTCATCTGTCTCCTGAGAAATCTCTATTTGGGACAAGAAGCTACAGTTAGAACTGGATATGGAATAACTGATTGGTTCAAAATTGGGAAAGGAGTACGACAAGGCTGTATATTGTCTCCCTGCTTATTTAACTTATATGCAGAATTCATCATGCGAAAGGCTGGGCTGGATGAATCCCAAACCGGAATTAAGATTGCCGGAAAAAATATCAACAACCTCAGATATGCTGATGATACAACCTTGATGGCAGAAAGTGAGGAGGAATTGAAGAACCTTTTAATGAGGGTGAAAGAGGAAAGCGCAAAATATGGTCTGAAGCTCAACATCAAAAAAACTAAGATCATGGCCACTGGTCCCATCACCTCCTGGCAAATAGAAGGGGAAGAAATGGAGGCAGTGAGAGATTTCACTTTCTTGGGTTCCATGATCACTGCAGATGGTGACAGCAGTCACGAAATTAGAAGACGCCTGCTTCTTGGGAGAAAAGCAATGACAAACCTAGACAGCATCTTAAAAAGCAAAGACATCACCTTGCCAACAAAGGTCCGTATAGTTAAAGCTATGGTTTTCCCAGTAGTAATGTACGGAAGTGAGAGCTGGACCGTCAAGAAGGCTGATCGCCGAAGAATTTATGCTTTTGAATTATGGTGCTGGAGGAGACTCTTGAGAGTCCCATGGACTGCAAGAAGATCAAACCTATCCATTCTCAAGGAAATCGGCCCTGAGTGCTCACTGGAAGGACAGATCCTGAGGCTGAGGCTCCAGTACTTTGGCCACCTCATGAGAAGAGAAGACTCCCTGGAAAAGACCCTGATGTTGGGAAAGATGGAGGGAACGAGGAGAAGGGGACGACAGAGGATGAGATGGTTGGACAGTGTTCTCGAAGCTACTAACATGAGTTTGGCCAAACTGCGGGAGGCAGTGAATGATAGGCGTGCCTGGCGTGCTCTGGTCCATGGGGTCACGAAGAGTCGGACACGACTGAACGACTGAACAACAACAACAACAGGGCTAGACTACCCAACATAGAGACTAAGCATATGCTTAGGGCATCAGCAAAGCAGGGACACACACAGAAATGAGTATTTTTTAAAGTGTCATTTGATAGTTGTTGGTTGTTATTGTTTTTCAAAAGGCACCCAAATTGTCATGATGGGGGAAATCAGAACTTTGATAGCCTTTCTTACTATCCCCCATTTTTCTGTTTTCTTTTTATTACTTATCCCCACCTAAACTAGGGATGTTCTACTAACACAGATTGTAATAATGGAAGAAAATCAGATCCTGTCATGGGTTGCAATAAATCTATGTTTTGCTTCGTTTCTTATTTAAATTTTAAATTTTATGGTTTAGTATTTTATTATTATTTTGAATTATGTAGGGGGGGGCACCATGATCTTTTCAATGCTTAAAAGATTAATGCAAGTCTTAATCCAGCCCTGTATATACACATCTGGATATGGAGCATTCCAAAGCTTCCTACCTATAACAGAAACAAAATAGAAAATTCTTTCCAGTAGCACCTTAGAGACCAGCTGAGTTTGTTCTTGGTATGAGCTTTCGTGTGCATGCACACTTCTTCAGATACACTGAAGAATACCTATAACAGGTTATTCATAATGGATGGCCCTTGTGGTCTCTTCCAACTCTATGATTCTATGAGTCTATAAACAAGTTAAAAAGCACTGATCTCAATACATATCCTTGGAAGACCCCACTTGTTACACTTTTTCCTATTTTGAATCAGTTACTGATCCATAAGAGGGCATGTCCCCTAATTTCATGACTGCTGTACTTGCTTTAAGAGTTTTCAACGAGAAAATCAGCTTCTCTGCAATCTCCTTCTCTTCCTTGAGTACCCAGCCAGGTTCCTGCTTCTAATGTAAAGTAACATAGATGTGCAGTTTGGGGTTTGTCTTTTTTAATCACCTACATACACACACCATTTATTTGCTATTTGTACTAATGGTGTTCATTCATAAAGAATGCAATATGTTATTTCAGTTCTATTCCTCACTATCTATTATTTGTTGCACACCTCAACCCCACATCAATTGATTTGTATCTTTCCTGCATATATTTCACAACTATTTTAAAATTACATGTATTACACTGGTTCTGCTGCCTTATTTCCTCTCAATTTATATCTAGGTCTTAGCCTTCAAGAAAATATTAAGTACCGTAGCTTGTCCTGGTTCACTATAGTGTGTTACTGAATTGTGTATTTATTACTGGACAAATGTCTATTGTTTCTGACCGGGTATCATTGTATTTAGGGTTTTTATGAGTCTGTTTATTCACTTGTACTCTTCATGACTCATTCCCTCCTAAAGTTTATTAATTAACACTGCTATCCAAACATAAAAGTAATGGGTTGTAGCCAATGGTTGAATGAATTACCTTCTGCTCATGCAACTGTTGGATATAACCCACTAGGTTTTAGAACATGGAATATCATAATACATTATGATAAGGCAGAATAGATAAACCAGATACCTGAAAGCAATGTGTCCTGCCCAGAGAAAGTTACAAGTATTTTTAAATAAAGAACTCATTGGTTACAATGGAATTTACTATGTCATGAACATCCATCATAATTTCATAGACGTGTGCACATAAACAGGATGAGTCTATGATACAGGGTGTCAATGAACCTGAAATCTGCTTAAAGGTAGATTCATAGGTTCATACCTGCCACTGTCTCATATATTATTCATTATCCATCATCATCATCATCATCATCATCCACTGCCCCAATAGCTGTTGCTGTGTCATATGTAAGGTAAGGATCTTGGTTCCAGGGTATGGTCTGAAGACACCACCTTGCTATATCTGGTCAGTATACGGAGGGGTGATCACCTGAGAAATATTTGTACAATGGTTTGGGGTTCAAAGGAAAGAAAGGTGCGAAATACATTAAATGGAGGCAAATAAAAAGCCTGGTAAGGAAGAAAAAAGAAAAAGTAATGTCAAGTGTTTTTCCCCCCGTTCTGAATAATTGCATATACAGTCATACCTTGTGTTGCGTACACTTGGAGTTACGCACCTCCGCAACCCGGAAGTCCTCCACAAAGTGCGCACCGAGCGTGGGTGCGCAGAAATGTTCTGCGCACTTTGCGCATGCGCAGAAGCGCAAACCCCGCAAACTTCCAGGTTTTTTCTTTTTTCTTTTTTGTTTGTTTGTTCATGTTATGTATGCCCAGGTTACGTGGCACGACCCAGAACAGATCGCGTATGTAACACAGGGTACCACTGTATGGTAAATACATGGGAAAGCAGAGCCAATTTCTCGGTTTTAACACTGCATAGAATGTGAATTGCGATAATAATACTAGATAAGAGAGCTTATTTGGATCCACTCTCTAGAGCATTTTGGGTATGGCACTAGATAATATTTTGCATGACCCAGGAACCTAAATGATAATGAGAACATTGATGAAACATGGCAACCCTAACTAACACCCAACAAGCAAATCATTTCCTTATGTAATTGAATTTGCAGTTGGGGTTCACTACAGTCTTGGAACCTATTAGTTTTCCTGCCATGGTAAATACCAGCTGTCACCATACAGAGGAACTTTAAAAAAATAAAAAATCACCAAGCAAAAGTGACTTGGGAAATGTTATTGCAATGAATTTACCACATCACATATAAACACAAAAATGGAGTTCTGAATATTATCTCTATTCCCCCTTTCCCATACAGCAGCATTTTCTAACACATATCAACTGGAATTTACTCATCAGGCAAAAGTTTTGCACAATCTGGGTTATTTTGAATTGATTATTGTTCACAATTTTGCAATAATGGCACACATACAGAAAACCTACATAGCAAGGGAACTGGTACTTAGGTCCACCAGAGAAGTGGTTCTACACAGCGGCGGAGCAAGCCGATTGGGTGCCTGGGGCGGCATGCATGCCCTGCGCCCAGGGGCAGGGCCAGCTGCCCGCAAGGGTGGAGACAGCCATCCACGGGGTGGGGCAAGTTGGGGCAAGACGCTCTGCAGCCTCACTCCCAGGAGACGCGTGGCTTGGGCGTGCTGCAGGCATTTTGTCCCCCCCCCCCAGTGGTGACTCATTGGGCGGTCCTCCCCCATTGCACCCCCTTCCTCTGCCCCTGGTTCTAGATGTGAATTCTGAAGGTGATACAGTCTGCAAGGTTGTAGGAGCTTTAAATATAGATAGAGTAAATGGAAAACGTCAGAAGCGTCACAACTCTCTTTACCTCCTAGCAAAACAAAACCTAGTTTTGATGAGAGAAAGACAGTGAAAGAGTAAGTACGTGCATTTTGAAGTTAGCTGGTTTCTCTTTGCTGTTTGGGAATAATAATAATTATTATTATTATTAATACCCCGCCCATCTGGCTGGGTTTCCTCAGCCACTCTGGGCGGCATCCAACAAAATATTAAATACAATGGTCTGTTAAACATTCAAAGCTTCCCTAAACAGGGCTGCCTTCAGATGTCTTCTAAAAGTCTGGTAGTTGTTTTTCTCTTTGACACCTGGTGGAGGGCGTTCCACAGGGCGGGTGCCACTACCGAGAAGGCCCTCTGCCTGGTTCCCTGTAACTTGGCTTCTCGCAGGGAGGGAACCGCCAGAAGGCCCTCAGAGCTGGACCTCAGTGTCCGGGCAAAATAATGGGGGTGGGGACGCTCCTTCAGGTATACTGGACTGAGGCCGTTTAGGACTTTAAAGGTCAGCACCAACACTTTGAATTGTGCTTGGAAACGTACTGGGAGCCAATGTAGGTATTTCAGGACCAGTGTTATGTGGTCTCGGCGGCTGCTCCCAGTCACCAGTCTAGCTGCTGCATTCTGGATTAGTTGTAGTTTCCGGGTCACCTTCAAAGGTATCCCCACATAGAGCACATTGCAGTAATCCAAGCGAGAGATAACTAGAGCATGCACCAATAGGACCCCTGGTGCAAACTAATGACTTCCTAAAAATCACTGAAACCCCCCCTCCCCACCCACAAGGCCTGGGTTGCTGTGCGTAAGAGAACCTGGTGGACAAGCAGCGGCAATGACAGACCTATCTGCTTCATCCAACCAAGTCTCTGTTACACATGCTAGATCAAGTCCTCCATCCACGATCAAGTCATGGATGGCAGTGGTCTTATGAATCACTGACCTGGCATTGCACAGCAGCACCTTCAACTCATGTGGGTATCCCTTGCTGATTCCAGTATCGGTCCAGACAAGACCAGACCCGGAGGCAGGGATAGTCCTCAAATAACAACTAAGCCTGCCTCCTTGGTAATGACATGGTCTGGTCTTAGCGTAACTCCTCCTCCTCCCCGTGATCACTGAGATCGGTTGTCCCAGTGCATCTGCCCCTTTGGAACCTGCGCCAGTCATTTTGTTGGCCGGGACTCACTACCAGGCAGCCCTGACCCATCCCCTTAAAACAAAATAAAACCTATATAAAAAACAAAACAGCATAACAACACAATAAAACAATAAAAACCAAAAACAGTAAAAATTACAAACATACCAAAATTAAACAAATTCCCAAACCCGACTAAACAGCCATTCCACCCCCACACAGACCAAAAAGAATTTTAAAAGGCTTTCCTTTCTACTCAGCTGTAATACAACACGTCACTATCCACACTTTTGCTGTCCTTTGTTGAACTAGAGTGTGCTACTCTTGGAGCCGATTTGATTGATGCCAGGTGTGATTTGATTAGACACCAGATTTCACAGGCTTTGATTTGATGCCGGCATTTATTTCTCTTGACAGTTTTCACTTGCCAAGTATAAAAGTAAGACCAACACAAAGAAATGTGAGGAAAAGCAAATACAAAACCTCTGTAAATTATTGTGGATTAATATATGTATTTACAAAGAAGGACACCCCTCCCCCCAAAAAGAACAGCAATTTTAAAAAGTGTTATTCCGAACCATAAAAAGGTCAATTTCCCAATAAACTTCATATTTTGCAAATCAGAATGAGTCTATTTAAAAAATATAAGAATTTAGACACAACAGCAATAGTCCATATTTAGAGATACTACTCACCCTAATATACTTTTTAAAGAAAATTTACTACTCTCTGCTAATCAAACTCCTCCACAAAGTATTTAAAACAATGCTACAATATAATCTTTCATTTTAAAAAAATACTCTTTTACCATTGACAGATATTAGTCTGGTAGTCACATTTCTCTAGATGAAAGGCCATTCTATTGCTAGAATTTCTTCCCTATCCTATTTGTCATAAAACTCCAACGTTTAGACATTAGATTAGAAAATAAAAGGTAAAGCTTATTCATTAATTCTTTTCCACTACTTGGGTCTATTAATAACTCAAATGGGTCTCCAAGATGATCATACTTCCTAAAGCAACAAAAAAAAGCAGCTTACTTGAAGCTACTGAGACATTTCTTGGTCTTATACCTTCCATAGCATCCAGTACTACTTCATAAGGGAAGAGTCAACCATCAAGCAAAAGGTCTTTTATTGTAAGTAGAGTCAACAACCTTACATTGTTCTAAGACTGATAAACAAAATCATACTAATTGCCTAAAGGTCAGCAATAAAATTAATGATACACAGGCAGCAAATCAATTTTAAAAAGAGAGTGGTAAAAGGATCAAAACTATGCTTCTTCCTTCAAAGATGCTGTGCAATACATTTTATTGTATGGAACACAAGTTGCAGAAAATTTACAACATAACCCTATACAGCAGGCATATGCAAGCTCGGCCCTCCAGGTGTTTTGGGACTACAACTCCCATCATCCCTAGCTAACAGGGATGATGGGAGTTGTAGTCCCAAAACACCTGGAGGGCCGAGTTTGCCTTTGCCTGCTATACAGGGCTTTTTTCCCAGCTGGAACTTACCTGAACTCAGTTCTGGCACTTCTCAGATGGGCGCTATTGCTATTATGAGAGAACAAAGGAAGTGTGCTTACTGAGTTCTGGTACCTCTCTTTTTTAAAGAAAATTAGCACTGACTCTATATATCATTTCAGTTTGAACTTTCCACCATGAGACAACCTTCTCAATATTGTACCTCAATATTGTGCCTCAGAATATGATTCCAGGGCATACTGTATACTAGACTATGAAATGATTTCATGTAGGAACTTGCCCAACTCTCTTAGCCCTTCCTGTAAACTGACAGCATGAGCTAAAAGAACACACTAGATAACGTTGTGTGCCTACATGCTACAGCAACAGATTGGTAGTGATTGACAAGTGGTCTTTTGGGGGGGAGGGGAATTGTCAGCAGTTTTCTCATAGGCAGGTTTGCACACAATGCTATGGTTTAGCATTGCAAAAACAATCTTCCCTCTCTTCTCTCCTCCTCTGGCATAGCCAAATGGAGGAAACTGGAACCGTCCACTTCCATTTTAGATTAATCACAGATTATCATTACCTCTATATCCTAAATTATGGTTTACGCTAACTACGGGTTGCTGAAACAAGCCAGTTTCTTAAACTATGGTTTAAATTTGGCATTTATTATTTTTATTATTACATTAATATCCCACCTTTCATCCAGGGAGCTTAAGGTGGTATGCATAGTTCTCCATCATGTTTCACTTTCACAACACCACTGTGAAGTACTGGTAGATTAGGCTGCAAGACGGTGACTGGCCCATGGTCACTTGGTGAGTTTCATGGCTGGGTGGCAAATTGAACCCCAGCCTTCCAGGTCCTATTCTCCACTCCAACCCAGCCTTTACCAACTTTGGGTCCCCAGATGGTGTTGGACAACAACTCCCATTAGCTGCAGTCGTCATGGATGGTCAGGGATGATGGGAGTTGTAGTCTAACAATATCTGGGGACCCAAGGTTGGGAAAGGCTGCTCAAACCACTATATCATGCTGACTCTCAGTGAGTGAGTGACTTACACTGACTGTGGTTTGGTTCAGCAAACCATAGTTAATAATAACCGCATCTTGTCCAGTTCAGATGACATGAGAAACTGTGATTAACAAAACATGGAAGGGAAAGCTCCTTAATGCTTCCATTCAACCACAATGAAGGGAGGAAATGCACAACCATTAGGATCACCTAGGCTCATTCTTGTAACATTGTCATGTTCGAACCAGTCCACTGAGAAACGTTTGAAAGGCTTCTGAAGAACCCCTAGGTTTTCCCCCAAACCCTGCTTTAAAAACACTGTGGTACATCATTCAAGAAAATAATCCAGTTCTCTACCTTACCAATAAACAATGATTAGGAAGCTAACTGGATAGTTTTAACTCTAGAAGGGTCCTTAAGGAATGATGTTAAAATCACCAGTCACACTTCTGTGGACCTCACATTAGACATAAGTCACATTACTATACATAAAGTGTCACTACCTTCTCCCCTAAGAAATCCCACTCCCTTTCAGGAACTTGGGGTAGTAATTTTAATAAAATGGGACTCATAAGTTTTTATTACATTTATAATGAATGCTCTTCCAGTTTATTGAATCTTGGAAGGAGCAATTTACTTCCTCTATTAAAATGTGACTTTATATCCCTCAAAAGCATACAAGTTTCAATTTTGTGTTTCCAGCATTACAAATACAAATGCAGATATTGAGGTTTTAATAAAGGAATAAAGTTCCTCTCACCGAGATATACAGAATGAGAATTTAGAACATTACAGGGAGAACAGAAGATTAAAATCTGTTCTAGTCCGATTCATTCAACATTATTGTTACTGAGCTCATCATCTCATAATAGTTATCTGTGGTCACATCATGTTATGTAATGCATTCAGATGTTAATAAACCTGGATTCCTGCTATTCAGATCTCTCAGGAGAGCACCTACTAGGTTCTTAAAAATTCCCTAACAGTACACTCTAGAATAAGAAACTGTTAAGTTCCAAATTGTTGATTTTGCTCCCAGCCCCAAACATTGTTTAATAGATCTAAATGTTTATGGAACATTTATATTATACACTAAATTACACTACAGCAGGATGGCACTGCGGGTGGCACTGTGGTCTAAACCAGAGAGCCTAGGGCAGTGTTTTTCAACCACTGTTCCGCGGCACACTAGTGTGCCGCGAGATGTTGCCTGGTGTGCCGTTTACTTTTGATGTTGCCTGGTGTTACTTTACTTTTATAAAGTAAAATTGAAAAATTACTTTATATATAGTCAATATAGGCACAGTGTTAAATTTTTTAACATTTTCTAATGGTGGTGTGCCTCGTGATTTTTTTCATGAAACAAGTGTGCCTTTGCCCAAAAAAGGTTGAAAAACACTGGCCTAGGGCTTGCTGATCAGAAGGTTGGCAGTTTGAATCCCTGCGACGGGGTGAGCTCCTGTTGCTCGGTCCCTGCTCTTGCCAACCTAGCAGTTTGAAAGCATGTCAAACTGCAAGTAGATAAATAGGTACCGCTCTGGCGGGAAGGTAAATGGCGTTTCTGTGCGCTCCTCTGGTTCGCCAGAAGCGGCTTAGTCATGCTGACCCATGACCCGGAAGCTGTACGCCAGCTCCCTCGGCCAGTAAAGCGAGATGAGCACCGCAACCCCAGAGTCGTCCGCGACTGGACATAACAGTCTGGGGTCCCTTTACCTAGGATGTACAATATTAATTTGCATTGTTATTGCAATTATCACATGATAGCTCGGTCTTCATTTGAATGTAATGCAATGGCATGCTTTTCCTTCACCTAGCAAAACCATGTAAACATTCTGACTCCTGGAGAGGAGTTAAAGATTAGCATTATTATTATTATTTAAACATCTATAGACCACATTTTAACTAAAAAAACACAGCAATCTGAAAGTTTTCTTAATGTAACTGATCTAAACTTAAACAGAATTGATTACCTGCAGCTAAACAGGTACAGCTCCACCTTAAAAAAATGCAGAGCTATCATCCGTATCTTATTAGTAAGGTGCAGGTGAACACATATAGCTCTTGTGTCAAAGTTATCTTACTGATAATGAGTTACCTGGAGTAGCAGTTTAATTAAGAAATGTAATTAAGAAATGGTAACAAATTGCAAGATAGTGTCTATACATAAATCTTATTGTCTATAGATTTTATGTATTTAATTAAAAAATAGTAAATAAAAACAAAATAATTATTATTTTTTGCAATTGGCAGTTCCCCTCTCTCCTTAATTAACTGCTGTAAAGTGTGCATACATCCTATAAATAGAGGGGGATGCACTTTCCCCCATCTCACTCAACTGTGCTACTGCATTCCATTCTTTATACTATATGCCCCTCTTCTCCAGCTTTTTTTCCTGCAGTTGGAACTCTGTTTTATATCATTTCTATAATGTCTGCTTGATTAGGTCTTTAAAAAATCTGTCTCTTCTCCTGTGCTGCCCACATCCCACCTATTCCTAGACTGAGTCAAGTGGCCAGTGATATATGCCTGCCGGCAATGCTTTTTTTCCTTAAAAAAAAAAATGTTTAGGGCTACTCTCATTTTGACTCAAGAAAATCACCATTTTATAGTTCAAATCGGTAAAAATAAATACGGTAAATGGACAAAAGCACAAAAATTCACCAAATGTTTATGGGTATGTGCACCACACCTGCGTCCCCCCAGAAAAAAAGCACTGCCTGCTGGTATATTCCACCAAGGTGCATCTGTAAGGATGTCTGTGATGCGTAATGTGCAGCGTAAATTAATAACGCAGAGTCTTCTTCAGTAAAAGAATAAAAGCTTTACCGAGTTAAAAGTAAACTTGTTTGCAATTAACAGCATAATGAACAGAAGATTAAACTAGCTTCAGAACATACACAGAGTTACTGAGTCTCCATTGAGCACAGGCTTCACAGAGCATAGGCTCCACCTTCACACAGAGAGAGAGACACTGAGTGAGATTGAGTGACACTGAGTCTGCCTGCAAGCAGATACAATACTTATACAGAGAATGAGTCATCCTCAAGATGAGTCACAGTGATTCAGCATGCTAAATGATTCTGCAGCTTTTCAGCATTGCACAACATTTCTAGACTCCTTTACTGCTTCCTTTACTGCTTCTGCTCTCAAATACCTTTGTCGCATGACAGTCTGCATATTAGGCACATTGCCAAGCACACTAGGACTTCCACCCTATCCTATAACCTTTCAGTCAGTGGACCTGCACAGGATTGCATTAGATGTATTTTAACCTCAGTTTCTACCTGTCTTCTTTCAAACGGGTGTCCCTTGCTACACCAGGAGCTGTGGGTGTGTATATAAAATGCTGGTCTAAATGCACACTGGAATGCCTGCTTTAGCGTAGATGCCATCTATTGGCACAGTATTGTTTTCAACTGAGGTGTTTATTTGAATGCACATCCCCATTCATATTCCGGTGCAGCTGGTCAAACATTAATAGCTTTTCAAAACATAGCTAGAAATGGATTAGAGTATTACCACTTAGCACCCCAATTAGAAATAATTATTAATAGAAGCAATCATGTTGAATCAAATACAACTGTGGCATGAAAAACATGATAAACTGAAACTAGTGCCCTTTAGGGTTTTCAATTCCATTAATGGCTAATAAGCTTTCACTTAAAGTGAAATCACAGTTACTAAAATGCTTTATATTTTCAAGCATTTAGAAGCAGTGGTCCTTTATAATCTTTAGCTTATCTATCTTTCAAATCAGTTATCCTCCCAAGTAGCTTCAATCATACATATTTAAGCTGACCTCAAATTTATGGTGAGCAGGGCTACAGTTCCTGGACTACTCAACAATCATTTGGTTTCTGTCTTTCACTCCCTTGATACTGACATTGGCCAACCAGGCCTCAGTTCTGGTCTGCTCGCAAGCTAAACCTGACAGTGTCTGCCAGGCTAGAATGACAACATTTTCCCCAAGTCTCCCAGCACTTATGGCTAAGATTTTGGAAGAAGGAACATAATCTGTCTCTCCTGCCCAACTTAAAGTAAATGTCCATCCTTTTCTCTGGAAACCCAGGGACTGGTTGGAGTCTTTTATATTTGTGCTTATTCACAAATGCAGTTGCCAGAAAGATATTCCCCAATACCAACCTGGTGATGGTATTTGCTTTGCAAGAAGCTATATGGTATACCCTAGCATTATTTTCTATGGCTGAGTCAGTTAAAACATGCATAGTATTTAGCAGATTTCTGAGATGATAGCTAGCTAGCTAGACAAAAAGACAGATAGATTTTATGGTAAGATTTTATGTATGTTTGTTGCAAACAGAAGATATATTTTATGAATAGTGGAATGCAGGCAACCCCTTGTTTACATGAGGGTTAAATTCCGAAGCACCAAGCACATCGGTGAAATCGTGCATAACTGAAACCCATTGGAAAAGCCTACAAACATCCCACTCTCTTCTCTGTTCCACGTTTTTGTGACATTTCAGTGACGTGTTTATTACGTTTCCAGTTCACGTCCGGGTTCGGTGTGATGTGTGTACATATTGAACGCACGTAACTATTTTTTTTATAAAGAAATGAAACAAACTTTTACGCCATAGTGTTGAAGAGGATAAATGCGGTCCAGACAGTCTAGTGAGACCTAGAACCTTTTCTGCAATTACACGACAAAAAGTGGTCACTGTACAATCCTCTACACAGGAAAGATCATATGGGGAAACAACAACAACAACCAATGCTACAAGTATGTGTGTGTGAGAGAGAGAGAGAGAGAGAGAGGGAGAGAGAGAGAGAGAGAGAGAGAGAGAGAGAGAGAGAGAGAGAGAGAGAGAATTGGCCCTGAACACAATGTATTTCTGGAAACATCCAGCAGAGTTTCAAATAATTTCATTTAAACAACAGATTTTTGCATCACAGTTTAAACCAGGTAGAAACAAATAATATGCATCAACTAATGTAGGAAACGTTTTGAAACAAACAGAAATAATACTACAGGCACAAGGTCGAGTGGTTTAAGTTACACTTTTTATATGTTATTGCTTACTGTTCATTTTGTGAATGCATTTTTATATATACAAAACCTAATAAAAACATAAACGAGGAAAAGATCTCATATATATAAAATGAAATATAGCTACTAGCATCCCATAATAACTTTAAAAGCTCAGAATTTTTGTATAAACTTTCTATGTGTTGTTGTTTTTATTAGATTATTTTTACTCCAGGTATAAAAACAGACCCTTAATAAAAATTCTGAGCTCTCTTCTCCAAGAAAACAAATATCACAAGCGATGCAGGGGCCTATGTTGGCATGTCTTAATTATATGTCACAAAATGGAGGCTGAGATATGCAGAAGAATTTAATGCACTCATATCTAAATGTCACCACATATTAGATGTATGCATATGCCCTACATAAGCAGTAGAAACCTGTGGCATACGTGCTCATAGAGTTTTCGTGGCATATTTTGTCTTAAATACACCATTTAGTTGTCATTGTAACTAACAATATGATATATATTGTGCTCCTTTGCATGTCGCAATAAACCAGTCAGTTGTTTACCATGAACACATCCATCAGAGCCTCTTTGCTCTTACCAGTTAACATGCGGAGGAAACAAATCACACTCCCCAGAATACGGTTAATGTTCAAACCATGGATCATGCTCTGTTTTCCCCAAACAAACCATGGTCAGTAGAGTCAAGAATGGGCACAAGATTCACAGAGTTAAGTCCAGCTGGAGATGACCAGGGGACATAAGGAATGTACTTTCCTACTCCAAAGGAAGTGCCTTCAGCTTCAATGCCAGGCAGAATGCAAAGCAGTAGTAGCAAATGATATTACAGAGATGTAGGTCTCCACTAAAGTATTTTTTCCCCCAGTTCGTCACATGGATGATATTTTCTTCTAAATTATATGTGCATTAAACAGAAGAGGAATGAGGCATGCTCTTGATTGATTTTGTAAATTTTGCTATCTCTGCTCAGTGTTTCCATTCCTATTTAGTGGCTCTTAAATGCAGAATGCCGCGGCGAGGCTCCTTACCGGGTCTTTGCTGCGGGACCACATTCATCCAGTGCTTTACCAGCTGCACTGGCTCCCGGTGGAGTACAGGATCAGATTTAAGGTGCTGGTTTTGACCTTTAAAGCCCTATGCGGTTTGGGACCCTCGTATTTAAGGGACCGCCTCTCCTGGTATGTCCCATGTAGGACCTTAAGGTCCTCAAGTGATAATCTTTTGGAGGTCCCGAGCAACAAAGACGTTAGGTTGGCCTCAACTAGGGCCAGGGCCTTCTCAATATTGGCCCCGACTTGGTGGAACAGCCTATCACGGGAGACCAGGGCCCTGCGGGATTTGGCATCTTTCCGCAGGGCCTGCAAGACGGAGCTGTTCCACCTGGCCTTTGGGTTGGTTTCTGTTTAATATTTATGCTTCATCTTTTATTGGTGGATTATTTTGAAATTGAGACCTGCAGTTTTAATTGAATTTTAAATTTGTATTTTAATCTGTTATTTTAAATTGATCGTTTTTATGCTTTTTGTTGTGATTTTAATTGATGTTAGCCGCCCTGAGCCCGGTTCTCTGGCTGGGAAGGGCGGGGTATAAATAAAATTATTATTATTATTATTATTATTATTATTAATTAAAAAGGAAAAAGCACATTCTGGTTGATCATTGGTACATTACATTTACCAGGACAAAATCATTAAATATAAGTTTGGCTTTACACCCAAAATATTATCCTCCTCCGTGAGTGAATAAAAATGTGCGATTTGTTCCCTTCATCAAGTCTATTCTGAATGATAGAGCTATTTATATCAGCAGCTCACAACATGTTGACAACGGCAACCATCACTAATGTTCTCTTGATGGATTCTACTATCATTTGGGCCTCCTGAAAGGGGTCAAGGGCAAGGTGGTGTATAAGAATCTGCTGCATTCAACTCCTGGCCAAAATCCTGAATATCAGAGATGTACATTTCACTTGTCTCGGCAGAAACAAAAGCTGTACATTCCAAGTGAGTAATGCAAAAGAAAATACACACAAAGGACTAGTGAATCCATTCAATACTTTAAAAGCACCATACAAACATTGTGTTTTATCTCCAACAATAGTTTATTGCTTTTAAAGCTGTTTTCAGTTGGCATAGTATATTCTAGAACTATTATAATCCACTAAATTTGCCTCAGATTAAAGGTTGAAATTTCAAGAACAATTGTAGAAGAAAATATTACAGATTGGACTATAGCATAAATGTCTATTCATTGCATTTCCATCTCTCCTGGAAATAAATCCCCCTCTGTTTGGAGAAATTCAACAGCTGTAGCCCATGGGCAGAGTATCTGTTGTAAGATGATGTCACTGATTTAAGTCTGTTTGTAGCAAAGGCTTGAGTATCCTGTTACTAAATGTGGAACAAGCAACAAACCAACTCTCCAATGGCAACTGTATGGATTTCATTGAAAGAGTCAACGCAAAAGACTATTTGTTATTGTCAATAGTATTGCCCTGAATAAGGAACACACAACGGCATTCCTGCCACTAGTGGGGATCATTTTGCCCCACGCACTCTTACCTGAAGGAGACTCTGATACAAATTTCTGAAAGGGCGGACGGGGATGAGGTCATCTGGGGCAATCCTGCAGAAGCAAACCTGGCCAATTTAGGACTGCTCTGACCCCTTCTGTTCTGCAGCAAGGTGGAAGGTTAAGGTGGATTGGGCATTCTTGCCATGTGGGCCTTCCTTCCATTTTCCATCCCCTGGTGCAGTTTGTCCCTAACAGCTTGCAGGGATCTTTGGTTCTGGCCTCTGCTAGTGTGGTGGCAGATCGCTGTCCTTTGCAGCACAGAAGGGAAAGTGGGGCTGGTGTTCACTAGTCAGTCCACTCCCAGCCAGACAGCTGTTTTGATACAATGGTGCTGAGACTATTGCTCTGCCCCATGGCAACTGTGCTATGGTGTCTTGCAGGGCTCTATTGCGTAACATACGCTATTCAACATTGTACAAAGCCACTGAGTCAGGTCATCCTGGGTGCTGATCTGCAGCAGCAGCAGCATCCTGGTAACAGCAGGATTTTTCCCCTCAAATTCAGGTGAAGCTGTAGAGGTGGTACACTGGTGCTTGGGGTCAGTTAGTGACTGGAAAAAGACCAATAAACTGAAGTTCAATTCTGATTATGCAGGTGGTTCATCAGCACTTGGTGGTGAAGCTTGGCTTTTCCTGGATGAGACTGCACTCCTGTATGATTAGCTTCATAGTCATGTGGTTTTGGCACAGAAATGGCCTTAGTTGCCCTGTACGATGACCTCTGCTGAAAGAGACACAAGGGAGACATATCCCTGTTAATTCTTCTTGACCTCCCAGAGGCTTCCGATACCATCAACCATGGTATCCTTCTGGAGCGACTCTCTGAACTAGGTGGTTCCAGTCCTAGTTGGATGTTTATTTGGGGAGTGCTTTTTAGCCCTGTGGAACCTCCAATGTGGGTTCTGCAGGGCTCAATTCCACCCCCCATGTTGTTTAACATCTACATGAAACCTGAGTGGTATTATCCAAAGGTTTGGTGTACGTTGTCAGCAATATGCTGATGACGCTCAGCTCTATTTCTCCTTTACATCTGCAGGTGAGGCAGTGGAAATGCTGGACCAGGGTCTTGCCTCACTAATGGACTGGATGAGAACCAACAAACTGAAGCTCAATCCAGATAAGACTGAGGCACTGTTAGTGGGTGTTAGTAACCTCAAGGTTAGATTACTGCAATGCGTTATACATAGGGCTGCCTTTGAAGACGGTTCAGAAACTTCAACTGGTGCAGAATTCAGCAGCCAGGTTGTTCAACGGAGCAAGACAGTTTGAGCATATTACATCAATCCTGGTCCAATTGCACTGGCTACCGATTAGTTTCTGGGACCAATTCAAAGTGCTGGTTTTGATCTATAAAGTCTTAAACGGCTCAAGACCACAATACCTCAAGGACCGCCTCTTCCCATATGAACCTACCTAGACCCTGAGATCATCTTCTGGGGCCCTTCTTCATGTGCCTCCTCCTCCAGAGGTCAGGAGGGTGACAACACGAGAATGGGCCTTCTCTGCAGTGGCTCACCTCCCAAGGGAAGTTCACCTGGTGCCTTCACTTTACATCTTTAGGCACCAGGCAACAACATTCCTTTTTAACGAGGCCTTTGCCGGACTTGATCTACATCCTATACCCTTTTTAAAATGCTGCCTCTTATGGAGAGGGGGTTATTGAGTTGTCGTTTTTGTTTTGATTTTATGTATTTGATATTTTATGTGAACCGCCCTGAGACCTTCAGGTATAGAGCTGTATAGAATGAATGAATGAATGGGATGGGGAATTTTTCTTTGAATGCCCAAATGGCATGTGGTTTTACCCTTGAGCAAATAGAAGAAGAAGAGTTTGGATTTGATATCCCGCTTTATCACTACCCGAAGGAGTCTCAAGGTGGCTAACATTCTCCTTTCCCTTCCTCCCCCACAACAAACACTCTGTGAGGTGAGTGGGGCTGAGAGACTTCAAAGAAGTGTGACTAGCCCAAGGTCACCCAGCAGCTGCATATGGAGGAGCGGAGACGCGAACCTGGTTCCCCAGATTACGAGTCTACCGCTCTTAACCACTACACCACACTGGTACTCCAGCTTCTTCTGCACAGAGACTGTCTGGCTATAGTTTTTCTTGCCTTGGTATCATCACTCATACACATTATTTTGTACATCCAACTCTGAATACAATCAGGGTCACTGGATTGGGTCCCTAACCTTCGTTCTCAATATATCATCGTATTTGTTCTAAATCTGCCGGAAAATCTGTTTGGATTGCTGATCCCTAACACTGAATTTTTCAAGATATTATATTTCAGTAAGAAGTGTAATACAGACAGTATCCAAGTGGGCTACAAATATCAACATCAGCACAGTTCTTGAGATCCAGCCTACAAAATTGCTAGAAGGCTACAAAGGAGAGGTCAGAGTGAAAGCACATAACTCAGGCAATCCAGATAAGAAAGACTAATAGGAGTTCCTAATGTAGTTAGCACTGCAGTTCTTAGTACAGCTAAAGAACTATGAATAATACATTTTTTCAAAAAACATTAATGATTTATGAATAATTTACAAACAAAAAGAGCTAAATTCACATAATGCATTATTCATTGTGAATTCTTCACCCACCTCTATAATTATCCATAACTGCTAAAAATACGCACATCACTTCTAAAGGCTGGGTTGCTATTTTTATAGGTTTACCAAAAAAAAAAGGATATTAAATGAATAAGAACCACCACAATGTTTTTGAGAATACACAGTACAGTTGGAAGGGAGGCGGCTATCAAGTACACAGATGCTCACAGATGTGTCCCAGTTGTTAAAGCCACACTGTGTCCCAGAGCAGGCATTTATGTGTCGTACCAGTCAAATTATATATCTTGAACAAATCACTAGCAATACAATCTTCCATTCATACCTTGAAGTACACCGATTTGATTGTTTAAAGCAATGTCATTTAAAGGACTATAGAGCACTTCGTTTAACCCATCACCGCACAGCATTTACTATTCAGAAATGATTCGCTGGGAATCATTACAACGAAATTCTCTATTAAACAAGTACTAGGAAAAAGAAGATATTGCTCTCTCCCACGGCAATACATGAAAAGAAAAGAATACAGTACATGCACAAAAAGAAAACTTGGCATTATAAAATCTAGTTTCTGCAAGTCTCTGCAAGATGCAGATATTTCTTTAATCTCTATATTTGATCGTGTTTCTTCTTTAATAAGGATTCCATTATGCTTCATTGTTTGCTTATCTCAGCTTAAATAATAAAGTTCAATAAAAAGAAGATTAAAACTGATTTCACTGCTACTGACATTAGCATAAATGGAAATGTATAAAGAGCATTTGGTACAGTAAAAGAAGATCTTATTTCACTTTAGTTGAAAACCATGGTTCTTTTATAATTACAGCTCTTGGGTAAATAGAGTTTTTCTAAAATTGTGCCAGGGCATATTGCTAAGGGGTGTGGTGGGTGGGTGGATTAATGCAGACCAAGCATGCAAAGAGTTTTGAAATATTTTTTCCAACCAACTAAAATATAATGTACTGTAGTCAAGTCAAATGTTTCTTAGGTTCATAAGCCGCATAAGGTATAAGCACCTACATATAGTACATAAGTAGTGCATGCTAAATAGGCGATAGGGCAACTATGGAATAAGGGGTACACATACTCATTCTCTTAATAAGGATAGACCAGGAGAATTTTTTTTTAAAGGTACATAAATCAAGCAGAATATAAAATTGGTAGATGTAACCTTCAGTTTTAGACCTGTTGTGTGGCACGTACCATCCTCCGACACATGTCAATCATAGCAGCACAATATCTTGCCACTGAATATGTTATATCAGGAATTATTTCTCGGAGCAGTAAATAGATATAGAATTGCCCTGTGTGTCCTGGAAATTTGTGTATTACTGGCAGAACAAACCTCGCATATATGTTTGTATAATACTGGCAATGAAGGGGGGAACCATGTTTAATTGTTCCTATATACTGTAATCCAAAACTAAGAGCAGTTTTGTCCACCTAAAACCTAAAATGATGCAGCTGGACAGCTCAGTTGGTTCGAACGTGGTGCTGATAAAACCAAGGTTGCAGGTTCGATTTCTGTATGGGACAGCTGCATATTCCTGCACTGCAGGGGGTTGGAGTAGATGATCCTCAGAGTTCCTTCCAACTGCACAATTCTATTATTCTATGGTTCACAGGATCCTGGAAGCAGGGGCTTCCTTCTGCATAAGCAGGGACAGAGTAAACATGTATATCCCTTTGATGAAAAAGGAACTTAAAACACCAGCACGAAGCACTATTCTGGAAGTATGTTCTCCAGTTAAAGGAACTGCAGGACAAGAAACAGTATTGCAACTCCATGTCAATATGATCTAATTAGGAAAAGCACAGAGTCAGGATTAAGTTCTTCAGAGTCAGTGTAAGTCTTTGCAGGGTTGCTAGAGTGCCTGCGCATCCGACTTTACAACTTTACAAATAGTCCTCTATTGGAAGGAGCCTTCTGATCCATGTCTACACTATGCAGATGAAGAACTATAAGAGGAGAACAGGGCCCTTGAAGTTGTTCTGAGTCACAGACTGAGGCAGCACTATGTATAATATGCTACAGTAATCTAACCTAGAGGTTACTGGAGCACAAAATTAGGCTATCCCTATCCATATAGGGGTTCGGGAGGCATTAATCAGGTCCCTGTCCCAGCCAGCTGTCCCCTCCCTGATAGTTTTTATCAGCCAAGAGTGGCAAGGTCACATACGCACAAGGATGGTTCTAAACAGTGATAGTCTTCTAGAAAAAGAGGTGCTGGAACTCACATTGAACGCCTCCTTTGTTCTCTTACAATGGCAATGGCATCCACCTGAGAAGTGTTGGAACTGAGTTCCCATGAGTTCTGGCTGAAAAAGCCCTGGTTCTAAACCTTTCTTTGTTGCCATAAACATGTATTTTGAAAGAAAAAGTGGCGAGATATGTATATGTGTGTGTATTCTTTTGTAACTGATGTGAGACATCAAACAATCTCAAGCACCTCATAAAAAGAAGCCCTTATCGTTTAGTTCTGTAAGTCCAAAACAAGGGCTTCGGTTAGCTTAGAGTTCCTTTTTCAGGTACAATTTTCAGTGCACCATCTCAAACAGGCATTAAGACAAACGGAGCCTTGTGGGAATGACTGAAGCATGCTTACCGACTTCTGATCCTAGGTTGGACAGAATTCAGATTAGCTCATGGTCCTGTAAATTGAACAGGCCCTTGGAAGAATCACACATGCTGGCCTGGCAGTCCTCATCAGGTTACACCTGAGCAATAAGCACAAAGGAACTACAAAGGGCCATAGTACATTCCCAGGCACAGCAGTGTCACAAATGTGTACGGTGTTACAAACACACTGGCTAAGGCCAGGGACATATTGCTTCATAATTTTTGGAAAGCTCTTCCTCTGGAGGTTTCCCAGGACCTGAAACTTCTCCAGAAGCAACATGAGAGCTTTTTGTTTGATCTCTTATGAAAGTTGCCCATCTGTTACAATTTACAGTGATCTGATTAGTGTATTTGCCTTCAAGCTTCAAGTTTACTTCTTAAATTCTTAAATCAATAAAAGAATGGGAATGAAAGTGAAAATAACTCCACAAAAATATATACCGGTATAAGCAAAGTAACTCTTCAAACTGCTCTATAGAGGCCATAGGTAAGGAGATTTAGCTTAAAACAGTACATGTGGTGTGTCTTTGTCTCCCCCCCCCCCAGGATTTTATACGCACTGGTGCCTGCTCTAACTTGAGAAATGAGAGATAAATCTAAATTTTAGAAGAAATTAAGAAGTCTCATTCCTTGCACGTTGTCAGATGCTCAATACATTGCGGTTGCCCATTTTCAGAAATCTGAACATTATTGGATGGTGACTCATTCTAGAATCCAGGCACAAATCCATATTGCATTAAAGAATGCACATCACTGAACACGAGAAAATTATTTACACAACATAAATGTGCCACCGTTGATATAATTTAGCTTTATATCCATAAGCAGAAGAATGGTTTTATACCACTAAGTAAATCCAAGAATGGTATTAATGTCAGAACGGGCTCGTTTACTTACAAATATTCAGCATGGGGCTCTAAGAAAAATATTGCTGTCTATCCCTCAGTTTAATAAAAGAAAGTCCGCTCAGAAAATAAAGAAATCTTCCCATCATTCTAACATATTACATTACTAAGACACAAATCTCTGCTCTCTATTTGGAAAAACAAGCTTGCTTGAAAAACACTTGTTCAGAAATCACACCACTTTCATCTATCTAATATGCTGTGTTCATTACACCACACCATTCCATTAGTGTCTCTAGGCCGCTGGGCATGCAATCCTAGATACTCTGAAGGGTGAAGTGGAGGGGAAGGCTACTGTGGCAACAGAGGTGAGCAGGTGGCCTCACAGATGATCCATGTGGTCCCCTGAGTGCACAGATCTACACCCCTAAGCAAGGAGTTTTCTTCTTACTACAGCTGACAAGTGCCAGAAGGTGTCACAAACTATGCCAGCAGAGGGTGTGGAGATCAAGAGAGCATGCTTAGGCTCTATCGGTTCTCATTTAAATCATGGTAGTTCTCCTTCTGTAACCATTAACTTCCATGTGAAGTTTCACAGTTCGCTTCGCATTTATTGGTAAAAGTTAGGAATAACAGACCCTCCAAGTGTTGCTATTTTCCAGGGACAGGCCCAGATTTACAGAGGCCATACCGGTTTCTGATTTGATCCCAGATTGTCCTGCTTTTCTTTACAATGTCCCTATTTTCATCAGACAAATGTTGGAGGGTATGGAATAGGCCATACCCTGGGCTTTTTTTCAGCCTGAACTCACCAGAACTCAGTTCTGGCACCTCTCAGGTTGGTGCCATCACCCTTACAAGAGAAAAAGGGAGGCATTCATGATGAGTTCCACCTCTTTTTTTCTAGAAAAATAGCACTGGACACCTCTATTTTCACTGGAGAAATTTTGGAGGGTATGGAATACCATGTCCCTATTTTCATCAGAAAAATGTTGCAGGGTGTAGAACAACTATTTTAAAAGGCAGAGAGATGGGTCTGAAGTAAATGGAAAGCCATTTAGCACCCCACTAGTAAATGTGCACACTTATTTCAAAACGCCTATTCAACAGATGTGAAGGGAAGGTTATTTCATGCTTTCACAATGATTGCAGAATTCAGCTTCTAGAGTACACATGGGCTATGCCACCAATGTAAAGTTTTGTTAGTCCTCTGTTTACAAAAGCGTCGGCCTAAGACAGATCACTCAGTAGGGAAAGAGCACACAGATCTAGCCGAGTGGCTAAGAGACTGAACTATGAATCACAAAGTCTCAAGTCCCTTCCTTGAACTCAAGAGGAGACTTTAAACAAGCCACTCTTGCCCTCACATTCAATATGGCAGATGAAACAGGCTTACAATTCAGGGTTGTTGTAAGGATCACAAATAGATAATGCATGTGAAGCAGTTTGTTTATTTTATCTTTACTTATCAAATTGATATTCCACCTTTCTTCACAAAGGCGCTTGGAGCAGCAAACATACAAGCAATAAAACAATAAAACAATCTAATAACTTACTTAACTTTAAACACCTGTAAGTGTTGTAGAAGTGTTAAGTATCATTATTTAAAAATGAATTCATATTTTGGCTACAAGGTGGCAAAAACATGGACACGAATTACATTTGTCATGTAAGGCTTACATTTGTCATGAATTCTATGCATTGTTACACCAATTAAATCCAAAATCTTCACATTAACAAAAAGGCATGGGAAGGAACCATACTGCAGATGCTTCCCAAAACTCAAGCACCAGTAGAATATATCCCGAGTTATAAACACTTGATTGCAATTAACATTAATGAAAGTATTTGGCTTTTCTCTGTTGCCTCAGACACTATTCTTTTCTACATCTAGGGTTATGGACCTGGAGCAAACTGGAGCGACTGAATTCATAATCATCCTGTCGCACCCAACATCCCTCATCTTGACATGGAGACATATGCTCAGATTGTAATATGGTGTCTTGTTTCCATAGTAACACGAAAATGAAATGCTTTTTAAAGAATGTATTTGAAAGAATAGTCATGGGGAAGACAGACGATGAATGACAAAGCAACATACTTAGAGTAAAATCACCACAATACAAGGATACTGATTCATGCTGAAATTTCATTCACTGAATAATAATAGACCAAACTGCAATGAGAAAAATATCTTGCAACTAAGGCAAACCACAGTTTCAGAGAATTTATATGCTGGTAAACTCTCAGTCACAGTGTTAGTGCAGGGTGGCCAAAAACGGTGCTCAGTAGATGTTACAGTGCGGTCAGGAAAGAATGTTCAGTGAGGAATGTACTGTCAAAAGTATGCTTGCAAGTTAGGAAATGGCAATCCGCCAGCCCTACATCTCTCAGCTACTTCTAGGTGTGCACCCAATGAGGCAGTTGCTGCAACAGTGAGCCCCCCACCCAACCTTGGCTTCTGTATCTCCCCTATACAAGCTGCACACAAGCAGGCATAGGCTCTGCCTGTGTGTAACCTTCTGCTCCTCCTGCTGCTTCAATCCTCTTGTGGTCCAAAGAGACAGTGCAGCAGGAGAGGTGGGGGCGGAGGTGTGGAAGCCTCTGACTCTACACCAACCCTGCAGCTTCCCCTGCCTCTGACATTTATCTCCTGGCTGTTGCAGGTTCCCCCGGTTCACTGATACCTTCTTCCAAGTCAGTCTCCAATCCCTCTTCTGCCGGTGACCACTCATCAGAATCCAGTCACCACTTCTCAGTGTCCAGTCCCTGACAGTAGATCTAGTTGGTTATCAGCCTCTAAAGCATGGCCAATGGTTGGAGATAATGAGAGTTGCAGTCCAGCAACACCTGTAGGAAGGAAGGACCCCACAGTGGCTACCACTGGGTGAGCAAATAGTGAGATGAGCCTTGGAGACTTACAAACCACTTTGCTATTGAGGATGGTCACAGGAATAAAATATTTTCCTTCCCTATAATGTAACAGTGGGATTGCTTGAAAGCTTATCTGATGTTCCTTACCAAGCAGAATACCATTCTAATCACACAGACCCAATAAGCCTCTTATGACCTGAAAGCACTCTCCAAAACACTTCTCCATCCCCAGAATGCTCGGGAATATGCAGTGTGCTTTGGCACATAAATTAATGTGGGAAGGATTCCCTGAAGATAGAAAATTTAAAATTGATGGCAAGGCGCAGTCATTCAGTGGGAAAAGAGCACACCGTTAAAGTAACAGAGCTAATTTGCCCTCTCTGGGAGCAGCATTAAATAGAATATTGTGGTCACAATTATTTATTCATGCCCATTTAGCTACAAGTTAAAATACCTTCATCATAGCCAAATACATTCAAACCCCCTTATTCTCAGCACCTACTATTCAGTTTAGCAAGCCCACAATGTGATGCTGAGAGTTCAAGAAATTCCATATTAATATGGAAGCAGCACACATCGCTTTGCCTTTAACATTTGTTTTTGTAGTAAACAAAGAGGAATAAAAATCATAACCGCTGCCACACACTGCAGCAGGGGCAGAAAATCTGTAGCCCTTCAGAAATTGCTGGAGTACAACTCCCACCTTCCCTGGCCATTGGTCAATGACTAGGGATGCATCTGTTGAGACACTCTTGTGCTGGATGGAAAACATTAAGTTTCTATCAGTTTAACCAGTTTAATTATTGATAAGTGATTCTAAATCATAATGAGTAATTGTTTCCTTAGGATTTTGATTAAATTTCCAATTTTCAGCAAAGAAAATTCACGTGATTGTTAAAATAAACGTTCTTAGCAGGGTTTTTACAGCCAGAACGTAGTTCTGGAACCTCTCAGGCAAGTGCCATTCTAAGAGAATGGTGAGTTCTGACACCCCTTCTTCTAGAAAAACAGCACTGGTTCTTAGTGACTCAGCAACATGATATGCAGCTATCTGAATGAAATATCTCATTCGCTTTCCAGGAATTACTTACTCTCCTATAACTTCACAGCGATGGAAAAAGTCACTTTTGGCTTATTGACAATTCTAACATTTGCCCTCTTCTGCATTACATATTTTAGATATTCTCCATGATTAAAGGGACTACTGAAATGTCTTATTAAAACAATTTTCTCTATAACTTAACACTACAAGAAAAACAAACCAACCCAAACCAAAAATTGCCAGGGCCTCTTAGAATTTGTGCTGAGTATTGCACCGTTAGGAAAATGTCTCAACTGATAATTTTTTATTGACGTGTCCCTGTGGTATAACTTCCATATGGCAGTTTTTCATCTAGTGTGGTTATATTATATTTTACCTGAAAGAATGACTGTTTATCCTTACTTTTACAACTTAAGTAGAAGTTTGTAAGGTATTAATTATTGTAATAATTTACAATACTGTATATGTTTTATTGTTTCCTTCATTGGAATTGTTTCGAATGAAGAGCAGATAAAACAGCGTTATTCATATAAAATATGAATCTAACTCTTTGGTGCTATGTTCAATTTTTATAGTTTGGACATTTTATAAACTGTCTGCTATGTTATTTTAATTGTAAGTTTTAATGTTTGTTTTTTAATAAATCTGTAGGGTTTTTTTTGCTAAATTTAGCCACCCCAGAGAGCCAGTTTGGTGTAGTGGTTAAGAGCAGCAGACTCGTAATCTGGGGAACCGGGTTCGTGTCTGCACTCCTCCACATGCAGCTGCTGGGTGACCTTGGGCTAGTCACACTTCTCTGAAGTCTCTCAGCCCCACTCACCTCACAGAGTGTTTGTTGTGGGGGAGGAAGGGGAAGGAGAATGTTAGCCGCTTTGAGACTCCTTCGGGTAGTGATAAAGCGGGATATCAAATCCAAACTCTTCTTCTTCTTCTACCCCAGAAAGGATACAGTCTTGAAAGACAACTTAGAAATATCTGAAATAAGTTAATAAATCTTCAAATGAAACATCAAGGGGAAAAATCATTTTGAGTTTATTACTATGTAGGAGCCAGTTTAATACTGACAATGTGGTCAGGGGACTCAGTGGATTCAGATATTTTATCCCCAATCATCTGAAGTTGTTTAACCCGTGTGTGTGTGTGTGTGTGTGTGTGTGTGTGTTGGCATTCTAAATATGAACATCAAAAAGTGGGGGGGGGGGGGAGAGAGAGATAGGAACTAGGTGTGAATTAAGTGGCTTGAATTCACTCCAATTGCACACCCATTTAGATGCAACTTTTAGCCAAGAAACGTATTAGGAAAGGGGCAACTGTCAAAAAGATAAAAAGATAATGGTTCTGATACGACAGTGATGTATAAAAGTTTTGTTCATTTTTATACTCTATTTTGGGAAAATCACAGTCAGTGTAATAGATTCAGCTATCATCTCTGTGATGATGACTTACAAATCTACTTGTCAATTCCTGACAAGCCGAAATCACAGACTCTCCCTGGAAAAAAAATTCAACTCAAATAGCTCTTTGTCCTCTTGAATACAACACTCTCCAAAATAAACATCCCTCTCAAACCCTCTTGCTTTCTCACTACTGCTGCCAATGCCATCTCATCAGGAGAGGCCATATGGGTAATTTCTCATTTATTCTGTAAGTCTAAATTCTGCTGCTTTGTTAGGTTTTCCTTAAAACATGTCTCAGCTGTCTTTATTCCTCCATCTAGCCTTAGAGGAATAAAGAGGCAGGAATAAGAATACCCTTCTTGAAATCAGAACTCTTAAGACATTATATGATCCATAATACTTATTTCAATATAAACAAGTGCTTAGCCAGAGTGAGCATTCTCAGAGTAAAAACTGAGAAGGCCTCTTCTCAGGTCACCACTCATCTAACCTCTGAAAGGTGAGGGCAACTGGAGGAGACAGAGATAGCTCAGTTGATAGAACATGATACAGTACTCTTAATATCAGGGTGGTGTGTTTGAGCCCCACATTGGGCAAAATATTCCTGCATTGCAGGGGGTTGGACTAATGACCCTCGTGGTCCCTTCCAACTCTACCATTTTATGATTCTATGATCTGATCGGGATTTCTATGCCTGGGCAAGGGCTATAATGTATATTATAAGCATCCTGACTTTGTTATACATCAAATATGAGGCAGATAACTCATGGCTTTTTTTTTTTTTTTTTAGATTAAGCAGTCATTTGTTTTCTTGGTGCTGTATACCGGTACTTAATTTTTAGGAAGCTAGCAAGAATAATACCAGCTAATATTATATCTCTCCCTTGTATATTCATAGAATCATAGAACTGTAGAGTTGGAAGGGATCCCATGCAATCTATTCCAATCCCTGCAATGCAGTTTGCCAATCTGTTCAAGTGATCTGGAATCCTGATTCTGGCTTCTGTGGCATTGCCTACTCCTCTCAGTTTGGTGTCAAATGCAAATTTGATGAGCATCCCCTCAATTCCTTCATCCAAATCATTCACAAATATATTGAAAAACAATGAGTCCAAGACAAAATCCTCTGGCACCTCACTTGTCGCTTTTTCAAGGATGATAAGGAACCATTAGTGGTCAGTCAAGCAGCTACAAATCCACCAAATCCAAACCCAAACAGTTCACTCATCCAGCCCACATTTTACCATCATCTCTGCAAGAATATCATATGGGACTTTGTTAAAAGCCTTGCTGAAATCAAGATATGCTATGTTCAAAGCATTCCCCTAGTCTATCAAAAATAGAAATGAGATTTGTCTTGACTTGATTTTATGAAACCCATGCTGGACCTTAGTCATCCTTTTCTGAGTGCTCACAGACCAACGGTGTGTTCTGAGGTTTGGAACCACTGTTCGTTTTCCAATTTTGTAGCTCCAGAGACACAGCATGACTTCTGGCAGTCCTGCTTTTTTGTGTTACGTTCCTCCAGAGGTTCATCTCCAGGACAGTCCGCTCTGTTCTAATGAAAATTTCCTCATCTTGTCCGGAAGCTCCAAGTGTGGCTAGGCAGGCCTCAAGTTGCTGTATTCAGTGTGTGTTAGTCACCATCTGAAATTAAATACGCTGTACACCCTTCGACCTTACTCATTATGAAATTCACTGGCAAAAAAAACTAAACATAATTTCTCTTTCACAAAACAGCATAGATTTAGAAAGGTTCCACTGTGGCCTTTTCACATTTAACATTTTTAAGGGGGGTGGGGTGGGTGGAGAAACCAGCTGAATTTATCTTTAGAGAAACCATGTGGTGTTTCTATGGTGTATTCTCACCAAGAGTTGCAATGACTTGTGACAGCTGTCATAGTTACACATCTTAGTTGAATTTAGATCCTATTTAAATCAATGGGACCCAAGGTCAACTAAGGGAACAATCTTAGGCAGCTAGAGGACAGCTAGGGGCTGCAGAGAGGAAAGTTCATTGATGAAGGCCTCCCTGGTATGCCAAGGGAAAGTTCTACCACCATCACTGTACCACCAGAAATAAGGCTGAAAACAGGGTGTTACAGAGGCATACTGGGAGAGGCCTTAGATCCACTGAATCCAAAGCTTTATTTGATCTTTCTGGATGCGTGCCAGAACTGGTGGGTTGTTCTGACACACATCCAGAAGGGTCAAAGAAAGTATGCCAGCCTCACATTTGTGCCAACTGGAGCAAATTTTTAAAAAGGTTAAAGGGAAGTGGGGAGACAAAAATCCTCTCCCCCATTTTCTGATAGGACTTAGGCAATGGAATATACACTATAACTTTAGGGTCCTGTTACCTTTCTCCATCCAACCCTTTATTGCTAGGAGGCAGGGCCGTCTTAAGCGTAAGCATATCCGGTGCTGTGGTGCAAAGATCCCTCTGGCGCCCGTTTCCCAGAGTTGTCGACCTTTTCCCAAGCCTCTGCGGGGATTGCTCTCCTCCTGCAGAGGCTTGGGAGGGAAGCTGCACGCCCGCCAGTCATATGGTTGACAGGGCACAGCTGTGCAGCTCCCCCATTCGCTGGGGCGCCCCCAGAGGCGTAGGAAGGTCAGGTGGTACCCGGTGCTGAATTTTTTGTCACCCCCCCCCACTGATAATTTTATTTTTACAGAGGGTACCCCAAAGTTGTTGAGCTTTTTAAATGGAAGGTTGCACAGAGTTTTTGAGCTTTTGGGGGGGCAGGGAACACCATAGTTGATCAGCTTTTTTACCAATCCACCCACCGGGGGTGCAAGCACTGATTTCTCTGGAAGATCAGCCTGTTTAATGCAATTAAGCCCTGGAACAATGCTAGCCATGCACCCTTGCTTGCTTTGCAAGAAGGGGAGAGCCCAGCTTGTTCAAACACCCATGTCTACAGAACAGTCAGTGCAATATTAATGCTGAAACACAAACTCCACAGCAGCCATCACTGGAGGAAACTGTTCTAAAATTAAGGGGGGGGGGAATGCATTCTAATATTTGGAAGAGTCACGAAGAGTCGGACACGACTGAACGACTGAACAACAACAACAATAATATTTGGAAGGAAACTGGAGTGAGGGAATCTTCCCTACCCCCCCCCCCCCCCAAAAAAAATGGCAAAAGGCTCAAGAAAGTGGAGTCTAGACTTAGGCTGAGTGCACACCATACATTTAAAGCACCTAGAAAGAGCAGCACCCAGGAAGCTGTAGTTTGTTAAGGGTGCTGGGAGTTATAGCTCTTTTGGGGTAAGCTACAGCTCCCAGAATTCTTGGTGTGTGTGTGCATTAAAAGTATATGTATACAGCCTTAGATAGCTTTAACAGGGAATATACCAGTTTTATAGAGGACAGAGATCTACCAACAGTCCCAAACAGATGTTTCCAAACTACGGGCCGTGGGCTGCATACGGCACAAGGGGCTTGTTTATCCAGCCCACAGCCCCCCCGCCGCCCACTCTTACCGGTGCAACGTGGCTGCCCACTTCCGGGTCGGAGGAGCACCGGAAATAGCTTGTGCACATGTGCAAGCGTCATTTCTGGTGCACTTCCAGGTTGAAGGAGGCCCGTGCGCATGCACACAAGCTATTTCTGGTGTTCCTCCGACCCGGAAGTGCGCCGGAAATAGCGATCGGCGCTGGTGGCATCAGCCCGAGGCTGGGTAAGTTTGCTTACCCCTGGTGCAAAACATTCATATATCAGGTAGTTGGTCTCTAAGGTGCTACTGGACAATTTTTGGATGGATTATTTTAAGGACTTTGGGGGGGGGGTTAAGGACTTGATTCTTTTGAAGGATTTTTTTGGGAAGAGTTTTTTTAATGATCTTTTTCAAGAATTTATTTATTTACTTAAAAAAACACAACTTTTTTTGTTAAGCACCTTTCATCATCCTCAAGCACCAGCACCATCCAATAGTCATTTTAACCACCAATTAGAAAGAAGTCGCTCCAAAGCACTGTTGTGTTGCAGAGACAGAAAGACAATTCTTTGAGAGCAACCAGATTTTTATGTGTCAAACAAAAGCACCATGCATTGCCCTAAAAGTCCATGGAACATTAGGTGCTTCTGAACGTCTTTTTCAGAGGCAGGCAGCTCATTAGAACGCTGTGGAAAAACCATACCCTATCCCACCAGCCGCGACTGGGAGGCAAGCAGCAAAGCAGGACCTAGAACCCAGAACCCAAACCACTAACGCAGGGGAAAACTCACCACACAAACACACAATTTCGGCAGGGGATGAGCTCACGCGCTAAAAATAATAAAAGGGAGATCCCTCGTCACCTCAGCTCAGTTATTCCCTTCAAACTCTCCCTCCACAGAGACGGCTGCTGGCATTTTCCAACAAAGCCTCTTGGCATGCAGGTTGCCTTGGGAGCAGCGAGGGGGATTGCTATAGTGCTTCTGAGGAGGAAGCATTTGAAGGGAATCAATGAGGTGACAGAGGGATCTTGGTTGGGGCCGGAGGCGGAACGACTCCCACATGCAAATGAGGTGCTGCAGAGCATTGTGGGGGAGTGCAAAACGGGCGACACAGGGCACTCAGAAAGATCGGGGCTCCCTCAAGCTGGCCTGGTGGATGATGACCAACTGTAGGCGAGCTAAGGGAAATGGGGATAGGGCCCTTGGGCAGCACTGTCTGTGCTCGCTGTGACTTGAAGGGGTGTGGGCAGATGGTAACCCAGGTCCGGCCGGATTGAGTAAGGCAAGCAGGGTTAATATTTTACTTTAGCAGGGCTGGGGTGAGTGCCAAACCTACAGCGGGTGGCTTTGCTGCAGACTCCAGGTGGGGGTGCCAAATGTCACCCCCTTCAAGATGGCATCGGGGCGGTCTGCCCCCCAGTTCGTATGCCCCTGGGCACCCCTGAGAGGCCAGCTCCCTGGTGCAATGCACCAGTAAGCCCAATAGGAAAGACGGATCTGCAAACAAACAGAACACAAGGGCTTGTATTAAGTGAACATTGAGCTTCCTGGCTGGACACCTCATGCTACTGCCATGCATGTGAGTAAGGCTATAGGACTGAAGACTATAAAAGTCTGTTTGTATCTGAAAAAAAGCAAAACTAAAAACAAGCTTTTGTAAAGGAAGACATAGCTAGCTGCTATAGATGGAAATATATGCTTCCACATTTCCAGGTGACCTAATACTGTACATGAAATATGGTTATCTGCTGACCTGACCATGAAACTGCTATGAACTAGTCTGTGCAATGATACCCCTCCCACCCCAATCCTGAAGAATAATGCTCAGAGAGTCATGCATCATTGAATTTTATATGAAGGGGGGAAATGACTGGAGTCAAGGAAGAAACCTAGAAAAATGGAAGGATAGTTTCTTTTGCTATAAAGTTCTGCTGAATAT
Organism: Lacerta agilis; assembly: GCF_009819535.1. Lineage (NCBI taxonomy): Eukaryota > Metazoa > Chordata > Lepidosauria > Squamata > Lacertidae > Lacerta > Lacerta agilis. The sequence goes on from NC_046321.1 coordinate 49,972,473, forward strand.
GCTTTAGGGAAATAGAGATGGTAACAGCACAGCAAAACAAGGACAGGTGTGAGTTGTTCAGTGATCATTCAAGTGAGCAATGATTCAGTCCCTTCTATGTGCTGTGAGCTTAATGTACAGCTGAAGTACATTGGCAAGGAGAGAAATCCAATCTCCTCTGCGATTATTTATGACAAAGCACACCTAACCGAGGCCCAATTTGTTTGTAGGATTGCAGTCATTCCATTTCAACTAAACAATAAATGAATCTCCCTTTCACAGGACCCGCTCAGAGTATAAAAGAAAACAGAAGGGAGAAGAGACATAACACTTCATTTATCCACCAATCTGGAAACTTGCTTAGAGAAATGATTGGATGAGGCAGTTATTTGGAAGTGGAGCTCTAGTGCTGATAGAAAGAGCAATTTATCAAATCTTATCTACCATATTGCCTTATTATTAGCAATGCTTCATTAGCCAGCATTTCACGCTGCATAGTATCACAATACTGTAGCAAGCATGTCTGAACAGAAAGGAGATTCCTGCATTGTTGTATGGCTTAGGGGCCATATTATCACACTATCTCATCCAGGTTTGCAAAGTTTGTGTCTGGGCAGAAGACAGAGCAGCCAACACTCCAGAAGAAATTAAAATATTCTGAGATGCTCTGATTGGGTGGGTAAATGTTTTAGAGCCATCACAGCCAATCAAGAAGGCAGGGATAGGTAGGGCTTCTAGTTTATACCCACCTAGCATGCTTGTGTTAGCTGCCACATGTTCGTGGGCTGGGAATGATTAAGAAATGAAATAAATGCACATTATACTGTATCAGGTAAGATGCCATATGGATCTTGTTTTATGAGAAGCCACATAATATGCAATCCCATAAAATTGAAGAACTTTACTATTTAAATCATTTTTATCCTGCTCTCCAGCCACACCACCCCCAATATTTGGGGCTGCCAGAGTCGCTCACAATTACCAGTCATAAGACAGCTAACCTTTTACTGAACTGAGTGTGTGGAGATAAGCCCACCTTGCTCTTATATGCTGCTTGCATAGAAAAGACCCTGCAAGTGGAGGGTTTCATCTTGCTTTTCTTTTCAGCTGTTTACTTGCTTGAGCATTTCTTAGTAATTATGACATACAGTGGTACCTCGGGTTATGAACTTAATTCGTTCCGGAGGTCCGTTCTTAACCCAAAACCATTCTTAACATGAGGCGCGCTTTCACTAATGGGGCCTGCTGACGCGCCACCGACGCACGATTTCTGTTCTCATCCTGGGTCAAACTTCACAACCCAGAGCAACTACTTCCAGGTTAGCGGAGTTTGTAACCCAAAGCGTTTGTAACCCAAGGTACCACTGTACTAGTGTATTAGTATCACTGGGGACTGCACACTGAATTCAGAATGAGTTGGGGATACAGTCATACCTCGGGTTGCGCTCGCTGCGGGTTGCAAGTTTTCGGGATACAGAGGCGCCAAACCCAGAAGTACCGGAACGGGTTACTTCCGGGCTACGGCGCTCACGCATGTGCAGAAGCACTAAAGCTTGCTTTGCGCACGTGCAGAAGCGCCGAATCGCAACCGTGTATGCGCAGACGCGGCGCTGTGGGTTGCGAGCATGCCTTCCGCACAGATCACATTCGCAACCCGAGCGTCTACTGTATACCATGCATTAGCAGATGTCCTAGCTTTTTACTACTGTCTTCCCTAATGGTGACTTTTCCACCACTGCATCATATACACACTAAGCTACTACATCCACTGATGCATTAATGTCTGCTAAAACTTCAACCTGGTGTCGCTCATTAACATTATGTGTATTGGAGAGAATACCATGCAAATACCGACTCTGGCCTTTTCTAAAGGGCCAGGCTGAAGGGCATTCAGCTGCAATGAAAGAGTATGTCTCTACCACCAAATGTCCTGTACTGTTATATTTTACATATAGTGGTGTACTCCAAATTTCAAAATATTATCAGACATAGGAGACTGAGGGGAAAGCAAGGAATTCTAGGAAAAAGCAAAGCTGGCTGTATTCATGCACTCAGCTACCAGGATGACACTTACTTGTTTATGATTGGACCTTGTTAGTCTTCAATATTAGTTTTTATAATACTGTTTTACTGATTGTTACATTGTATCAGCGTTTTTATGATGCTGCTTTATTGTGTTTTTGTATACCACTTAGAGATTTTAAAATATTAAGAAGCTTATAAAAGCTTTTCAAAAAATAAAATAAAATAGTCTGAGCTATCTGAACAACAAAACATATTGTAGAACAGTAAAGACTTGCATACTTATTATGGTATTGTTATTTTTGCTACAACAAACTAACATGTCTATCTCCCTGGACTACGTTACCTGAAATGATTCTGTTCCCATGCCACTAGTAACTGAGATGTGTGAGTATTTAAACAACAATATTTTTCTATAGCATTTCATAACCCTTTAATGACTTATGGTCACAACCCCAGCTCTGTTTTGCTATAAATCTAGTTTTACCATTAAAAACAAATCAAAACTTCCATTACGCATCCCAATCTTTATGCTGCATTATAGTCACAGCTGTCTGAGGGTACATATTTACTGACCCATCTAAAAGGAGCTTGAGATTTGAGCTTAAAGGTGATTTATAGTTCAACGTTGTTACTGGCTATTCTTTTTAACATGCACAAGACCATGCATTCACCATTGTTAAAAGTCTGCGTGTTTATCCTAGATTTGTACAATAGACATGTGGAAATAGTACAAAAAGTCTTGTTCAAGGCGGAATGAACTCCTTCCCTCCAAAATGGGAGGGCATGATTGTGGCAGAAAATGATGGTCGTTAGAGATGCTATAATATCATAGCAGAAGTTTCAATCAAGGCATAAAATGGGATATTCCAGGCACTTTAACGTTAAATTATGTCGGGATGAGAACAGAGTTATATTTCTGCCATACATTACAAGTTTAAAACATTACTTATTCCTAACCTGTTTGCATTTTGCTGGATATTCATTTCCTTACTGTTTAAAAAAGAACCAGGTTGCAAGCAATGTTGAGACCTTTGCTTGAAACTCTGGAGATCTGCTGCTAGTCAAGGGAAGACAACAGTAGGGTAAATAGTGGGAGAAACAGACTTTATATATAAAGGTTGCTTCCTAGTGACAGGTGAACTGAATTGATTTAACTGAACCAAGCAGTACCACTCCTACTGACATAGGCTGCTTTCTATCTTTTCAACAACAAAAAATCCATGTGAAGTTCTTTTTCACCATGCCTTCATTACTGTCACAGCATCCTTTGACTAGAGGTTCCGAAACCTTTGTTTGATATCCTAGTACACTAATTAAAATGTAACTGTCTGGCACAGAAGAGAAGCAGAAAAAAAGAGGACACAGCCTGTTTCAGGTATTACCAAGAATGTGCTTTTGTACAACAAACCATGTTTGTGTGAGACAGCATAAAATAATAAAAGATCATTATTGTTCACTTGCTGTAACTTAAGAGAAATCCTTGGGCTCAGTACATAACTATCCTTAGAAATTCTTCTCTTTTTATGTAAAGAATACCTACATTCTTTCAAAGGATTGCAGGATCAAATCACCTTTCAGCTGATTATGTTTTTATCAAGTTTTGTATTGACACAATCTTTCTAGATTTTTTTTCTTTTCCTGTTCAGCTAAGATTTCCTGCATAGTAATCATCATTATGCTTTACAAGAGGCTCCTCTAGAAAAAAATAAAATGTAAATGAAACAGAAATCTATGAATAAACCTACTGCTGGAGCTTTGAGATTAACTGCTTTTAATCGCTCTTTGGGTTACATCATGTGAGGTATTTTGACATTCAACAACATGACATGAAATGTATTTTAATATGAAGGTCACAGACTAGCACACAACCCAAGATGCCTGTAATAGTTCTTTTTTTTTTTTCTTGGCGCATCTCTTCTGCCAGAGTTTCATCTGCAATTTTGAAAAAGTAAGTAAATGAAAAAGCTGTATCAACGGTGGATAAATCCTTTGAATCAACAGCTAGGAAGACATAAGAACTTATTATATTGTATAAGCATGTTATCATGAAACTCTCAAGCCACACAACTCACTGGCCCAGCTGCAGACCACAGTATCTTTGCAAGGGAGGAAGAGGGGGAGAAAACGAGAAAAAAGTTGACTCCATCTCCAATGACCCCTGGCTGTCTCTGTCTTCCATTAGTTCCCTTGCCGACTGCCCCACCAGCTCCAATGCTTAATAACCACCACTGTGTAGAACTATACATATTATATGTATTATAACAAGTTCTGCATGTTGTTATTGTTTAATTAGTCACACTTATTGAATAAGTAGAGGCTTTATTACTGTTAATTCAGGTTGAAAAGTACAGCGGAAGCATCTTGTCCAAATCCCTAGCCTCTCCTGGTATTTATGATAGGCTTATTTATTCTAAAATAGTAAAGATCTCCAAGGAGCATTTACTAATTCCCAAGAAAGACACAAAAGGTTATCTAGTGTCCCGCAGAGGGCCGTTGAACTGTTACTAACAAGCACTCCAAATTAAAATAGCTGTTATATAGCAATTAACAAACAGAAATAAATCATCAACACAGTTAATTCACAGAAAGCAAAGGACATGATGTTCAAACACACTACCGTGTTTGTTTTCGGAACAATCCAGTTTTGCAAACCTTAATTCAAAGAACAGTTTTCAAGCAAATAGATAAATCTATAAAGACCCACAAAGTAGGAATAGAAAAGCTTTTACAGGGTCCTAATTGAGAGGGTAAATATATAGGGGTTTGAAGCACTAACAATGCAGAGATATAAAAAGGACACCAATGTTTCCCCATCAAGCAGTAAAACATTCTAAGGTCTGCTGCATGCATATGTGACACAAGTCCCTTAATAGCACCAAAGATGCACAACTCTCTCTTGCAGTGATATTCTAATCTTAAAACATGTTTCCCAAGCCTAATTAAATACATTCACATAGGCCCCTCTCCGCTTCCCATACTTAAAAAATAAATAAATATGCTTCCTGAGAACTTTCTACTCAGTAACAGCAAGAAAAACAAAGTGTATAACTGATTTGGGTACATTTTTTTGAGCTGAGTAGTGAATGGCGAAATTTAGGCGCATGTGAAATCCAAAGGATAATTATGTTCTAATCTGCACATTAGTCTAGGAGGTACACAAATTCACAGAAGTCAACTTCTTCAAAGTATCCCTAGGGCCAATACATATGTATGGATTTAAAAGGTAAAGGTAAAGGGACCCCTGACCATCAGGTCCAGTCGTGTCCGACTCTGGGGTTGCGGCGCTCATCTCGCTCTATAGGCCGAGGGAGCCGGCGTTTGTCCGCAGACAGCTTCCGGGTCATGTGGCCAGCATGACAAAGCCGCTTCTGGCTAACCAGAGCAGCGCACGGAAACGCCGTTTACCTTCCCGCTGGAGCGGTCCCTATTTATCTACTTGCACTTTGACGTGCTTTCGAACTGCTAGGTGGGCAGGAGCTAGGACCGAACAACAGGAGCTCACCCCGTCGCAGGGATTCGAACCGCCGACCTTCTGATCGGCAAGCCCTAGACTCTGTGGTTTAACCCACAGCGCCACCTGGGTCCCTTGTATGGATTTATGGGCATCCAATTTCCTAGTTCTGCTTCCCTTCCAATTCATATGGGCTGTTTTAAAAAACATTTATCATGGCTATAAAAAATATGAGAGACCAAATGAAACTATGGAACATGCAGAGAAACCTTGCCAATTTGTAAAAAAATAAAAATCATAGGAATTTGAAAAACATGAGGCATAAACCTTGCCAATTTGTAAAAAATAAAAATCATAGGAATTTGAAAAACATGAGGCATATAGAGTGTCTGTTAGTAGATCAATCCCTGAGCCCACGCTAGCCATTGGATAAGCTGTTCTGATACCATGGAGGCCAAGAACTTCAACTTATTAAATAAAGGTATATAAATTGTAAGTATGCTCACTGGAAGCAAAACTTGAGTTTGCCAATGAGAATCGAGATGATGAGGAACCAAGAGGGGAACACAAGAAGTTTGACAAAACAGCAATACGATATACAAAGAACATAAATAAAATACATTTTAAGGTTTTGAATCAGTAGTGAAATAGTGGATCTTATTCTGATTGCCCCAGCTAAAACCTTGCAACCTTTGCTGTCACCTGCTCATCTTGATCTGCCAAGAGAAAGGACACTGTGACAGTGGTTGGGCGACCTGAAATGGACAATAAAAGAGGGGTGATAATCTCATTCCTCAAGTCTTTATAAAGCGTGCAAGCCAGAAGGGCATGCAACACCAAATTAGGTATTGCCATCTCCACAGGGACATAAGCATTTTTCATGTGGAATCTGTTGGAATTGTCCCTCAAGTACAGCCAAGGGCAATACATTCAATCTTGCGAGAGTTAAAGTGTGTCTATATTTTAGAATTGCTAGATTATGCAGATAGGGTGCCAGAGCATCAAAATGGGAAGGTGGAAAATAGTCATACCATGGGCAAAATTTCCTTATTGTGGCCAAGTTGTTCTGACACTCGATATCATTTAGGCGGTGACAAGTTAGACTGCTTGCTTTACTAAAACCCAATGTGAGTAGCTGTTGTGGTGATAAGCCACAAGAGTGAAGTTTTGGATAGACAATTTTAGTCCAGGCGCTCTTGTGATAATCTTGCAGCACTAGGGATATTAGACTGGGGGGACGTGAGTTTAGGCGAAGCCAACAGTTAAGTGTCCTGCGCGAGATCCATAATTCTACTGAGGGAAGATTAGCCTCTAGGCGAAATGACGTGTTTGGGACACAGGGTGGTAAAACCATGATTTGGTGCTGAATCAGAACAAACAACCATTGGTTTTCCATGAATTGCTATTTGTTCTGATTTAGCGCTAAAGAGAAGGTTTTCCTGGGGAAAGTAGCAGGGCAAAGGCGAAACTGCTCAGACCCATGCCTGGAAAGCACATTAGAAGCGGAAAATGACTTGGACCCCATGCTTTGCACTGGTGATTCCCCCCCCCCCCGTAAAAACAAAACAAGACACCATTTCAGTCATCTTTTAATGTTTAACAATTAGATGTTGTTAAAGGTAACTCTGCTTTTAACTAGCATTATTCTTATTTGTGCTGTTTGTTTGTTTGTTTGTTTATCTTTTGATTGTATTATTGGGAGAGGGGGTTGTAAGTTGATTTGTAATACAGAAAGCATTTCTGGACACAAATACTTAAAGGAACACTTTTCTTTGCTTTTAACAGGCTTTTTGGTTCAGGGTTAGGGGAGCTCTGGAACGACACAATTCTAAAGCTATGCAGACCCTGAACCTTCTCAGGAGCACTTCCTAAATGCCCTTACCATTCTCCTTAGTACATGGGGAGAGTACTGTATCATATTTTCTAGAATTAGAAAGTTACAGACACAGTTAACCAGATTTGCTCCACGCACCAGATTCTATTTCACAGAAATCGCACCACCCAGTCTGTAGTACATTTTCTTTCCTTTAAAAACAAGCCTCCAAAACAATATATTAACAGTAGAAAAACCACACAAATGTACAGGTAATCCTTGCCAATAGCCTACTAGATCTATGCCCCCCTCTAAAGTACCTCTGATCCATGTGTGTGTGTGTGTGTGTGTGTGTGGAATAAGGACCTCGTTTATAGTTTATGGTTTTCGTACCACTGCAATCCAGATTTAGTTATATCCAAGATCGCCTAAAATATAGGGCTGCCTAGGCAAAGTCATTACTCATGTCACCAGAATGTATTCCTTGTGTAGCTGACTCAAGTGTAACAGTGAAATCTGATGTAAGGTTTCCAGGAACTAAATATATATGTTGTTTGTCACATTCAAAAACTGTAGCTAGTCTCTAGAAATGGAAGAACTATTGCAGGGTATGAAATCACTCGGCAGGATGGAAAAATATAATGAGGTAGTACGGTGTCACCTTCACCTTTTCAGATTCACAGAGCAGAATCTGAAGCAGATGTCAACCATGGAACAAGTTTGCTGGTTATCTGATACTCTTGCATATTAATTGGCTTATAATTCTATCTATGGCATTTATATCTCACCCTTCATCACATCTTAGGGCATGACACAAACGTGTAAAGCACAATAAGCAATAAAAGCAATAAGCTACATTAAGATACTAGTATATTAGTGTATACTATTAGAAGTAGTATATATTTTCTATACTAAATGGTAATACTATATAACTGAAAAATGAAATGAACGGCATAATGTTCAGTAGTTTACCAGATGGAATAAAAGTTGTTCTATTACAATTAATATCAAAACAGTTTTTTTAGATTAATCAGAGCATTATCAAAGTCATTTTACATATTTCAATAATTGTATCTAAACCTCATTGATTTGTGTGATCTGAATATGCACAGTACAAAACATTTTGCAGCTACATAACAACAAGTTGTCAATAAATAATTGCAATTATTCTTATTATGGCACCTGCTTTTAAATCTCCTGGAAATGTTTCTAGATCAACTTTGTCCAAAGAACCAAAGGATCAATAAGTATCACTCCTCTAATAAGGCCCTGACAAGTTAAACATGCCGTAATAATTCTTAAATTTGGAACCCCCAGACAACCACTAGTAGCATTAAACTAACATCAGTTGAAACTATTGCTCCAAGTAGCCATCTGTCATACAGGGATATCTGGAGCATAAAACGCTGTTCTTCTAACTCAGAGATAATGGAAAGAAAAAGTAGGGTTATATGGCAGTTTGAAACTTTGAATGTCTTTATTTTTAAGAGGGATGATTTCTCTTCCATTCTATAGCCCACTTGAGGCTAGAGAAAACATCTGTTTCACACTAGATTAGTTAAGGCATTTGTTCATATGAGAAAGAGAAAAAGGGGGAAGGAATCTTCTTTTTAAAAAACACGTTGTTTCCCAAATGTGCTGCCTTCACCTTTGCAGTTCTAAAGAGTAATCCCTACTAATGACTATACTGATCACAAGGGGGAAACCACAAAATTAAGGTAACAGGAGGCAAAAGCTATAATATATTATGCATATAGCACAAATAGCTATAATTTTACCTCAACCAGAGTATTTTGATACCAATATTTAAAAAGTTTACATGGAAAAAAGTCTACATGTAAACATCCAATCCAATCCAAATAACTTTATTGTACAAGCCATTGGCCATGAGAAATCTGAATCAAAAATAAATACAAGCAAAAGGGATGCCACGCCACAAATAATAGTCTCTATTTAGATCTCTGCATCAAATATGTCATTGAATATTATTCCTACACTGTCATGACTCTAGCCAATACCTAAAAAGAACCTGTAGAGCTATCAATTCATATGGTGACAGACAAGCCGTGATGGCAAAGTTACCTCAAAAACAATTGGTCACAGGTAGGAAACCCTGGCGTGCTCCGGTCCGTGGGGTCAGGAAGAGTCGGACACAACTGAATGGCTGAACAACAAGAAGGAAACCCTAGTAATAATAATAAATTTATTATTTATCCCCTGCCCATCTGACTGGGTTGTATGTGCATGCACCATTACACAACTAAAACTCTCAGATCAGAAATATGTTATGTACATCTGTACTGGATGCTGATTGGCTGGTATACAAAGCCCTATACAGTTTGGAACTTGGACACATAGAAGGTAGTCACTGCATTCTGCAGGAGACAGCATCCGGCAGAAAATATCTTGCCAGGAGGTCTGATGTTGGAATTGGCACTTAAATATAAGCACCTACAATTTGAAATTCTTTCCTATTATGTATCAGACAGGCACCTTCTCTGCTGTCCTTCTGGTACCTGTTCAAGATGTTCCTCTTTCAACAAGTCTTGTAAGTGAAGACTTCCCCCAGCTGGTATCTATATTGGATTTGAATTCCTTTGATATGTGTGTTGTGGTTTTAAATTGTTTATATATAAAATTGTTTGTAATTGTCTATAGGCAAATGTTTTAGCTGTTTTTATTTATGCAAATGTTTGAGCTGTTTATATATGCAATTGTTCTGTGTAAATTGCTTTAGGATGCCTCGCAGGAACCAATCAATCAATATGCATGGAACTCAGGCTTCATAACCATATTACATTCACCCGATTCTCTATGTGCATTTCTTTCTGGCACTTATATCTATTTATAAAAAACAATGCAAAAGAACTTTCTGGAGATACTATTGCCTACCTGCCTGCTACAAACAGACATGGTAAAGTGGGCATATCTGCAGGGGTATCTTGTGCCAAGCCCCCATCCTGTTTTGCACCAGTCATTTAAAAACATGATTAGTTTCATCACATGTCACCTGCACAGACTTGCACTGACATGGGGACTCCATGATAATGAAAAGAGATTAGCATTCCTTGTCTTGATCATGCCAAACGTAATCTCATTTCATTTCTGTGCTAGAGCACCCTAACGAAGTATTAGACCATTCCAAACTTGGCAATACTGATGTTCCTCATTGTGTTGGTGCAGCTACTTTGCTTACCACACAACAGGATGCAAAATCAGCTTGGTATGGTTCTCAAATAATCTCAACCTGATCAATTGTGTCATTAGACTGATGAATTGAGCTCTTAAAATATAGAGGGGAAGTTTTTAATAGGGTAATTACCCAGAATGCTGTTCAATAGCAAATAGACATTGATTGTATCAACTACGGATAGGCTAGTGGAAACATACACCCATTTAAATATACGTACGCAGGGCTTTTTTCTGCCAGAATTCACTGGAACTCAGTTCTGTCACCTCTCAGTTGGGCCCCATTGCCATTATAAGAGAACAAGGGAGGCATTCATGGTGAGTCCTGACACCTCCTTTTCTAGAAACATAGCACTGCATAAACATACCTCTATAGCTAGACAGACAGACAGATGCACAATTAGTATGCTCAATCTATTGCCTAGACTTAAACACCAAAAATTCAGATCTTCATGGATGACTTTCTCTTTCACAAAATAGTTGGTGGAGGCAGTAAAAGAGTATGCAAAACATAGGCTATTTCAAGAAAGTGTTGACATCATTTGATGCAACCACCAATATCACACAGGCCATGAATCTGACAAGTGTGAAATTCTGTACTGAAAATAAAGTTTACAGACAGCAATAGTATTTGAGGAGCAATGGCATTAAACTAATGGCTTCCAGTGCACAGAAAGGGGAAAACAGCTCTACAGCACACCAAGACATTGCCACTTAGTTGCCACCACCTTAGGGCTTTTCATGTATCTTAATGAATCTGACAAACTGCCAGACATTTGAATTCCATCTACTATCTAAAATTCCCAAGCAATTTTTCATTTTACCCTGCTTTTTATGATCTAGTGTAATACACAGTTTTGTTAATCAAATGGAGTAGTCCCATCCTACCTCAGAAACAGATTGACTCTTGCAGCCTAGTTGCTGGAACAGGATTCCATCATTATCTGGCAAAATCCAGTTAGTAATTGGTTGAAAACTGGCTAGTTTTCAGGATAAAGTTGAGAAAGAAGCAGCACTACCTCACACCTTGGGGCTCCTATGGTGAAGCTAAAAACTGCAGCTGGGTTTATGACAATTGGGCCAAGGTAAAGGGCAACTACACAAGTGTTCCTATTGCTTTCAGATTACAATGAAGCATTAGGAGTGGCTTGTGTTTATTCCATGATAACACAACCCACACATGAATGATCGCTTCCCCTCTTCCCCTTGTAATTAAGAAACAAGAAAGCTGCTCCAATCTAAAGCTAGGATTGATGTTTTGCCGGGGGGGGGGGGGAGAGAGAAAAGCAGAGTATTGTTATGTCTCTTGATTTGTATGTTTTGTTAAAAGGACAATTTCATGGAGGATATGACTCTCAGTGCCTTTCTGGCTACAGGCTACATCAGAGATGGCATGCTTCTCAACTGATGAACAACAGCAGGAGAGAACAGTTGTCCATAGGCATCAGACACTGTGGGAAAACAGATGCTGGATTAGAGAAGCCTTTGATTTTATCCAAAGATGTTTTAAAAGATGTAGTGGGGAAATTATTTTTAAAGTCAACCCAAATGCTGTATTTTGATCTGTATATTCCCTGTTCTATAGAATCATAGAATTGATGCCTGAGTTTCCTCTTCGATCCTTGTCCTTTTGCCATTGTGTGTCTTAGAGTTAGACTATCTTGTTTTGACTGTATGTAAGCCACTCTGAGAGCGTTTTCAGCTGAATGTACAAATGCTCTAAAAGAATATAAATAAATAAGAGGAGCTCCTTCAATTATTTGGTGCCCAGGTGGGTAGAAAGACTTCTAAAGGTAATTTCCCCCTGTAAATCCAGCGTATATTGGAAGTAGACTGCTAAGACGATTGGTTTTAGGGATTCTCTGTAGAAATAAGGAAGATAAACTTGTCTCTTGTGAAAGGAGTGGAGAAAAAAAACGTGTTATTCGTGTGCTTTATTATCCTGTTTTGAAGTAAATTACTACCTGCAATTATGTTCTTTTAGAGGAAACTGTCAAATAATGGTTCCAGAAGCCTAACTCCTGTTTAAAGTTTGTGGGAGCGCACATCAAAGTGACAGAATGGATGAAGAGAATTCTACAATATGAAAGCAACTGTATATTGAATGGTTAGCAATAACATTTTAACAAAGACAGATAAAAATGTAAACAGATTTTTAAAGAAACAAAAGAAGGCTACTTCAGTTTCTTCAGCATAAAAATGCTTTTTAATACCGGGAGGCAATGACTAAGCTACCACCAGCTTCCCTCCCACACCAAGTGTTTTACTCTCTTTCATTAGATACCAAATAGTAATTAAAAACTGAGGTAAACAGTAATTGGCATTGAAACATAACTTTTTTTCTTCAATCAGCAAGGAACATAATATTTTTGCTTTAGAGATTATTATGCAAATTAAGCCGCTTTCCACTGTGGAGGTATGAGTTCAAACAGCTGTTGAAAACATTTATTTTCCGTTTGCAAACTCATTTCCAAGACCTGCATGCAATTTCTTTATTATGTGTCATATTTATACAGCAGTATTTTTTTGTCCTAGAATAAGACCTTCAAACTGCAATTCATATTTTAGGTACTGCTGTGATACTCAGCTTCCCATCTGTTCAAGGAAAAAGGGTACAACAAACTGTTCAATAAACTGACAATAATACAGTAAACTTAAAACAGAAGTGTCTGTGTCCTTTTGATAATAAAAAACTGTTTATTTTTTTAAAAAAATGAATTAATTCAAGGTGAATCAGGAATCCACAGAAGTATTTTACAGGATAGTTCTGAATATGTTTAGTGCTTTATGAATCTAATGGCTTTTTAAAAACAATGGTTTATTTTTTACAATGAAAACAAGTTGATTCTTCCTTGAAAATGCATTCCCATATTGAATATTTACAAGAGGCTAGAGGCATCATATAGGAGAATGAGTCTAGTGAGCCTCACATACAAGCATATGATGCAGACTAAATAGATTTTTACAGTAAATTCATGATTACATAATAACATTTTTGGATTCAAGTTTTGATCTTATACTTAATTTCAGCTGATTTTTTATACTTCATTAGCAAAATATTAGTTACTGTAGCATACATTTAGATTACGTTTTCCTATTCTATTGCACTTTTGATGGTAGTACCTTTTTCTGCTTTGTATTCTGTTTATGAAAAGGTTTGTATTATTCAGGGTCTAAACTACACTGCATTTAACTGAAATATTATGGTCATCTGTCCATAAAATATAGGTAATTTTTCTGTTTGTTTGCTTTTACCCAGATAAGAATGGCAAGAGTCAGAACCACTTGAATAGGGAAAATTTGTATTGTGTGAAACAGCCCTATGTATCTGGCTTTTGCTGCACATTTTATATTCTATTTTACTTTCCGTTGTCTTCACTAGAATAAAATATGATGTTTCCTTTCCAAACACTCTTCCACCTTTATTCAATTAGGCCTGAAATATGATCCTTCGTTCCAAGTGAACCAATTTGCCTCTTCTTAGCTTGTGTGTGCTACCTCTTCTACTATAATGCCTGCTTGATTATGCCTGCTTGGCATTTCACCCTTTAAAAATCCCTTACTTATGTCATTTTGGAAAGATAGTGCTTAAAAAGATTACCAGACATCTCAAGGCCAGACAATTAAGGAGCTCTAAAGTGAGGACTATGGGAGAGTCTGTAGAAGGCGAATAGCCCAAGAAAAAAACATTTCATATTTGTGTGTGTCTGTGTGCTTAAAAAGCCAATTCTGCTACCCTAAGATTAATTTAGTGCTGTTTCAGATTTCAGTGTTAAGGAGGAGGATAGTTCTTCCCCAGCAAAGATATCACCAAGCTAGATAATTGAAATCCAGACAAAAACTGTCAATTATGCACTTTGTGGAATTTGCAGGTTTAGGAACTTCCTTATACATGTTATATAATTGGTCCATCTAATTCATCATTCTCCACATTGACTGGAAGCAGTTATCCAGGATATCAGAACCAGGATACCAGCCCTACCTGAAGATGTAAGGGATAGAATTGCAACACTTTTGCACAAGACCTTATGCTCTCTTACTAAACTATGGCCCTTCCCCTAACCTGAACATTAGAAGAAAAAAAGCCTTGATTACATTGGCACCACATATTGGTAAGAACCCTACTTTACTGATGCGTTCACAACTCTCAGATTCTCATCATTAGCTAGTACCGTAAAACAACAACAGCCACAGATTCACGCTGCGCCTTACCATTTCTCGGCTCAATTTGCCTGGTTGCCCTTTCCTCAAGACTGATTCCCCTGGATCACTGACCAAGCAAAATTCCTGGCAACGACCTTCACTGACACCTTGCTTTTGACACCGTGGTAAATCACCTTTCCCCCTCCCACACCCTACTTGTCTGTTAGCAATCGAACAAGCAGATTACCTGGGAGAAAACAGATTGAGGGCATGCGTTCTGTGGTCATGTTCTTGACACCTTTCCTGTGCAATTTCATTATTTATTACATACAGCTCAGCCAAAACATGGGCAAACAAGGAAAGGTCATCTTTCTCTCTTAAGGCAAAAACAAACAAGACACTGCCTTGAAGTCACAAAGGCCGTTTCTGAACATTTAGTTTTGCCTTGCTTCATTCAAAAGGACTTGGGAGTCCATAAAACAGGCATAACTAAATCCCAAAAATGGATCATAAATGAATGTATGTGCAACACATACCTTTTTCAGAATGCAAGAAAACGCAGACTTGGATTGTCATTGCTTGGAAGGAAATGCTGGATAATGGAGTAGCCAGTTATTTTTGGAATTTGTGGAATCTTTTGAAAGCTAAGGGTGACAACTTGCAGTATGAAGGAAGCCACCAGTGAGTCGCGTAAAATTATTTCCATGTGTGGAGTGCTTGTGCTTGTACCAGGAGGGTTGATGCCCTAAGTTAGCTGTTAATATATACTCTTATCTAGATATTAGCATGCTGCATTATTAGCAAAAGTTCATATTTCCTTACTACTACAGACCAGATTCACAGAGCCCCCAGTTGGTAGGGCATCTTTGACAATACCAAGAGCAGACAAATAGGTAGTTAAGATTGTTTCTCCACCACTCAGCAGTGTCTAAGCTGGCCATGCCATTTGTTTACTAGGTGTTGGGGCTAATTCCTCACCGATTCACAAGCCCTAGGTGCACAATTGATTTTCTTTAGCCTATGCCACACACTTACTTATGTGTGTACAGGATGATGTTTATTGACAGATGAGATGGCTGCTTTTTTAAAAAAAAGAATTCCCAACTTAGACTTTTTGGTCAAGCTGAACTTCTGGTGTGACAAAATTATAGAGACTGACACCTTCCTCTTTTTCCTGACCCCCATATCTGGCTGGAATTTGGGCTACCTGGACTATAGCAGGTGACGTGGGTGCAGGCTTACCATACCTCATAATAACAAGACTCCTGCAGAATCAGACCATCTAGTCTAGCATCCTCTTTCTCATATGGGCCAATCAGATGCCTCCAAGAAGACCATGAACACAACAGCAGTTTCTCACTCATGATCCCCAACAACTGGTATTCAGAGGCAAGTAGCACACAGAGAATCCTAACTAGTATTTATTAGTAGGCTCAGCACCTTCACTACTTGCCAGCCCTTCCTCCTCCTGCTCCTTCTACTGATCATGACACCAGGTGCTGTTTCCACCACTCTGCCTCTTCTCTTGGCGGGAGGACTAATGTCCTGTCTGGCCACATTGCCCTTCGTCTTGCCCTCTCTTCCATGCTCGAAGCAAAAGCAGGCGTGAAGTATTCCCGTAACTATATATATTCCCCCAAAATGATAAGAGATCAGATTTATAGTTTCAAAACAAGATGTAAAACATGTTGATTTACTGTTCTTTCTGAAGAACACGACAACATTCACCTCTAGCTGCTGGCTAGGTCAGCAATGACTTGAGGCTGTACAATGGTAAAACAAAACTTCAATAGTATAAAGCAATATTTTTCCCCATACTGGGAACTTTTTTTTTATTACATGCATTAGTTGTTTCTATTTAAGACTACCAGGTCTTCCATATCACAAAGCCTGAGATTTATAGAGCATGGTCTTCCAGTGTCATAGGGCAGAGCTTCATGATGTGAAATACCAGAAAAACAAGATGTGGTTGGGATTTGGGTTTTTAGTTTAGTTTTAATTAAGCTCTTTTATTTGCAGTGCAGGCACATTTACCCCTGAAACTGTGGGGACAGGTCAATGTGACAAAAATTAATGCACTACCCAGATTCATCTTTGTCCTGAGGGGTGACCCACACCATAGGTGCCAAGTTGGGGTGGGGTCACAGCCCCTCAATATTTATGATGAAAGGGCCCCCCAAAGTTCCATGGTGGCTGCTCACATGCACAAGCCACAGGGTATCTGCACGACACATCAACTAATTCCAAGTAATTAATTCCTTATTCTACAAATTCATTTGGGGCACTTCCCCTCCACATTCCTCCCTCAAAATAAAAATGCAAAGTGCCTACTGACAATGGTGACTTTGCAGTGTCAAATCTGGAGGCTTATCACAAAGCTTACCTCTTGGCAAGCGCCCCACACTGGCAAAACTATGTGCCTGCAAAACCTATGCCGTGGGCCTCTTCTAGGGTCTTTTTATGTTTCTCTGCTATCAGTTACAGTCACCAAAGATGTTTGGGAAAGGCTGGCTGTTAAATATTATCTTTCCTTCTACTCCCATGAGAAACTTTGTTGTGGGACCCCTGTAAAAAAACGGGGAGGGGAGCAAAAAAATGGAAAAGTCGAATGACCGGTGGCTGGCTACAGCAAGCCTGGATGGGGACTTTCTGCTCTTTTCCCTGTTGCAAGGATCAGTTCAGCCTGCCCCTTCAGAAGAATGGCAGTACAGGAGAGCCTCAACTCATGTGGGGCTTACCTTCCAGGGATAGTGCAAAAAGCCAAAATCGCATACAGTCAAAACACACTGGGTGCAATGGCAGCTGGGGTTGCCAAATGCCAAATGTTTGGGGGGGAACCTCTGGATGTCTACCCCTTTTTAATTAAAAGAAAAAAGTGAAGCACATAAAGCTTGTTGGTCAAAGAGCTGGTGTTACAACAGTAGACTTAATCTACCTTTGAAACATATTAACAAGCTATTCATTCATTTGATTCATATACCACCCTTTGCCCAAAGATCATAGGGTAGTTTACAACATAAAAATACAAAATGAAAATACAAAATACGTAACAACACAAAGCGTGTCACAAAAAGAACAAACGCTCATACGTTTGGAATCTGTACTTGGAATAGTTTGTGTTCCGGTTGCAGTTACTTTAACTGCATGATACTGCACAACAAATTGCTATGATCCACTGCAGCTATGTATTTTATTACTTTTACTAACTGATTTTATTAAGGAAAAACAAAAACCAATAAAATATATACTTTTTAAAAAGTCTATTAGGAGCACATTTTATTTTTTAGAATTTATACACCGCTTGTAGGGAGGGAGAACCTCAACGTGGTAGAAAAAAGCATACTTCTTTTAATTAATTAATTATAATGATAGGAGATTTTTCAGAATTCCACAGTAGTCAGATCCTGTATCATATGTCAAATTCTGTCTGCTATTCTGTACATGCTGTCAAGTAAATCAAGCAAAAGAAAATAATTTGGAGTAGAAAGCAATTCATTAAAATACAATTATACAGGGATAAAACATGATTGTCATATAATACTTTCTGGCTCCTTAAACTTTATGTGCATAGTCTGTGACATTACGGCTAAGGTGAAATCAATGACAATTTCTGCAGGGTACTTTAACGGAGACAGAAATATGCATATGTAGTGCAGAAGAGGATGCTGTCCAGATTCTGTTTTGGTATATATATATTATGTAGGTGCTTTTTGACAAGATGATCTTGAATGGCTGAGGCAGTTTGTGAAATCATTAAGACTAACGAGCAGCAACTAACAACAGCATTTTGGGATGCTGCAGATATTAAAATAAGAATGTCAAAGCTTGGTCAGAGCAACAGTATGTCAAGACCAGTTTTCTGTGTCCAGCATTGACCAGACCTTGAAGTTCAGATCACACACAGAATAACAGGCTACTCCATTATCCTGCATTTCCTTCCAAGCAATGACAAACAAAGCCTTTTTATTTAACCTCTGTGAGTGTTGTCATTTGTCCTACACTTAGTATTTTTTTCCTTTTCTTTCTTGCCAAAAGTGTACATTTAAAGCTATGAAAAACTGAGAGTTGTTGCAACCATGACTATTGCAAAGAGGTGGGACTTTAAACGTCATAAATACTTGGATGTACGTAGCTTTTTTAAAATGACCTTTGGTTGGGTTCTGCTAAATGAGCAGTTACTGCCTTTCTCCTGTCTCTGCTCATTCTCGTAACACTGTCCACATGTTCTAAGCTGTGCTGAGAGACTACCGGTAACTCTGTTTGGCTCTCCCTCTCCCTCTACTGCTTCCATTCCAGATGTTCATAATATGCACTATGATTTAACTTTTAGAATTGGTGCCTAAGGGTAAGCAAAGCAAAGTGCACAAAGGTGCACCATTACACCCACCTCAAGGCATGTTTGTGAGATGGATACAGGCAGTTCTCAAAACAGACAATTAATGGGAAAGGGTTGGTAGGCAAAGTCATAAATGACCGTTCCACCAGGAAGTGCAAACCAAACACTAGAAAGTTATTTTCTCAAGTTAGCTGGTATAGCTAAACTAAACTTTAAAAGAGATCATCAGATAACTATTCTTGTCTTTTTAAAGAGTAAGTTGTGTTTTTGGATAGTGAAAGGAACAACAAAATGTCTGACCAACAATTTCGACTGTGTGAAATGACTCTCTCATTTCTTACACTTGAATGCTAGCCACTTGCATATTAATGCATCATTTTATGCAAATTAATCTCATCTGAATTATTAATCTCAGTTCAATTATTAAGCAAATTACTTTGCACATTATTCTGTACCATTTCCATCAGCTCAGGCATCTCCCCAAGTCAAGTCATTAACTTTAGGAAATCACATAACAGTTTAATTACATGTGCATTTATAGAAACAACACAATACACATATATTTGCTTGCTTCTACACTGTTCCTTAAAAAAAAAAGTTTTCAATGAGCTCAGTGAAATTTTACGTTATCCAAATATGCACAACATTTTTGCACCCAGATCTGTTTTGAAGCTACCACTGGCTGTTTCTTCTTTGATTGGTCTGGTTCCGTTTTGTCACCATTTCCGAGACCATATGCATTTATAAAAAATTTCTTTTTCTTTTTTTGTCTGCATAATTTTTTAAAAAGTATATTAAATGTCAGGATTAGGGAATGTGAAAATGTGCAAATAAAGGGAGGCTGCTTTATGCTGGACAAGGATGTCCAAGACAGTCATACCTCAAGTATGTCTGTACACAGACCACAAAGCTATAAAGGGTATTTTAGAAAATCAAATGCAGGGCAGGACATCCTACTCATGCCAGTTAAGGAAAACTAGGTGACCTTTCTCTAAATCCTCTCTGATGGCTTGAACTTTCACTGGCCTTAGAAACAAGCTTGAAAATCAGTTCTCAGTGTGTGCCACTATTTTCTTGGGTTAAGGGCAAAAGGAAATAACAACAGGTTTAAAATGTTAGAAGAGTCTCTCCTCTCTCCAATCTGAGATTTTTTTATTTAAAAAAAACTGTTTTCAAAGCTTATGATTTCATACCATGCTCTGTCATATAATTCTGTTCAAAAGCCCCTTTCCTTCTAATTCTTTAAGCCTCAAGTGGAGTGTTCCTTGTGATATGAGATCATGTCTAGCGGGCTGCTACCTTTCCTACTGCTCATAATTATAAACTAATCAAGAACCATGTTGCTTAGTAGTATTCACTGCCGTGCAACTGCATGCTTTTATTTCAGCATTTGTTCTTCTCTCTCTGCTTTTGTTCATGGATCATTATTTTATCCATTTATCTTAATATTTTCCATGTTACTTGCCCTATCATCATACTACCCCATCCAACTGTCATGCTGGTATTTCAAACCACCCTCAAAAATGTAAAATGGCATTGCATGAGAATAGACATATTTAAGCCCAAAAAGAAGTGGGCAACAGAGTACGAAATGCAGAACAGTCACACTTTTAGCAGTTCTGGAGAGGTGTAGTTTTCCAACATTGTGCACCACGAGCCCTTATCAATACCCCACTACTGGGAAGAGGCCAAAGTTGTAGATTGTTCCAGCTGCAATGCCCCAGGAACTGGTTGCTAGGGAAGCTGTTCTTCCCACCTTCCACCTTCCAAAGTGCTTACAGTGAAACATCTGAAAATCAGCAGGTTCGCAGCAGCAGCAACAGAAGGGGCATCTAACACCAGGAGAGTGGACATCTTGAATTATTCTCTCCCAGAGTTTTAAAACTCATTAACTGTATTAATTTTCCCTTATTGTTGGCCACCTTGGGGTCTGCAGCCAGGCAGCATGGCGGGATAGTTTTAAATAAATATATGGTAGTGTCCATGATATGCAGTGCTACTCATCCCATAAGACAGCCCACCAATATTTATTGGAAAGAACTTCCATGTATTTTATAACAAAAATCTGCTTAACCAATATGATTAACACAAGTCTGTGACTTGCATTAAAAACATTATTGGAAATGAATATGTAACGTACAAAGTTACTGGTTTAGGAGGCTATATGAATTAATCAGCACATATGTTTGAAACTAATGAACAAGAATGACTTAAACACTATTCCAGAGAGACCA
Organism: Lacerta agilis; assembly: GCF_009819535.1. Lineage (NCBI taxonomy): Eukaryota > Metazoa > Chordata > Lepidosauria > Squamata > Lacertidae > Lacerta > Lacerta agilis. The sequence continues at coordinate 49,993,643 of NC_046321.1, forward strand.
CTGATTGACCTTGCATTAGAAACAAAACATGCATCAAATGTTGGAAACGGAATATAAGGTGTTATCCAACTAAGTCATGCTCAGAGTAGACACACTGAAGTCAATGGACTAAAGTGAATCCATTGCTTTCAAAAGGTCTACTCAGAACATGACCTAAGTCAAATATCTCTCATAATGCTTACAACATGGTAAGATAAACTACTCATCACTTTGCACAGAAGCTAAAAGAAAGCATACCAGTTCAGAATTCCCTGTAGCAATAACCACGTTATTCAGTGATTGTCACAGCTTTTAGCTCCACACTTCTCCTATTATTGTTTGTATCCATCATTAAACAATTCTTACATGGCGTAAGATAGTTTTTCATTCCTGTCAACCCATCAACATCAGTCAACTCAAAAATCAGATAGCTGCATATCTGATAGACAATCACAATAGTTATTTAAATTAATAATCATTTTGGGATTTAATTATTTCCTTTCCATGGCTGATAGGATTTTACGGATAACATAATTAATTTTATGTGTACAAAGGAAGTGCTGACAGGCCTATAGTTACAACAAAATCTTTTGGCTTCACTTCATTTAGGGAGACTTAAAGACTGGAACACATTTCAAACATGTAAAAAGTTCGTTTTATAGCTGGGCACCAGAGGCATATTCCGTGGTCTGCTGCTCGGCAATAAACGGCTGTCTGATTATGCTCTGTGCCACAGATAATATTAGGTAGCCTTCTGGGGTTTCCAGGACATTATTTCTTAATGACTAAAAGTAGTAGACTACATCAGCATAATATATAATGCTGGTCTGTGACCAAAATAAAGTTTGATACTGATATAGTAGCCTTTGTCAACCTGGTATGCTCCAAATGTTTTCGACTTCAACCCCCATCTGCATTTCGCACCTGGCTGCTGGCCACTTGTGACCAAGCGAAGATGTCTGGGTGTCAGGATGACACCTGACGTCTCCACCATCTGGAGGTGCGTGCGTGGGGATCTTTGGATCTCGACTGTTTTCACACACTTGCAACAAATCCTGTAGAATGCTACCTGTGACAGGATTTTATCTGCACAATCAGAGCAAATTTCAGGAACCAAAAAGTTGTACTGAAAAATATGACTTTCAAGTTGCCCGGCCCCAAAATGGCAACTAGACATTCCGTTTTGGCGACTGTAGCCCTGGCTTAAGGAACCGTTTGGTGTGTAGCATATATATCTGAGTTTCTAACACTATCCATGTGTATTCTACTAGAGTTGGCAAAGGCTGATATTTTAACATAGCACAACTTCAGTTTTGCCAAAAGTTATTCAAGGCATCACACAATCTAGCAAATTCTGATTTGTTGTATTGGGATTTATTACACTGTTAAACAAAATTATGTGAATTTTGAATCTATCAGAGAAATAAGATCAGTTTCCCTGGAAATGAAAATTTATAGCACACAGCTAAAATAATAGTGTCAATATGTCCATACGGGAACAACTAACCTTTTGTGTTGAAGAGTCATATCAATTTTCCATCACAACTTCTACATATACAATCTACATATTACACAGATTAAAGGGGAATAATATTATCCCTCATTGGGGGGGGACTCTCTTTGTGTGTATTTTCTTCAAGGAGAAAGTGTACCCAGTTTATTCAATGAGAATTTTAGCACTGGAAAGCAGTCAAAAACCCATGTGATTGGGTACTGGGGAGTGGACAAATGTCACCAGTACACATTTCTACCCGAAATAAACCCTGTCTTCACACAGACCCACAAGGATTGTACGTGGGCGTTGACAATATGATTCTCCATATTATACTGTAATTTGATAGTTGCATGCAGTAAGAGTTTCAAGCCCCCAAACCAAACATGCTAGTTGCTTCCTCCCCATATTATATCTCTGTTACATTATTCACTGGCTTATTGTTGCCACTATGTAAGCTTTGTTTGGTTATACTGGCTGAGGCTTCAACGCACAGCTCTTCTAATTAGAGATGATCAGACAATGGCGCCTTCCTTAGTTACTGTTTTAGAAGACCATGGAGAAGCCACAAATTGGAATTAGGCAAGGGCAGACGTTTGAATTTAATTAAAGTCCCAGACTTTCTCCCCATAATTCAAGCAGCACTTCAGCTTCAGAAATATAGTTGATTTAATTTAAAATTAAGTTAATAAGTTGTTTATTTACATTACTGGCTATATTACTTGATATGTGTCCATAAACATATCACATCATTGAATTTACAAAACACTTCGGAATTTTCCAACTTGCACCCTGTCAGACATGATTGAAGTAATGTTCTTTTCTTCCACAATCCTTCCAAATAAATCTTAATCTTTCCTGGCACTTGTAAATTCAGATAGGCTCCGCAAGACTATATAAGTGAGTGACTGCTAGTCATACAGGATTAAGGTGTACAAGACTGTAGTGAATAAGTGCATCAGCAAGGCCTTGCCATTCTTTAATTCCTTCAGTATTGTGTTAGAGGTTCAGCTTCTCATTTTTAGAGCTCAAAGAGTGACAGATGCTTCTAAATTTTGTCAGTGCTGCATCTAATATCCATTGCATGCTGCTTTAAATTTCAGAGACCCATCACATTTCAAGGAAGGAATGACTTTACCCATCAGGATATACTATTTGATTTATTAACAAACTAGAGTATGATTAGCCTGTCAAATCCAAATAAAATGATGTTACAACTACTTCAACACAAGTTTCATTCCAACAAATGGGTATTAACATGACAGTATCCTATACTTAATACAGCATAGAACATATTTCATACTGGAGTTTTCTACTGCTTTATTTCAATATAAGGATTATCTTTTCTTGGCAAGGTGGGGGTAGAGCCCTGTTGATTCTCTTTGAACTTCAGTTTTTTATAAATCAACCATAATGTCCTCCTGGAAGATGAGGAACTATGATATAGTGTGGTTCTGCTCCTATCTACATGGTTAGATTCAGAGAGGAGCTTTGGGAGAACTGTTCAGACTCCCAACTGTTCAGACCAATGGTCCTTGTGTTATGAGGTCCCATAGCCTGCATAAATTCAGTCCTGATTAAACAGAGGCACTGCAGACAGATAATTCAATCTGTTTTGTACACCCTCTGAAAGATGAGGTTCAAAGTTTGGGAGCAGTCTTTGATCAAGGTTTATCGCTTTAGGATAGGGATGGAGGGTTTGTTCAGTTCACATTTTAATATGCCTCAACCTAATTTGCACTTTCCGAACTGAAACACAACTATCCTTCCATGTGTGCACAGCTCCAAATTTTGCAATGTGGCTATATATATATTTGTAAACTAATGAGCTGAAATGAATTTAATATAGGGAAAACAAGAAACTGGTGGAAACCAAAGATGATTGATTTGCTCATCCCTACTTGAAGCACAGATGTCCACAGTGGCCCTGTACTGCTTTCAGCTAGCTTAGGCTGTTGTGCCAATTGTGACCTCTCCAGGACAGGGATAGTAGGACAACAGTGATCCACGCTGAAGTAATATCCTGTTTAGACAATTAAAATTCTTCTCCCTTTCACTTAATTTGTGTAGCTTTAACCATGGTGAATTAAGACATTTACAATCCTAAATGTTCCACGAAAGCTCATACCAAGAACAAACTTAGTTAGTCTCTAAGGTGCTACTGGAAGGATTATTTATTTATTTATTTTGTTTTAATCCTAAATGTGTTCAACTGAGATGTTAGCTGGTTCTTTCAGGATCTGGAAGAACATCAACTGAATTAACCTGTTTTTCTCTACATGTTGTATTGCTGCTACATAGTAATCCACAGTTACTGCTTAAATCTTTCTGTCGCTGGACTTTTTATTTGTGTAATTTTATATCTGCTTCCATCAATACAGTAATTAAATCTCTAAAAGTACTTTCCACTGACATGAACAATACAATTTTGTTTCCCTTTAAGGCTACAAGTTCCACTCTGATTAATCTTCAATGAACAGATCTCTGTAGAAATAGTAAAAAAAAGTAAGCATACTATTTATGTCATTGTCATGGTTAATGTTCTGCTTGTCACTCTACTGCTGCTTAAGAGTCTTTTAAAGAAAACTCTTATACTACATTTTTTTTACCATTCTTCAGAAGCAGCAAAGGCTGCCAAAAAAATAATAATTCACTTTTAATGCAGGGGACACCAAGTCAAGAGACATGACACTTAGGGATTGTCGCTAACTTTAGTTCTACTCAGAATCAATGTAAATTAATGGACATAAATAATTTCAATGGGTCTACTTGCAGGATGAAATTTGGATACAACCCTTAGATTTTGCTTTAAATTTACAGCCACTTTTCATTTTACATACATAGGTCAATCTTTTGTACATTTATTTTTCAAAATGTATATACCACTTGCTACACCAAAAGACCCCTTGAGCTTCTCAGTTCCTCATGGGAGTCGTCCCTCCACCCAACCCAATAACCATCTAAAGATCGTTGAAATAGGACCTTATCCAGAATCCTGTCATTGTTGGCTACTTTGAGCACTCTTCAGGAAATTTAGGTGCAGCAAATTCCTAGAGCCCAAGGTCCCTTCAGTCACCCCAGTAAAAATATTTGATAGGCATTGCCATTCAAATGGCATGTCTTGTGATGGATTATTCAGGGCAGGACTTACCTGCTGTCCCCAATATTTTATTCAAGTTGGCACCCCAGTCTGAGAGCAAATCCCAACGAGGTCAAAAGGTCTTACTGCTAAATAGACATATGTATAAGATTGCAGTGTTGAAGGGGAAAACATTCCATAGGATCACATCGACATAGCTGCTGTTAGGAACAAATTTCCTGTTTTCTTACTTCTAAACTTAAGGCGGGGTGGGAGTGGGGAGGGCAAATCTGTGGCCTACCTTGTTATTTCAGGCATTTCACAGGTTGTTCACTGTTGTTGCATTTAAAATGGAGATTCAAGGAGTAGAAACATTTGCTACTAAATGTTTCTACCCCAACATAAACCATATTTCTAACACAGTGCAACAAATAAATACAAGACAGAGCATCAAATACATGCAACCATGAAATGCATTTAATTTGACAGTGAAATGTTCCAAGAGGAAATATGGGCAACCATGACCAGCTGCAACTAAAAGCAGATAATTATAACCTATGTTCCTGGCTGGTGTCAGGCAACCTTTTTATTAGCATGGCAATATCCTCCTGCTCCTCCTTTTTAGGTATGAGGCCAAAGAGCACCAGCATTTGGAGGAAAAAATATTTTATCTACTGGGAGACATGCATTGTCTTAATAGGAAATTATGGCTGCTGCTGAGAGAGCAATGTCAAATTGTAAAACTGCAATATCAGGAATTAAGGTAGAAAGGAAACTAAAGTGCTAGCCAGGAGTGGGGTGGGGGTGGACAGACCAATGTACTTTGTCAGAGAAAAAGAATAGACATCAACAGATGCTGTCATACCTTTAAAAAAAACTGAATCAGTTCAAAAGGGAACCTTTACTGTGAATAGAAAGATCTCTGTGGAGACGAAGAGTGATATCATGCTCAGGGCAGACTGACTGATTTGCTTTGAAATTAAGTACAGTATTATAATCCACTACATAAACTAAAATTTTAGGCAGTGAATGACTTCCTAAAACAGAGCTTTCAAAGTGTGTGTCACGACATGTTAGTGTGTCAGCTGCAATGTGTGGGTATGTCACATGAACACTCCCCATGCTCCGCCCTGGGCTAGAAAGGGGTTAGTTTTAACCTCCGGTTTGCTAGTAAAACTGAATGTTGCGAAATGATGTATGTCTAAAAAGTGTCACCAACATGAAAAGTATGGAAAGCTCTGGCCTAAAACAAAATGTTTTCTTGAAGATGCATTTGTAACCCCATTTATTTTACCCCAATACTTCCAAAATTACAACTTCTCTTAATAATTTTGCAAAACACACCACAATCATTTCTCTTATCAGTAGTCAGTGAAATGTCTGAACTGAACAAACTTGTTGAGAGTCTCCACCTGGATTTAACATTCTAGTTGCTAGAATACACTCCTTGCAAATGGAACAGTAAGTCTCATGTAAGCTGCTAGTTGTAATTTTTACTCAGTATAAATTTTGCCAATAAAACAGCCTTCACATAATTCTAAACAGCTGTAGCCTGGCTTTACCTTCAAGAGTAATGCAGAGGGAAACACAGTCATTTGAAACTGGCCATGCTTCCAACCTGGAACAGTCAGCATGAATATTTTATCTACTGAATAGATTTTTATGCTTATGTTCAACAACCCTGCTCATAATGCTTTATTCCACCTGTGTGTAACAGATTCCATTACTACCCCTATAAAACTACTCATTTTTCATCATACTAAAGCTGCTATTGAATTTTCTGCCACTTAACAGCCAAATCTGCTACACAAACAACAAATACTAACTAGAAATGTACACGATTACAGAAGTGGGGAATCAAGCACCACATCATCAAAACACACACACACACACACACACACACACACACACACACATATATAAAACATAAGAAATCCTTAACTTGTATACAATCCAAATATCACATTTACATTATTATGTTTTGGTGATTTACATTAAATGAGTATGAAATCTATTCATTCCAAACAGATAGTGAAATTATGGTGGAAACTGTAGAATACAGAGATAAAAATTTCTAAGTCACGCTCCCCAATCTCTGTTTTCCATAATAATGGCCCCGCTCACAGTGAGGACACTTAAGATGTACCATATTTTTTCGTGTATAAGACTAGTTCCCCCCCCCAAAAAAAATAATGCCGAAAATTAGGGGGCGTCTTATACACGGGGCCATCTCCCTCCCCCCTTTTTCTTAAACCTGAGTCCCCAAAATAGGGGGCGTCTTATCGAAAGCATGTCAAAAGTGCAAGTAGATAAACAGGTACCGCTCCAGTGGGAAGGCAAACGGCATTTCTGTGCGCTGCTCTGGTTCACCAGAAGCAGCTTAGTCATGCTGGCCACATGACCCAGAAGCTGTATGCCGGCTCCCTCGGCCAGTAACACGAGATGAGCGCCGCAACCCCAGAGTCAGACACGACTGGACCTAATGGACAGGGGTCCCTTTACCTTTTATACATGGGGGCATCTTGTAGACGGAAAAATACGGTAAATATTTTTAATATAAAAATCAGTAAATAATCTATAGAGACACTGGATGGGTCTGGGTCTGCGCACAGGCTAACCAACTTTTAAATGTTGACAGTGTGGAGTATGCATACAGTTGGAGGCTATCATGTTTCTAGAAACAAATTTCTGCTGCATTTCTCATACTTCCCGCTATTTCATGGCAATTACAAGGTCAAGCAGGAGCAATCTCTTGCTTCCCAAGATTTCTACTAAAGAAATATGAAGAGGCATTCTTGCAGACTACATCCAAATTCTGGATTTCCCTCCTTCTGCAAATTGGCTGAGATTTAAGCCCAACCATTATTTTATGTAAAACGTTCCAATCTGAATTGCTTTGCTGAAGCCAGGACTGATTTGCCCAGTGTCAAAATTCTGCAGTTTGTTGGTTGCATTCCAATGATTTCGTTTTGTAGAATTATTTTTATATATTTTTGGCTTTGAATTATTATAAACCATATAGTTTTGCAGATAAATGCATCATTATCTGTCATCTCCAACATATTAACATTTTCAAGAAACAGGCATGTTACTAATATCCCAGCTACAATGTTATGTGTTAACTGGCATCTGATTGTACATTGCTTGGTCATTAAATATAATAATCTAGAATTCCATGATTTAAGCCCACAAAAATGTATTTGCACTTCCTGTTTATAATCTCAAAATCTTAAACAGAGCATGAGACTTTCATTTAAAAACTATTGCAGTACAAATACATGCAATATACATGGGGCGAACGTACAATGAAACTTCATTGAGGCTTTGACATATATTTTGCATGGTTTTCTTATTGTGCATCATTATGATTGGTGCACTTTACTGTGTAATATATTCATAACAGTTCTTTGGAATCTATTTCCCCCAGTGAGAGTGTAAAATAGCTAGTGTCAGAGACAGCCAGAACTCATCTTTTAGTGGTAATAAGCATGGCTGTTTGAGTACTTGACAAGCTGAACATTTTCAGCTATGGTCAGAAATGCATTTCTGTAGATGGCATGATAAATTGGATCCCAACAATGAATAGTTGTAGGAATTCTGGAAAATTAAAAACGAAGTCATAATACTAGCAGCAACATAGCTAAGTGATAGGAAATAGCAACTGCTGTGCTAACACCGCACACCGTGTGTAAAAATATGCATTTTAGAGGGGGCAGTTGCAGAGAGACCTTCCAAACGCAAAAGATCAAAACTGACCAGCTCATCAATACTGCAACTTATTCCAAAGAAACTGTTTGGTTTTTTCCAGGAGCTTTTTCCTTATTTTTGTATCTCTTTCTTAAATTTGTATACTACCCTCAGGAACCCCTGCCCTTTATCTTCGCAACTGTCCTGTGAGGTTAAGCCGATAAGACTGCGGGTGTCTAATGGCCCACTGGCACTAGTATTATTGCATGAATATCTCACATACTTGATAGAAAATCAAGCTCTTTGCCACCATTTGACAGTCACTGTGAAACAGAGACCAAAAAGTGCCAGCAATCGCAGTTCTCACAAATAAAATGGTGAAATAGTTTTCTCAAAATTAAGTGTTATCAAAGCTGTGTGTCAGGTTCACAGCGTGATATATCAGGGTGTGAAAAACATTCTAATGAAGGTGCCGTCAAGGGGATGAACATGCTCTGCGTGCTCAATGGAAAAATGTTTTAAGCTAATTAAAAGACTTGTCTGCATTTTTTTTTTGCCAGAGATTGTCCAGCCACACATCTAATAGCCTCTCATATGCTACACATTTTGATTTGTTTGTCATTTCTTTCTGCTGCTTCAAGCAAACAAGCGTTTGCTAGTGACAACTTTTTAAGGAGTATACATTCAGCCGTTTTCTAAATTCAATGAGAAGCAGGCAACGGAAGATGCCATCTGTCAAATATTACCCAAGTGTCAAATACAAACGGGGAGAGGGGAAACAATCCCCCCCCCATGAACTATCCAGTTATTTCACAATATATTAATTGGCATGCAAGTTTGTATATTCAAAATGATTATGCTGAAGTAAGACCCATGAACATTAACTTTATTTACGTGCCCATTTAATAGTTCTTGAACTAGGTCTTCATCTAATGGGGGGTGTATTTGTTGTTGTTGTTGTTTAGTTGTTTAGTCGTGTCCGACTCTTCATGACCCCATGGACCAGAGCATGCCAGGCACTCTGTCTTCCACCGCCTCCTGCAGTTTGGTCAAACTCAAGTTGGTAGCTTCGAGAACACTGTCCAACCATCTCGTCCTCTGTTGTCCCCTTCTCCTAGTGCCCTCAGTCTTTCCCAGCATCAGGGTCTTTTCCAGGGAGTCTTCTCTTCTCATGAGGTGGCCAAAGTATTGGAGCCTCAGCTTCAGGATCTGTCCTTCCAGTGAGCACTCAGGGCTGATTTCCTTCAGAATGGATAGGTTTGATCTTCTTGCAGTCCATGGGACTCTCAAGGGTCTCCTCCAGCACCAGAATTCAAAAGCATCAATTCTTCAGCAATCTGACTTCTTTGTGGTCCAGCTCTCACTTCCATACATCACTACCATAGCTTTAACTATATGGACTTCCTTCATGGATCACTGCCTTGTCAAGGCGAAGGGGCTAGAGTAACTCAGAGAAGCTATGAGCTATGCCATGCAGGGCCACCCAAGATGGACAGGTCATAGTGGAGAGTTTTGACTAAACGCAATCCCCCTGGAGCAGGAACCGGCAAGCCACTCCAGTATCCCTGCCAAGAAAACTCCATGGACAAAGACAACAGGGGAATTGTATACTGAAAAGTAATGTTCCACAATCATTTCATTGACATTTTAAGGGAAATTAACCTGTATGCAAATTGTTCTGGTGCAGGGAGCTGAAGCAGGCCCTGTTTGGCTCCTCCCTTAGCATAGCGGAAAAACAAAAATTGGCCAACTCACTTAGCGTTACATGTGAAGCAACATTCATGGTTTGCTTCTTGCCAGAAAAATCACAATGAGAAAACCAAGGTTCTGAGAGAAACTGACCACAAAAGCTTGTTGATGCGTAAGAAGAAGAAGAAGAAGAAGAAGAAGAAGAAGAAGAAGAAGAAGAGGAGGAGGAGGAGGAGGAGGAGGAGGAGTTTGGATTTGATATCCCGCTTTTCACTACCCGAAGGAGTCTCAAAGCGGCTAACATTCTCCTTTCCCTTCCTCCCCCACAACAAACACTCTGTGAGGTGAGTGGGGCTGAGAGACTTCAGAGAAGTGTGACTAGCCCAAGGTCACCCAGCAGCTGCATGTGGAGAAGCGGAGACACGAACCCGGTTCCCCAGATAACGAGTCTACCGCTCTTAACCACTACACCACACTGGCTCTAACCCTGAGCTAGCCACTCTGTCCTTTGTTTCTCAAAAGGGAGAAGCTTACTTCGCTGATTATTATTTATGCCCAGCATTACATCCAAACTGAGTCACTGTGTGCCTCACCTACGTGTGTTCCAACCAGACTGTTGTTGTCCTCAAGCCCCACATTTCCATGAAGCATAGACCCTGCTCTTATGAAATACAAAGCACAACCTTTCTTGATCAAATTGCTTCAGAGTTTCTCATTGGCCAGTTGAAGTAAGTTTCTTTGATAGTCAGTTGGCAAGTTCGCTTGTGAGTAAAGACTGAGGGCACCATTTAATGTTTCAGGTTCAGACAATGGCTCACCCCTGGGGCCCCCGCACATACACACAGATTGATGTGCAATAGCAGGGGGAGAACACATAATGGGATGGGCCCACAGCAAGTTTATCCAGTCTTGTAAACAAGCCCAGAAAAGTTAACAGCAGATGGGGGAACAGATCCGCTGTATTTCTATACTGACCATGGAGGAAGGGACATTCCTCTTCTGACAGCCCACCTGGTTTCTCTGCTGGGCTTAGAAGAGGGGCAGGCAGCTCAACCCTGCCTCTGCCAGCCCACTAACTCACCTGCTTAACTTGTCACATGTCAGTTCTACTGGAATTAATGAAAGAGTTGTGACTAACCTTTCTTGCAATCCAGCCTCCTCTCTTTTCTCCAGTGTGGTCATACAGAGAATGGAGGCCTCTACTTCTGCTTTTAAACTAACAAAGAGTCTCCTGTTATGTTTGAATGGGGAAAACGCCAATAATTTTAATCCAGGTGTGAGAAACCTGCAGTTTTTGGCATAATTTCTTCTAAGTGGCAAAAAGGGAGTGACAGAAAGAAAAAGAAAAGAGAGAGAAAATGGAATGTGCCACCTCCCCATCTCTGCCCACCACTAGCTCTGCCCCTACAGACTTCACCTGGGGGAATGTGGCCCTTGGTGGGGGTGGAGGAGGTTTCCTGACTTTTGTTAACAAACCGTTATCAAAAACCATGCTCTGAACCAGTCTTATTTGAACTAATCCTAGTTCGTATGTGCTTTATGGACTAACCAACACGAGAGCTGTCTTGCTGTATTAGACCAGGGTTTCCCAAACTTGGGTCTCCAGCTGTTTTTGGACTATAACTTCAATCATCCCTAGCTAGCAGGACCAGTGGCCAGGGATGATGGGAACTGTAGTCAAAAAACAGCTGGAGACCCAAGTTTGAGAAACTGTTTAGACCAAAGTTCCAGAGTAGTCAGCCAAACACCCCTGGGAAGTTTATAAAACAAAGTGTGATGAAGACAGCCATCCCATCTTGGTTCTTCCCCTGCAACTGCTAATCAGAAGAGCACTGGCACACCATTCCTAGCTATTACAGCTAATCACAACTGATAGCCTATATTCCAATTAAAATTTGGCTAAATCTGTTCAAAAGCTAGAAACCACCCCATCATATTGGAATATGACTGCTTCTTTTTTATTTCTACAGCACCTGACAGTATTATTTTCAAGGGACTCTCAAAGAAAAGCAACACACTTTTGGGTGCACATTTTGCACTGCATACCCTCCCCCTTAAAACATCAAATGCCACCTAGTGAGCTCAGTGAACAGAGACCCTGTTATAAATCATGACATATGTATCAACTTCAAACCCTCCAGTCTTCTTTCTTGAGCCCTTAAGGCCAGCACTTGGGGAATTTTGTATTACTGATTATCTGCATTTGCAGGCCATTTTTCTGCCTGACTCGAAAGCCAATTTTCCTAGTGAAAATGACACGTAAATGGAAATAATTTATTCTTCAATATACTATGAGGTGCACAGAAATAACAAACTCAACTAATATAACCCTGCCATCTTAAAAACGATATGATAAAAACTCAATGGATGTGCTTAACTCAGGATACCAGGTTGCTCTGCTCATTTCCCTGCAGGTTGTGATTCATCAGTGATTCAGTTTCTCAATTAATCACTCTCTTTTTTAAACACACACAGCAAGATTTTCATATGGTGCTTATTTAGTCCACACTATTATTTCTCACATAATACTTTGCTCTTATTCACTGCAAATTCTTAGGATAGGTAAAGGTAAAGGGACCCCTGACCATTAGGTCCAGTCACGAAGGACTCTGGGGTTGCGGCGCTCATCTCGCTTTATTGGTCGAAGGAGCCAGCGTACAGCTTCTGGGTCATGTGGCCAGCATGACTAAGCCGCTTCTAGCGAACCAGAGCAGTGCATGGAAACGCCGTTTACCTTCCCGCCGGAGCGGTAATTATTTATCTGCTTGCACTTTAACGTGCTTTTGAACTGCTAGGTTGGCAGGAGCTGGGACTGAGCAACAGGAGCTCACCTTGTTGCAGGGATTCGAACCACCGACCTTCTGATTGGCAAGCCCTAGGCTCTGTGGCTTAGACCACAGCGCCACCTGCATCCCATTAATTCTTAGGATATGCCTGCATAAATAGGCATTTGTGTGCAGTATGTTATAAAAAACTTAACTACTCTTCACATTTCCCTCCGATGTTCCTACCCCAGTTAGTGCCCTACTTTCAACTAGTTTTGGGTATCTGAACCAACTATTATATTTATATAATAGTATTTTGACAATTATGTTGCAGCTTCTTGCACTGATGCACATAGAGACCTATAAGGTCAGCCAGGCTAGAGACCTTGTGGCTATTGTTTCTTTCTAAGTGCCTTACCTTGTGCAAGGAGCAGCTTTACTCCCAAGGTTGTAAGCACATCCCTAAGCATCTACATATGAAAGGAGACATGCCTACCTGCAGGGGGGCTGCTTAGAGAGTTCTTTGTTCGCTTGCTCAATGAATAGGTAATGAAGGAAAGACCATACATGGTAAAATTTGTATTGTGTTGTAACTTTAGTTTGGTGGAAGTTTATGCATCTGTGTTGCTTTAACAGATAACAGCTATGTATATTAGCAGGCCCCACCCTTTTGGGCTTGCTCAGCTTTTGGAGAGTGATCCCACTGAGCCTTTATTGCTAGCAAAAAAAAAAAAAACCTTTTGTTATTCCTCAATGCTGCTGGAGTTTTTCCTTTCAGCCCAGACGTTTATTTTGCTACAGCACTATCAGATTTTTTAAGATAAATAAACAATTTGCATATGTCCAGAATATCAGCAATCCCAAGCATTAGCAACCCCATTTTGGTTTTGATTTCTTCCCAACTCAATTGACATTGACTGTAATAATCTTCACATCACCTCCATCTGTTATTTCTGATAATGGATATCCCAATAACTGCTGCTATGAGTGGATATAGACAGAAAGCTCAACTGCTTATGCAAATGCCCAACATTAGTGGGAATGTAAAAACCTACAATCCTGAGAGGTAAGAAATATGTCAACAGAAGATACACACAACCAGATCAAAATCTGAAATAACACATAAAGCTATGCTGGCATGTTTTTTTAAATAAAAAATCGCAAAAGTCAACAGGAATCCAGCTTTTGATAAGCAACATTCAACCACTGCTTTGGCTTCATTTTGACAAAGCAGACTATATTTGTAAAATTTGAGGACAGAAGAAGTTTGCTAATGGAATGTACATGACCTTCTTCCATACGCACACTTCCAAGTCTTGCTCTAAAAGCTGTAGACCTGTGCACATACAGGAAGTCTGGAGCTCACTCATTACAAGGTCAGGGACAGGTTAACACGTTTTTTCTCAAGAGTGTTTCGTAGGCGATTCCACTACACTTATGCATCTAAAATTATATTCCTTTAATACTGAGATCCACTGTGTTCATCTTACAAGTATTACAACTTTTGTCCAACTACAAACACTTTCTGCCCTTACATGACTAGGACTTAAAAAAAAAAAATGTTTAGCTTCAACCCACTGTTCTTATTAACTTATTCATAGATACAAACATGCATAAAGATTGGACAAATTGATTCTTCCTGAGACAGCCAATGGAGTCCTGAATCTCCATGCAGGGCCATCTTACCCCTAGGTGCTAGGGATGCAGGGCACCCAGGCACAGGCTCTCAGGGGCGCCAGGCCGAGAGTCCAGGGCCCGAGAGTTGAGTCTGGGGAAGAGCCCACCCGTGGGTCAGAGCACCCTAGCAGGCTCTTCTGCTGCGGGCAGCTCTGTGCCGTGAGTTTGGGGGCAACCGAGCCAGCAAGATGCTGAGGCAGCTGGCCAGCTCCGCCCTCCTGCACACCTGGGACTGGGCAACCGGGGGGCGCCGGGCAGATCTTTGCACCCCCACACCACATATGCCTCCATGTGTGAGGTTACAATACTGATTCTATACACACACACCCCTGCAGAAGTGAATTCAAATGTATCTGGACTATCATATTCATAAACTTAATGCAGTAGCCATCTAAAGTGGAGGTTTTTTTGGTATGAAAGCTGAACCCAAACTGCTAAACCCCAGAAAGGACACAGAGCACATGAATACTGGAGTGCATATAACTGCTGTTCATATTTGCATATTTGCTTATACCGACAGAAGGTATGCATTATAGACCATGCATTGTGTCATCAATGCAAAACCAAACACATAGATTTTTATTTTAATAATGAAACCATGCCATCCCAATACTTCAAATTAGATCATTATTTTTTATGCAGAATTTATGTTTATGCATGAGCACTGCAGTGTTTGCTTTAAGAAAGTATTTATTTTCCATGAAGCTACCACTAGTAGCATTTCAGCTATGTATAGATTCGCACACTACACACCCTTAAAAATATTTATTTTCTTATAGGTGTTGCTTTCTATAGTGGGACAACAGGCTCTATGGGACAATCTATTACTTTCTTGATATACTGCAATGAGATCTTTGAGCCTAAGCATTCACAAAAACCAAGAGGCAAAAACACACTTATTTTAGCACTCAAAAAACTAAATGGGGGGGGGGGCACGTGAGTCAGATACATTATATATAAAAAAATTCTTTTAATACCAAAGCTGAGGGACCAAGCACCAAATATATCTGGAAAGTTTTGTTTGTAAAACTGCATATTTTTAGTTATATTATATTATTGTGGATACACTATTTTAGACAGAAACTATAATACAAATCTCTGTAGGCATTTCATACGGAGTAAATCCCTAGACATTTCATGTGCAGTCTTCATTTGAATTAGCAACACACAGAAGATCATGACCCTTGGTTTCTGTGAGCTCTTTAGAAAAAAAAATTCTATACAGAGAGAGAGAATACAGCATAGCAAGTCTCTCAGAAATGTGTGAAAATAACAACATTTTCACCCCTTTAAATTTTGGTTTAGCTTCTATGAAGTGCTAGCCTCCTACTCAACCAACTATTAACAGCAGAGTAGTAATCAATACCATTACTAACAGCTACTCCTAGGACTCTCTTAAAAATAAGCACTAATGCTATGTGGAATGGAAAATGCCCAATTAGGTTTTCCTGGACTTACTTAGCTTGTCAAACTATTGACTGCTTTGACAATAAATATATTCACACTTGTAAGTTTGAGGGGGGAAAGAATTAGCCTTTTTAAATTAGCCATAAACCAGTCCAGAATTCAGGCATCTGGTTTGTCCCTGGCAAACCATTTGAAACTATATACTTTGTCATCAATAAATTTAGAATGATGGAAAGAAAGCACTGACCTCCACAAGAAAAACTAACTTGCCAAAACTATCTTCTCCCAGATAATTGTGGGTCAGAGCTTCCTAATAAATCCTCCTTACAAGTCAGTTTTGTACTCCTAAATTCTCATTCTTTTATGTAGTGGAATGAGGAGATGAATTATGTATGGCTAAAACCTGTTTCTGATATGATAGCGAGAACTGGAGAAACCAAACTGTTTACTTATGTAATTGCATTTCAGCCATAACTATGCATACAAATGTCTTACAGGGACTGCTTCTTGGGACATAATCCATCCTTGCCATTTGCTTATAATTTTCCCAAAGAATATGCCTACTGAGCTGGAATATACCAAGCATGATCTCAGTCAGATCATTATTTTCAGAAAGGTTAACAGGGCCCATCCATTTTGAGTTCCATATTAAAGGGAAGGGAATGGTTTGAAATAAATAAACAAGAAGGTGATCTGCAGGGATATGAAATGCAAAATTTGTCTTCATCTGACTAAGGCTACTCAACAGCTCTCACATCTCTTGCATGAGAATATTCATTCAGTAGTTTTGGAGTTGCAAATGTTTTCAAGACAACAACAAGGAAACATCTGAAAATATTATGTTTTGTGTGTGTGTGTGTGTGTGTGTGTGTGTGTAAATATGCACACAGAAGACAATTATGCCATAACACAAACTAGTTTTAAAAGTATCCTGTGTTTCAAAAGCGTCTTTCCACAAGGCTTGGGAAACTGCTGTTTGAGAAATACAAACTCAAAACCTCCTGAAATGTGGAACTAGCTAGATCCCAAACAACATATTGTACTATTCTAGTGATCCATTTCATTGGCATCTGAAACAAGTACACATCTTTAAAGAAAATATATCAAAATGTGAAAGAGGACTTTTTATTCTAAAAAACAAATCGCAGTGAGTTTTTTGTTCAGCTTTGTCTCTGGCATACTATCTGAGTATATGGTTTGTAGTCTTCAGTGCCATATAAAAGCATGAGAGTTGATCATAGGCTCAGTACAGATATAACACTGGGTCTCTACGAAACCATGGGCTACAAATCTGGAACCAGTCTACCATTTCCAATTCCTCTCAGAGGTAGCCAATACTGTATATGTTGTTGTAGTACAATGCAGTCAGCCCTGACCATTGTTCATGTTGGCCAGGGATGATGAGATTTGGTCCAACTACCTCTGGAAGGCTACTGCCGATTTAGCATTACATCTTGACAGATGCTCACATGATAAGCAGGGTTCAAAGTGGCTTTGAAAGTTGAAAGCCCAGGTTAACATTATAATCTACTAGCTACTAGCTACTATTAACAACTACAAGTGCTGGCTCCCTTTAGCTACTGAAATAAGTGCTCTCTTGAATATTCAGCAAAGTAGAAGTATGGTACCAATGGACATTAAAATACGTTTAAATGCCACATGGTCAGAGCTGGCATTCAGTAAGCCTTGGGATGGTTAAGCTGGATCCATTCCAAGGAAGAACATTATAACACGTGAAAAAGCCTTCAAGCAGCTTAACAATCCAGAAGATAAATGTGATCTTCTCATAGCATGAAAAGGAAGGGTAAATAAAATAAGATACTGTATCAGATATGATCATTTGTTTTCCAAAAAATTCTCCAGTTATTTGTAATAAGTATGTGGGTTAAATCCAGAATTGGGCAGTGGGGGAGGGTTCACATTCATCTTGATCAATTGGAATGTTAAGCTCCTTGGATGTCACACAAAAAGAGAATTAGGTGATAGTCATAATATGCAGGGTTTTCTAACATTAGTCCTGTTCATTAACATTTATCTAGACACACTATCCTGTCATTTCATTCAGTGGCAAATGAAATATACAGCCTCTATCTCACATCATATTTTCTAATTTAGAGAAGAGGGCAGAGGGTAAGAATTATTTGAAATGGTTGAATGCCAGACACAAATGAAGCTTTTGACAAGGCTGAAAAGTGGATTCTGAAGTTCCGAGACTTCAGGGTTTGTTGGTTTGTTTTTTAAGTAGCTATTTTAAATCTCTGGAATAAGCAGTTGCCAGATTTTTAACTTGAGCAGCAGTATAACTGGGCTCCCCTGTAATGAGGTGAAAAGCAAATCGTATTGCTTAATGATGGTAAGAATGCAGTGTACTTGACTACCTGACAGATATTAAAATGTACGCAACATGTCAGGAGGATATAATGAGTAACAAGTTGGCTGGGGCTTCCCAATCAGAAATCACTCTTTTCCACAAATAGCTCTAGATAGCTTGTCTTTGGTCATTTCTCTTCATGCATTTAGTATTCCTATTTTCATTTTCAACTAAGCAGCTGTGGCCATTATTGGTGCTACAGTATCAATTTCTGCTAAAGCAGGAGCTAAGTATCAACCGGAGTCATCAAGCTCTGTGCCAAGGCTAGGAGAAATGGTGCCAATTTACCAAAGCATGTTAAAACAAGACAGCCACAGTGGAAATCTCTAGTAAACCAGCTATTTCCATTTAGGTAAATTGAAATGCTGGAAAGTTGCCACCTGAACTTCTTCTACACACTGAACTGAGATCCTTTCCAAAAAAAAAAAAAAAAAAACCCCACAACCCTAACTTTCCACATTTCTGCTAGACTCCGGTATGAGGCTGTAACTAACAATTCCCTAAAGGAATGATGTCAATTGGCATTTTAAAAATGAATTCAGTGACCTACAATAATAAGAGTTTCTTATGCACAGTGCTTGCAAGCAGGCAGCCCAGGAACTTCAGGATTCATTTGGAGCTCCTATGCTTTATAAAAGCAAACAAAAGAATAGCTTAAGCTGTTTCCTCTGGCTTGATAAGTATCTTATGCTGAGGGGCTGCCTACAACACATGAAGAAGGATGGTGGTGAATGATATCAAGACACAGAGCAGCTCTTGGCATAGTTAAAATTCAAGAACCAGGAGGAAGAAAGCCCTCTAGATAATATATGCTCAAACAGCTGCCTTCCTGACCCAATGAGGAATTTAAAGCTTGTAGCAATTTTACACTTTTTTTGCAAGCCAGGTTTACTGGGCCTTACTTCTGCTTGCGCAGCTTATATTTAGTCACCAAGTAGAAAATTGGCAACTGCAACTACTCTTTTATTCACTTTAAGCAGGTCTTTGGGGATAGAAATGCCCGTTTTGAAAGGGCTTAACATTCAATTATCCCACACTCCCTCCCTCTGGTTTAAAAATTCCACCAAGTCTAATGACATTCGGGAAATGTCAGGTACAGAACTCAGTGAAAGCTACTGTACAAGGACTAATGTCCCAACAAGGATAACAAATATTGTCACTCAGATGCTAAAAAAGGGCAGTGAAATGGCGAGTACACCAGGTGAAAATTTCACATGGTTATGTGCCACATGTGCATACTCCACATTCAGTTATAGTGGCATTTTAATTGTTTGAAATAAGAAATTAAATCATAATATAGAGGGAATAAACATTCAGCACTGCATTGTTCTATGCACAATGGATATTTGTAGGGTAAGATGGAGAAACACATGAGCATTAGGAACCTATAGAAAACCCAATTTGTAATTTCAGAACAGTTGTTATGCAACTATTATTATCTGTGGTGCTTGACAAGTATAAACTACAGTGGTACCTCTAGTTACGAACTTAATTCGTTCCGGAGGTCCGTTCTTAACCTGAAACTGTTCTTAACTAGAGTCGTGCTTTCCCTAATGGGGCCTCTTGCTGCCGCTGCGCAGCCAGCACACGATTTCCGTTCTCATCCTGGGGCAAAGTTCTCAACTCGAGGTAACTCTTCCAGGTTAGCGGAGTTCGTAACCTGAGGTGTTTGTAACTCAAGGTACCACTGTACTGCATTTTCAACAAAGATGATCCCACCAACATTATAACACTCTTGTGAACAAAACACTGCACTAGCATGCACGCTATGGAGATTGTGGCTGTTGCGCTCCTCCCCTGGTCCATCTGCTGCCACATGACCATGGACTAAGCCATGGTTTGGCATAACATACCATCAGGACCTGGGCTCATGGATTGTCACCTCAAGACAAACCACAAACTGTAAACGCAATAATAAACCTTTGCAGGAGTGACACACCATGGTCACAGCAATGCAGCAGCTTTGCTCAGAGAACCCGCACATTCAGACCAAGTCATGCTATGTGTGAAGCCAGCTCTTTGGGTGAAATTACGACCCAAACCTCTGTTTTATCCTAAGATCAGCTCTTACTTCAATTATAAGAAGTGTCAAGGCAATGCCAACATCAAGAACATTAAAATGCTCAATTTCACTTATGTTAAAATTTATTGTTGAGCATGTGAGATGTAATGAAATGGGGACTAGTGAATTAGAACAAAACCTGAAGAAAATTATAGAATCACAGCCAATAGTGCATCAAGCACTATATTGTATTTGCTGCTTTCCATTAAAAACCCTTGGTATTAACTAAGTGTATTAAAGTGTATTACTTTGCAAACTAAGTGCATTAAACTAAACATTTTAAACTAAAGGACTAAACCTTCCCTTAGGACAACATCTGGACTCGCTCAATCTATTTTGCTGCCTGAGGCAGGGAAGGACATTTCATCCTTGCCCCCACTTCTTCCCCACACAGGATCCAAGGCTGGTCAAGTTATTTTTGCCCCGAAGAAAAAAATACCAGAAGCTCCTCCCCAGCAATAAAAATACAATATGACACCCAATATCAGCCACCTTACTCTAAATGATGGGGCTGCCTGTGGGAAACACACCAGTTTGCAATGTCTCAAACTGAAGATAATCATGGTCACCACTACATCTGTACCTAAGGGACCGTCTCTCCTGGTATGGTAGGTCCTGGTTAGGACCTTAAGGTCCTCAAATAATAACTTTTTGGAGGTCCCGAGCCACAAGGATGCTAGGTTGGCTTCAACTAGGGCCAGGGCCTTCTCAGTACTGGCCCCGACTTGGTGGAACGGTCTGTCACAAGAGACCAGGGCCCTGCGGGATTTGGCATCTTTCCACAGGGCCTGCAAGACGGAGCTGTTCCACCTGGCCTTTGGGTTGGTTTCAGTTTAACCCTGATGTTTCATTCTTTTGGTGTGATTGGTGGGCTACTTAAAAATGAGGCTGCAGTCTAAATTAAATTTTAAATTGTATTTTAATCAGTATTTTTAATGAATTGTTTTGTGTTTTTGTTGTGATTTTATTGGTGTTAGCCGCCCTGAGCCCGGTTTGGCGGGGAAGGGCGGGGTATAAATAAAAAGTAGTAGTAGTTGTTGTTATTACATTTATTATTTAATCTGTACATGAGTTCTGAGGTGCAGAACAAAGTTACAGAACAATGTGGCACACAATTGGGGAGAAATCATCATTTGTGGCTAGCTACTGTTTAAATTCACTCTGGATTTTTTCTGGGTTCACTCTGTTGCACACCATCCCTTTATGAATACAAATTGTTGCCCTTTCAATTGCCTGAAAGGGTAGTAAAGTAATACCTTTGTAAATGCTTTTTCTCCTTAGCAAAAATTAAATAAAATCAATATAGAACTAAGTGAGCGACCTTCCTATTACTCAGTCACTCTAAATTGTACTTTGTTCGTCTACATAACATAATGTACTGGACATGTAACCATATCTTTCATTGAAAACTATTTTATTTTCCTATCCTCTAATTTGATTTTGGTTACCAGACAGGAAATGGTCTTCAGCTTGCTGCAATTGCAAATTGAGAGGGGGAGGGGAATTCCATATCAATAATAGTACTGCCTGGTGTGTGTGTGTGTGTGTGTGTGTGTGTGTATGTGTGCATGCGTTTGTGTGTTTAAATGCATCCAAATAAAATTGTATTTCACTAGGGGTCAGTAGATCCTGAACAGAAGTTACACAAAGTAGGGTGGTAACATTTATAAAGCAAAGCTGTGCCTGTTTACTTTGAAGGATGTCAATAGTGCAATCCTATACTGTAAATGTCTAATCATCAGTAAGCCCCATTGAGCTCAATGACTCTTATTCCCATGTAACTGTGTATAAATTACATCCTTCATTGATAAGGCAAGAGAGAGGTGCTCATAGTCAATGAAACAGCCATTCTAGAAATGGTTCGGTCTGGGCTGAAAGCAGCAGCATTTCCCCTGAAGACAAAGGCTAGTAGTTTGGGAGTTTGGATGAGATGCTGTTTAGTAATGTCATTATGGCTGCTATGCTGAAACTTTTAACAGCTGCATCCCTCCCCTCCATATCTACCTATTAATCATTATTCAAGCCGCACTGCAGGTGGCCTATGCACCTTTGAAGATGAAGCGTAAATAGGAATTATTATTTTTTCCAAATCCCAGGTTTATAATTTATTTATCGTTTTGTACACACTGTATCTCACATCAGTGCACCTTGATTCTAAGTTTAGAAATCAATTCCTGCCCTTAATTCGATCAGTCTAAGATGTCTGCCTAGAAAGCAATTTGTCAACAGTAGATTTATTGCTCAATATTGATATCAGCCCACAGCTAAAACTTTGCAGATCTATATAACTGAGCACATCAAACAGTTCTCCTTTATAACATATAACCAGGTGACTCTCATAAGTGAGCTTGCAGTATTACAACAGTGTCTGTTTATTCTTTTTAAAAATTAAAAAAATCCAGTCCAATTTTTTAAAAAAGCTTTGCATATCGTGAACATGAAGAATTCTATCACAAACTCAGTTGTAAACTGTCAATGGCCTAAAACAGGCATGGCCAAACTTGGCCCGCCAGATGTTTTGGGACTACAATTCCCATCATCCCTGACCACTGGTCCTGTTAGCTAGGGATGATGAGAGTTGTAGTCCCAAAACATCTGGAGGGCCTGGCCTAAAACATAGTTGCTCACTCCATGCCCCATCTATATTTTTGAAAAATTTCAACTTGAGTTTGAATGGAAGTACCTTTTCTATTCACTATATAATCATTCTGTACAACCAGTGGAAAGTAAAAGCGTCCTATTGCATTATACCCTTTTAAAAAAAGAAAAAAAACCCACTTATTTTGCTTTCCTCTTTTCTGAAAGAAACAACAGGGTTCAATTTACTCCACAGATCCATCACTGTAATGTTACCTGAAAGGAACAATCCCCTGTGCATTTGACCAGATCATACCATATTTTTGGTCACTGTTTTCTTCATGCTGCATGAAATATTAAACCTAAGAAAAGAAACAAGTGCCAGACACACATAAGAGAACTATAAGCTTTCAAAGTTAGTCTGAGTAAAAATAGCTACTAATATGTTTTTTTTGGGGGGTACACCAAATCGGGCTCCAATTGGCCATAAATCTGTGCCTTAAAATTTCTATCTCGTAACCCAAGATTTATGGGGGATTTGTTAACTATTATGAAGGCAAATTTTAATTACAAGCAGCATTGTTCTGTTACACACCTGAACGTTCACAATTACCGTACATTTCCGTGTATAAGACTATTTTTTTTTTACTTTAAAATAAGGTTGAAAATCTGGAGGTGACTTATAAATGGATAGTGCATATGCCCTTTTCTAAATCTGGGATCCCCAAAAGTAGGGGGCGTCTTATACATGGGGGTGTCGTATACATGAAAAAAATACGGTAAGTTCTGAGTAGAGGAGTTTGAGGAATTCGGATTTGATATTCTGCTTTATCAGTACCCTAAGGAGTCTCAAAGCAGCTTACATTCTCCTTTCCCTTCCTCCCCCACAACAAACACTCAGTGAGGTGAGTGGGGCTGAGAGACTTCAGAGAAGTGAGACTAGCCCAAGGTCACCCAGCAGCTGCATGTGGAGGAGCAGAGATGCGAACCCAGTTCACCAGATTATGAGACTACCGCTCTTAACCACTACACCACACTGGCTCCTGAGTAAATTCTAGGGTGGCGGCTATCCAGTACCAGTGTCTTTCTGCTATTTAGTTTGTCAACAGGTTACAAGATCTCTTCCTGTGTGTTACCTCCATGAGCTGTATTCAGTTATATTATCCAAAAATAAAAAATGTGGTTTCATTAGTCTTTCAAGTAGTTTCTGAAGAGACCAGGAATACAAAATATACTTACTATAAAAGGTAGTGTTAAATGAAGGTTTGTCTTGGCAACTATGCCATGGTATTATTACCGTAGTTAACAATGTTAAGGCATTTTATTGTGCAGCATTTATTTTTACCCAATGGTCGGTGATTCCCAAAAACAAACGATTCTACAGAAATTAACCTCCACAGCTTCTGACAACTTTCAGGCATCTTTCAACGCTGTTACTAAGGACAACTTGATGCCATCTGTAGTCTAACCAATATGCCAAAAAGTCACACTCAAAAGATGAATGGTTCACTTTCTGATAGCAACATCCTATATTGGGACATATGGTTGAGAACAGCACAGAAGGCAATTTCAACAGATATTGAAAACAACTGTTGAAACTACAACCCATCATTTCCCACAATTCGCTATAGAATATAATTTGAATAAAATAATGCTAGCAGTAGGAGGGGGGAATCATATCTAAGCAGCACCACAGATTGGATGGTGCTGTTCTTCCCCTGTTTTATGAAGAAGAAACCAAGTCAGGAAATTCATAACAGAGAAATAATGTCTGTGCTAGAATTCTGACTGATGTTTTGGCTTCATTTGTATTTTATTTAGAAGACATACTTCAGGTCACACTCTCAAGGGCTTGTAACAGGTTACATACACACTGATTTACAAACGTATTGAAAATCAAAAAGGAGAGGCTGATTCACACTGCAAATGCTCCACAGTACCTGCAAGGGGTGGGGGGGAGGAGGGAGGATATATTAATAGCAATGAAAGAGCCTTCCCAAGGAGACACATCCTTGTCAAAACATTGCTTAGCCCAAATTCCTCCTTGATTAATGTATTCCGTCCTTTAATTTCCAAATTCTAATAGTCTCTTCATCTCAATCCTCAGAAGAATGTCCTCTGGACACACCATTAAATTACAACAGGTACATATCCTATGTACATACTAAATTGCTTGCCGATCCATAAAGAACACCAGTGTCTATTTTAAAAGTTTTAGTTACTGAGTTTGAACTTTCCACTTAGCCAGTATTTTACAACTATTCATTTCAACAGTGAAGCTACTTGTTCAGACATTTAACATATTGCAAACCTGACTTTCAATTTGTAGTCTCACCATAATGTAAAAAGGTAAAGTGTGTGCTTTTGTGTAAAGTAATGGCCTCTTTTTGCTGATTGGGCTGCAATGCCAAGGAAAATATCTGTCAAGGAGTTTTAAGTTCCACGCATAGCACTGTCATTAAAAGCAATTACCAGGCTTAATGGAACACTGGCCTTGCATAACTTTGACACCTCCCTAAAGTTATACCATCAGTCACTGCGTAAAACCTTTAAAATTTCTCTCATCACTTGTACTTTCTGGTTTCAAATTTTCCATTCTTATATGACCACTCCACAGGACCTTATTTCATTATCAACCACCTCACTATGCTCAACGTGTTTAAACTCAAGTGTTTTTTTTTTTTTTGCTGCTTGACTTCTATCTTCCTTCAGGTATTATATAAAAAAATAGTGGTACTTCAGCATGTAAAAACATGTGGTAATAACAAGTTCAACATTAGTCTGTTCCCTAAATGGTTTCATAAGACTCTTCTAGTCAGCTCATGGCACTGAAGAGTTTGTAACTCAGCCCACACACAGAGGCCACTAAAAAAAAGCAGCTTCATAGTAAGTTCACACAGCGCATATTTCAGAGCTCCCTACTAAATTTTCCTTAATGCACACTGAAGAGAAATGCTGGCAATGCTACTGCCAAGGAAATAGCACTTATTCAATAACACCCATTGTAATCCTCTGGGCTCTTTTTAAGTACGGTAAAACCTACTTCTGCTATCCCTTAAGCAGAATCTACAACACAACTTCAAAACATAAGTGCACCCTATAGTTTCTTTAAAATTGTCTCTTTTGACAAGCAACTAATTAGATTAAGTCTGCAATTCTATCCATACTTACCTGGGAGTAAGTACCATTGAACTCAATGGGGATTACTTCAGATAAGACATAGAATCATAAAATTGTAAGTTGGAAGAGACCACAAGGTCCATCTCTAGACCAACCCCTGCAATGCAGGAGTCTTGTCACCCAATGTGGGGCTCGATCCCACGTGTATAGGATTGCTTTAAATCAGCCTTCTCAATCCGCTACTCTCCATAAATACCCATAAACACCAGCTATACATTTTTTTTGCCATGTTTACAATGAAACCATGAAGAAGTCTCAGTTTTGCTACATAATACAGTAAGCTGTGTTCTCTTTTGTGCGTTCAATGCTCTCACTTTGCATGGTAATATCAGTCTACTAATTTTACATTTTGAAGTTTCATTCTGTCAGCACCCTGTCTTTAGGGGCTACTCACTGTTATGATTCCTGCCTCTAAGATGGTTGATTAATGTCACTACTAAGGCACACAAAATCCCTTAATCTGGATACAAGAACTATATGCAAGACAGGCAAAAATCACCCATGTAGAGTACAAGCATTTCTCATTAAATTGGCAATTTACAATGACAGTTGAAAGACATATGGCAACACTAAACCACTCTTGCTGATGCCCTGCCTGTTGTTGATGCTGGTTCCTGCTCCCCCATTATCACTGAGTGGAAAAACCTGAAAATCACCGTTGAAGCTCTAAAATGTATAATTATTACTAGGGGGTATGCAGCTTAAATAAGAAGAAACAAACTATTAGCTTCCAGATATCATGAACACCAAACAAAAACTTACCTTAGCAAGAACCTCATATGATTTTTTTAAAAAACTATCACGCATTTTTTCTGGGTACAATCTGGATTTCAAGAGCATAAAGGTGAAAAGTCACTATCTACTTACTTGGAAGTGTCAGAAAATTAGAGCCAAAAATAATTTTCAGGATGTCTTTAAATATCTAAAATTCTGCAGGAGGAATTAAAAAAGAAAAATGGAAATACAGTACTAGTGTGTGGGCACAGTGGAATATCAGTTTTAAGTTGTCTCATCTCTAGAGTTGGCATGACACAAAGGAGAAAAATCCCATCGAACCAATTAGTACACAGCTTCATTCAAATGGGTCCCAGTAACAATAGTACCAAGAGGAAAGAAAGTGGCTCGGAGCCACAAGCCTCTAAAATAAAAACCAGGGCTTACTGCTGTTACTAATTTCATGTGACGGTTGGCAGGACTGGGAGTCAGAAACTAGCCTCCAATATTTGTTCCTACATTTATTTATTTTCTTTCAATCAAATCTAGGTATTCCCCATCTTGGAAAGATCAGTCCCAAGTGTCAGTCCTGAAACCACACTGCTGTTTTATATTCCCTGGTGGCTCTTGTCTTGACTATGATGCTAGTATTCTTCCCACAGTTGACTTCACTATTCCGTAAGCACATGTCAAACAATTTTGCCACACTGGGGAGGCCACAATTCTCCCAAGTCATGTTTACTTTATTCTAAACATAGGCTTGGGTCCATAGGTGCCCTTCTGCTAGCAAAGAGGCACCATCTACTCATGAAGGATAAGGCTATTGACAGCTACCAACCATGATGGCTATGTTCTACTTGCCCCAGGTGCTGGAAATCACAAGTGGGGAAAGTACTGTTGCATTTGGACTAGATGGGCATTTGGCCTGATCCAGCAAGACTCTTTTTTTGCTCTTGTGGAAAGTCTGTTTCTGACTTATCAGAAGAGCAAAGCATGATAACAGTGACCCCAAACTCTTTTGTTTATGAGAGTTCTTGCTTAACACACTGTACATGCTCTTTTGCAAAACTTTATATAGCCCCTTTCCGTTTATATCTATGGTCTGGCTCCTCCTTTGTTTAGTGTTCCTAAAAAGGTAATGAAAACCCCAATACTTTGGCACGCCAGCTGAAAAGGTGTTCAACCAGCTTGTGCTACTATTCATAGAACACAGCTAATACATTCCCATCCACCCACTTCCACTCACAGTTCTTTGAATCCATACCAATATGAAGTTACCTATATTAAAAATTAGGAAACATCTGCAATGAATAAATGAAAGCAGAGTTTGTAAAGATGTGGCTTGTTAAACAAGATGTTGCACAGATTGCAGCGAAAATCTCAAATTTGATGGAATTAATAAGCTCTCTCTCACACATCCATCCTCCAACTCTCAACTGGTATGTTATATTGGCACAAGAAAAAGCATGCCAGAAGATGTTAGCCTATGCTAGGATATTTTCAAGCACAAAACAGACTAATTCCTGTTGCAGCAAACACATGAAAGACATTGTGCAATTAAGCTCTCTTCAGTCATTCAGTCTGAATGAGTAAAGGGGAAGTGGGGAAGTGAAGGCCCCTCAATGATGCTGTATGAACCAGATAAATTCCCCAGTCAATGTCCAACTAGCATTATTCTGAAGGGACTGCCTTACTTGCACATAACACTTCCAACACAGGGATAGAATGAACCCTGATCACACATTAGCCAGAGACTGCTCCCAGCAGGGAAAGCATCCTCAAAGGGGCAGGGCTTGCCCCATACATTCCCACTTGCCCCTTTGCATGCTCAAACTGAATATAAGTGATCAATGCACATCAGCTCTGTAGTTAGTCAGTGAGTCGCAGTCTGTGTAACAGCCTGAATTGCTGCAGCAACAGAAATACTTTCTACTTGGATATACCTGTATCTGTAAAGCCTACAAACTGTATTACTGAAGCCTGATCTTCTGCAGCAGTAAATTATTTTGGACCTTCTGTTGCCCCTGTGTGGTGACTGAATCTGGGGGAAACTTCTGCTGTGTGGGTATCTCACCTCAGAATCCCAACATAGTTTTCACCCAAAATTCATTTGTATGACCAGTGCTGCTATAATACATGCCAGGCACACATTTCCACACTTTGTAGGGTCCATGTTATTTCTTATATATTTGCATTAGGCAAATCAGCAGATCAGAAGGCGGTGAATTATAACCACAATAATAGCCACATAATGCAGCATCCTTGCCAACTATGAAGTGGCACCTCTTCCCATTGGTTTCCCCCATGCAGCCGTGTTAACCAGGACACTGCTGCAATCAGTGCGAGAACATCTCAGTCAGTCGTGCTTCCATGTTAGGCAAGAAAGTGAAGGAAAACCCCCAACTTCCTTTACTTTTCCATACAGAGGAATCAGCAGTGGTGTCCATCAAGGGCACTGTAAACTACGGTGTTGACATGAATGTGGCACATCTCGCCTAAAGCATCGCTGCTAGTACTACCACTGTGGACTCTGTTTGTGGGGTAGAGGCCCCTTCTCCTTGTCCATGTGGCATCAGCAGCTTCACTAAAGTTTCCAAAAAAGCAAGCCTAGAATTGCTTCTGTGTCTTGATCAGTGGAATTCATCTAGTTATGATCCCCTTTTGTGCAATCATCATGGTAAGATGCCTCTGGACATTAGTGCAGACATTTGTGCCAGGGCATGGATGTCCAAGGATGTGTGTGCAGTTGCCAGCAGTGTGACCTCCTAGTCATCACAAGAAGGAAGGTACATTATGCTGAACTGAACCAGGTGTAGATACGGAAATGATGAGTGTGATTCAGTAAGGCACGGGTGGGGAACCTCAGAAGCCAAATGTGGTGCTCTATGTCTCTCTATCTGGCCTTTGTGATTCTCTTCAGGTGACACCCCTCACCACACTTACTTCATTCCCTCCTTGTGTATGGTTTTCTTGACTGTAATGTGCACTTGGATTGTGCTAATTCCTCTCAGATGCTTTTGTGGAGCATAGAAAGTGCATGTGTGAGTGCAGCCCCCCTTTTCCACTTGTTGGTTCACCCACTTTTTGCCTCTGGTTTTGCTCATTACTGGCTTGTGGCCCCAGAAAGCTGCCCTCTATTCTCACCCCGCTCAAGGGGTAAGATATATTCATACTCATATATTCATAATCAGGACAACATTGTCCTGAACAGTAGCAGGAGGTAGAGATGAAGCACAAACCAGTACTGCTATTTTGAAAATGACAACAGAAGCCATGTATGCAGATCTCCCATTTTTCTGGATCAGAGCTCCTCTGAGTTTAATGCTGAATGTTCTGCAACACAGTCACCAATGACTATATTTTCATTCCCTGAAAAGACAGGTGTGTGACATTTTCCATTTCAGTAAATTGTTACATGAAATGTAACATGCTCTGCAAAAAGCAAGGCTACACAGCAGAATGAATTGAGAACTTTGAGGGGAAGGTCATCAGCTAAAGTAATTTAGCATAGCCTCGGTGATTTCAGGGAAACTTCAAATTTATGCCAGTTCAGATTTGGCTCATAAACTGAAGAGAAGTTCCCATAGGAGCTTTTTTCAAGGATCATAAACATCCACTATACTGTCAAATACGTTCAAGCCACACCAAGGTAAAGCCAAGCTTGAGGAACCAAATGTTGCTCTGAGCACTCACCTGATCATATTTTTTTATATCGGAGCAAAATAAGGGCTCTCGCTAGCTTGCTCTGTGGCATGAAGAACTCATTTGATGGAGCTTATGGAAGAGTTTGGGATGGATACAAAGGTATTCACTAATGGAAAGCATATTGTGCTCACATAAAGGCTGTATACGACCAAGCAGAAGAGTGTTGTGTAAGAAAAATGACCCTAAATTCCAAAAAAGTTCTTCCATTTGTGCAAACTCTCACATAAGGTGTTGCAAGCTCTCACATAAGATTTTGCAGGTGTTCATTCTCAAGGCCTTTTATGGTCCTTTAAACTTTATATTGTAATTTTCTTTTCCATCATTTTTGTCATATGATAGCAAAAGCCCCAATACATTTGTGTGCTACAATGCAAAGCATCAGTTCACTTGAGCAAGAGTTCAACAGAACTCTTACTGTCTGTATTATGCTTATAAGCTTATTTACGTTTTTTTCTTTCCAAATGTGGTTTTATTATTGCTATTGGCCCCTTTGGGGAGGAAAGGCAGGTTATAAATTTGAAGAAACAAATCAATAAATCACATAAAAACTCCCCTGCATACTCCCTTTACAGTAAAAATAATTATGACAGTTTCCAATTAAGAGCATTTGTTTGTTGCTAAAGTAAAAATTAATGAGGTATGGCTAACCAGCTTTCAAAACTTCCAGAAAGAATAGAGAGAACGGCTCAGGACCACAATACCTCAAGGACCACCTCTTTCCATATGAACCTGTGCAGACACTGAGATCATCCTCTCGAGGCCCTTCTTTGTGTGCCTCCTCCATGAGAGGTCCAGAGGGTGGCAACATGAGAACAGGCCTTTTCTGCAGTGGCTCCTTGTTTGTAGAATGCTCTCCACAAAGAGGACTGGCTGGCGCCTTCATTGCACAGCTTTGTTCTTATTTTTATTACGTATTTTGTGTTTTCTATATTAAAATTTTATGTTGTGAACCACCCTGAGATCTAGGGGTATAGGAAGGTATAAAATTTAATAAATAATAATAATAATACCTAGCCTGTAGTTTTATTGTATATTAGCTATACTATATTAGCTATACATGGTTCATATAGTGTAGCAGCTACTTTTTAAAAATTGCATACAACCCAATACGTGCAGCATTTGACTTAATAATTTGGCTTTAATCTCTAAATATTTATTATTTTAAAAATGAAATAATACCTATTTTTAAAAATATTGATACTTCTACAGAAGCGTTAACTGCTGCTAGCATAAAGCACTAGGGGTAGGGCAAGACTCCAAAATGGGGGAACTCAAAAATATAATCACCCTTGCTCTAATAATTAAAACAATTTCATGCAAGCACGCCCGCTTCAAGCTTAGCTGCATTCAAACAGTGGATTGTGTGCAACTCCACCATTTACAGCTGGTAAATTTAAAGTAGCAAAGCTGTGCCAGGACTCCTAAACCAGGTCTGCCATTTGCAGCCTGACAACATGGATGCTGACAAACAATGTTGGATTCCACAGTAATCTGATGCATTCCAGGTGTATCCCAACTAGGACTCTCCTTGGCTGTCGGTGCCCACCATCTTGGGACTGCCAATCAGCCTGGTACATCCCCAGGGGTTGAAGGATGTCTCCCAGACATCACAAGATTGGCTGTGCTTCTCGGGCTCTTTCCTTATAGCTCAATATGATGGGCACTTAAAAGTGACCCAAGATCTCAGGCTGCAAATAGTAGCCAGCAACACAAAGCAAAAGACTTGCAACGTCACCTACAGCGCAAGAAACTGTAAGGGGGAGGGGGCAAGAAACTGGGCTGTTTAAATGTCACATGAGGCAGCTGAAAAGTCCATTTTCCAACTGTTCCATTGATTTATCAACTGAGAAAGTCAGTACTTGCCTCTTTCTAGAAAACTGAAAGCTCTGTCGAGCTTGGAGCTCAGCCATGGACCTCACCTGTACAAGTATACGAGCACATCACTCAAAGGGAGAGAAAATCAGCAGTAATACAGTAGTAGATTTCAGTATAGTAACAGATACACTGAAAAGAAGAAACAAAATAAAAAATAAAAAAATTCCTTCCAGTTGCACCTTAGAGACCAACTAAGTTTGTTCTTGGTTAGTTGGTCTCTAAGGTGCTACTGGAATGATTTTTTTGATTTTTTATTTTGTTTTGACTATGGCAGACCAACATGGATACCTACCTGTAACTGGAACTGAAAAGAAGGTGCCACTTAAAGTAGAATTAATAGATTTGGCACATCTGGAAGTGACACTTCAAGCAACTAAGTCTACTAAATGCATCATGCCTAATACTAGCTTTCATATTTTGAGTGCAACTATCTTCAGGATAAGACGTAGCACCCCAATGGCTGCACTGCTGAACCTGGTACCCAGTACACAAGGGAAGTACTGCACTACAATATAAATGGTCGCCAAAAAGAAATTTCTAGAACAGTGCCCCAGGAGGCCTTTTATAAATGGTGAGATGAAGAGCCCTTTCAACTTCAAATTTCCCTCAGTGGTTTATCTGTTGCTGTATTAGCAAAACCTGTGAACTGAAAACGCTGCTGAGTTGCTGTGCATATAATTACCGTCTCTTTCCACTCTACTAAAATACATTTCACACAAACAGAATTATTATCACTGCTTTAAAAAAAATAAATCTGTTCAGATACATCTTGGAGGTAATCTGAACATCCCTTCCACTAAATGATTTATCGGACAGGGCAGAAGAAGTGTCAGGAGTTGACTTCATCAGACACCTCCCAAGGCCCAGATTGCAGTAGGGGGAAAATATCAAAGAGCTTTTAAGGCCAACAATTCATTATCGCAGAACTCTATGTGGAGTCCACTTCAGCTGATGTCCACAGAAGCTTACAACATAATTGATGTTACTTTTTCCAACGTTATAGTCCAACAATAGCCGGTGACGAAACTCTCATCATCCCTATGCAGGAGATGATGGGAATTTATTAAAGTTCTATACCACCCTTCATCTGAAGATCACTAGGGGTTTTACAAAAACAAAAACATGAATATACATGCCATAATAACAAACAAAAACAACAGCCCTAGACACAGTTCAAAAGGCCACAGATGGTTTAATTAGCCAAAGCTAACCAAGGTGTTACACTCAATATACCAGCAAGTTTGGAAAACTCAGCAGTGGCCAGAGGATTGGAGATGATCAGTCTACATCCCAATCCCAAAGAAGGGCAGTGCCAAAGAATGCTCCAACTACCGCACAATTGCACTCATTTCACACGCTAGCAAGGTTATGCTTAAAATTCTACAAGGCAGGCTTAAGCAATATGTGGACCGAGAACTCCCAGAAGTGCAAGCTGGATTTCGAAGGGGCAGAGGAACCAGAGACCAAATTGCAAACATGCGCTGGATTATGGAGAAAGCCAGAGAGTTCCAGAAAAACATCTACTTCTGCTTCATTGACTACACAAAAGCATTTGACTGTGTCGACCACAGCAAACTATGGCAAGTTCTTAAAGAAATGGGAGTGCCGGATCACCTCATTTGTCTCCTGAGAAATCTCTATGTGGGACAAGAAGCTACAGTTAGAACTGGATATGGAACAACTGATTGGTTCAAAATTGGGAAAGGAGTACGACAAGGCTGTATATTGTCTCCCTGCTTATTTAACTTATATGCAGAATTCATCATGCGAAAGGCTGGACTGGATGAATCCCAAACCGGAATTAAGATTGCCGGAAAAAAATATCAACAACCTCAGATATGCTGATGATACTACCTTGATGGCAGAAAGTGAGGAGGGATTAAAGAACCTTTTAATGAGGGTGAAAGAGGAGAGCGCAAAATATGGTCTGAAGCTCAACATCAAAAAAACTAAGATCATGGCCACTGGTCCCATCACCTCCTGGCAAATAGAAGGGGAAGAAATGGAGGCAGTGAGAGATTTCACTTTCTTGGGTTCCATGATCACTGCAGATGGTGACAGCAGTCACGAAATTAGAAGACGCCTGCTTCTTGGGAGAAAAGCAATGACAAACCTAGACAGCATCTTAAAAAGCAAAGACATCACCTTGCCGACAAAGGTCCGTATAGTTAAAGCTATGGTTTTCCCAGTAGTAATGTACGGAAGTGAGAGCTGGACCATCAAGAAGGCTGATCGCCGAAGAATTGATGCTTTTGAATTATGGTGCTGGAGGAGACTCTTGAGAGTCCCATGGACTGCAAGAAGATCAAACCTATCCATTCTCAAAGAAATCAGCCCTGAGTGCTCACTAGAAGGACAGATCCTGAAGTTGAGGCTCCAGTACTTTGGCCACCTCATGAGAAGAGAAGACTCCCTAGAAAAGACCCTGATGTTGGGAAAGATGGAGGGCACAAGGAGAAGGGGACGACAGAGGATGAGATGGTTGGACAGTGTTCTCGAAGCTACTAACATGAGTTTGGCCAAACTGCGAGAGGCAGTAAAGGATAGGCGTGCCTGGCGTGCTCTGGTCCATGGGGTCACGAAGAGTCGGACACGACTGAACGACTGAACAACAAAAAACCAAGGTGTTAGGCATGCCTCCCTGGGGAGAGCATTCCACAAGTGGGGAGCTACCACAGAAAGAGCCCATTCTCATGTTGCCACCCTCTGGAACTCCTGTGGAGGAGGTACATGAAGAAAGGCCTCAGATGATGATAACAGGTTCCAAGTCGGCTCATATGGTGGGAGGTGGTCCTTGAGGTATTGCAGTCCTGAAATGTTTAAGGTTTTATAGGTCAGAAACTATTTGGCATCCAGTGCAGTCAAGCCAGGATTGACATTGTATACTCAAACCGTCTTGCCCCAGTGAGCAATCTGTCCACCGAATTCTGCACTAGCTTAAGTTTCCAATCTATCTTCAGAGGCAGCCCCTTGTATAATGCTTTACAGTAATTTAACGTGGAGCATAGACAACAGAAGACAGACTATCTCTGTCCAGATGAGGTGCAGCTGGGCCACCACATGAAGTGGAAGGAAGGCATTCCATGACACCAAGGCCAGACTCAAGTGACAGCAATGGATACAAAAGGATCCCCAAGCTACATGCCTGCTCCTTCAGAGACACAACCTCCCACCCATGCCGTCTAGAAATCCACCCACTAACAGTGTCTCAGTCTTGTCTGGACTGAACTTCAGTTTGTTGGCTCTCATCCAGTCAATTACCAAGGCAAGACCATGGTCCAACATATCCACTGCCACACTTGCAGGTGTCAAGAAGAAGTAGATCCTTGTGTCATCAACATATTGCTCACAATGTACTCCAAATCTCCGGATGACCCCACTCAGTGGTTTCGTGTAGCTGTTAAACAGCACGGGAGATAAAACCGAACCCTGACAAACCCCATATTGAAGGTTTCATGGGGCTGAAAAGCATTCCCTAACCATCACCCTCTGGAAGTGACCAGCCAGGTAGGACTGAAACCACTGAAAAGGTGGTGGGGACCCAAAGGCTGAAGAAGACTATGCTACAAGGACTGCTGTTTTTTCTGCAACAGGCTAACATGGTTATCCCTATGGAAATTGCTATCAAATTTGGGGTGCAGGGGACACACTGTCAATCACTGGATCTTCCTGCTGCTGCTCCTTGCTTTTTGACAGTTTTTCTGTTCCCTTCTAATTGTTTGCAAGTTTCCCAAGTTGGTTAGGCTTGTTTGTCAACAACAACAAAACAAATCTTTATAGAAACCGGCCCTGTCCTGTGGAGCACCCTGCCAACAGAGTTTAAGAGGGCACCTTCTGCACCAACTTTTAAATGCCTTTTCTATTCTGCCAGGCCTATGTGGGCAATTAATAGTACACACACATCCCCAATGATCTACTGATGTTTGTTTTAACTGTTTTGCTTAAGCTTCTTTTTTATGATTTTACTATACAGTATTTATATTTTTTATAAATGAAATAAATCAGGATTAGCAATCTCTGTGTGCCTAGTCCTTTCTTTCCCCGCACTCTGTCTTTCTCTGGTGATGGTGTCAGAGAACAACAGTTGAGAACCTCATGTCTACAGAAACTCTTTATCTTTATTGATCCTTAATTCCTTCCAGAAGCTTTGATAAAGCTAAAGTGCATTAGGATATGAACAAAAAGTCCCACCTATAGATTAAAATTACAAACAAAAAGCAATAGTTTTATCATTTTGTTCAATGAACTTGCAAAAATAAGCAGAACAATCAGCTTCAAGCAGTGAATGATTAACTTCAGGTGGCCTTCATTAGAAAGCAATGGATTCTCTGAACATCGTTTACGTACAGCTGAAATTTTGCGTCGTCTGTTTTCAAGTTTAAACAATATGTTAATAATTCCAAGTCATATGTATGTAATTAATGTAATATTTTAATCACAGGATTATTCTCTTTGCCATGAGAGAAACAGTGAATGGATAGTTTGTTGTACAGGATATTTGTTTGCAGAATTCATTCTTCCACAAATGGCTTAATCGCTTAAATACTGTTACAGTCAGTTGCAGCTGACCTCACATCTTTTAGCTTGGTAACAAGACTCCCTTAGGCCAGCTTAGCAATATTATGAGAATCATAAATATTAAATTGCTGGATGTACCATTTAGGAACCCTTCAATGAGTTATACTTAAGCCAAGCATATGAATTCTGCTTACACACCAAATGCATTTAAATCTAAATGGTGTCATTGAAAGAAAATGAGAGCTGATAAGTAGCACAGAATGTTTTTCGACATGTGCATCTTTGCATATAATTGAGCTTTTCATGTAGCAAAAATGGACAGACCACTTCCATAGAAGAATTAACACAAAACCCATGCAAACGTGAACATTGTATATTGTAATTGTGGACTTTTTTTTTTTTTTTGGAACTGCAGAGGTCCTTCCCTACTTTCAAATACATGAAGAAGAATGTGTGTATCTGTCATCAAATGCTCTAATCTGTACATGAGTTTCACATTGATTCCTATAGTGAGTATTACAGGGAACCAGGCAGAGGGCCTTCTCGGTAGTCACACCCACCCTGTGGAATCCCCTCCCGTCAGATGTCAAGGAAATAAACAACTATTTGACTTTCAGAAGACATCTGAAGGCAGCCCTGTATAAAGAAGTACTTTAATGTTTTAAGTTTAACTGTGCTTAATGTGTTTAATTTGTTGGAAGCCACCCAGAGTGGCTGGGGCAATCCAATCAGATGGGCGGCATATAAATACATTTATTATTATTATTATTATTATTATTATTATTATTATTATTACCACCATTGCAAGCAATCTACACTGTATGAAATGGTCATCATCTAGGATTCCTAAGTATTAGAACTGTATGCTGTGGGTGCTGGAAACTATTTAATGAATACGTAAGTTTGACCCAGTGAGATATGGTGGTTAGAAGACCAGATCCCCACTCAGCCATGAAGCTCACTGGGTGAGCTTGGGCCAATCAACACATCTCAATCTAACCAACTTCACAGGGTTGTTGTGTGGAAAGATTGCGAAAGGGGGAAACTACATGCTGAACACCTGGGAGCAAGAGTGAGATATAAATATTATAATAAAAACACCCATGAAATTCACAACTCGGTGAACAGAGGCCTCACTGTGAAAGCGCATATATTTGCGCATATATTTTTGCATAGAGAGTCTGAGTCCACATACCGTATTTTCTGCACCATAAGACACAACTTTCCCCTCCTAAAAAGTAAGGGAAAATCTGTGTGTCTTACGGTGCGAAGGCTCCCTGTCAAGCAAGCCGCCCGCTGCCCCTTCCCTGCTCCGTGAAGCATTTCCTCCGCCTCCCCCGGCCTCCGCCATGTTCAGCGAGAAGCGGGGGGCAGCGGAGGGATGCTGCTGGTTCTTCCTCACAAAAACAAGCCTTCTTTCGCGAACGGTGTTGGCGGGAGCATGCTGGCGGCGGTGGCGGGGGAGATCACCCTGGTAGCGGTGCTACCGGGCTCCCCTTGCCTCCCCCACCCTCTTCACCGGTGCCGGAAGGGGGGGAGGCAGGGGAGCCCGGTAGCATCACTACAGCATCGCTACCAGGCTGATCTTCCTCCCCCCCCCCGCCGGCGCCAGCACGCTCTGCTGTCGGAAGGGGGCAGGGGAGCCCAGTAGTGATGCTGTAGCGATGCTACCGGGCTCCCCCTGCCTCCCCTGACCCCTTTGCCAGACTGGTCCCTCTGCCACTGCTGCCTCCTCCGCTCCCCCTCCAGCGCCCCCCCAGCCTTTTAGAGGAGGAAAACTAGAAAAAAAAAAATTTCTTGTTTTCCTACTGTAAAAATGAGGTGCGCCCTATAGTTCGGTGCACCCTATG
Organism: Lacerta agilis; assembly: GCF_009819535.1. Lineage (NCBI taxonomy): Eukaryota > Metazoa > Chordata > Lepidosauria > Squamata > Lacertidae > Lacerta > Lacerta agilis. The sequence goes on from NC_046321.1 coordinate 50,032,270, forward strand.
GAGCGAAAAATACAGTATCTATGTTGTCACCAAACCAGAAGGAACAGGTACAATTTCCATCAACTCATGAAGTTTTACACATTGATTCTATCTCCATTTTCGAAATATATTTTACCCTGTGTGGCAAATGCCCGTGGTGTTCGTTACCTCTGTATAATAGTGTAATAGTGTAATAGTATATTATGCATTATGCCTACATTAAAGGTAAATTCAAGGTGAAGAGCTTAGATACCAATTAAATTTGAAACAGTTTCTCAACACAATACAAGCTGTTTCAATCGAGATGCCAAGAAACACCTGGTGGAGAATAGTTGAAAGGGTTAAAGAGAGGGTGATCATTAATTAAGCCCATTATTATGTGATACGAACACACAATATGTGCTGCTGGTTAAAACACCCCAGTTCCAATCTTATAAATTTATGCATCTAAGCAGCTTGCTAGCATGCAAAGTCTTTCTAAAGGGAAATGTTCACTACTGTAAACTTAACATTGCTTTATCCCAAACAGAAGCCTAAGCAGAAAATGAAAGGGAGATGGAAAGCAGACAGTTTCACTAGACCTTTGAAATAAGGTAGTCCTCTATATCAAAACTGCCTGATCTTCAAGATATGTATTCTTACACTGTCCTTCAACATCCATCACGGGCAGAACATGACAAATAAAGTAAAAAAGCAATGTAAGAACATTCAAAGTTGTATTATACCTAAGAAGACCATCAGGGGACATGGGTGGTGCTGTGGTCTAAACCACAGAGCCTAGGGCTTGCTGATCAGAAAGTCGGCGGTTCGAATCCCCGCGACATGGTGAGCTCCCCTTGCTCGGTCCCTGCTCTTGCCCACCTAGCAATTCGAAAGCACGTCAAAGAGCAAGTAGATAAATAGGTACCGCTCTGGTGGGAAGGTAAACAGCGTTTCCGTGCGCTGCTCCAGTTCGCCAGAAGCGGCTTAGTCATGCTGGCCACATGACCCGGAAGCCAGTAAAGCGAGATGAGCGCTGCAACCCCAGAGTCGTCTGCGACTGGACTTAACAGTCAGGGGTCCCTTTACCTTTACCTTTAAGAAGACCATCTAGCCCAATATTGTCAACAATGACTGGCTAAAAGGAATTTTGGTTGTCGAATAAATATTTGGTCAAACTCCCAGACTTCAGTTGTGTGGTTTAGTACTCTTTGTAAACTTGCAGTGATACACTGTGCACATTTTTCAAAGCCATGCCTTTCAAAAACAATACACTGTAAACATATTACTTGTGTCATGTTGCATGTGTTGCTTAGAGAAAACCAATAAAATTAGAAACAGTATCTATGCTGTAACAAGCTCTATAACAGCTGTAGCAAGGGAAATGTGGCCTCTACTGCAAAGAGAGAAAATATAATACCAGCAAGCAAAGGATAATGGCATCCTGTATACCCAGAAGGCCTGCTGCATTGTTTGTGTCTGCTTAACTTCCCCTTTACACTCAACACAGTCTATTTTTAACTTGCTGTTGGATATGACCTTACAGCCGAGATGCTGTGGAAACGTATTTAAATGCATGATCATGCACTCCTACAGTGTTCTTCCCTGCTAGAGGATATTGACAACTAAAGGCTGACTTTTAAAAACAAAAACAGAAAATCCACACAGCCTCCAAGTTCAAAAGGCTTGGTACTGCTAATGTGAAATTAGGACCCCTCTGTATCCTTACAATTGTGTGTGTGTGTGTGTGTGTGTGTGAGGAAATGCTTGCTATACAGGACAAAATTAAGACAAAGACAAAAACTCTTGACTTAAAAAAAAAAAACATGGCCCTAATGGAGTCTATGTGTGTCTACCTTAAAAAATGGTTTGGAAGCTTCCATTCTTGCAAAACGTGGCAGCAAAAACATCTGTAGAAGCTAGGCATTCTGATCACATTTAGGGCTGGGCAAAGCATAGTGATATATCAATATATCACAATGTCTGAAATAAGGATGGAACTATGTAGAGGCAAGCAGCAGGGCTGGGCAATATCTGGTTTTCAACATCATGATATATCACCAGATAAACATTGTGATATATTACAATGTCTGAAATAAGGATGGAGTTATGTAGAGGCAATAGCTGGCTTCGTGGGTTTTTTTCCTGCATTGTGATTTTTGCATAACACACACACAAACACACATCCTTATTCATTATATACTTCCAGGTCAAAAATTATGAAACCAATATCACAATATGGACTTCAAACCGGCATAGGACAATATATAACCCAGTCCTAATCACATTGCACCAATTCTGCACCAGTTTCTCTGGCTGCCTATTTGTTTCCAAGTGCAATTTGATGTGCTGGCATTAACCTGTAAAACTCTAAATGGTCTAAGACCTGAAAAACTACCTGAACTTGTACGAACCACCAAGGTTTCAATTTCAGCATTTGAGATTCTGCTTCCTGGTCCACCTGTAGGGGCTGCTAGGCTAGCTACAACCTTTTCTGTGATGGCCCTGCATCTCTAGAATATTCTCACAGGGAAATTTATTCACTCCTCCTGCCTCCCCTCTCAGACTGGCATTTGCGAGGGCCCTAAAGACCATTTCATTCATGTTGGGTTTTGTATGATTTACGGTTCTGTATATTCATATCTGTTATATCTGCCACTGCCATTGCAATTTTAAAGTTGTTTTATTTGCTTGTGAATTGCTTTATTCATTTGTTTGCTCTTCTCATTGATTTTGTGCAAATTATTACGCTTATTTTGGATCATCATAAACTGTCTTCAGAGGACAATTTATCCTGAAAGACAGTTTTGAAATCCATCATGTAAATAAGTAATATGTGAACATCTGGGGATGATGCTGGATCAGACAAAATCCTGTACCACATAGTGGTGAAAGGTGCTTCTAGAAGGCCACAAGGAGGCAAGAGGGCAAGATTTGGGGAGTTGTTCCTCCCATCAACAAATACTTAAGGACATACTAACTGAGCTTGGAGGTTGCATATAACTAATATAATATAACTAATAGTATTGATACAGATGTTTTATCTACGGATTTGCTAAACCCCATTCTAAAGCGATCTCTGTTAGTAGCCATCGGATCATCTTGTGGCAGCAAACTGATTAGATAATGGTGTGAGGTACTTCATTTTGTCTGTCCTGAATATTCTGTCAATCAGTTTAATTGGATGACCTGAGTTCTAGTATTATGAGAGAAAGAGAAAAGAATGGATGCAGCAGGGGAGTGACAGTTGCTTTCTGTATCATAACTGTTTTGCCATCTGCTCATTGGTTTCAGGAAGAGGCCATTCAGAAGAACTGCATGGGTGCACATCTTTACATGTTATTCGGCTGGCGCAGCCATTGTAACCATGCCAATGCATGTATCTGTAAAGGGGAATCTGTGTCTCGCTTGGTAGTCAGGCAGCACCAAGGCTTCCAATTAAAATATAGTAACAGCTGTGCTTTTCTATACTAAATGGGATATTTATGCTGGTGATTTCCCGTCTTGATGCAACTTTAAGAATTCCTAAAGAGCCATATGCATAATTTTAACACAGAAGAAAGCAACTGCAGAGAAAATCCTGGCAACCTCTTGAGAGAAAGATTAGGGTGGGTGTTTAGATTTGCTTAATTTATGTTTTTAAATTTTTAAATTGTTCTCTTTCAAGCCACAAATCTCTTAACTTTCCTTTTTCTTTTCTCTTTTGGTCTCCTATGCCTTTCTATTCCTTAGTTTAGGAAAGCTGCTTATCATAGATCAAAAGAGCACTCCAAAGGTTTACTGATGTATTTAATGCTCTTAGGATTCACTTACTCTAATCACAAACCTTAGATGATGTGGGTGGTGCTGCATAATTGCAACAGACAATACTTGAGACTATCAGAATGAATAAGATCATCAATGGATATTAACTATAATGATTTTAGAGAACATCTGGTTTGAGTACCAGTTGAGTTGCTAAAGAGGCTCAGACCATGAGACACTAGAAAATATCAAGGGAAACTAAATTTCTTTGTAATTTTGTGTTGCAAATACGTCCTTTAAAGCATTCAGAAAACATTTAGAACCAAGAATCTATTTCTATTTGGTCTAAGCCATTAAAAGTTCTTTATTACCCAAGCTTGCTTAATGGCACCTAGGTTGCATTCAAACATGAGATTTATTGCATTAGTTTTACTGGTTATAATGCTAGTGCTTCTTTCTCAATTTCAAACATTCCTTCTATACTACAGCACTTGTTGCATTACAGAACTGTGGTCAAATATATGTGTGTGTGTGTGTGTGTGTGTGCACACCACCATGTCACACTAAATTTTAAATAACAGAAAGAACTGTATGCTGGGATACCTCCTCAAATTTCCCTTGCAATTTTGACAATGTTCTTAAATTATTCTTTTCCCCCTCAGTTTAACCAATTCTGCTATGTCTTCATTTTGTCTACAGTATGCCAAAACCCAAAGATTAATGTTTGCCATATCTGAGGTACAAACACACCTAAACTAAAATAAGGTGTGCCTAGGACTAGGTAGTGTGGTGGTATGAAATCAGGCAATGGGTGGGGAAGCTAAATTCAGGATAATTCCACCACAACAATTCCAATCAGTAAGCGCTATACGTCTTTGGAAATAGCAGCTGCTGATTACAGTCAGTTGTATTTCAAAAACAATAATGATCAGATGCAGCAGATTTAACACCAACATTTTCAACTAATAATTTACTAAAGAGGCTATTATTTATGGGTGTACTGACACTGCATGCTTTATTTCAAACCATCAATAACTTACACTACATTTCACTGCCTAGCATTTATGACTACCAAAAAGCTGCATCCATTTGGTTTCCTCTGCATAGAATTTTAATCTGACTGTGCTAGTTATTAATTTACATTTGCTTCAATTATGTTCTATTATTATTTTATTGTGCTTGTACACCACTTCTGGTGCCACTTTTAATGGCAGAAAATGGGGCATAACAGTTAGGAAATAAGATACCCAAAGAATTCACAACACATTGTTTAACTTCTCAGCAGATCATAAACTTTTGGGAGGATGTGTGGCAGGGAGACGTTTATTGAAATATAACATTAAAAGTAATGATATCCCATTAAAAAATGAACCATTATCAGTTTCAGGATTCCAAAATTCCATTTATTAAGAAGGGTTCATATAATGTTATAGTCTTTATTGTAACCTTTGATGGATGTACACCACTAGGGCATCACTTCCACCATGACCACAACTATGGTTTGAAACCAAGTGTTTGGGAAACACAGTAGTGTATAGAATCTTACCATGCACCTTAGCATGCAGAGGCTCTTACTTGTGCATAAGAAAGAGATATTTATTCAGGCAAGTAACAGCACAGGCTTAGCGGCACACCAAAGGTCCATTAGTCATTACTCCAAAGCCAAGGCATGAGATTCAGAACTGGACAGAACAATGAAGATGTCTCATCCATTGGCATGGCTCTTCCGCCCAGCTTTTAACAACAAGGTGTGATAAGCTCACTTGCAAGACTCCCTTGCCTTATGGGAATTCCATGTGTACAGATGCACAATTTGTCTGATCCCACCTAAAAAGATAGCACCTGGATCTTGGGAACAAACCCTATGCCTCTCTGACTCCAGCTCAGCCACCTCTGTCTCCTGCTCAACTACCCACACCAGCTGGTTGCAGCCTTCTCCCTCCAAAATGAGGCTCTGGGGTATGTGGGCAGTGCATCAGGGAGAACCAGCAGGTCAGCGTCCCCCCTCTGGGCACCCTGGAGTCACAAGGGGAGGAACCGCAGTTCTCCATCCCTGGGTACCAGCCTTCAACCACCACCACTTCACCTTCCTCCTACTTCTCCTCAACTGTCTGAGGCTGCCAAACCAAGCTGGACCCTTACAGAGCCAAGGGGCCTGGGAACCTTTCAAGAAAGGTTACCCCTTTCCCATACACATTACTGGTGAGGTTTCTCTTGACATTAGGAGGAGAAAGAACCAAGAAAAATTAAAGCAACTTTGGCCGTGCAATCCTGGATGTTATTTTTTAGGGGGAGGGAGACAGCTTTATCCTCTGTAGCACGCCGAAGTCCAAAGTAGCCAGTGAAGGACATGGAAGGTCAAAGGAGGCAACAAAGGGCAAAGATGGCAGATTTTCACTCAACAGTGCTTGTGCCTGAGTGCTTTGTTTTCTTGCTCCTCCACAAAGTAATTACAGTTCCTCCAACACAAGGTCGTTGAAAATGGGTATCTGTGCATTAATCTTACTTATGAGTGGGTTTGTTGCATCCTGTTTTTGGAGCCTTATCAGACATAAGCAGCAACTATGCATATAATAAGCACATAAATAAGAATGAGCTTCACAACATTACCGCTGAAAGATCGTCACAAAAAGAAAGTCATAATAGCGTTATTGCAAAATGCAACAGCAAACTGCTAATACAGAAACAACCAATAAACGCTACTTGTACACTGAGAATTTCTAACAGTATACATAAAAAATATACCTTTCCCAACAACCAGTTCCAATGTGGACAACTTTCAGCAGGGGGAAACCAAAGACAACTCTCATAGCTGTCTGTTCAGTGCATGCATTGATTATAAAGCTAAAAAATAAATTTTGTCATTAGAGCATGTACCATCAATTCGCTTAATGTCACTGTGTCTGTTCTGCACAATTCGACATTCCATTTCTACATTGCGTTAAGAGTAGGACAGTTTACATCATCTAAATGGCAGGGAAGCATTGAACAGAGAAACAGTGCCACCTAATGGCTACTCACTCCATGAATCAGTCAACAACTGATTCAGGAATATTTCAGGGATGACCAATTTTGGTCCAACTTCCACAGCATTCCTGAAATGCAGCAATGCCAATATCTACATCAAAGCAGATCAAGTATTGTGTTCCACACTAAGAGGAATCTGTTTAGGAGGCAACGTATCTAAATCTTTAATCCAACCGATTCAACATATTTTTCTACCATCTTTCACTGTGGTCTTATTATTATTCATATAATTATCATTATTAATGCTGCATCACTGCAGACTGCTTACATTTGCATTTCTTATTCACAAGTATGTATTTCCACATATACTGGCATTGCGCTTTCAAATGCATGATGATAAACACTTTGATGATCTGGAAATCAACAGTAATAACTGAATTTGTTATTCATGCAACGAATCTGCCGTGTTCTTGGCTGCAGCCATAACTGCATAACAGCATTTCACATGAAAACCTTTGAAGAAGATTAATGGACCAAAGAAGAACACAGATATACTGAAATTTATTTTAGTTACTTACACCAGTGAAACTATGTCTCCACGTTGCACTTCATAATTTCTAATACTCCAGTGGTTTAAAAGAACTACATCAGATACCTGTCTTCCTCCGGGATTCAAAGAAGGCTGAGAAGAAGATAAAAAGAGATAGAGAGAGATGAGAGTTCTGTTGTATGAAAAGCAAAATTCAATCAACTAATATTAATATGTATAGTCCATGGAATATATTATCTATAAGGAGGACCACCACTCCCGATCATCTCAGACTGCATTTTAAGATAATGTTCATTTATTTTAAAGAACACCTGGGCTACTGATGCAACCCAGTAAGGAAATTTACACATGCATCTCATTCCTTTAAAATGGAATTTCCTAACCTACCACTCTATTTCAGCCCCATCAAGCTGCTCTATAAGCTCAGGCTACAAAAGAGAGTTTTGTTGCTTCACATGGAGAACTGCCAGTAAGGAGGCTGAGAAGTAACTTCTGTGCCACAGATACATCTCTCAATATCACAAAATTCACCCTTAAGGTCACGGGGAATGTTACTGCTCACCAAAGTGAAATCAAGTATAGAGAATGGAATATGCAATGAGATGTATATTGATAATATTATGCAAAGGCTGTTGAAACACCCATTATATGAAAGGGTGTCAAATGTTCTATACGATAGGTTTTGTTGATCTACGACTAACACAAAGCCAATTGCAAGAAGGTGAGCTTCCATAGCAAAATTCAGGGGAGGGGGGAGACTATGCACTTACATAAACAACTCATCAGTATGAAAATAGTGAATACCCCAGTAGTAAAAATGATTTATGACTTGTTAAGAAATGAAAGAGCGGTTTCATTTTCCCCTGACTATGACAAAAATAAGATACAACAAATGAATACAGGAAACCATGAGATTAAAAATACTGTTCCTAATCTGAAGGAAGTGTTCCCAGTCCAACAAATAACATTTCTATACTGAAAGTGTATTCCACTTTGCTGCTCATTAATGAGTTTCAAAAACAGAAACGAAAACATCTTCCTACGAAGCAAATTGGGATGTTTTTCTCCATAACTTTAGGCTAATGCAGGAAATAAATAGCAGTAGGTTATTGCTGGGTATTTGTTAGGAGTGCAATATGGTGAAGGGCCCGCCTCCTCGACAGAAACAGCCATCTCCAAAAATTTCAGAGGCAGAGTTTTTTAAAAATGCTTGGTTTGTGTGTGCACACATAAAGACACGAAGTACATGAGACCCAATGAGGATGCATTACACAAGGTTCCCCCAAGGTCTGACACCGAACAACAGAAAAGGGGCACATTTGTTTCATCTAAGGTCCCCACAAGATAGAATTCCCTGCTGTCAATTAGACTTATTAGGAGTTATTCCAGAAGACATATAAGTGGTCAATCTGTGGGCTACCTGTGGCTCTCCCCAGCAGGGGTAAACTTTGGTCTTTCAAATTTCAGCACTGCTGTGCAAGCCCAAAATTCAGCTCGCTCGCTCTCCCCCCCCCCCACTCCCCGCCGTCTCTCACCTTGTTCTGCTCAATTCATAATGCCACTGTTGTGATGCTCTGGAATGCCTCCTAGGCTTGGTACCCAGTGCAGCAGAAACAGTTGTGCTACCCTAAATACATCTCTGCTCCCCAGCGACCCTCTGTCCACTTTTCCAGACTGAGGTCAGCAATGTAGAGATGAGGAAGTGGGAAGGAAAGTACAGAGAGTTGAAGATGCTGCAAGAGTCACTTTCCCCCCATTTCTTCCACTTTTCCAGGCTGGAATTGATGACTAAGATGAGATCAGGTGTCCTGGACAGAGGCAGAGTTAAATAATGCTTGGTTCCTACATGTTTAGGTTCTTATAAGCACATAGTTTCATAATTCTATCTACACAGATTCTAGCTGTCTAGGAGAGCAACCTCTCCATATGAAATTTTCCCCCTCTATTAGATCTGGGAGCAGAGCAGGTGAGAATGTCCACAGCAAGAAGCCTGGGTTGTTCCTGCCATACAGTTCTTTCCTAAGACAGCTGATAGTTTGTATTAGTGGAGATCAGCATAGTTATCAAGTGGCCCTGTCACCATCCTCCTTCAAAAAGAAACACATCTGGTCATGCACCAGCTCCATATCTCAAATCTTGATGGAGAACTGATCAGAGTGTGGGCAGGGATAAGATGTGCAAATGGCGCTGTCCAGGAAAATACATAGACCGAAATCAGTTGTACAGATTATAAAAAAGGAATGTAGCCAAATTAATATGCAGCATCCGTCATTGGAACAAGTGAATGATACAGGGAGAGATCATCTACCCAGTGAACCAAACATTTCAATATTCAGTAGATTACTTACTGATTTAATAAGACACTACCAGTGTACCACAATGGCTTTTTTTTATTTGGCTCCCGTGTAACGATACACACTGAGAGTAATTAAGTAATCAGGCATAACATGCAATTTTGTCAACAGTGATGTTTATTCATATTCTCTTTCATTTCAGCAACTATAGGCCATAAAATCTAAACAACATTTAATTATGCTCTTCACTTCCAGTACTAGCTTCTTCTGCTGATGCTACTGATCTTATAAATGATTAACAGGTTTTTAAAAAAAAATTAAAGAAAGAACAGAGAAAGCAAAGGGTTGAATCAATGGAGTAATTGTACCCCTTGAATTACCTCTAAATAAATAAATAAATAATAAACTTTATTACGGTCATAGACCAGCAAAATTGAATTACCTCTGTTCATGTAATGGAACTCCCCATCTCTCCTCTTGCCACACTCCATCCAAATCTGCTCTGGAGGGTTGTGGGGAAACCCAGGTCAGATTAGAGGGAGGGGCAGGAATGTGTGTGGGGGGGAGGGAAGCTTTGTTGCTCAAGTCAAAGTCATTCCACAAGCACAATTACTTTTTTCAACACAACACAAAGGACTGACTTTCTCATGTTTCCTATCTACATAGCTCAAATGATAAGCTCCAGCTTCCTAGTTAGGATTTCTAACCAAGTATATAAATGTGCTTTTAACAAGCCACAAGACTCTTAATTGTGTCTTTCAATCGAAAGGAGTCTCTGTCAAATATGTACCAAAGTTATTGTGATCTCCTTATAGCTTGATAAAAAAAAACTGAGTTGAATCAATTCCTGCGGCTGTAACCAACTGAGATCAAACTGTTTTTTACTTCCAGTTTCCCCAGATGTTAAAGCTGGTGGCTGCCATCTCCTGCCCCCCCCCCAATTTCTTCTGGAACAAGACTGCATTGTGACACAACATCATTCCAAGGGCTTTTTTTGTTTGTTTGTAAAGGGGAGGAGAGAGAAGTGCCACTGCTATAGCCCCACCCCCATTCACCTCCCCACTAAAATGCTTATCCTTAAATTTCATCAACTGTTAAAAGGGGACATTTCAGCTCAGCCCTACTAACTAACTAGTGTACTGCTATTTTGTGCATTTTCAGAGTTACCCCTGATATGGATCTGCCTGCCTGATTAGCAGTGGTAAGCTGGGACTAGAAATCAATAAAAATGATGATCCACTGTCCCCTTTCTTTTCACACTCAACATATGATGGAATAAAACAGACACACAGTCTTCAAGCCAGACGTATGAAAATGTTTACTCTTTAAGCTTTTGATTTCCCATGCCTACATAAACTAATACTATGGGGAGTAACCTTAGCTCAGGGGCAGAGCACATGCTCTTGTTCTGAGAAGAAGGTCCAAAATTAAATTCCTGGTGCCTTAAGGCAGGGCTGGGAATGCCCCACATCCCCACAGCAACTTCCAAGAGCATGAATTTAAGGATAAATGCATAGCATAATGTCACAGGTGTAAGTATATTTTTGTGTTACTGAAAGATTTAATAATTACGGACTTACAGGCAAGTGTGACGGGGGGACAGGGCCAGTCCCATAAACTGGAGATATACTCCCGTTTTTGTAATTAAGGGATAGGAGGGGCTCCCCCAGGGAAAGGGAAACACCTGTACTCATCCTAATGGATGGATCGTAATCTGGGTCACTGTTGGAAAGTTAAGCTCGCAGTTTAATTGTCATATGAGGCTATGCAGCAGGCAGGTAGGCACAGCATGCAAAGGATATGCACAGCATGGACAGACAGCCTACTCCTCAGCAATCGGCAAACACAGGGCAACATACTTTATTTTTCCCTTCCTTCTAGATTGTTGGCATCTGTATGTCTCGAGAGACAGTGGGGTATGCCTCCCCAGGGGGTGAAGTTCTTTAAGATGCAGAATATAATACTCACTGTACCCCACAGAAAAGTCAAGTCATGTCCAAACCTCAAGGAACATGTAACAGGGTTCTCTTTATACAGCCGTCTGAGTTGGGGGTTGGAATAAGACATAGCTTTCTACCAACCTCTAGAAAACTCTAGAAGGATATCAGCATGAGCAGCTGTCAGTCAGAAGGAAGAATTCTCACTACTCCTTCTGACAGTTCTCATTGCTACAGAAGTTGGTTTTATATCAGACTATGAATTGTTAAAAGTCTCTGAAGTGATCCAAGACAGGCCAATATGTCTGATGAATGATAACAATACATTTCAAGGCCAAAATTCAAGATCTGGAGGAATTCTGGCCAGGTGCAACATTCCTAGCATTCTACCTCAGACTTTTTATATTCCAATTCAGTATTGTTATATTATGTTGTTATGCAAAAGAAAATCATCCATAACTGATGGATAGTTATGCAGTTCTCACTCAGTTAATTGCAACATTTCACTATTATTGCACACCTACCTACCAATTAGGTTTTCCCCACTAAACTGTTTTATTAATCAAGCAGTAATTTGTATCATTCCTCATTCTCAGAGCAAAACAGAGACTGAATGAAACTTGTACTGGCCTTTGAAAATAAAAGCTATTTTAAAAGGGAGTATACTGAGAGCAAAATCATTCAAATTACTCAGAATGGAAGCCATGCATTTGAATTGTTCCACTGTCAGAGAAACCACCACACATATTCATTTCACGTGCCTTGTTTTGTTTCACAATAGGCATCATACTTATAAATAGAAAGCTGAATTTTCATTTTTGATAAGTAGGTAAAGCTTATTATGTTTTACTGTATAACTGCGGTCGGCAATGGATGTTAACAGGATAAATGAACTTAAGTATATTTATAATATATGTTAGGTAGGACTAGGTCATCCTATCTTCCTTTGTTCTTAACTGACCTGTTGAAAAATTCTGTCAAATGACAGATCCACTTTTCAGTTTTGTGACCTCAAGCCAACAGAAATAAACCTCTCAAGTATTAAAAGGGTCTCTGATGGGGAAGACATGTTATCTTTGGCTTCTGAAACTCATGAACATAGGAGCCAACTTCTAGGGGATGAGGTCCCTTTTGTTGTTGTTCAGTCGTTCAGTCGTGTCCGACTCTTCGTGACCCCATGGACCAGAGCACGCCAGGCACGCCTATCCTTCACTGCCTCTCGCAGTTTGGCCAAACTCATGCCAGTCGCTTCGAGAACACTGTCCAACCATCTCATCCTCTGTCATCCCCTTCTCCTTGTGCCCTCCATCTTTCCCAACATCAGGGTCTTTTCTAGGGAGTCTTCTCTTCTCATGAGGTGGCCGAAGTACTGGAGCCTCAACTTCAGGATCTGTCCCTTTGCCCGCCCCCATAAAATATTTGAGAGGACTCCCGCAAAGTTGATGGGCACTGCTGTTCAAATGGTGTGTGCCATGTTAGGTGGAGTGGGGCTTTCTTGCCCCCCAATATTTTATTCAAGTTTATTCATGAATCATGCTCTGTCATTGCTAGTACTTCCTGCATGTCCCAGCATATGCGATGACCTCTGACTTTGCACTCCCGGTGTATATTAAGAGTACTGTGATGTTTGCGCTTACACATAAAAATTGATGGAACAAACAAGGAAGTTTCATTTCCATGAAACCCTGATCTAGCCCGCAAACTTTACAAAAAGAAGATACAAAATCCATAGCAACAAACAACTAAATTATCCCACTAGCTGCATTCTGTCTCACATATGCTCAAGTCATTAAGTAAATATGCTAATATTGAAATATGTTAATAACTTTTTGGGTGAGCGCATCAAGGCTTAGCTCCAAGAGAACAGTAATAATTTGAGAAATTAATCTGGTTAGAAAATTATGATCCAGCCGTGATACAATAAGGTGTGCATTAATCAGATACTAGTTCATGTAAAACTGAGATCACGATAAGGTAAATTGCACTGAGGTTTAAAAGTTTTAACTATGTGGCTTCTGGCACTGAACAATTGCAAAATCAACACAAAATGAACAATAATATGTATTTTAATTGATTTGGAATAAATTGTTTGTTATTTTAACACGGCAGCATTATCCCATAATTGCAGGGCTGCACTACATTTACCCGACTTCAGAATACAAAAACAAAATAGGAAATTTGAAAAGAGAAGAGTAAGCCATATTTCCTTCCTTTTTTTGAAAGAACTTTTAATTTCAATCACAGCATGAGATAGGATAATGAGTGCACAAAACCAGCTAGGAGTCTAAAAGGTCTATTACAAATCCAATCGTCGTGGATTGCACAGTGAAAGCTTAGAGTCAAGACAATCATATATCTGATGCAAGTGTGTTATTGATGAGTGAAAGGCGTCATGCTGACTAAACTTCACTTTCCATCACATCCTATAGCTTTCAAACACATTCAACATAATTCACTCTCTGGAGTGTGAGATAAAGAAAAAGAAGATGATTTGTCATGTTTTCCTTCCTCAGGCAAAGCAAGAGAAAGAAAACATGTACCTACAGAAACGCTGTCAGTTGGGTGTTGAATATATCTTATCAATTCAATCCCATAACTTCTTTTTTATAATAATAATAATAATATTTTTGGATGTGTTCAAACACCAAGTGGATACAAGTGCATAAATCCTTTTTTGCACATCTTACTCAATGAGTATAGTTACACAACTTGTAGTTTAAAAAGTACAAGCAGAGAGGATTATTATACCTGTGAAAAAGCAAGAGGAAGAGGCTGATGGTTGTTCCAAATCATGATGTAAAACAAATAAAGCAAGCCATATGTGTAACTGAAATAAAGGACTTCAAAAAATTAAAGAAGATCAGGAGGAATCAAGTTTCTAGAAGAAACTCTCCCCCCTTCCCCCCCCCAAAAAAGGAAAGAAAGTGGTCATGGAAACATCTATCTTTGAAAAGTTGGTTTTGAAAGGGAAATTATTTTTAAAAATCCAAGATCCATCTTAGGTTATTAAAAAAATACAATTCAATTCAATCCCAAGACAACTTCTGCTGCAGCGCACGGCTTTGCCATCTATTTATCATTCTACCCAGGCATGATTGACAGAACTGGTAATACTTCTCTTAATTCTAAATTAGCCAGATAGAATACTTTACATTCTCAAGCCTCTCAAAGAAATAGAAGTATGGGTCTCAAAAAAGGGGAGGGAACCCCTGCTAGGTTCTGCACTAACCAAACACAAGAAACTCCTGCCTGACCAAACGCAGTGGAAACTGCCTTCTCTGTAATGAAAAGGCCTTTTAAAATAAAATGCTGAAAATTGCATTTTTCTCCTGCTTTTGAAACTGGGTTGTCAATTTACAATTGAGGCCTCCGCGCAGGTGAAAATGAACTGGGCAAATAGCAGCTGCATTGTTACCTGCATTGAAGCTCCTTCCACTCTTGCTATGCAAGCCACTCTGTCAAGGAAAGTCACCGTCACAGGAACAGCAACAAAAAAGCCTTTCAAAAAGGCTTTCATGTATCTTCGCCCAAAGCCTTGGGTCTGTGCCATAATCTGAAAGATGGAAGAAAAGTAGAGCCACTGTAAAAGCAAGAATTTGGAACAAAGTCATTTCAATAGCATTTAAGCAAAACCTTAGTTGTAATGAAATACAATTTGTCAACAAAAAGCAAACAGGGATTACCGTTGTTGTTGTTTTGTCCCAGAATCCTAGGTATAGCCCAATCAGTCTGTAATCTCCAATATTTTGGGCCACAAGAGGAGATCATATGGCTTCAACATTCATCGTAATGGGAGGGGTGTTCTCTCATCCTCTCACTCCCTGCTTTGCATAACATTTAACCTGATGAAGGTTTCTGGAGAGCTTAATTACCCATTCCCAATTATTCTGTGTCCAGGCAGATGTCTACCAGCTCCATCTGGTATGCTGGCTGATACCCTACCTGCCCATGCCCTGGTGATCACCTGCTTGGAATACTGTGTGGAGCTACTTTGAAGGTGAATCAAAAACTACAACTAATCCAGAATGTGGCAGCTAGACTGCTAACAGGGAGCAACCACTGAGACCATGTAACACTAGTCCTGAAAGACCTACACTGGCTCCCAGTATGCTTCCGAGCACAATTCAAAGTGCTGGTGCTGACCTTTAAAGGCCTAAACAGCCTCGGCCCCAGTATACCCGAAGGAGTGTCTCCACCCCCATCGTTCAGCCCGGACACTGAGGTCCAGCTCCAAGGGCATTCTGGCGGTTCCCTCACTGTGAGAAGTGAGGTTACAGGGAACCAGACAGAGGGCCTTCTTGGCAGTGGTGCTCTCCCTGTGAAACACCCTCCCATCAGATGTCAAGGAGATAAAGAACTACACAACTTTTAGTAGACATCTGAAGGCAGCTCTGTATCTGAAAGCTTTTAATGTTTGATGTTTTATGATGTTTTTATATGTGTTGTTGTTGTTGCATGGCTGCCTGTTTTTCATATACTCTAAACAGGAACAGTCAACGTGGTGCTCTCCAGATATTGCTCCAGATATCAGCAATAGCTCATCAGTTTTAGCCAGCATAGCCAATAGGCAAAGGTGATGTGTGTTATTGTCCTTTCTTTCTCATTCTTCCCAGGAAAAAGCATCACACAGAGGAATAGGTTGGCCTACTGTACTGCAGCCTTTCTTAACCTTGGGTCCTGATAGCTAGGGAAGATGGGAGTTGTAGCTCAGGAACATCTGGAGATCCAAGATTGATAAAGGCTTGACTATGGGCAACCAGTTTTAAACTATTATTTATATTAGTTTATTAATGTTATCTTGGTTATTTTCATTTGGGAACTTAGAATAATGGAATGTAAATCTGCCCATCTGGAGTTAGAGATAAACTTGCAGGAGAGGGGCTGTTGGTAGTTCCACCACAGAAATATGCCTAGTTAGCAGTCACCAATGGAAGCGCCTTCTCAGTAGTGGTCTCCCATCTGCGTCCCTAGAAAGGTGTATCAGTCTCCTTCACTATTAAATTTTAGGAGAATTCTAAGGATGTTATTTTTACCCAGGCATTTGATGACTGAAAATTCTGTCCATGGCAACACTGAAAATATTAATATTAATTTGAAAGTATGTGATAACTTTGAGGAGTTTTTAGAATGTTTTTTAGAATGTTGTTTTTCACCTTTTACAAAATTATATTGTTTTAGTATTGACATGTTTGCTGCCCATGGCTCCTTTGGAGGAAGATGTGAGATATAAATGTAAATATCCAATAATAAGTAAACAAACTACTACCCAATGAAAACCCAACAGCTTAGTCTTATCTTTGGCAATCATCACTTGATTACATGGAATCGTAGAACTGTAGAGTAGGAAGGGACCCTGAGGATCATATAGTCCAACCCTCTGCAATGCAGGAATATGCAGCTGCCCCATATGGGGATCGAACCTGCAGCCATGGCGTGATCAGCACCACACTCTAACCAACTGAGCTATCCAGGCTCTAGGTTGGATATGTAAAGCTGTCCAGGAAGACTCAGAAATGTGGTCTGCAGAAGTTGGGGGTACAGCATTTGCAATGAAAGTAAAACAATACTATTCTGCAATGTGAGAATGCTTGTCTGCAGGTAAGAAGTAAGCACATCAGTCATAGTTGTACATCTTTAAACCAAGATTCAATCCTATCCAACCAAGAAAAGGAAAATACACACTGAGTATGCACTATGATAATGTCCATCTGCCTTCTGCCAATCCACCCTACTTACTGCAAATACTACACCATCATCAGGTCTCTGCCACTGGTCCCCCTATACTGTGGAAATTAAAAATACACCACAACTGCGAACGAATGAAGCAGCCATTTACCCAGAAAAAATTATTACACAATTGTCTAATAGCAGATACTTTCAGATGAATTATTCTAGCTGTATGTTTTGTAATCTCTGTTGTTCTGCAATGGAAAAGAATATTTGCTGTGCAAATAGACAAATATGCTGCTTAATATGCAAAATTGAACAGAAGAAAATGCTTCTAAAGCACTAGATCATTGAGTAGAGCCAGGGTTTTTTTAAAAAAGCAAAAACACTGAACCTAACAAGACGGAAGCAAGGAAATGCTGTGTTTAACATCACCACTCAAATCCAGGTAACAAAACTGAATCCAGGTATGAAAAACTGAAATATTAGCATACTGAAATACTTGGAAGCATTCAAATATCAAGCGCCTTCTTTGATCTTTTTTTTATTTCAAACCTTCACTTCTCAAAGTTATTGAAAGAGAAATTATGCAACTCCAGAGCCCCGCAAGTCATTTTAGGCTTTATGTCAACAGGGATCCAACCTAAATGATGTGTCAGTGACCAAAGCCACATGTTCACTCCTTAGAATAGTCATTGTTAGGGGGAGGGGGAGTTGTGACTGGGAACATTTTTCTGCAGCAACCTATACCAGGGGTAGGCAACCTAAGGCCCGTGGGCCCGATGCGGCCCAATCGCCTTCTCAATCTGGCCCACAGACGGTCTGGGAATCAGCGTGTTTTTACATGAGTAGAATGTGTCCTTTTATTTAAAATGCATCTCTGGGTTATTTGTGGGGCCTGTTTGGTGTTTTTACATGAGTACAATGTGTGCTTTTATTTAAAATGCATCTCTGGGTTATTTGTGGGTCATAGGAATACATTATTTTTTTCCCTCAAAATATAGTCCGGCCCACCACATTGTCTGAGGGACGGTGGACTGGCCCATGGCTGAAAAAGGTTGCTGAACCCTGACCTATACTCTTAGACTGATATCCACCCATGTTGCCTTAAAAAAAGTCATACTATGTGAAGATCCTACAGCAAGAAAAGCTAGAAACAGAAAACAACAAAAGGTCTATGCCCTTTTACTTGTATCATTAGGGCTCACACATTTGTATTTGCCTTAGATATAAACAGTAAAAATAAAGCAACTGCACTGTCCTGTAGTTTACAGCAACAACAAAAAAAGGGTGGGGAATAAGAATGGCAAATTGCCTACCTAGCAAAGATCAAAAGAACCAGCAAATAACAGGTCAAAATCCAAGGAAGCCCATACTGTGCAGCTTAGAGATTACAGTACAGCAGATGGAGCACAGCACTATCTGGACTGAAGTGTTAGTGTACAAAAAGTCCAGGGACTATAATGGGTCTCCAGCAGGTACTACAACATATGGAGCAGAGATGCTATTTAGATTGCACTCTACATTTAAATGTTTATTTTTATTTCCTACACTCGTTTGCACATTAGAAGACACAGTTTGTCAAGCCGCCTGCCAAAACTCATCAAGTAATACACCGAAAGCCTCAACTCACAAATTTGCAAGTCTAAGCACTTAAAAATTACCCACTGACGTATTACAAGATAAACAGCAATAAAATCACAGCAACCTTCCTCAAAGCAAATTGGGGTGGGATGGGGAGATGATCCGGTAGGCTTTTCATAAAGAGAGGCAAGAGGCATGGAATGGCAATGGCACGCAGCAGCAGCTTATTTCAAACAACTTGATTTGTTACTTTTGCCATTTAAGAAGTGCATTCAGTTCAGCAGTTTGCAACCATGTTCATATTATCTTATCACTGGAAATGGGTTAAGTGTCCCAATTGTTTTGTAAAACTGTCAGAAGAAGCATGTTCTACTGAGTCACCAACTGGACATGTTTCCTAGTTTAAGATCATCCAGATTTGTCCCATCAATTCAGCTTCAGGGAGAATTTGCAAACATAGCATATTACATACAGTTCAAGAAATTATGTCAAATTGCTAATAAACTCTAAGGGAAAGCTTTAGGCAATGTCAGTGTGTTGAGCAGGGGGGAATTCTACCAATACCATTTATTGTGCATTAACACAACTTATTATTGAATTATGTTTATCAGCTGAATGTTGTAGCTTTTCCCAGCATTGTGGCATACATGCAAGGTTATTTAATAAACAGAAGCAAACACATAATTCTATTATTTACTGGATACTCATATACTGAGCATGACAGTGAAGGCATTTGTTTCTAAGGAAACCCTTTTACAAATCCAGATGTAGACAGGCATATCTCCAAATTAAGGCTCAGTGGCCACAATCCAGTGTCAAGTTCCTTAAACGATTGTCCTGGTCCACACATAATGTTCCAAACGATGGTTAAGTTTGAACTTGCTAAGTGTGCAGCTACTCAAATGCTAAACTTGTTTGGAATATGGGTAAAGTCCATTTTATTCCTGCTGTCATAATGGTGCTGACTTTTTTGTTTGCGCTAACATTATCAGATATGCAGAAGCTGTTGTTAAGCATGGAATGCCAGTGGGGGTGGAAAGAAATGTCGCTTGTGTGCTTCACAGCTGAAGTAGTACATATAGCTGTCTAAAGCCCTTGCCACTGTAAGGCTATTACTGGCAAGTCCAGAGTCTTAAATTACCCAGCTGCACCACTGGGTCCCTGGCCTATATAAGGTTCTTTGTCAAACAAGACTTCACATTTATGGGTTTCCCCTCCTTTTGGTCTTGTTAGAAATCTCAGCTCTAACTATCAGCATTACAAAGTGACATCCAGTGGCTCACTACAAAGTCCTAGTAGATGGACTGTTCTGTCATTTAGTTTAATTTTATTGTATGAGGCTTTTTGGTAACAGCATGAGAAAAATGGTTTTTTCTGTGTTTCTGATTTTATTACTATTCCTTTTCTTCGAGGCACATGTGTTTGAGTCTGTGCTGCAGTGCTTTGAAGTGCACAAAATGCCCTCAGTGTTCTCAGCGTAACCTCAAAGCATCCTAGCCTGATCCTTTGGTGCATTATTACAACTTGAATTAAATCCGCAGGACAGTGAAAACCTATTTGAGCAATCCTTTGGTGTTGCACTGATATGGCACATATTAATTCTAGAACTATAGTGTAGAGAACTTCTATAAAGAACCATCCCATCAAAAACCAGCAATAAAAGAATTCAGTGACTCATCCTTAATAGGATTGAATTATGTTTACATTTCCCAAATCTCCAGATCTTAGTAATTTTTTTCTCCAAAAACTTAGGCTTACACTCTGGAGTCAAAAAGTATACCAAGTTAATGACCACCATTTTTTTTGTAAAAATCAAGTTGCTTGAATAAGTATTATTCTGCAGTATGATTAAATATTTTGCAGAGATAATTTACAATATGAAATCTGTCTCAATTGTAGGAAGTAAATATATGTAGATTTATGTTTGATCAAATGGTGGCATCCGCTTCCAAAAGCTTGCAAGCAATAATATGGTACCCTTCATTTAGCTACACAGTACCCAAAATTTAAAATGATTTCTCCTAATAATGTATTAAATAAATAATTAACAACAGCTTCATGATGTAGGGCTCAAAAAAGGACAGCAGCATATTTGCTTTCTACAAAGTAAGATGAGTTATGTTGCTATTTTACTGGTGAGTAAGCCTTATTGAGTTCAACAGGAGTAACCTCAAAGCAGGCATGGATAGGATTGGACTGGTTGTGAATCTGTTTCAAGATCTGCCTTTCTGTGGCATCACTCCATTTCTGCAGTCAAACACTTTTTTAAAAAATGGGCAGTTAATTTATGTTGTGCAATGGGGGGGGAAAGAAAGAAAGAAAGAAGAAGAAGAATTTATTATTTATACCACGCCCATCTGACTGGGTTTCCCAGAAAGTGTATGAATCAGAAAGTGTATGAATCAGGAGCAGCTTTGAAGTAAAGCATCTAGGCTGAATCAGGACCATTTTAGTGGGATCATAACTCAGTATTAAGGGATACATCATAATGCAGGACTAAGGGATGTGTATGTGATCGGTGGATGCTATGTTTGCTTCTGCCTCCCATAGCTGCTTCCCTGAAACACTGGTACATTTGACAACCGAGGAGGCAAGTTGTGGTTTTTTGTTACTTTGATAAAATTCAATATGCAGAAATAAAGGATTCTCACTCCAAATATGGGTTGTTGATGTTGTTTTACATTTAAAAGCATAAGGGCCATGCTACCACTTATGAACCTATTTTTGATTACCAGTTGCTTGCTCCTCTTTAGGTTCTCAAATTTACACTCTCACTGGGTAAGGCAGGACCAGATGTTGGACTACAACACTTTTCAACTCTTACAACTGGTCACATGCTGGCTAGAACTGATGGAAGTGCAACAGCATTTGGAGAATTGGATGTCTCCCATCCAGTTGCTTTTTGACTCAGGAAGTATTTTTTGGTTATTTGCAAAGCTACCCTTGCCCTCAACTGTTGCTTCCTACTTACATGTTCCTTTCACCTATTCATCAACTATTATGCTCAACTATTCCTTATGCAGCCTGCTGAAATTAGTGTTTCCTACTGAAACTGGATACTTTTGTGAGGTATGCTACATTTTGCTTTAAAACACACACACACAAACAATGTAAATATCATAAATAAAACAAACATCTATAGCCCAAAGTAAAGGAAATGTAAACAATGCAATATATGCCGTGTGTGTGGAGAATTTACCTTTTCACTATACAGTAAAATAGAAATGTTTTTGCAAATAGGGTTCCAAATCTAAACACCATCACTAGAATAATGGTTGCAGAAAGTAAGTTCATCTTGAAGAAATGCCACAACTCTTTGACCATGATGGAACTTAAAAGACTATCTAGCTGCTGAAATTGTGGCAACTGGGGGTAGAAACATGACAATTAAATTTACATATGGAAGAGGAACTCAAGTGTTGCTTAGATCAGTTACCTTTAATACAATTTCAATACTACAATTAAGGAAGGGTTGTCAAAGAGTAGGGGATAAAGTGGGTTTACTGTCCTTTTAATGCATGCTTATGGTATGTGGTGATTTTAATAAGAGTCAATGACTATGAACCAAGAAGTGGCAAATATTTTAGATTAAGTAACATTGAATGAAAGTGTGTAATCTTTCCTACTTAAATAGTAACAGTGTTTCCTCTTATTGTTTTGCTTTACCTGGCCTTGCTCTGGTGGCTTGTACAACAGCCTCCATAGGAAAGTTTAACTAGCAAAAAAAATTCTTATACTGTATGGGAAAAGATTCACAAGCAGGGGTGTGGGTTCAAGCCCCACATTGGGCAAAAAGATCCCTGCATTGCATGGGGTTGGACTAGATGATCTTTGTTGTCCCTTCCAACTCTACAATTCTAGGATTCTGTAATTCCCATTTCTTGCACCAGTAAAGTGGGTTAACCTAAGTAACAGCACAAGTGGGATGTTGTGATGCAGGTTATTTGCTTCTATGCCAACACCAATTTCCAATATTAAACAATTACACTTGGGGTAGCTACAGAAACTTCAAAAGTTCCTAAAGAAAATGGTTTTATTCATGAAAGCTCTCCACTTTACACATCTTCGATTTATGTCTCTATATAACCCCTCTTTGAGAGGAAATGGTTCCTTCCTGGGCCTCTGGTCCTTATTGTCATTTGAGCAGGAAAGACAAATGAACTTATACAGGCGACCAATAAACAAGCGTTGCTGGACTTTGGGTGGAATACCTGATGGGGGGGGGAGGTGCACCGACTAAGGAATTTCATCCCACTAAACCAGCTGCAGAACGAGAAGTCCCTTCCTAGAATGAGAAGCTCCTTTGCGACACGCGTGGTGGATTCTTAAACCGATGATCTGGAGGCAATGCAGTCAAACCTATGCATGTTTACTTCCAAGTGCACGAAGTCTTATTATGGCCATAGTGGTGTAGAAGACCTTTTACCTCCAACACTTGACTAGGATCATCCAGTGCAGCTCCCCTCACTCCCTGCTGCACCCCCCATGACAGCAGGCACCGCCGCAATTAGAGGCGAGGCGGGGGGGAGGCTGTTCTTTGCAGCAGCTGCTTGCTCGCCCGGCGTTCCCCCCAACCACCCTGAGGACTAGCACGATGAGGACTAGCGTCCCCTTTCCCCCCCTGACAGAATGAAGGCAAGCAAGCGCCACAAGCAGGTCATATTCCCCCTTCCTCGGCAGCTCTCCACAGGGACTTTCTTCCTCACTGCGCTAACCGGAGGAAGAGCCTTTTTGACCGGTCGCGTCCTCCCAGTTTCTCCCCTCCGACCGAGGAAATCTCCCCTCAGAGGCACACAGCCCCCACGGTCGACCTGTCCTAGAGCGGGGGCTACACTACAGCAGGTCTTAAGCCTGCCCCTGCGGAACTGCATTTCGCCACAAGGGGCTAACTGGAGCACCCTCAGAAAATTAATAACAATAATAATCCCACCCTCTCTCTCTCTTTCCCTTCACGGCGAAAACGCGAAACTGTTTCGCGCCCCTCCCCACCAACACCACCACTTCCAAACGCCTTCGGCTGACTGAGCCCCGCCGGCCCCCGTAGTGCTCCCCGCAACTCCAGCGCCTTCTTCCCGTTTCCCTCCAACACAGAAACGCCGCTCGCGACTGCGCCGCCCCGACTCACCGCTTTTCGGCGCTGACGCCACCACGCCAAGGGGGCGGAGAGAGGGGGGGAGGGAAAGGAGGCGAGCGCGCGTGCGCTCTTTCGGCAGGGAAGAGAGAGAGAGAGAGAAGCGAAGGAGGGGTGGATACCTAAGTGGGTGTTTGAGCGCGCGCGGTCCCTCCTTCTCGCCGAACGGAGGGGAGGAGCCTCGCGACATGATTTAAGAGGAGCGCGCGCTCCCTCTCTCCCCGCCACTTTACCTCAGCAGCCTCCTGGCAAGAGCTTGGCATGAGCTGCGGACAGCCAATCGGGTTGCTTCGCGAGCCCTCCTGGGCGGCGAATGAGAGCGAAGCGTTGAAACGAGAGCGCTCACTCGGTCCCGCTTCACCGGCGCTAGTGCAGGTGGCCGAGTGGGCGCCAGGTGTGGATGGCCCGCGCCAGCGCCGCGTCAAAATAGGCGGGAGCTCCTTCTCTCTCGTCAGCCAGAGAAGCGCTTCGTAGTTGGGGAAATTGGCGCCTGCTGTGCAGCATTAAGCAAGCCCCTAAAGGCACAGCAGGTGTTTCATCTGGTTGCTATAATTCAAAGCGCGACGATACTTTAAGCACTCACACAAACACAACTGATTATTTACTCGGTGTAATTATTTACTTGTGTTTTATCTTGCATTTTATTCTGCGAACCACCCTGAGATCTTCTGATGAAGGGCGCTATACAAATTTAATTTGATAACATTAATAAGGCTGCGATCCCATACTCATTTTCAAAGCCACTGTGTACACGCTGAGCCACTCCAGACAAGCGTGGGCATGGAACTCAGCCATTATTATTTATCATTAACTTCATTTATTTGCTACCTCCACTTTGCCATAAGGTCCCAGGATGGGTCACAGCATTAAAACACGCACAAAATTAAAACAGCTTTGGCCTCGCCTAGGATTTAAGGCAACAATAAAAGGATCTAGAGGCAAGGAGTTTGGCTGGGAACATGATGTAAAATGGTGGTAGACCTTGGCTCTCCTGACAACACTCCACCACAGTCCTGTTAGGTAGACCGATAAAATTGCGCCCACCTTACAGATGGAGAAGACCAAGGCTCAGGGGACAAGAGCTTGGCTAGGGACCACCCAGTCCTAGTGTATTCATTAGGGATTCCTGACTTATCCTTGTAGCCAGCATCTTGCACCAGCTCCTGCTATGTCCTACAGTACTGTTAACTATTTACTGTATTTTTTGAATGCACACAATTGTTTTTTGTTTCTAGGTATGGGCCCAAACCATTCCATTGTCACGAGAACCTATTTTACAAAAGCACACGAAGGGTTACACGCTTAGAAGGAATGTATTTATCCTGCATCCCATTTAAAAAGTTCTGAATCATTTCCCCTTATACATGTATTTTAAGGGTGTATAATTAACTGGCTACAAGTTGTTAGGCAGCTGATGAAGTGTGAACCGACCAGTGATTTATTTTCCTTTATTTACATATTATTATTTTTTGTCCCTACAACTCACCAAAATGACAGCAGGATGTTTTTCACCCTCTGGTTACTTCACCAGATTAAGAAGTGATTTGTGGGGCCATTTTTAATTCTTCCGATCTCATTCAAACCAAGTATCCAGAGGATCATAATCAAGAGATAATAGGTGCTAAAATGCAGGACGCCACTTTTGACAAATATTGCCTAAATTGAATAGCCTCTGACCATGCTGTCAGCTGAGCATTTGGTACCACTTTTCAGCTTACGTTAGAAGGGGGGGGGAGAAAAATTATGTGCAGCTTGCTTTTCTGTGAAACATATCTGTCACTGTGGCAATGCTGCCAGAGCCATGTTATTGTGCTAAGCAAAACGCCACCTCGTAATCTCTCAAAATTCTGCAGTTGAGAATGATCATGGGTGGAATAGGAAGCAAAAGTATTCTGAAGATGGAAGCTTCCCCTATGAATATTCTCAGAGTTCTCAACCATATAGGGAGCCTGAGGAGGGCAGACTCTGCTCTTCAGACCTTTACCCCAACAAGTATTCAAGAACAGTGGGCACATAATGTCAATCACTTGTGCTACATGCAAACCATATATTGAAAACACAATTCTAGGAACAGTAGTTTTTTTAAGGGTGGTGGGAACTGCCGCTCTGTGAAGGGTAAACTATGGTTCCCAAGATTATTGCGGGGAGGTCAGTGCTTCAAATTCATGGTTTCTAAACAGCTAGGGGGTTTTGCACTCTCAAGTGGGTCTCAGTGCCCATTTAGATCCCCTCTCAAGGCCAGTTAAGAAATAAGCTGCTATTGTTGTGTAAAACCATGTAGACTCTTTTATTTCCAGTCTTCCGTAGTTAAAGATGTTTTTTATACTGCAAATACAGCGATCTGCTTTTCAAAAGTGGCCTGAAACATTGTGCTTCAATATATTTAGCAGCAGAGTAGAATTCAGTTTTTTTTACTGATTATTCCAGTGTTTTAACTTAATGGAATGTGGCACAGGAAAGTTGGGTATTACAAAAAGTTAAGCTTCCCACCCCCCACCTGGAAATGAAGAGCACCTGTTTGCCCACTGCATTAAGTCAGAGGAGCATGGGTATGCTTTCAGAGATTACTGGAGGTAAAACAGGGATACAGAAGCAGGGCTAGAATTGCTAGCAGGAAAAAAGAACAGGGAAGGTACAACTGTTTCATGAATTCAAATGTAAAAGGTTGCTTTGTTTGGAAAGAGGCAAACGGGGGAAAATTAGTAAGAGGTACATTGGGATGTAGAAGCACAGTAATAAGCGTCTGGGTGAGATTCTGAAAGGACAAATGGCACCAAAGCATTTCTCAAACCACCCAGAAACAATTAAGCTGTGTAATTATAGAGCGCCAGTGTGATTAGACTCCTGCAAAATTTCCTGGATGGACATTTGTCCTAAAAGCAGGCACACAGCAACCGTTTCTCTTCTTCTGCCTCTGCCACCATCTCTCTAAGCAGCAGAAGCATATGCAGGACCATTATTATCTGCATTCATAAATAAAACAATTCCTTTTCAGCACAATAACACAATGCTGGTTAATCAAAACATTTCTCCGAGCAAACAGCATTGAGGGAACAAATATAATTATTTCAAAGTCAACAACCAGGAACGCAGCAGAGCTACTAGCATGACTAAAATGGGCTAAGGAAGGGATTGTCTTGCTTCGCTTACTCTGGGCTATAGGGCTTCATTTGGGAATGCAGAGGGCTTGCTTAATTAAAGACTTTTGGAGAGTTCAGATCTATTTACTACCAGGTAAATGGCATTTGCTCCCACATGAGGCAGTGAAAGCCACAAACTTGGACAAATTCCCAGCACAGTGGCTTCCCACCCTGATGACTATGCTCAGTGCTTTTTTTCAGGGAGTACTCAAGGGCACACAGTACCGGCACCTCTTTTTGTTGCAATTTAAAAATGTGGCACTTACTGTAGCAACTTTGTGGTGAGTACTGGCACCTCTCTCTTTTTTTGGTTAAAAAGTGTGACACTTAATGTAACAGCTTCATGGTGAGTACCGGCTCCTATTTTTCTAGGGAAAAAAGCACTGGCTATGTTCCACCTCTATGATTGGAGACAGCATGCTTGTGAATACTGGTCTCTAGATACCTCAAGAGGGGAGAGTGGTGTTGCAGTCAGGCATTGTGGTTTACAAAATCAATGGCCGCCACAACAAAGCCAAGGAAGTTTGACTGTAAATGTTTCCGAGTGATATTGGCTCTCTCTGCAAAGGAAGTCATGCAGCTCTCAGAATGATCTTCAGAATCTGCTACTAATAGCTTTCTGTGTCCCCCTTATCCTGCGACCTATTGGAAAATTGCATAGGAGTCTTGAAGTTAAAAATTAACAGACCCCAAGCCTGCTACCTGTTAACCTTTGGATAGAAGTGCTGGCAGTCCTGTTTGGTTTAAATAATTATGAATAAAAAAGGTTGATCAAAATGGGGAGCAGAATGTTGCGGCCTCGGTATGGAGTGGTGCCTCTTATTACTGTAGTGAGAAACCTTAACTAGGGGGGTCTGAGCCAGTTTGAAGGTTCCCTTCACTTGCATATAAACAACTCCGAAGTAAGTTACATGAAAGACCAACTTCCTCTCTGTTGCCCAGTAATGGTATTGAGATCAGTAAATGGAATGTGCATAAGGTTTGCCACAGCCCAGTGAAAGCAGGCATTTTCACTGGTGACACATGTTACATAATGCACTCCACTGAGCTCCAAGAGGCTGCTGGCTTTTGAAGATGATAGAAAGGCAGAGCTGGAAAGGTCTAGTCCAACCTCTGCAATGCAGGAATCCTGTGCACAGCCATCCCTGGGTGGGCTCGAACCACCAACCTTCTGGTTAACAGCCAGACACACTGACCCATTGTGCCACCTCAGATATGACGCACCTGTTTACCCCTTAATTGTTTGACGTGAGCCTCCTATGTCATTGTAATGGGACTATTCCATTGTCCAATTTAATATGGATGTTCATATTTGCACAATTGGTTTTTATACTCTATAAAACACTTAGATACCTATTTTGGCATCAAGCGGTATATAAATTAATACATAAAATAAGAAGCAGGAGCTTTATCTCTCCACATGTTGTCGTTGCTGGACTCCACCTCCAATCAGTTTCAGCCAGTACCTGGGAGATAATGGGAAATGTAATTCAATCTCTGGAAGGCCACCAATTCCAATTATCTTAAGACTGCTGGAAAAGCAATCTTGACTGGAAAATGAGATATAAATGTAACAGCTAAAGAACCAAAACAGATGTGACACATGTGATTGGTTCACCTGATCGTTATTTCATAATGTAAAAATAGTCACGAGGGGGAAATGGTATTGGGTGACAGGGTTTAACCCATTTCCTCTGCTCTGCCCCCCTCACCAAACCTATTAGCTTGGGAGAGGAAAGACAGATACAAAAAGCAAACAAACCCCTCTCTTTCTAACAGGGGTCTTTCCCCCCTTTCCTCTCTCCATTGAGCACCAGAAGGGAAAGGAAAGGAATGAACTAGAACACAGCAAATGGAATAGAGTACTGTACAGTCGTACCTTGGAAGCTGAACTGAATCCATTCCAGAAGTCCATTCAACTGTCCAGAAACCAAGGCGCGGCTTCCGATTGGCTACAGGAAGCTCCTTCAGCCAATCGGAAGCCGCGCTGGATGTCTGGATTCCAAAAGAACATTCGCAAACCGGAACACTCACTTCCAGGTTTGCGGCGTTCAGGAGCCAAAACGTTTGAGTACCAAGGCACTCGGCTTCCAAGGTACAACCGTACTGTCAAAACAACAAAAGGGAGACATCTTCCCTCCCCTAAAAAGCAAAGTCTTGGAAAGTATCCTATGATGCCATGTTTGCAAAGCATTCTGTTGCAGGCATCCTTCGATTACATGACTTTGGGCATGCAATATATATTCAGACACTGCTTTTTAGTAAGAGGCATGGCAGTGCCACTAACATATCAGCAAAGTGCAGCGAAATAGCGTCATTCCTCACCCCGCCCCTGCCAAATCATTTTGGGATAAACAGAACACATGAAATGCACACTAATGGTGCCAATCCTAATAGTAAATCCTATGAAGCAAAACATGTACTTAAGTCGACAACAGAAACTTCCATAGTTCACGAACTGTATCGCAGAAGTCATTAACAGTTACGGTTATTTATCTTCTAATTTGTTTTTCTTTTTTAAAAAAAACACCTCATTATTTGACTATTCCAGATGTTACAGCAGTTAGCATACTCAAAGACAAACAGGCTGGTATTTAATTATTGTTGACATTTAACAATCTGAAATGAAATGAAAGCCTAAATATTATAATACATTCCACGGATAGTGTCTAAAAATGCTTGAAAGTCACCAGATAGTTTGCGAAGCTGCATGTGTAAGGAATGCACCGCACACCATTCAAATACAAGACTTTCAATCTGAGGGTGGTGTTGCATACACAATACATTTCAAAACACACTTTAAAAAAAAGTCTGAATAATAGCTCGCTTCAGTACTTCAGTCTTTCAGTGCATGTCTGTTGTCGCAGCTATACAAACAAGAATCCAAGTGATGTCAGTTATACCTAATGAGGTGAAAACTTAGGATATCTTCAATGTCACAGCAGCCACTTTTCATTTTAGAAGGTCAAAACAGCAGTGACAGCGTTTTCCTCCATTCAAGCTGTATCCCCCTTTAGGGGAAGGGCTTGTTCCACACACCTTTTCTGGAAATAATACTCTTGGACGGTACATGGCTCAAATCTGCTTTATTGGCCTTGCCCAACCAAACTGCTGGTGCAACTTGTAATGAGTGAAATGGTTACTAAAGAGTTTGTTGCAACGCTTCCATTACCTCTCTTCACAATTTCCCATTTCTTTCTCTTTTTAAGCAAAATGACGAAGTTTAAAAAAATAGGTATTATTACAGAAAGGGGCTTGCTCTTGCTTTCTTTCTCTCTTTCTCTGTCTAGCAAGGTCGCCAAACTTAACCAAACACACGAAAAAGCTCCTCAGAGTAGGAAACACTTCCCGTTGCTTCTCCGAACATGCTCAGAACCAATGCATTGATTCTGATAGGTCTGTTACCCCACAGGGCTGTTTTTGATGCCCCCAGCATCTGTTGTAGCAGCTGTGCTGGACAGGCCTCATAACAACAGAAGGAGACAAGACTTTACCTACCAGCTGCCCAATCAGTCACCGGCTCTTTTGGCTTGGGGGCTTGCACTGCCCAGCTGGTCCTAACACAGAAGTAAAGCTGCGTGAGAGAGCTGATGGCCAGAGGACAGGAGATCGACACACATGTAAATTCAAGGCAGTATAAAAAGGGGTGGGGAGAGTGGGTAGGGCAGGAAAAAGTGTGTGGCTTTGACATTTTGAGGATTATTTTTTAATTGCCTGATATTTTCAGTGGGAGGGCTGTGCCCCAATGGGCCAGCCTCCCCTGCCTGTGCTTACATCTGAAGTAACAGCATGCCTGGATAGCTCAGTTGGTTAGAGCATGGGGCTGATAATGCCAAGGTTTTAAGTTTGATCCCCATATGGGGCAACTGCATATTCCTGCATCGTAGAGGGTTGGACTAGATGATCCTCAGGTCCCTTTCCAACACTACAATTCTATGATTCTATGATCATCTAGAGCCCCCATCAATACCATTAAGCCCGGAGTTCAAAATTACCTAGCTGCACCACTGCTGGTGGACGTATATGAGCAGGGCTTTTGTAGTTGGTTTGTTCATTTATTTGTTTAATGAAAAGTGCTCTCCTTTCTGCCTTTTGTGTGTGTGTGTGTGTGTGTGTGTGTGTCTGTGTGTGTGTATTCCACAGGTGAAGAGGTAAACAGTCTGCGAGGAACTAAATAAGGGGAAACCAGAGGAGGTGGTAAAACCAAGCAAAATTTACAAAATGACAAAATGCTCACATGGGAGCATGGATTTCAAAGTCCTCCTGTGCACATAAATCTGCAAGAGACTGCACTGTTTCCCAGAAACACAAATAAAAGCTTTGGTTTTTTTAAAAAAAAAAAACACACACAACTAAACTCAATATGTACAAACACTTCTTTGCCACCTAAAAAGCTGTTAAATATAAAATGCTTGGTCTGTAGTGAACTGAACAAGTTAGGGAAATTAGGAGCAGGCTGCCTTTAATATTTCTAGTTGTTTTTTGTTTTGTTTTTAAAGGATCATCTTCAACCCCTTTATAAGTGAAACCGTAGACCTATGTTTGATGTGTAACACTCATTAGGGTTGGATCTGCACAGATTTACAGAACACTAAGGAAAAAATTTATATAGCTATGAATGCATATTTCCATGGACAGCGTCTCCTGGTGTCACATTTTTATAACACACTTTAACGTTATATTGTAATTGACCAGTATAGCTGAGTTCTATGTGTTGTGACAACATTCGCCAGATTTTAGACACTTGGTTAAACATAGGTGTTGTTTACTGTATAGTCACTTCTTGAAAATCTAACAAAAATGTCAGAAAAAGGTACAAAAATGATATGAGGAGAATTCTGTCACTTCTCACCAGCATTAGCAAGAGCACTATCTATATACCTTTTATCAGTAGTGTTGTGCAAGAAGAACAGAGTGTGTGAATCACAGAGCAGGAGTGATACTATCTGCTGAAAGAGAAGGATAATTGATAGATTTCCCCCTTGCTCTGGCAACTGAATTTGACATTAACAAGTCTTTCAAGTATTACTATTGTTTGAGACATATTAGCACAGAGGAAGTCAGAGATTTGGAAAAAATAATAATTAGTGGAAGCTGAATCATTCATTTCTTGATGGGGACTATACTTTTGTGTTAGGAGTTTAAATGAAAATGCTTCTTTTGCAAGAGTGTTCACATTAAAAAAGAAAAGAAAAAGTAAATAAAGCTAAAGGCTGCATTACAGATGGCTGCAAACACAGATGGAAATTAATAGTTAAGGCTCCATGCGTTTTGCAAAATTAACCTATGTAGTAAAAGCACCACTGAGTTCAATGGAGCTTATCCATTTAACTATGCAGAGGATTCTTGCAGTCATGCCATGCGACTAATCAGAGACACAACTGGTCTGTCTCCCCAGTGAAATCCGAAAAGCTGCTGGTGCTTTAGGGCTGTCCTTGAGAACCTGGTTGCGAGAGCTGCACTTTGCTACTGGAAACCCACCACAACACCCCTGCTTTTCATACTGACATTTTTGCACATGCCTCCCTGCTATACAAAAGACATGCTATTGCAGGATATGCTGTGGCCTGCATTCTAGCGATGAAACATGATGATGAGATGGATAGAAAAGTATGATCTGCCCACAACAGACACACCACCTGCTAGGACAAAGATATTTTGTTCCCTAGAGCAACTATGCATTTAATGGCCAATCAAATTATATTCTTTAAAAGCTCCCGGCAAACGTGTGAAAGCTATGATAGAGTTGAGTTGGCAGGGGCAGGGCAGACAAAGGAGACATGATCAGCAAAGAGATTGCTTCATTTTCTCTCTCCTTTAAAACCAGAAATGAAGTTAGATCAAATACAGGATCTGAAACTTTAATTCCATGGCAAACTGATTTACAAACTCAGCACTCAGCAGAAAACAAATGGTACAATAAAGATCAATCAATTTTATTGTGTATTTATGGTTCTTCAGCAACCAGTATAACCATCTGTAAACAGAAACTACATTAAAAGTTTTGCTGTCAAGCAGACGTCAGTAATACGTGCACATGAGTAAAAATTTTGCTTACTGCCAAATATGTTTTAAAAACGGACTTGAGGAGCAAATAACACTGATTCAGACTATGCTGAAGGACCAGGCAACACACTGATTCAGCTCTATGTATAAGGTGGGAGAGGGATAAAAGTAGGTCTGTTATCCAGTTTGTGACACTTTATTTAAATTACAATACCTTTTCCTTTTTTAAAAAAACAGCATAAATATGTAAGCTAACAGCTTCAAAATTCTGGTTATGCGGACATGAAAATGTTATGATAAGCGAGAGCTAGTTCAAGAAATCTCAGGACTTCAAAATCAGCAACGTACAAAGCTAAAATTCATATGCTCCTTTTCCAGTTATAAACACTTTTGCTAAACATAGATATTTCAACATATATTAATATATTTTTCTGACATTCAAAGTTGTAGAGTCAATATGGCAGAATTATTGTTAAAAGCACATATGTACAAATATTTTTCCCCGTGCCCCACCCTTACATAAAGTATTTGGCATAATTATAACAATCTTACTGCATACACAACTGTCTGGTTTTTCTTTTTCACATAGTTGTACTCCTTATTAAAATTAACCAGTTATGTACAAAAATACTCGGACATTTATTATAGAAAACCTCTATAGCTACCATTAACAGCATATACCTGCTGAAGGTTTCGTTGAGGGAATATAAAAAGTGGTCACCATGTTGCAGAGTTAAGCTATCAACAAAGCAAACTGTTAAATCAACACACACACACACACAATTCCCAACAAAACAGGGAGATAACTTTTGAACGGTATGATTGAAAAATACAGATCATACGTATTGGTTGTCAAACAGATGTTGCAAACAGTACATAAATGGGATGGGGAGCGGAGAAGAGATAGAAAAATTGCTTATACAAGGTGATTTAATCTGTGGTCCTAGAACTGAGTACGAAATTTCAAACGGATCTACAGGAGCTTTCGAGTGAAATGCCACCTTGAACATCATCCGGCAAGAGTAAGGGCACTTCAACACAGAATGTTCTGTAGGGACTTGGGCTGCGATTGGGAATGTCTATTTGCAGACAAGTTTTTCTGTTTTACTCACTGAGGGGTCCGTTTTCCTTTTTTTCAGACCACAGTTCCTCACCCTCCTGAGGCTCCCTCATGTTTTGGGAGTGGAATGTACAGCAACAGAACGGAAAGGAGGCCCAGCTCTTTCGTTTGGGGAGACTGGAATGTGCCGTGCTTTGGGGGAGTGTAACAGACCTTGCGCAAAGTGTCTTCACTCTGAGCAGCGTCCTTTGCTTGTCAGGACAGATTTCCAAAGGCAATTTCGCAAGTTGCACTTGGGCAGAGATACTGCGGTGATTTTAAATGGCACACGTTTGCAATTGCTGGCGGCCGCTTCCTTTTTCAAAGATAAAATACACAGAAGCAGAAGCAGGGAAATGTCGAGTCCCCCGCTTCTGTGCATTTTGAATGCCTTTTCAAACAATGTGGCATGTCACATATTTTGTCCTCTCTCTCTACAAGAGGACAGATTGTGGCATGAGAAGCTGCCCTGTCTGGAATGGACACGAGCTATGGAGGAGTCTACACAGCTGGTTGTCAGAAACTGAGCAAGGGGTGGGGGACAGGCCGGGGGACTTGTAGGAAAAGGTACCTGCCTTTACCCAGATGTTTCCTAAGCTTTCTGTTGTACAGTGCAGTATGCAGTCCGGAGGCTTAAAGGCTGCCAAATGGGCAAGATGCTTGATTGGGAGAAAGAAAGAAAAAAAAATCACTATTAAAGCCTGAATCCTGATTTATAGTTCTGATGTTTCACGCACAGTTAATGCCCCCTATTTTTCAGGAACACTTATTTGTACCCAGTTGTTTGCCATTCTTTGCATTTACTAATTTTACAGCGCTGACAATGGCCATTTCAGATCACAATGAAAAGGACACAGTCACTTGAGATACTAGAACACCTCAAAGGTTACTTTCCTCCTCTGAAAACACACAATTTTTAATGTGCAAGTGAAAATTCTACAACCAGCTGTCCATGGGAATTTTTTTTTATCAGCAGCTATATGGAATTATGAAGTAAATTGGAAAATGTAGGCCATGTTGACAGATCATTGCCAAAGTGCTGAAAATGTCATTTTTTAAAAAGTATGAAAATGTATATACATATGCTTTATAAAACGTGGAAATGTGCGAAAAGAAAGTAAGTAACCCCAAACAAAGTGTTTTGTTTCATGAACTCAGCAACAACAATATCCTCATGATTTTCCAATGCAATTATAAGCACTTGACCCATAATCACTTTTGTTCATGTACATGTATTAATAAACAGGTTCAAAAGTGGTAAGGGAACAGTCTCCAAAATGTTCACAAAAAGTAGAAATGAAACTATCTTGTTACAGGAACATGCCTTGGTTTTATATATTAAGTTTAAATCATATTATTCTGCATGCTCTAAGAAGTACAGGGAATTACATTAAAGGAAGTTGTGGAGGGGAATTATAGTTTTGCTTAAAGTATTTTTTGGGGGGGTGAGCTTCATATTCAAACTGGTATGCATCCATGTCTGCTGTACCTAATATTAACGAAATCATTTCAATCTTGTTTCTTGCAATTATCTGGCATTCTAGGTTAGTACTTTTCATCTGCCAAAAATATTGAACATAATATTAAGCAGTTAAAGAAAAGAAAAGAAAAAAGAAAACGACTGGAAAGAATATTTGTGAAAAATATTAAAGTGCCTATGTTAGATGTGTGTGTTCCCCCCCCCACTTAAGTCATTACAAAAAAAATGACCCTCTCTTAAAAAAGTTATAACTGAGACACTTTCCGCGGAAGAGGCCTGGGCCGAGGGACCTGTTCAGTTCTCTTGTTACTGTTTTCCAGATTGTTTGGTCGGACCAGCAGGGGTTTGGGTGGCAGAGCTGGCGGATCTGTGGGGATGGGGATGGAAAGACTGTGAGGTAGCGGGACAGGGCGCCTCAGTGTCCGCTCATAAACGCTGTAAGGTGGCGGAGTCTTGCTCTCTTTTCTCACGGGCTCTTCGGACATGTTGCAGTTAGAAATAGGTACTGGGTGCTCCATGACTTGAGTTTCAAAGCCGGACGTCTCAGACATGCTACACCGACTGAGGGAGGAGATGCCACTGCTGTAACTTCCAGACAAGACTGGGGAGTTGGAAATGAGTCCCGAGGAATGGTAGTCCACAGGAGATGGAGTAAACGATTGTATTGAACCCTGGGTGAAAAGAAAAGGAATTAGTCCCCCACCACCGCCACCCAAAAAAAAGAGAGAGAGGGTGGTGGAGAAGGAGGAAATTACTTCTATGAAGAAAACATGCCAAGTTATGGATAAACGTTCCTTCGCAACAAGTTCTGAGTTCCGTGTGATATGGCCCACTGAAATTCTGAAGCTACCAGAAATGCAGGGCAGTTTTCTCATTTTGCGCCTTCAAAACCAGAAGCTGAGCAGAGCTATTGTTTATCACTACGTGCTCATTTGCTAGCAATGCTATAAAAGCCTCTAGAATTAATGGTAGCACTGTGCCCTCTAATGCCAGAAATGAGTACTTTCACAACAAATCTGTAGGCTGTAATGCTGAATCTGCTTCCCAGAATTAAACCTTTTGACTTGTCAGATCTCAGAAACAGGCAGTGGCAATACAAGATAGGAGATGCAATTCTGTATAACAATTGCCACTGCATAAATCTTCCATGAGAAGTAACAGTATAAAATAAAAGCGCCTGAGTTGTTTTATGTTCACTCCAGCTTATGGCCGCTGTCTTCTGAAAGCATAGGACCAACTTGCTGCTACAGACACTGGCACCGTCATATCAATAAATAAACTATATGCTTATTTTATTTATTTATTGCTTCATAACCTAACCTCTCTAAGCTGTTTTAATAAAAAGGAAACGAGAATGCGCTAGTTTCAAGGGCTGAGCTTTTATGATATGAGTTGCCCTCAAAACATTAAGATTCTGAAGGCAAAATGCAGGTCAGAAGATGTGTCAATATTACAAGGAGAGAAGAAAAGCATCGTATTGTAAACAGGAAGAAACACAAAATAGTTCAAATTCCATTTAGCCACTACCTTCATTGGAGATCTTCCGGCAGGAGAAGGGGAAACTGAGGTTAGGTGTCGAGGTGATGCTGCTAAAAAAAGAGAGGAGAATTTAACAGATTTGAGAATTCAGTTGGAATGAGAATAACAATGAAGCTTAAAATGGACATTATATCAAAGCTTACACACATGCATGGACACTAAGATAAAATTTGGTGAATTAGGACAGTGTTTGTGGGGGTGGTGTTTTTTATTCCCCTATTTTCCTCATTTTGTGCTGTATTCCCCCCCCCCCTTTTTATAGCAGCTTTGGGTATTACTGACCGAATGATATAGTATGTATTTATTTATGCATAAATGTTGCTTGATAATAACATTATGATGACCAGTCATTATAGTCCACATTCATCATTTACTTTCCATTAAAAACAAACCTAGGCTTTGTCCTCAGACCCCCATGGAAGCAACTCCACAATGAAAGGATCTTGCCCCCCGCCTCCATTACCATAAAAGTCAGCAACCCACAGTTCTTGCTTTTGGCCTTTGCAGCTCCAGGCAGAGTGCACTGATAGAACTTTTCAACCCAGGGGCTTCTCTTATCTGCAAAAACCCTCTAAGAATGGAGGAAAACACTTCCTCTTATTTCCCCCTCTCCAGTTGCACTGAGGACCATTGCTCTGGGCCCCTCATAAAATATCTCTCCAGACTGGAGGCACCAGGCTATCTCCAATAGCAACACAACATAAGCAACACAATTGTGTGTGTGTGTGTGTGTGTGTGTGTGTGTGGACAAACAGGTAGTTGAAAAAGAGCAGGCAGCGGCAAGAAATATGGGACCCATTACAAAAACAAAAAAACTAGCCTGCAGGCCCTCTGGCAACATCCCTGTGCCCCGCTGCCTGTTTCCCACCTTCCTAGCCCCTTCCAGGTGTAATGAATCAGGTCATAGTTAGGGGCTGTTCAGAGACCCATGGTGTTGTAAGGGTTAATGGGCTCCCCAGTTTGAGTGGCAGACACCCTTTGGGAGGCGGGACATTCCGCTATTTAAAAGGAGGAAGAGTGTGTGTGAGAGGGTTGGAGAGTGGTGACTGAAGAAGGAGGGTGTGGGGCGAGGTGAGGTTTAGGTTAGGTTAGGATCGTTGAAGATGTGTTTATGTTACTGAAAGGAAAAATCTACACTGTTAAGAAACTAAGCTTATGAACCTATACTGAAACCGTCATGCTCTGTAATAATTAAAGATCTCTTGTTTTTGAGCCAAGAAAATATCGTCGTTCTTTTGGTCCAGCGAGTTATATAAGCTCTTGAGGAGGGGAACTCAGGAAAAGGGCAAAACTAATCTGAAAGGCGATAGTTTGTGTCTTAGAGTTCCCTCAGGAGGGGCTAGCGGGCGGAAAACCTGGGATTGCCACAGAGTTGCTAAAAGGGATTAGCCAACTGATATAGTGAGGGGATCTAATAAAGAGAGGCCCCGAACTATAGGCAAAGGAGAGGTTAACCCCCGAAGCCCAGAGCAGAGGATATAACCGGCCACGGCCGCTGGACAGGAAAACTCCCGTTACTAAGAAATTTCCCAGTTTAATAATCAAAGGGAAAGGCAATAACAGATGGACCTCAGAGGGACAGGTGGGGTGCATGGTAATTTGACCCAGAACACCTGATTAAAAAGTCAACTTAGTAACAAGGGGAGAGTCTGAAGTGGAGGTTCGTCGCACCAGGTCCTTGAAAAATAACCTCTGCCCAGTCTACTTGCCTTGTCCCTCTTCAAGCTCTACTGGGCTGGGGACATTTGGCTGAGGCTACCATGATCTCTTCTCATGGCGGGTCTCCTAGCCATGCAGCTCCTGGACCTACCCATCCTGGTTTCTCAGACGAAACCTGAGCTGAATTCAGCCTGTGGCAGACCATTCCCATGCCTGCTACTAGAAAAGAACAGTTGTGATGTACCCACATACCAGTTTGCGTGGGGCGTGGGGGCACAGGAGGAGACATAAGCTTTGCACTCTCTGACATGTTCCTGGCTTCCTTCCCGCTGTCCAAGCTCCAGCTGCTGGGAGTGCTGTTTACAGCTGGAAAAAGATGACAAAAATCAGCATTGGTATTCTAAGCTGTCAAAAGTTAAACTACATATAAGCCAGTTTTTTAAAGTTGGCTACAAATTGTTGATTCAAGCCCTAGAGCGAATTTACTTAACTAGTCTCTGTAGCCTCCAGGTTAAGGGTTTTGGCCTCTCTTCTGTCTGAATCTACTGAGGAAGCCGTTATTTCACATTTCATTTAGACTCACTATTTTGTCTTACTGAACACCACTGTGGTATTTAACTGCAATATATA
Source organism: Lacerta agilis (assembly GCF_009819535.1). Lineage (NCBI taxonomy): Eukaryota > Metazoa > Chordata > Lepidosauria > Squamata > Lacertidae > Lacerta > Lacerta agilis. The sequence continues at coordinate 50,071,655 of NC_046321.1, forward strand.
TAGTACTGAATGCAAAATTGATTACAATTGTGTGTGTGTGTGTGTGTGTGTGTGTGTGTATATATATATATTAGGTAGTATCTGAATAAATCATACCTACTAAATCAATAAAAATCAATCCATTAGCTTATAATCATGACTAAGTTACAGTAAGTCCTTTATTTCAATGGGTCTCCTATGAACATGACTAAATGCGATGCCACCCATTATATATATTATATTACACTATAATGCTACATTATACATTATTTCTGCTTAACAAATTTTTATTATTGTGCTTTGCTTTACTTTTTTCTTGCGAGAGCCACCACAGATATTTTACAGAAAGGTGAGATATGAACGTCTAAATAAATAAAATGCTTACCTTTCTCAGGACCAGACAAATTAGGATCGCTTCGGGGCAAAGCACCATCTCCAATGTGATTGAACAAAATTCTCTAAAAAATCACAACATTTTCATGACAGCATTTTTATTAAACCTTTAGAAATCAATTTTCAGATAGGTTTGCAAATATAAAATTAAATTTGTGAAAAATTATCTTTTTTAAAAAAAACACCAGACTAAAGCATGATTGATATGGTTTGATATGGATTTTCTTTAATTATGAGTCCTAAGAGGACTGCTTAGAAGACAAAAAACAGAGGTAATTTAATTTAAATACCATGTACAAAAACAAAGCTCTTTCTGTATTGAAAAACTAGGAATAATTAATCAGCAGAAGGGCTATGCATTGAACAGCGAAAAAAGAAGGCATTCCCAAGGCTTGCTTTTTTAAAAAAAAAAGCAATGGAAGCTAAAATGCTTCAGATAACATTCAAATTCAACTGCAGAAACTCTTGAGATCTTAAAAAAATATGAAAAGAGCTTCCTTATTTTTTTGGGGGGGGGGGTCCTGCCTCTACTTAATAAAATACATATCTGATATAATCTAGGCAAATCCTATTCATATAACCACACTTGACTCATGTGTAATACACCATTTTTCTAACCACCCAATGATACTGGGATTTTCTTAAGGTCAGTTAGTAAAGAATATATTATATAATAATTACTATATGTCATAAAGAACTTGTTAGCAAAAGTCAACTGGATGAATTTTACAATCTCCTTTGAAAATGATTGATTGATAATAATGCAGATATAATCATCAGATAAACCATTTAAGACCAAGTTTGTAAGGCAACAAAACAGTTTATTCTAGAATATAAAGTAGTATCATTTAGTCAATGGTACCTATACAAAAATTCCCAAGGCAGTTCCCCCATCTCCCTCCAATGGCTATTACTTGATTATATACAGGAAGTGAGGCAAAGATGTACAAATGAAGTTTGAGTGAAGGTATGTACTTAAATTGAAGACTACAAAGTAGATTTAGATGTTTATATAGAAATAACATTAGTAGGTCCTGAAAGAGCTAGTGAAAAGGTAGAAATCCAAGGTCATTGGATGTGAATGCTATACTACCAGTAATTTCCAATTTACATCGCAAGAGCCTAAATACTGATTAAGCAAATTTGTCAAAATCAAGGTTAGCAAATGCAATATTTGCAAGAACTTCGGATCTTTTCTGTGGGAGAGTCTACAGGGACCAGCCAAGGAACCAAAGTCACTGATAGATTGGTGGAAGCAAACTCATAAGACAAGAACTGCCAGATATCCAAGGCAAACAATACATTCACGAGAACAGGGAATTGTGGGGTACTTGCGAAGAAAGAAAAGGGAAAAAAAGTACGGCAACTACAATGAAGCTAGAGCAGACAGTAAGAGTATGCAAAGCTTTATCACTAGAAACATCGACATGCAGACACGTCAATTAGAAGATGGAGAATAAGCATGACAGGTCATGACAGTGCAGCCAACAGCCATATTCTCAGAACAGGAAACGACCAGACTGCCTTTCTGACCGGCCAAATGTGACGGCAACTCGGTCTAACAGGCCAGCCTGTGAATTTGTTTAAAATGGGCAAATCTGAGTGGCGGTGGTAAAATATGGAAATAGTTTGACTAAAGCCCATGTTGGACCACCATTGTGTTCCTTGTTTACTAAATTCACCCCTTACAAAAACGAGGCACGTCGTTACCAAACAATGATTTTGTCCTGGTGTTGTGACATAGGAAAGTACAGCAAAAGGCAGGCAGCATGGAAAGGAACTATACAAATGGGCAGATTCCTGATCAGCCACCCTGAGCATGAAGAAAGCTAGAATGATAGACCTGTTGCCCAAGTCTGGTCACTGCTTTCAAGTGCCCTTAGTGAGGTTTCTATGGTCTGAAATGAATTACGGAAATTTCCAGGTCTGTTTTATTTCCCCTGAGGCAAATGACCATCTGGATCTCAATATTCAGTGCTTTCTCTTATGTGGGTAAAGGGACCCCTGACCATTAGGTCCAGTGGCAGATGACTCTGGGGTTGCAGCGCTCATCTCACTTTACTGGCTGAGGGAGCCGGCATTTGTCCGCAGACAGTTTCCAGGTCATGGCCAGCATGACTAAGCCGCTTGTGGCAAACCAGAGCAGCGCACGAAACGCCGTTTACCTTCCCACCGGAGTGGTACCTATTTATCTACTTGTACTTGATGTGCTTTCGAACTGCTAGGTTGGCAGGAGCTGGGCCGCAGGCTCTGTGGTTTAGACCACAGCGCCTATATGTGAGGCTATGGGGGAACTGCTATTGCCTCCAATAATGACTTGGTGAACTGTGACAAAGCAGTATGCCATGTCCCCTTCCCCATATCCATCTCTCTAGTGATAGCCCAGAAGTCCCTACTATGGTGGTGTTCTATAGCACAGGGCCGTCACAAGAAAAAATCCTTCTCCTTTTTGATTTAGTTTAAAGAGGTGACAGAGAAAAGGAACTGCTTGAGTCGTTATCTGCATAATGTTTGCATGAGAAATAGGTATTTTTTTTCTACTTACCCTGTCGGGAGCTACTGAGGTTGTTGACAGATTGTGAGACTTCCCTGTCAGGTAAGTCTCTGGGTGAGCAGATACTGGGCCTATGTGCTCCTCAGGCTCCTTTGGTGAATCTCGGATGCAGCGCGGAATAGAGGCCTCATTCCACTTGGCAAAGCAAGGGTTTGCAGGCTGGGAGCAAAAATGGTACAGTTCTTTTTTTGTGGCATGTACCAAAAGCCACTTTAACATAAGAATATTCCTCCGGCAGCCCATTTCCTGCCCTGGCTGCTCCAGCGGATGATAGAAAAGTTTAGGCTGATTCAAAAATAATGTTTGCTGTCGCTGAGCAAATGTCAGCTACAATGGCAACCAGCAAGTCATAACAAGACTAGAGGAGATCGCGTTATAGAGCGACAGAGGAACTATTAAGCAAGAGCTTCCTATCGGAGAAAATGAATTACAAAAACCCAAGGGACGTTCGTTTCTGAAGATCCTTTGAAATGGCAATAATGTTCTACCAACGGAGCCGAAACTCCACAAATCACAGGGAACCTGCTCCAGGGTTTCCCCAAGTCTCAACATGAGAACTACATTGTTAATAGCATGGTGTGGGGATGGAATGGTCTGCAGAGGTTTCAAGAAATATGCCAAGGTTAAATGTGATCGTTAAAAAGAACGGCTGTCAATTATAAATGGCATTATGTAAATGGAAGACGGTAGGCACTTTGACCTCATGGTACAATAACTTCATATGTAAAGGAGTCTGCCCTGCTTTAAATGATAAAACAGTGACACTAAAGGAGAAAACAAAAACAAAAATCCTGGGCTTTCTTCATTCACAACACTTCTCTGCTATTCTTCAAGAAACTGCCATAATGAATCAATCTAAGAAATTGAGAAGCTGAATTATTACTTACCCTAAAAGTAAACATGTAAGCACTGTCATTTGATGAGGAACAATGCTCAAAAGATCTACTGTAACTTTTACATGCACAAAAAGTAACCTGTTTGAATTCGGTAGGTAGGTAGGTAGGTAGGTAGGTAGGTAGGTCAATACAATTTCTGCCCCGCAGAAGCCCACTTGAGAGAGGGCTGCCCTGTCAAGTCACCCTTAGCAATGCCTACCTGTGAAGACTCAGCAGGATTTGGGTAAATGGCACTACAAGGCCTCTCCCTTGGAGACAAACAAGAATTTTCTCTGGAATGTTTAAGCTTGTCAGACAACAGAGGCGAGCCTGGAACAAAAGAAAAACCTGCAGAATTAGTACAGTTCTCCTGACCTTCAGTTTGGTGTATTATTCTGGTGAGGCCACAATGGACAGACACTCTACAGTGGCTTGCCTCGCACTGCAGGACTGCAAAATGGTGTCGAAACAAAATAAAAATAAAAAATTCCTTCTAGTAGCACCTTAGAGACCAACTAAGTTTGTTCTTCGTATGAGCTTTCGTGTGCATGCACATTTCTTCAGATACACTGAAACAGAAGTCACCAGACCCTTATATATAGTGAGAGGGTGGGGAGGGGTATTACTCAGAAGGGTGGTGGGAATGGGTGATTGGCTGATAGGTGTGGTAAACCTGTTGATGACTGTTAACGACAGCAATTGGTCTTACAGGAAAAAGCAAGGGGTGAAAAGGTTAAAAATAGCTTTGTCATGTATAATGAGATAAGAATCCAACATCTCTATTCAGACCAGGTCTCTCCATGGTTTTGAGTTTGGAAATGAGTTGCAATTCAGCAACTTCTCTTTCCAGTCTATTTCTGAAATTCCTTTGTAATAAAACAGCTACCGGTACTTTGAGATCTTGTATAGAATGACCTGGAAGATTGAAGTATTCTCCTACTGGTTTCTCAGTTTTGTGATTCCTGATGTCAGATTTATGTCCATTTATCCTTTGGTGTAGGGTTTGGCCTCCCCTTCAATACTTCCCCAACAGTGACTCTCCCTAGGTTTCACTGACAACTAGGATAAATCCTTCAGTGTTCATATGGGAGTTGTCTCTGGGGTACCTCAGGGCTCTACGTTTGAAAACCTCTTGCCACCTATGGGATCTCCCTACCAGGGTTCCCAACTACTGCAGTTTGCCTTCCCTTTAGGCAAATAAGTGGCACACTTGGCTTCACTGTCCAGCCCTCTGTATGACAGGAGAATAAGCAAACAGTTTCCTCTTCCCCAGGAAAGCTTTGTTCTCTCCTCTTAGTCACACCTCTTAAGGTACTGATACACTGCCAGAGTCAACGAACGTTTAAGCACATTTAACTTTATTAGGTAACTTGAAAACATGGATGTCTCGGGTTATTACTAGTACCAATCTTCTTCACATGTAATTCAGCTTTGTTATAATATTTCCTGCATCCCTTTAGCAATGGTAATGACCTTTCCTCCCATTCCCCCAAAAGCCTAACCTCTCATTTTCTCACTCTAACCCTCCACCCCCAACTACCAACCCCCCAACTGCCTTTCAAGGTTGTTCCCCCTCCTTTTAGAATGCCAACTAGCTCCGCCTCCCAGGGAACACCTACCTAACGTGGGAGTGATAGGATAACCCACAATGAACCTGAATCATCAGCAGGCATTATTCCGCCACACTGTCGTTAACAGTCGTCAACAGGTTTACAACACCCATCAGCCAATCACCCATTCCCACCACCCTTCTGAGTAATACCCCTCCCCACTCTCTCACTATATATAAGGGTCTGGTGACTTCTGTTCAGTGTATCTGAAGAAGTGTGCATGCACACGAAAGCTCATACGAAGAACAAACTTAGTTGGTCTCTAAGGTGCTACTGGAAGGAATTTGTTTGTTTGTTTGTTTCGACTACAGCAAACCAACACGGCTGCCTACCTGTAACTGCAAAATGGTGTGATCGAGAAATGGGTTGCATTAAAATCATTTAGTAGTGCCCAGAAAGCTTCCGGAAGGAACTTTAGGTAATGAAGCACTAACCTCTGGCACTGGATGGAGCAGAGCTGGTCACATTAGGTGAAGCTGAATGAGTGGAACTCAGGCTTGAGGTAGATGGACTTGGCTGGAAATACAAGAGTCACAAAATCTCAATGTCCTCATGTGACATAATGATAAACAGGTGAACAACAACATGCTCTGATTCATGGTATGATAGATTAGGTTTGCCAAAGGCAGAGCTAGAACTTTCCCCCCTGAATGAAGCACTTACTGACTGATTAGCCTTTGTTTGTCAGGATTATAAAAGGGTATTTTAAATATAATAATAATAATAATAATAATAATAATTTATATTGCAATGGGAATTGATTGTTTCAAGTTTTATTTCTAATCCTGAGCTGATCAAATTGGATGTGTTAGAAGTACAAATAAAAATAATGAAATAAATCTTGCAGCATCCTTAGCATCTGCTGTTTCCCTCCGTACCACTTCAAAATAGTACCGCCAACCTCCCAAAACTAGAAAAGCCCTCAGAAAGATATAAACTGATCCAGTTTTAGATGAAGGGAACATTTTGTACCTGCATGTTGAAAACTTCATCAGAGCTTTCAGACTGTCCAGTTATATTGCTGACCTCTGCAGAGGCTTGAGAGGACAATGATGAGGAAGAGTATCTGTTGACAGCTGGGTAACTTAAGGGGCTGTTACAAAGAAGAAAAGAAGTTTTCATCAACTCTGATATCAGTTTGTCATATAGTACACACACACACACACACACACACACACACACACACACCATAAAACTAAACCACATTACCTCCCCCACCCCCAAAAAATAAATCCTGGAAACTGTAGTTTGTTAATGGTGCTCGGAGTTGAAGTTTACCCCTCGCAGAGCTGCAATTGCAGCTCTGTGAGGGGTAAACTGCAACTCCCATGATTCTTTGTGGGAAGCCATGTGCTCTACATATACAGTGTGTACTCAACCAACATGTCAGCACTCAAAGACTGCTTTTCCACATGTCGGTATTGGACTTTAATGCGGATCCACATATTCTTAGGATTTAAAAAAAAACAAAAAACAAAAAAAACCACAACTTACCATGAGAATGTTGTGGGTCAATAACAGCAGCTCATCCTACAGCAGAGAAGGAGGGAACCTACAGGCCTCCAGGTGTTGTTGGACTACAGTTCCCATAATCCCCAGCCACTGGTAAACCTGCCTGGGTCTGGTGGAGTCCAGAGAGCCTGGGAGGCCTTCAGGTTCCCCATCCATATTGTAGAGCAGGGTTTCCCAAACTTGGGTCTCCAGCTGTTTTAGACTACAACTGCCATCACCCCTGACCACGGTGCTGCCAGCTGGGGATAATGAGGGTTGTGGTCCAAAACAGCTAGAAACTCTACCCGAGAGTGTGGCAAAACTGTAAGATTAATGGGATTATCCAATTTGTGCCCTAAACAGTTTCTGCCTTACTTCAAGCATTCTGCCCCCAATCACAAATGCCTGCCCAATTTTATTTTTATGAATACCTTTAAATGAAGGAATCACTATAACCTCCCTTGGCAGCTGGTGTTATTGTTTCTTTCTATTTCAGGATTGTCCAACTTTTGTGAGAATTGGTCCCCTTGTACAAGTATGGAAATGTGGAACTTCACTTTTTCCACTTACCTGCGTCTGGGAATCACTCTGACACCCTCTGGACTCATAGAAACGGGGATTGAATTTCTAGAGATGCGGGGGCTTCCGTGTCGGAAAGTGAATGGACTGGCCTGGATGCATGCAGCAAATTCCTAAGTATACATTTAAATTTAAAATATCAGGGACCAGGATAATTTTTTTAAAAGGCTTATACTTTGCTGTTTTGAAGACAACTTTATATATATGGCAATATATTGTAAAAAAGATTAATACTATACACTAAGGAAACTAGATTTTCTTTTTAATGCCCTCCCACAGTATGCATTTTCCTTTGAAACAGGAAGATATAAATACAGTGATGCAATATAGTCCTGCAACCAGAAGATGTCACTGTCTGTTGCTTAATAAATGTACTGACTATGTACAACCTAAGGGCCTTTCATCATGAATCACACATACCTGTATCCCAAACTTGATTTCATCACAAAGAACTGATCCACTAGTTTTTATGTAAAGGTCTCATATCTTGAGGGACAAACTTCTCATGCACAGCTAAGCCAAATTCCAGAATCTGGGCCTTCACACAAGAAGGAAAAATGATTATTATTTGTCTTCATAAGTTTCTTTGCTATGACAGCAATTTCAATTATGTAACTCCAAAATTGCTACTGTGAACAATTAACTAACATTCAGGCAACTATGAAGCTGAGGAAGTTCAGATGCAATGATATTATTTATGGCGACCATTATTTATGGTGACTTGAGTGAACCACAGTGAGCTCCCCCTCCTCATTTCTTCATCCTTATAGCTATGAAGAAATTGGAAGTTTTTGCTTCCATTTTTGTTATGAAGCATAGTTTGATTAACCACCATAAACAATGACTAATTTTAACCATGGCATGTTGAAACAAGCCAGCTTCATAACCCATTGCTGGATTCAGATAAAATCCCAAACTGTAGTTAATCAAAAAGAGAAGCAAAAGCTCCTGTTTCCTTCTCACAACTACACGGAGAAAGTCACTGTGACTTGCTCCATCACAATAAACTATGGCTTATGCCCAAACCGGCTCAATGTTGGATACGGAAGAACATAGTTCTACATGCATAGATCTTTGCCACTACGCCGAGAGCAATCCTTGTGGGCTGCTGGAGCCAGCTGTAAGCATACGACATACATTTCAAAAGCTATTCCAAGAAATTAAATCCTGCTGGAAATATGGACATTAAAGGGCAGTGAACTGCAAAAGACATAGCTGCTAGACTGCATAATTCATCTCCAGTTTTAAGGAGACTCAGAATTAATACCGCAAAGTAATCTTAAGATATTTTTTTTTAAAACCACCCTTGTTTCTGATCCCCTTCATTCCCTGCTTTAAGCCAGATGGAATCCTTCCTACAGTACTTTTCAAGCAGCATATTATTAAAATATATGCCGACAGTCACGTGGCACAGTTCTGCCTGTCACCCACTCTTCAGTTAGGCTGCTCTGCCGAAAACAAGAGAAATAGCAGTTTTAAAAGATCAGAGGGATGATGTTAACAACACTTAGCTTGCTCACTCGCCCTTAGCATTGCCATCTGAACATCAGTTCTACAAATCCCAGAGCCCTCTGAAAAGCAGAATGTTGCCTTGTTGTGCTTTTTCCTGGATGCATGTCAATTTCAACAGACAGCACATGGCTTGCTTGGGTTCCCTTTACCTGCTCAAGCATAAGTTCCCTCAAGCATGCGATCTTCTCTCCATCCTCTGGGTGGTTCAAGATATATTCCTTCACAAAGAATGCCTGAGCAGAATATAATTGTAGCACAGGGTCTACATGTTAGTTCAAAGTACATCGTGTTTACAAGAGTTTCCATCCAAACCCAGTCCTCCTGACAGCAGCCTGCCATCTCCTTAACTGCATTCGGCTCAAAAGAGCAACAGCAGTTCACGGTCAGTTCATTCAACGTTTGCAAGGTATTGTTGTTACCGTGTTGTGACTCACTCGTTTTTACATCTAACGGTGCATAAGCAGCTGCCTGTCACCTTAACCAAGGTTGTCTGATGAACACTGCCTTAATAAAAGGTGTCAATTTCCATTCCATCTTAATCAGCATGTCTGCAAAACCAAGGAAGGGTCCTGCAGCACTTAAAGTCGAACACATTTATTATGGCACAAGGTTTTGTGGTTTCAATAAATTGCTGGTAACTGTCATATGGGTTGCGTCCAACTCAGTTTTACTTAGAGTAGGCACACTGGAATTAATGGTCCTGGTGTATCTATTTCAATGGGGCTTCTCTGAGTATGATGTTTATCTAGATACAGTCCCCAAGTACTGGAATTGTATCTGGGAAGAATGGATGGATAAAAAGGTGATACATGCTATCTCAGCCTAAATAGTCAAGCAGATTTCTAAAACAGTCCCAGTTAGTGTGACAGACAGGATTAAGTTAAATATTATTATATAGCTAAGTAAGGTGGAGCAGAGGGGGTTTAAATAAGAATGCACCTTAACACCCATCACTTTAGGTAAGCACTTTAGGTAAGAACAACGCACCTCTTGGTACCTGGTGACTCCACCATTCACCGCTGCATCAATGACCCCATTCAGACACATTGTGAGGGGGTTGATGTTCTGCATCTGTCGAGTCTGACACTGACTGATCAGTGTCCTCAGCTGTTGGTTTTTATTTTCCAGCACTTCAATAGCATTCTCCAGGGGGCTCATTTCCACCTGAAAACCATCAACAGCAATGCATCTGCTTATTTGACACAGACTTAGCAGCTCCTTTGCAACTGCCGACAGCTTTGACAACCTCATCTCTGATGCTGTAGGCAAGAGCAAGATGCACTATTCTGACTGAAGAGAAATTAAGCACCACCCCACTTCTAAGCGATGTTCTGGAAAGCTTGAGGATATGTAGAGTGTCGGGTAAAATCTGTGACCAAACTTACAAGAGGTGTTAAAGCTACTATATAGTGTTATTTATTTAGCCCTGCACCTCAACTAAAAGCAGCAAGGAAGGGATGTCATAACTATACATGCCATGTATTTGTTGTAGTGGTTTTGAACTAAATATTTATGTGCACCCTAGCTATAAGATTCCTATATTTACATTTCTGTTAAATGCTCTTGGTTAATATTTATTCACATTCAGAAATAATTATATAACAATCCCTTTATTTCTCCCTCTCTCTGTCTCTTTCATGGGATGAGCTTCCATCCAGTTTTAGCAGTTCCCAGGGTCCCAGAGCATTGTGTACCCAAGGCAGATATGACCACCATTTTGCTGAAATTAAGCAGGTCTGGTCAGTGCCTAGATGGGAGACCTTCTGGGAACGACATTTATGTCATCTTGGGCTTGATAGCTGAAGAGGAGTGGAATATAAATGGAAGAAAAGAAACAATTTCTTGCACGGAGTTCATTCACTCCCCTCCCCCATACCATACCATACCATATCATTTGTTATTTGTTATTATCTAACTAATTTAATTTACAACAGTGCCAGAGAGGGATGGTCAACTAGGTAGGAGGGATAATTTTATTTGGCCAGCAAATAAACCAATCTAATTTGCACTGAGTGGACTAATACACAGACTGGAAAGTACTGTACTTTTCTGTGTGTAAGACTTGCTTTATTTCTTTAAAAATTATGCTTAAAAGTGGGGGTCATCTTATACATGGATAGGGCATAGGGTGGACGTTTCATTGGTTGCTGCCATGGCTGTCAGTGGCTATTGGGTGTGGTATTGGATGGTGCATCAAGGGCTGGTGTTGATTGGATGATGCTGCGGCAATTAGGTGGGTGATTTACAGCTTCTGCCGGCAAGCGGACAGAAAAGCGGATTTAGTACTGCGTGTAGGTGAGCGATTTTTTGGGGGGAAACACCCCCCCCAAAAAAGCTCAACAACCCTGTGCAACCCCCCCAAAAAAGCTCAACAACTGTAACCCACCTCCCCCAATTTTCTTAAATTTGAGTTCCCCCAAAATAGAGGGCATCTTATACATGGGGCTGTCTTATACACAGAAAAAGTAATTGTTCTTCAGATTTTCCTCTTTGAATTTTTGTTACATAGTTCTTTGCTCACAAATGTGCCTAACACATATTTTATTTTAGATAAAATGCATTTGCGTTGATAAAAAATACGCATCTAGTCCTGTGAAGAATACAGATGAAAGTAACTTATTTTTGAAATAATAAATAAATCACAGATTAATAGAGAAACCGGACAGAATTAACGTGTACAAAATTCGCATGGAGCGGCTACAGACTGATCTATCACTATGGTCAGTAGCCAAAATGACTTCAGAAAGTGGCGAGGGAAGATTCAATCCATACTCACTACTTCACGTTTCTCCACTTCAAACCAACGTGAAATCCCAGGCAAGCTCTGCACCAAGATCAGCGTGGTTCTCTCCACCCACAAACTCTGAAACAAAGGAACGTTAATTACACAGCAGCCCAAATTCCTTATCCGTTATTCTGGAGTGAGTGGGTGTGGAGCACAGATGCTACTCTACCCAGCCTGGACCTAAATCTCCTGGTCTTTGCTGCCAGCAGAGGAGCCCCACCAACAAGGGGCACTCCAAAGTGCCAGCCCAAGTGGTGGGCAGAAGAGACCACGGGTGATTCCCCTGCCAGAAACAGCCAGCAGAACACACTACCCCACCCCACCCCCAAAATGGGTTGGGGAAGCACAGGGCTGGGCCAGCACAGGATCTGTTGGATTCTGAAGTAGATATGCTACCACAGCACATGATGACAGTGGGCTGGATTCAGAACTCTCTATTGCACCCAGTCTGGGAGGTGGCATAGCATTTTCCCCTTGGCCCTTCCTTTCTTCCTGTGCAGCATGAATAGCAAAGACTGCGGGCACATCAGTGGCTCCATTAAACTCTGTCACTGCTAGCCAGGGAGTTGGGTCTTTCTCTTATTAATCAGACCGCTTCCATTAGCAGCATTAATCCCATTCAGGGGTGGGTCTCCTTTTACTGAATTTGTTGCCACTTCACGGCATTATAGTTTCCCATCCACAGGTCAGCCGACATACGTAGAGAAACAAACACCCTAAAATCCTCTACAATTTAGGTCCAACCATAAGACAAACGGAAGAATGTGCATGGCTCTTTTCAAGTTTATCTAGGCAAATATTGTGACGGGAGCTTTGCTGAGACATGGTATAGGAAAGGGGTATAAAACAAGGCTCTTGCTTCTTATACTAAGAGGAGGAGAATGTGAAGAGCATTTTGAACTAGAGCCTGGGAAAACAGGGGTTAAATCCCCACTCAGCCATGGAAATTGGTCAGGAGTCAAAATCCTCATTTAGCCATGAAGCTCACTGGGTGACCCTTAGGCCGGTCACCAACTCTCAGCCTAACCTTCCTCACAGGATTGACATGGAGATGAAGTGGGCAACCATATACACCACCTCAAGCTCCTTGGAGAAAAGTTAGAATATAAACGCAAAAATAAATCGATAATTGTTTTGTTTTTTCCCCAGAAGTGTGTAGGAAGAGAATATTCTGCCAATGTTTTCTGGCCTGCATTTATTTATTTATTTCGTAAAATTTTATATATTGTTTGACTGTAAACAGTAAACAAACAAACAAAAAAAGAACCCTCATAGCAGTTTATAGAAAGTTATCCTCGGCTTCACATCCGTAATTGATGCAAACCAATAAATATAATGGGAAGCTTATGTTTATGAGTGAAAAATCTCACACTAGATAGGATTCAGGAGGAGAAATTAGTTCTGTACACCAAGGCGGCTTTGAATTTGAAACACACACACACACACCACACACACACACACACACACACACACTTGGCATTTCAAAAGGCAATTGTAGGGGTTTTGAAAGGCACATGCAAGATGTCCATAAACACTAACTTCAAAAAAGCCTACAACTATAAATTCTTCTTTCATCCACAACCAACCTACGAGTCATCCTCGTCCCCCCACCACTGCTTCTCTCCTAATTGCCAACCCATCCTGCCAAATGGAACATCAAATTTCAGTGAAAAGTGGGTAATAATAACAACCAGAAATCCACAGACCAAAATGAAAATAAAGAAAAAGAGGAAAAGAGCAGTAAGGAGGAAATAAAATGAATGGAACCCCAGCCAGACAAAGATGAAATCAATTGTTGTACATTTTCCACTAAACTAACAGTTTTGATAAACTTGAAATAGCTCAAGGAATCCCTGCCAAATATTTCGAAACTTTTCCAGAGTTTCTAAATAGGTTGTTCTCTCTTTTGCAGCTATGTCAATTAGACATAAATCTCCAGACCTAACTACCTTCCAGAACAGCAGGATTAATTATCTGGTGACAATTGCTGCACAGTACAAACCAATCTTTCTGATATTTGTTTAGCCTCATATCTGTGGTATGTACTGTGGAAGTACGTGGGCAGAGTATAAATTAAATGGCCTATGTAGCGCCATGAGAATTGGGGCCAACGCTTCATTCCAGAAAGGCGGTAGGAGGTAAAAACAAACTGAGCATGCCCAACCCCACAACATCATCTATTTCTTGTTTTTAAACTAGTTTTCTTGTTTTTAAACTAACAACAGTTAATGGTAACCATGGTTTGTTGATGCAGATAACACAACAAACCATGGTTAACTGAAAGAGGAAGCAGAAGTTTCTGAACTTTTCTTCCCAGCTGCGTGGGAGAAGGGGGGGGTGGATGTCCATGCAGGTCCTGGAGGAGGCCATGCTCATTCATATTTTGCTAAACATCTGAAGGCAGCCCTGTTTAGGGAAGCTTTTAATGTGTGATATTTTAATGTATATGTTTTTTGTTGGAAGCCGCCCAGAGTGGTTGGGGAAATCCAGCCAGTTGGGCGGGGTACAAATAATAAATATTATGATTATGATTATTTACTGTCACCTATTGTTCCAATTAATAGCTTCTTTAGATAAAATGCATAAAATCAATCAGAACTGAGGAAACATCATACCTTGAATTCATTGTCCTTGTCTTTGGTCCCTTTGTGGAATGGCCTATCATATCTGAATCGCCAGATGTGGTTCACTTTATAAAAACTTTTGATGTTATCTGGAATGCCTTCTCTTTGCAGCACTTCCTGGCTTTCTGGAATTGGTGTCACGGCATAGATTTGCAGGTCTATGTGTAACGTGTTAAGGTCAAAGCCAACTTTCCAATCAGCAAAGCTAAACAGATGACCCTTTTCACTAGAAGGAAGGACTTTATCGTACAAACGAAGGTCCATACAAACGATACGTATTTGCCATTTGAAAGCAAATATAAATGTTGAGCCCTTATTATGATATCAGAAGCTTCCACCACAAGCCCTCACCCACTTTCCAGCCTCTTTTCATTCCAAAATTTACCTAATGATAGTGGAGAATGTTCACAATGGAAACATTTGCAATGTGCCCTAGTGTTTTGTAGTCACCAGGAAGCATATGAAATACAGTTCCCATGGTTTTTGTTTAAAACCCCACCCGGATTCATGAAATGGGTAATGATATTAGTGGAATCAAGTGTGACTTCCTGATAATAAAGAATTATAGGAATCCCGTGATTCTTCAGTCTAGTGCACAAGCAACATAATGAAATAACAGATATTCATAGCTGTGAGTATTCTAGCTTGCAAAAGCTTAGTTAGGGTCCACAAACAGCGGCACCATGGATTTTCAAATATAACACCACAACTGGGACAACAAAATGGTGCCATGTGGAGTGCTTCTGTCCAGCTTCTCAGTCAACCAGCCACAACTTCTTTCAGGATATGCTATTCCATTCTCCTTCCCCAAAATATAATTATGCAGCCACTGAGCATGTTTAGTCCCATCGGGCCATGGGAGGGCTGCCCCCTTAGTTTTTGCTCTCCTAAATACCCTCTCTTATTTCTCTGTCTTCCTCTGTCTTGGCAACATGGTCATCATAACTAAAAGAAAAAATGTTCATTTCAGCTTCACCAATGCTAACAGTGGTTTTCCTTTAATTACACCAAGGGGGTGGAGCATGCATGCTAATAATGAACTTAGGTGATCTCACTACTAGTATATGTGATTTCATTATTTCCATACTTTTGTCAGAAAAAGAAGAAAAAGCCACCCTTTGCACTGGCCCTGCTGAAGTGGGCTTTTGGAGGAATTTCATTAATTTCAATCATGCTACAGGTGAAACTATGTGCATTAAGGCAGGCATACTGTGCTGTCAACCGAGAGGATACACTGTGCTTCTGCTTGAAAGATGGTTTCATCGGGCTGATTGGCATGTTGCATAGCAATGGCATGTGGAAACTCGTTCAGCATCCGCTGTTGAAAAGCCTCCAAACGCTCATAGTCATGCCCTCGGCAAACAAATTCTTTGTTCTGGGAGGAATAAAAGCAAAGCGAATTACATGAAAACAGCAACAACAAAAAAGAGGCTACCATTAGCCAGTAAGATAATTCACAAAGGTGTTTTCTCCCCACCCACCCACCCACTCCAAATTAGAAATAAAAAACACTGAAAGCATTTTCATTCACTGTGTCATAGTCAAGAAGCTTTGTAATTCCCATTATTCCATTCCTTCCCCCCCCCCTTTTTTTGGTCAGGCTGTGTATAGTTTTAGTTATTACATGTAATCACACCTTTTGCACAATGTGATATTCTTCGTGATCGTTGCATAAGAGAACAGTTCTTAAAAATAAAGATGATTTTAAGAAGAGAGTGATCTTAACTCCAAACACATAATTTGCAAAAGAAAGCATAAAAACCGGCAACAAACTATAAAGATGAAAATATCCAGCGGTGCTGTAGAACTGGGGAAGGGATGTAGCTCACTGGCAGGGCAACTGTTTTGCATGCAGAACGTCCCAGGGTTCAACTCCCAGCATCTCCAGGTAGGGCAGGGCATGTTCCATGTCTGAAATTCTGGACAGCTGCTGTCGGTCAGTATAGTCAATTCTCAGTTGACTCAGTATACAGCAGCTCCATATATTCCTAAAAGGACTATTGTTCTTGGAATGATCTCTGCATTTGCAGCTTATTTCTCAAGAGTGCCTTGCTTTTCGAACTCCTCCCAAGCCTAACTTGCTTTTCCTCTTTTCAATTGTTTTCCATCTCTTTACCATCGAAATGAAGCAAAACAAAGAAACTCTGTTTTGTAGGTATTGCAAACCCCTCGAGAAAGAGCCGTAAGAAGATAGCAATGCATCTGGGTTAGTTTCAAGACTAAAAATAACCTCTTAGAGCACTGTGGATATTTTATCTAGTTTTCATTGTAGACTGCAGTTCATGTTTCTAAACTATAAAGGCAAGCCAGACCAGTCGTATATCCCTTATGGGAAATGTATCTTATTTTTCTTTATCAGGGCCTTTACTCAAAGTGCAAAAGAAGCCCCTAACAATCTGCACAGAGTAAACAACAACGCAACAATTATTTTTTTTACCCCACCCATCTGGCTGGGTTGCACCCGCCATTCTGGGTGTCTTCCGACATATATAAAAACAAAATAAGGCACAAAACATTAAAAAGCTTCCCTATACTGGGCTGCCTTCAGATGTCTTCTAAAGGTTATATAGTTACTCCTTTCCTTGACAGTAAGACAGTGCATTGGGTTTTAAGGATAGGAAGAGATCACCACCACTGAGCAGTGATCTGAAGTTACAGGGGGAAGCTCCCCATGTCTTCGAAGGCAAAACATATGGGGCAGCAGTGGAGGCACCAAAGGCAGGAGATGGACATATCTACATGGTGCTAAGTCCACAATAGGTTTTCCTAGGTAGTCAGTGGCTGTGCATTTGCAGTACTAAATTCAGCAATCCCCTTGCTTCTACCATGGACCTATGACTGCTGTTAAGAGTCTTTCCCTTCAGTTCCCACTCGCTGGCAACAGCCTTTTCTAATGCCTTTCTAGCCATTGTGCCAGATCAGCAAGCCAGATCAGCAAGCCTGGTGCCAGGATCTGGAAGGCTCATGAATGGCTCAATAGCTGTGCTACTGATACTAAAAGATCTCTTTCCACTCCAGTTCCCTGTATCTCAGATCAGTAATGCTCCACTTGCACAAGAACCTCACTAATTCTACATATGGCATAATTTCCCTATGTTCAGTGTGTTGTAAATAATATATGCCTTTGGCACTTTATATATATATATATATTTCTCATAGCAAAGCAATTCACTGGGTTTCTCCCCATACATCTTTATAGTGGTTCTCTAGGATTTGATGATACATTATCTTGAAACAACCAGACACAAACAATTACCAACTTGACAACTATAGGAGCATGAACCGCGTAGAATTCTTATTATTTACAATCGAACCACTTCACGTTGCTATGGGAGCCAAAAAGATTCCTTGAAGGAGATAAAAATACCACACCTCGAGTAAACCTTGTATTCCTGGAATGGTTTACAAAAGGATTCAGAAATTGGCATTGATCTAAAAGTCTGCGTTTGAGGGGCCCTGTAAATTGCTGCAGACGTAATCACTCTGCGAGATTATTACTATTGTTTTCTTTATCACTATTCTTCTCTTCATTAGTTCACTGCCTCATATACCTCAAGGGTCTCGAGGCAACTTACATCAATAAAATGGAACATAGGAAAACACGTACAATAAGACACAAAATTATTAATTGTGCACGAATATCCAAACATTAAAATCCCCAGTTTCTAGCCTACTTGCACTATGCTCCAGTATTAAAACAACCAGCTAACGAATAACAATGAAATTTCAGCAGCAGAAAAAGCATCAACCATCAAATGCCTGGGAGTAAAGCAAAGTCTTGGCACGGGACCAAAAAGATGACCATGTTTGCACCAGACAGGCTATCCTGGAGAAAGCAGTTCACAGACCACTACTGACAAGTTCCTCTCTCCTGTCACCACCCTCTGTACTTTTGCCACAGGGGCCACTGAGAGGAGGGCCTCTGATGATGACCCGAGGGTAAAGGCAGATTCATCTGGAGAGAGACATTCTGGAAAGTAATGAGACCTTGAGCCATGGAAGGCTTCATAGGACAAACCCCGCACTTCCAATTGTGCCCAGAAATGTACTGAAAGGCAGTGCAGTCATGCCAGCACCAGTGTTTGATTTCCAACCATCTGGGCCCCATTAGCATCTGGATGCAGGATTATGCTTCTTTAGTCGTCCCTCTGGAGAAGGGGACAACAGAGGATGAGATGGTTGGACAGTGTTCTCGAAGCGACTAGCATGAGTTTGGCCAAACTGCGGCAGGCAGTGAAAGACTGGCGTGCTCTGGTCCATGGGGTCAGGAAGAGTCAGACACGGCTGAACGACTGAACAACAACAAGTTGCATTTGAGCTTCTAAGTAACTCAAATTATCTAATACCTCTGTTGTTGTTTATGAACTAACTAATGGAACTACAGAAGGCAAACACTGCAACAAAATCCAATGACTTCTAAGACAACACCTAAGAGAATATGATGTGTCATGTTACTTTTAGTAAGTGTGTGGGTGGGTGTCTGTGTCTGTCTGTCTGTCTGCATATTCCATTGCACTCACCCAGCAATGTGGGGATCCCCAACTTTCATATGTGATATGGTGAGAGAACTGAGAGAGCAGCCTGCATAAAGCAGGTAGGTGGGATGACAATTGCATGCTCACTTTTCCCTAATAAAAGCTATACATCAGAATCAAAGAGGAAAAAATGGAGGGAAGGCATTGAAACAAAAGGTTGTTGGAACTTCTTTGATCTTGAAGTTCATGCCAATGACCTGAATGACCACAGGGGAGTATTCCTCTAATATTCATTTAAAATGGGGAGGCTTCATGAATCGCAGTTGACCCTGTCACACACCTTTAAGATCCTAGATAGTCTGAGCTGCTGTAAGACTAATTCCTATAGTTTTGGGGAAGGGCTGTAGCTCAGTGCTAGAGCATCCCAGATTCAGTCCCCAGCATCTTCAGGTAGCGTTTGGAGAGCTACTGCCAGTCACCATTGGACCAATGGTCTGACTCTCTGTAAGGTAGTTTCCCAAACTGCTAAGCAGTGGGAATTAGTGGTATTGATGAAATCAGGAATTTATGTCTATATGGTGAAGCACAATGGCCTTATACCTGGGGGGGGGTGTGACTTTATAGCTGGGGGAAAGGGCATTATTTAGTGCTCTACTTCAGGCGGCAAAAGGTTTTGGGCTAGTTCAGTCATGAATGAAGGCCTTAGTGCAACATAAGTAGATAGATTATATACTCACTCGTAAGAAAAAGGGAAACTTTTTCCCATAGAATCCAACCCGGAAAAACTCAGGCTCCAAACGTTGTTGATCCATAATTTTATCATACAAAGAAGCTTCCATCACCTGAGTAAGATCAGATTGAAAATAAACAAATCAGATAAGCAATACCAATAGCTAAAATGCAACCAAGGTAAACGAGAGTTCCTCAGCCCACATGAAGATACTTGAATGTATCTTTCAACTTGTGCTTATCTGCATTTGCTCAATATACAATTGGATTTGTATAGACAGGAGGACAAATTGAACATGAGGGGTAGCACAGTGTTTGTAGAATTAACAAAAGTGTCACTTAACGATTGTGGTTTAGTGTTCAGAGATTCATCAATCTAAATATAATCAATGTGGAAGGCAGCATTCTACCGTGGTTTAAAAACTAAATTAGAGTAGAAATAGGGACCAGTATTGAAGTCGACGATGCTTGGCAAATGCAAAGTACAATCCTGCCTTGACCTGGCACAATGTTTCTTGGCTTGAATTGGCCTGATTCATGTGTTCTCTTGCCAGAATTTTAAGTAAGTTAGTTAAGAGTTGGGTGTGGCCAGTAGCATTTTTTACTCCCCCACCCTGCATGATATGGAATAGGTCTGTTGATCAATCTGCTGTTGAAAATGTTGATTTTAGTAGAAATGGGAAAAGAAATGCATTGCCATGTGTTATTTATACACAACCAGCATAGCAACTATTGTTTGGCTTCCCAGATGAAGTTTATTAATGTATATGAATGGTTAGTAGTACTGTTCTAAGGGACGGGGGTGGCGCTGTGGTCTAAACCACAGAGCCTAGGGCTTGCCGATCAGAAGGTCGCCGGTTTGAATCCCCGCGACGGTCGTGAGCTCCCGTTGTTCGGTCCTTGCTCTTGCCCACCTAGCAGTTCAAAAGCACGTCAAAGTGCAAGTAGATAAATAGGTACCACTCCAGCGGGAAGGTAAACGGCATTTCCGTGCGCTGCTCTGGTTCGCCAGAAGCAGCTTAGTCATGCTGGCCACATGACCTGGAAGCTGTCTGCGGACAAACGCTGGCTCCCTCAGCCTATAGAGCGAGATGAGCGCCGCAACCCCAGAGTCGTCCGCGACTAGACTTAATGGTCAAGCGTCCCTTTACCCTTTACCTTAGTACTATTCTAAGTCTACAGCAAAATAAGTCCCATTGACTTCAGAAGGCCTCAGGTAAGTGTATATAGGACTGCAGTCTCAATGTAGTACAGGAACTACACTGCAATTGCATAGCATTCACAAAAACAACAGAGCATTTGAACCATTTGTAAATGGCTTTAAAATAACATAGAAGTGTGAGGGCCTCTGCTTTCCTTTTTTGCAACAATCTGACCCAAGCAAACATGTATGTTAGAATAACAAACGTAGCTTTTCCATTTATTCGTTATTTCTAAGTATAGCCCTCTAGAACAGGGATTTCTAGGTTGTAAGAACCTGTTGTAAAAAAGATTAAGTAAAAACAAAACAAAAAAAACATGAGCATCACAGTTTCAGCATGAAAGTTTAAATGGGAAAAATTAAATTGCTGCCTTGCTGACTAAACAGAAGCTAGTTTTATACTGATTCTTAATGGCCAAATACATCTATCTCCATTACCCGCATCTTGCTGAGGTTTCTGTAGTCGTAATAGCTTTCATACTGCTCAGCGATCTTCCTGCATAAGATAATGCCATTCTCCCAGCACTGTAGAAAAGCAAGAAGAAAAGGAATGTTTGGCAAAGAGAACGATCTTAAACACTTTTTAGTTGTTTCAAACAGAGTTTCAAGTGTCCCAGTTGGCAGTACAATCTAGCATTAACCAGCACTTTCAGAGAACATTAACCAACAGGCAGAAAACAGCTGCTTATGAGAACTGACAATATGGTATTATAAAGCCTCTTCCTTTTTGGGATAGGTGAACTGCACTCACAGGTATTGAGAGCACTTGTCGTACAAAATAAACCTGAAACATCCCTGTGCATCTACCATGTATCAAAATGCATGGCAAAAGAAGCGTCTGGTCACATGAAGCAGCAGTCAAGAATCAATTCCGCAGCACCATTCCTAGAATAGGAACTTTTTTGGGTGCTGGGGGGTTAGGTTTTTTTCAGTTTCAATTCCACAGCACTATTATTCAAATAGGAATTAGATGCTTGCTAATGTACAAACAGTCAGTTTAAGCAAGCTATGAACGGGCCACTTACAGGCGAAGACTCTGCTTGGATAAATGAGATACCGTATTTTTCAGTCCACAAGGCGCTCCGGACCACTAGACGCACCTGTTTTTTAAAGGAGAAAAACCAGGGAAAAATATTTTCCTGGTTTTCCTCCTCTAAAAGGCAGGGAGGGGTGCTGGAGGGGGAGCCCTTCACAGCGGCTCATCCCCGCTTGCTTTAAAGGGACATGGGGACGAGGGGAGAACGCTCCGTTTCTCCCCTCATCCCCAAGTCCCTTTAAAGCATGCGGGGATGAGCCTGCTTTTGGCATCGGCGCGCGGGATGGTGGAGAAAGCAGCAGCATCCCCGCTGCTTTCTCCATCACCCCGCACCTTTGGGATCGGAGGGCAGCGCGTGGGGTGCTGGAGGAAATCCTCCACAACCTCCCTGCCACCCACCGATCCCAAAAGCAGGCATCGCAGCTGCCTCCCCGCACCTCCCACCTAACGCGGTGGGGGATGGGGAGAGGCAGCAGGAAGTGAAGGGGATGTTGCTGAATCGTGCCCAGCACCTCGCATGACCCAGCACCTGGCACAACCCAGCAACATCCCCTTCGCTTCCCGCTGCCTCCCCCCATCCCCGCCGCGTTCAGCGGGAGGGGGGAGGCAGCAGAGATGTTGCTTGATCGTGCCCAGCACCTCCGTTCGCCGAAAGAAGCTTCTTTCGGCGAACGGAGGTGCTGGCACGATCCAGCAACATCCCCGTCGCTTCCTGCAGCCTCCCCCCCATCCCCGCCGCGTTCAGCGGGAGGTGGGGGGAGGCAGCGGAGATGTTGCTGGATCGTGCCCAGCACCTCCGTTCGCCGAAAGAAGATTCTTTCGGCGAACGGAAGTGCTGGCACAATCCAGCAAATCCCAGTCGCTTCCTACAGCCTCCCCCCATCCCCCGCCGAATGCGGCGGGGGGTGGGGGGAGGCCGCGGGAGCGAAGCCTTCGCTCCATAAGGCGCACAGGGATTTTCCCTTCCTTTTTAGGAGGGAAAAAGTGCGTCTTATGGAGCGTAAAATACGGTATATACAGTGGTACCTCGGTTTATGAACTTAATCCATTCTGGAAGTCCGTTCTTAAACTGAAACTGTTCTTAAACTGAGGCGCGCTTTCCATAATGAGGCCTCCCGCTGCCGGTGCCTTTCCACCATTCGGATTCAGTTCTTAGACTGAGGTAAAGTTCGCAAACCAGGACACTACTTCCAGTTTTGCGGAGTTCATAAACTGAATAGTTCGTAAACAGGGCTGTTCTTAAACTGAGGTACCACTGTATGGACGTTATACAAAATGTAGTAGGCTATTAACATTTGCATACGTATTAGGATAATAACACTATACCAATTTATATAAAATTGTATGGGAACATCATATATTGCATTTTTGCATACACACACACACACACCCAAAAAATTATATATGTATCTTTGTTGTTGTTTCCCCCCTCACCTTTCTTTCTTTTTTCTATATCAATTTATTTCTTTTAATTGAAATCACTTCAATAAATATAAATATTTTAAAAACAGTCAGTTTAAGCACATGGTTACATCACTTACATGAGATTAAAAACTAAGTGTGCACTGAAATGTTCTACAGAATTGATTAATTCTCGTAGAATCGTAACACTGGAAAGGATGGTGGATGGTAACTAGACCAACTCCTTGTTCAAAGCAGCCTCCTTAATGCAGGATGAAACTACTGCTTAAATACCAGTAACTCCAGAAAAGGCATTTAAGAGGCATACCAATTTCCAACCTCAGATTTCATATGAGAATTTTTTTAAAAGGACAACTCACTTTGTATAGAAAAGTGCTATATAAAAATCAACAGTGCAAAATACATCGACTGCCAACCATGATTAACAATCAGTTTGGTTTAATAAGAAAACAATCAGAAAACACCACCACCAAAATGTGGTGACCAAACCCACTTACTTTCCCCCTGTCAAAGTTCTGGATGATAGTGAGATGAAGGTATTCTTTGCGCTGCCACTCGGTCTGCATGGGATAGTTCAGAAACTCTCTCAGTGGCCGTTCCGACCATTCCAACAGCTCGTCATACAGCAAGAGCGTGTATGCAGCCTCTGTTGGGTGTTAGAAGTAAACAGGAAGAAAATTTAGTGGGCGCATATTTTCATGACAAATGGCGCAGGCAAGCAGAACTGATAATTTCAGCTCTTGCCTGGAAAACAGACACACTGGAGGAAATATATATAACAGCTTCATGGTTCAGCCTGCTTAGGGCATCCATGCCAAGGGCTGGTGGACAACGGAAGTATAAATGGAAGCAAGGTGCTTGATTCAACTTTGAGGCACAGAGATCAACTGGCGGGGTGTGGGTGGGTGTCCTCAAATCTGCTGCAGATTCACTAGAATAGATCTGGATAAAGCTTTCCCTCCATCTTGCTCACTGATTGCTGGACTGAACAAGCCCACAGTTGCATTTTCTATGCGCCACTTTCAAAGATACCAGGTGCTGTTCTGCCCACATGAAGATCTTGTGGGCTACCCTTTGCAGAGACGTTGGTCTTGCAAGCTTTTAACATATTGTCCATGTTAATCAGTAGGTTCTTCTTGATGAGAGGCCAAAACACCTGGAATGTCTGGGCAGGTAGCCAGGAGCTGCCACCAGTTTGCATTTCTCAGAGAGCCCTCCAACAGCTAGGTACCCTTAATTATCTGTGGTTGCATGTGGACTTCCCATGTGGTGTCATTTTCTTGACAGCCGTGCTGCCTTGTTATCAGAGGAGATACTTGATCATTCAAGACTGCCCTATCTTGGAACCTCTGGAGAATAATATTGATAAATTCAACGGTACCCATTAATTAACTGTTTTGTATTTAGGGCTATATATAGATACAGAGACATATACATGCATGGGCAATGAAGAGATGCCACAGCAATCTCCCATACAGACTCTGGCTTGCATACTAAAAATGGAAAAAGAAATCTGCAAGCCTCTCGTTTGCTATGATGTAACAAGCAAGTTATGCAACATAAACTATCTTTCAGAGAACCATTTCTCTTTCATGGCAATATTCAAAAATTCGGAATGATAACAATAGTAAATAAAACCATTCAATTGAAAACACATTTTACCCCTTAAAAATTAGTAGTACCAATTAATCCACAGCAGATTTACCTATAAAACACAGGTTGAAATAAAAATGTCATAGGAGTTTGTTTTTAAACAAACCAATAACGCTTTAGCTACATGGGTTTCTAGGGAGATAGAGCTCCACAGATAAGAAGCCACCACTGGGGAAAAAACAAAAAAAACATAACTGCCCCTGATACCCAACAGTCTGGAGTATATACTTGTATATACTCAACCTGACTCTTCAGGGGGACTGCAGGCCATACACTGATATCCAGATCAGCAGATTTCTCAACCCACCAGATTTCTGTTTTGAATATTACTCATACTAAAGAAACAACTGACAATTATACAAATCCCCACACATGAAAATAAATCCCAAGGAAACCTAACCGGAGGAAATCATGTTGTGAAAAGCAATGTTTTCTCGGTAGAAGGTCAGAAAGTTTATAAGAAATAAAGAATGAAAATAGATAAATATCAGCTCTCAAAAGGGAGCACACCAGCACACTCTAGGTTAAATGTATCAAGCACTGCCGCTGCTTAAGCATCAGCTGCACACATAGTCTCTTGAAAACACATCAATGATGCTTAGCAACCCAATTTGCAATTGTCACCAAGGAGCAGCATTGGCTGCCAGCTGTTCGAGGGAAGATTTAAACTTGACATTAAAAAGGAGTGGGTTTTGCCAAGAATTATTGGCACGTAACACTGGCCAGGGGAGAGAGAAAAAACAGACACACTCATGCAAAACTAGCAGCATCTATGGATTCCAATTATATCATTCTCTCCAACAAAGATCACTAATAATCTAAGAAGAAGAAGAAGAAAGAGAAGAAGAAGAAGAAGAAGAAGAAGAAGAATTTATTATTTATACCCCACCCAGCCACTCTGGGCGGCTTCCAACCGAATATTGAAAAGTTCCCTAAACAGGGCCGCCTTCAGTTGTCTTTTAAAAGTAAAATAGTTGTTTATTTCCTTGACATCTGATGGGAGGGCGTTCCACAGGGCAGGCACCACTACCGAGAAGCCCCTCTGCCTGGTTCCCTGTAACCTCACTTCTCGCAGCGAGGGAACTGCCAGAAGGCCCTCGGTGCTGGACCTCAGTGTGGCGAACTAGCCCAATGCCAGGTAGGGGTTAACTTTTCTGACAGTTAGAACCCTCAGGGGCGGGCTTAGCCTGGGTATAAAACACCCCTCCCAGTGGACAGTAAGGCAGTTGAAGTGTGGGCAGGAGGAGTTGGAGTTGGGGGGAGTTAGATGAGGAGTGTGAGTCCAGAGATAGAGCTGGGAGCTTAAGAGTCTGAGGTGGAAGTTAGCAGAGAGGATAAACAGAGTGTGAAACGTGTTGTTATTGCTATTTAGTTATCTGTTAGAGGTAATAGGCCGGTAACATTTAGAGGTATTAGGCCGGTATAGGACAACTGTTATAAGCTTATTGAACAACCTTTTATTTATCAGCAACCACAAGCTTTTGTACTCAATAAACAACTTTTTAGTTCACAATATCCTCGTCTGTGGTGAATGAAATAAGCAGGATCCAGCTAGTAGTCTGGAGGGCTGCAGCTGGGGTCCGTTTGTCGTTGGTGCAGCACTCATAGACCGTAAAACGTCCGGGGGTGGGCTGTACAGGGCGAAGGGCCCGCGACACTCAGTGTCTGGGCTGGACGATGGGGGTGGAGATGCTCCTTCAGGTGTACAGAACCAAGGCCATTTAGGGCTTTAAAGGTCAGAAACAACACTTTGAATTGTGCTTGGAAACATACTGGGATGGTACACTTAATGGTAAAAGTAAATCATTTTGATTCCAGGGAGCACGTTCTCTTCTCAGTATCTAGGGATGCTCATAAACAAAGGCACTTGTGAAGTGGGATCATTTCTACTCCATTTCCATTTTTTTGAAACAAAGGAAGACCTGGCAGCTAAGTCTGCCAGGAAGAAGTTACTCACTTTCCAGGTGAAGACCTGCTGCCTGCTGCAGTACAGGTACAAGTGACTACATGTCTCACCTACAGAGAGGCTCCCATTACACAGGCCTTAATGGTCCTGTTAGCTTTTTATGTTACAGGTTGGTGCCTTAGGTGTTCAGATGCAAGATTCTCAATACTTCACGCTACAGTTGGAAGGTGCCAAGAGCTCCCTCCAGTTTGGTCCTGAGCAAACCAAAAAAGAAGAAGAGAAGAGTTTGGATTTGATATCCCGCTTTTCACTACCCTAAGGAGTCTCAAAGTGGCTCACATTCTCCTTTCCCTTCCTCCCCCACAACAAACACTCTGTAAGGTGAGTGGGGCTGAGAGACTTCAAAGAAGTGTGACTAGCCCAAGGTCACCCAGCAGCTGCATGTGGAGGAGCGGAGACGTGAACCCAGTTCCCCAGATTACGAGCCTACTGTTCTTAACCACTACACCACACCAAAGGTTGTTCTTACTCAACGCCATCCATTGAGGCGGCGACCCTAGGCAGCTGGCTTCGGATATTATAAAAAGGCAGAGAATTGTTGGGCTATTTAATATTGTAATTTTTTACTGCCAGGAAGGGTAGAAGCGCTTGTGGGATTTCTCCCCCCCCCACAAGTTAACTGACAGAGTACATTAACTTGCATGCAGGAAGAGCAGGCACGATTTGTTGCTCTGCCTCAAGGATAATATTTTGGGGGGTTGTTCCTGCTATTACCTCTGCAGTCAAACCATATTGTGCGTCCAAACTAGGGATTCAGATCTAAAGAGCTTTGGAAATACCACCAACTTGAAGGCATATCTGAGAAGATAAGATCAGTTCCCATGCAGGCGTCCACGACTCTGCCTTGCTATATCCAGGTTTTCCCAGAAAACATAGATGGCAGCTTGAGACACAGGAGGAATTCCTCCACCTATTTATTCCACTAATCTGTGTCCATGTCTCAAAACATATATTTTTTACCCAGATTATTTGGTGAATTATTTACCTGTGAAGTTTTGTGCTTTAAGGTGCAGATCATACAGTTTATGTATATATCGAATATACATCTCCTCTTTATTCAATTCTGTCTTGTAAAAATTCTGGAATAAAAACACATTGCAACACAATATAGTTATAAAAGACAAGGTAGCAACATTATCTGTGCCTTTTAACCTATTCCAGATCTCTCTCTCTCTCTTGAAAACCATTCTTTATCAGATACCACAAAAGCTTTGGAATCAGGAAAAAAAAGTGTTTTGGGGAAATGTTATGATGAATATTAAGTAGTCATTTTAGTTTTTTTAAAACAAAAAAGTGTTACTTTAAAAAAGAGGAAAATGTAAAAAAAAGAGGAAAATGTGTGATAGGTTATATTGGTAACAAAATCAATTAAAAGATATGAGCAATGAGTTGGGAATGGGGTGCAATGATGCTGCAAAATGTTGTTTTCAGAAATCTACATTGATTCTTATAGGTAATTTTTTCCCACGGGTTTGTTTACCTCTGTGCACTGGGTAAAATCTAGCTTCTGTTATCCATAGTGTGGGACATCTGCTATACATATCCCTGCTGCTTTTTATTACATACAATGCCAGAATAACTGCCAATTGGTACCTCATTACACATTGATATTAGTATAATGTTGTAAATAAAGAGACTGAGAAAGATAAAGATAGTTCATTTAGTCATCGCTAGTGCTCCAATCTGAAAATGGAAAAACTTAATTATGATTCACTATTCCTAATCTGTGACAAAATATTTCGCATGGGGCATTACATTTTAAAAAATTATCTGTGAATTTCAAACTGATACTTGCTTTTTTCTTCCTCTACTCTTTATATTGTGTTCTTAGTCACTGTGAGAAATCAATGAAGCTAGGGTGATCGAGTATACGTTTTAAAATAAATGTATTTGCATAGTTTTTGTATTTAACAAATGTGCATACATTTTAATAATCAGATACCGCTCAAGAAAAGAGGTGTTCAGGGAAACAATAAAGGTAGAGGTAAAGGGACCCCTGACCATTAGGTCCAGTTGTGTCCAGTGCTCATCTTGCATTACTGGCCGAGGAAGCTGGCGTACAGCTTCTGGGTCATGTGGCCAGCATGACTAAGCCGCTTCTGGCGAACCAGAGCAGAGCATGGAAACGCCATTTCCTTCCTGCCAGAGCGGTATCTATTTATCTACTTGCACTTTGACATGCTTTCAAACTGCTAGGTGGGCAGGAGCTGGGACCAAGCAAAGGGAGCTCACCCTGTCACGGGGATTCGAACCACCAACTTTCTGATCAGCAAGCCCTAGGCTCTGTGGTTTAACTCACAGCGCCACTCCAGATTAAACACTTACCGTAATCTGGAGATGCAGCCATTTTGAATACAGATAGTTTAAAACGGCATCTGAGTCTCAGCTAAATTGGAATGCGAAATCTGTATGGGTGTGGTTTGAATGAGTTTGTACTAGACACATGGGATTTTAAAGGATTACAAAAAATAATGGTCCCTTGAGGCTGAAAGCAGCATACATAGTAAACTCAAATCACACAGTTGTCCCCAGTGGGATATATGTACATTGGAATTTATACCTAACTGTTATATCCAGACAAGAACGTTTGGAAGAAAACAAAAATAGGCAGATGTGCCTTGTCTGTGTTGTGGAAAGGATACACTCCCACACCAGGTATATCCACTTCTTGCATAGGGATTTGTTCAAATAGGGTCAAGGGTTTTTCAGATTTTGTACAGTGAGTTTGCTTTTACATGAATATTCCTCTACAGTAGGCAAATAAACTGTACCAATATTTTAATGTGAATGTGCAGGATGCTGGTGCACATTGCTAAAAAGGTATTGTTCCACTTCTCCCCTGCTCCTGTCAACACAATCAGAAAACAAGCCAGAGTTTGTTTTCAGCTGTGGTTTAATGTGATGTACAAACTGGATCAAAAACTAGCATGTATGAATCAGCCTTTACAGATAAAACAAGCATATTTTCTCAGAGATGGTATATGTTAGACACAGCTAGTTCTAACTCTGCAAGAATCAAAGCACAGCACCTCAACTCATTTAGTCCAATCCCATTACAGAGAATGCAGTTGCTTTCCTTTTAGACACGGAAGTCAATAGCACTAGTCTGGGCAAAATCAAAACATGAAAATCCCATAGCAAACTCTTCATGGACCACCTTGCCTAGAGGAAAGGGAAGGGGGTGTAGAAATACATTCAAAGTATGGGTCTTTAAATTACCGAAAACTAAAATGTGTTGAATAGAGTGGCCATGTGTGCTGCTAGTCCTCTATCTGAAGACTTATCTATAAATAAGCATTTGCAAATTTCATGCAAATGTGTGTCCTCTTTTGCAATGATACATTTCCTCCTTTTTGGCAATTTGCATATGGCCATCCTAGTTATTTAAATGCTACTTGTCTCTGTAGTCATTCAAAAGACAGATTCTTTCATCCTCCCTCCCAAAACTGAATGCTTTGAAAGATCAATGACTTATCACTCCATCTGGTGATATTAACAGAAATTTCCCTTTCACATAGGATCTACGTCAGACACAAACAGCAATGCAAAGCATCGAAAGCAGCATTGGTGGGAACACAGCACCATGTTTAAGTGAAGCAGAACTGCAGAGGTCAAGGACTCTGGTGAAGTGCAATACCACAGGTGTATTCAAAAGGGATTTGCTGGATTGTAAAGCCATGCCTACATGCACATCAGGGGAATCTAATCTGAAGCATTTGGAGACATTTTCGTTAAGTATTGTGAATGGTAAAGTATAGTCCACATTGATGGTTTTGAGGCAGAGAGATGAAAAGAATAGAGCAGCCTGAGCCCATGGATAAATAAAAAAGAAACAACAACTTGCAATTAAAGTGTCACCAAGGTGACACTTTTCTTAACCTGACAAGCTCTTGCTGTTAAGAAAATGGTTAAGAGCCTATTTGGCTCTTCATATAAAAGGCAAAAGTTCGGGCTTCTCAGTAACAATCTTCACTGAGTTCCTTTACTCCAGCTCCTGTACTCGTGGCAAAGAAATTCCTTTTGGATGAAAGATATGTACTTCTGTGGACATTAGGATGCAAATAATGACCTAGAGATTGGAAGGGGCCACCATCTATTTCTGCAATTGGTAAAGCATCAGTGGTAGGTCTGGATTTGGAAGCTCAGACAAAAAAAAATCCCCACTCAGCTCCAAAGTTTACTGGTCCACCATTGGTGGACAAATGGTTTGCAGCCCATTTTCATGGAGCTTTGGGCAGGTTGAAATGTGCACGTGGTATGGGCTGATATGGTTTTGCTGACATTTATTATAGTAGCTGTGCTTAGAAAGTTGAGGCAAATTGAATCTTTTAGTATTTTAATTTTTGAATGTTTTGAATTTTTCTTGATTTTATTGCTTTAAATTTTTCGTAAACCGCTTTAAGGTGTTTTTTTTTTTTTAAACAGCCAAGCAGTGTGTAAGTTTGAGGAAATAAATAAATTAATGGAGGAGCAATCACACATGCCTACTCAGAAGTAAGCCTCATTGAGTTCACTCAGGTAAGTGTATATGCAAGGAGAGGTGGCACCTTTCCAGGGGTGCACCCAGTATTGTGGAAGGCTTGACTTTACGAAGCACAAAGGGTCTCATCTCTTGCTCTGTGCCGATTGGTAAAAATATTGTTACATGGGCAGCCTTTTGCCTGCTAAGTATCTGCTGTAAATGCCATTTTATTTCTGTGGTTTCTGCCTTTATTTTATTTTCAATGCATTTTAATGCCTTGTATTCCATGTATTTTATTGTGGTGTTTTTAATCATATTTTATGGCATTATGATTTTAAATCGTTGTAAGCTGCCCTGCATAGTTACAAGGCACTAGCAGATTCAGCGGGGGAGCATATTCCTGCGCTGCCCGGGGGGGGGGGACATGCTCCCGAGGGGCCCCGGGCTCAGAGGGTGCCCTCCCAGGCGCGGGATAGCCATTCAGGTGCACAGAACAGCGCGAGTGCCCTGCAGCCGGAGGCAGAGTGAGCCGCTGATGGCGGACATTCGGCGTGCCACCTGCCTGTGACTCCCAAGCCTCCCCCAGCTGTCAAAACAAAGGGGGGAGGGGGGAATGCTCCCGGCAGAGCGGCACAGCTCCCCCCCTTCCCCCGACAGCTCGGGGTAGCCTTGGGAGTCGCAAGCGGGCAGCGTGCCAAATGTCACGCCCTCATCGAAGACACCCAGGGAGACCGCCTGCACTGCACCCCCCTTCCTTCGTCCCTGGGCAGATTACAAGGGTCGGTAGAAATCTGCATTAAGTAGGAAAATGTTTTATATCTGTTAGCCCCCGCTATTATTGGCTGCTTTTGGTGAGACAAAAACAATAACAGAGGAGACAGCGACCATATCTGACCTGGTGCCCTCTGTGGAAGGCCAGGATGCAAATGTGCTTTATCATCATAAGCCGCTCTGTGGTCCTAAAGGATTAATTGTTGTGCGAATATCACAATTACATCTATCCATCCATCCATCCATCCATCCAAATAAAATAGTCATCCAACTAACCTTGAAATAATATAGTTCCTCTAAATCATGCAGAAAGTAAAAAATAAAAATAAAAATGTGGGGGGATATCTCCCACTCCATCACACATTTCTCAGAGAGAAAATCACCCTTTGAAAAATATTATTTCACCTGTAGTTGGAAAAAGTTACAAATTCCCTATCAATTGTAAAAAAACCCAGAAAGGTTTCTGTCCTGAATAAGAAGCAGCAAGGTTGTTGGAAGAAGTATCCCTGCTTCCTTTCCTCACTGCCAGCCAAGTAGCATATGTGCTCAGAAGAATCCCACTTCTCTTGCTTCTTTCCCACCTTCCAGCTCATATAATTAGAGACACCCACCCACTATCCAAACCGGGCAGGACGACTATACTTTTGCAGGCTTATCAATATATATTCAAATGCAACATGAATACTTCATGATTCTATAATAGGTTTTGAATTCATTAATTATGCAGTGGAAAGCGTACTTTTAAATCCCAGTTTGGAAAGTAAGCTATTAAAAACACGCTCCTTATCTAAACAATCGGATCCTTAAAGTGACATAGTTAAGATCTCCCAAGAGAAAGAGATACGCACCAGCAAGCTGACAGTACAGCCAATCTTTTTGCCATCCACGTCACCCATTTTCATGCAGTCCCTGGAGGGGTTAAAAAAATATTACTTTAAAAAACAGACCAAATCATGCGCAGAAGAATTAATTATGCATGTTAGATAAAACGATGTATCCAAAATAAATTCTGTTATTAACTGACTCAAATACACTATTTGATTCAAGAATATATGTCAGCTGGTACTCTCACTATGAAGCCTAATGCAAGATAAGATCTCCGAGGACCAAAGCATAGTTCAGGGTAAATCAACCTTAAACTGTAAATGCAATAACTGCAAAAATTACACATCCATCCCTTGTCCGTGTCTGCCTTGATAATCTGCCCTTCTTCTGTTTATATATCAGGAGTGGGACACTTTTTTTCCTATCAAGGGCCAATGACCCACAGAGAACAAACAACTGCAGGTATGTGGATTAATGAGAGCCAAAGCTCTAGCGTGTTCAACCCCAGAACCTGCAGGTTTTGCTCCAAAAAAATTTCCGATGCCAGATTTGAGCTCTAAAACACGTGAAGCAATAAAATTCAGAGTACATCAGAGAGCCTCCCACTACAACCAGGTGAGACTGTAATCTAAATGTGAAAAGTAAATGAATTCAGTAATTGGCAGAAGAACTCCTGGAGTCATTCCCTATCTCAGTCAAATGGCTCTGGCCAGTCCAAAGATTCAGGCTTCAAGCCTGGGCTGCTCTACAATCAGTGTGAGGAAGAAGAAGAGTTTTGATTTGATATCCTGCTTTATCACTACCCGAAGGAGTCTCAAAGGGGCTAACATTCTCCTTCCCCTTCCTCCCCCACAACAAACACTCTGTGAGGTGAGTGAGGCTGAGTGACTTCAAAGAAGTGTGACTAGCCCAAGGTCACCCAGCAGCTGCATGTGGAGGAGCGGAGACATGAACCCGGTTTACCAGATTATGAGACTACCGCTCATAAGCCACTCCACCACACTGGCGCAGTGATGACGCAGTGGCCCAGGGCAGTGTTTGCACTCCCAGCACTCCAGGCTGCTCCTCCATAGCCGATGAATAGAGCAAAGGAATTAAAAGGATGGAGCTGGGCTCCTGCAGTTCCTCTGGTAGAACTGCAGGAGTCCAGACCTGGATGAAACAGGGGAATGTCAATTGGTTGCTGTGGAGCAGAGGTGAGGAACCTCAAGTTCAGGGGATAAATGCAGCTCTCCATTCCTCTATTGGGATCTTTTCCAAGACACATGCTTCCCTAGCCACAATGCATCTCCGCAGGACGTGGGTGGTGCTGTGGTCTAAACCACTGAGCCTCTTGGGCTTGCCGACTGGAAGGTTGGTGGTTCGAATCCCCGCGATGGAGTGAGCTCCCATTGCTTTGCCCTAGCTCCTGCCAACCTAGCAGTTCGAAAGCACACAGTGCAAGTGGATAAACAGGCACCGTTGTGGTGGGAAGGTAAACGGCGTTTCTGTGCACTTTGGTTTCCGTCGTGGTGTCCCGTTGCACCAGAAACGGTTTAGTCATGCTGGCCACATGACCCAGAAAGCTGTCTGTGGACAAATGCCAGCTCCCTTGGCCTGAAAGCAAGATGAGCGCCACAACCCCATAGTCGCTTTTGACTGGATTTAAGCGCCCAGGGGTCCTTTACCTTTTTACCTTTAACACAGGCCATAACCCTCACTGACCATGAATCACACTTTTCATGAGTGCTTTGGCTGGCTTGAATCTGTCCTGGAACTCTGATCATGTTTTTTTGCATTCCAGGGTAAAATACAATGAGGGTGTGTGTGTGTGTGTATTTTGTTGTTGTTGTTGTTGTTGTTGTTGTTGTTGTTGTTGTTGTTGTTGTTGTTGCAATTCATCAGTCTTGAGATACAATAGAAGAGTGCACCAACGGGGTCAAACCATTGGAGAGTTTCAGCACCTGCTGTAGTTGTAGAGACCAATATGGTAGAGACATGTTTCATTGCAGCCGGGCGAAGACGAAGGTGTCTGGTTTCACTGTTACAGGTACACTACAGTGTTTCTTGTCTCTGCGCTCCTCGCAGAAGTCATTTCTCCTCTGATCACTGCTGTGGATGCATGAATGACGGTCTCCACACACTGTGATCATCTGCAAGGGATTCCCACACTGTGGGGCTAATGTTGCCAGCCTTCATGCCATGTCTGCAGACATCTTTATAAAGCAGAGTTGGCCTGCCAATGGGTTTGGTGCCTGAAGCCAGCTCCCTGTAAAGCACAACTTTGGGGAGCCTGCCATCTTACATTCTGTGTACATCACCAAGCCAGCATAGATGTTGCTGAGACAGAAGCGTAAACATGCTGAGAATATGGGCTTTGAAGAGCACATCTTTGTTTGAGACACTGTCCTGCCATGTGATGCCCAAAATCTTCCTGACACTGAACATACGGAAGGCAATGAGGTGTTGCTCCTGCCCAGCGCAAGTTCCATAAAGCAGTGTGCTCAACACACAAGCCCGGTAGACCTTCATCTTGGTATTGGTTCTGCTAGTTCACCACTGAACACTAGTTCTGCTAGCTAAGGATGATGGGAATTGTAGTCCAAAAACAGCTGGAGACCCAAGAATGAGAAACCCTGCCCTAGAAGGATACACTGCAGCTTCATCCTAAATCATCTTTCTTTTTGTCCAAGCTAGTGGAGCTATGATACTAAACAATGGGTCCATGGGCAAGAGTTTGTTCCACCCCTGTCAACTGGAAGACCTAAGTGGTAAGAACAGATGCTCTCCTCCTCTGTAAAGCATCATATACATGCACTAGCTTTGTTTGTTTGTTTAATAATAATATAAATCCCGCCATATATACCCAAGCATCTTTCTGGATCTACACTGTAAATCTTTAATAACCTGGCTATCTTGTGAAATTGAAAGCAAGGACAACAAATATGGTTCAGATCGTCCTCTTTCAAGGATATGGAGTGAGCTGTTCTGTGGGAGGGAGGGAAGAAGTTTGGAGAAAAGGGGAAACTCAATGTACTTCTTAAGTTCTCTATCTCCTTTTGTGCATTATTAATGAAAATCAATAAAAATATTGTTATAAAAATGCAAAACCAAAAGGGGGGTGGGACACGGAGTGAGACTGCCCACAGACCTAGAATTAGAAAGGGGACTGGAATTTAAGATTATCCTGGGTTTAGGTTCTGGCAGTGAAGATTTCATGCATGGCCTCATCTAAAAACACACACAGTCCAGCCCTAAGCATGTTGGCATGGAAGTACCGGTAAGTCCCACAGAGCTGAACAATCCTCGTTCACAAGTGAATGTTATAGGTAGGAAGACAGCCAATCTTTCTGTGCTCGGTCCCCATAGTAGAAAGGAGTTATGGTGCAGGGTAGCGATTTGATTCTTGCCTTTGCCATATACCCTCAAGGGGGCCTTAGGCAAGCCTGATTCCTGCCCACCCCACCCTTCAATCTGCAACAAGGATGTGCTGCACAGGGCCACTACAAAGATTACAACTATATAAAGAAGAAATGCAAAGCCAGAGATCTTGACAGCAGGCCTTGCAAAGCAAAGGTGAGCTGTAATATGATATTCACCACTCACCCAATGCCTGGAACTGCTATCAAACTAAACAGACCACCTTCAAGACTGGTATCACCAAAGGAAAAGCTGGACAAATGTGGACTCTTCCTTTATTTGGATTCAAGTTATGCGTGGCTTACATGAAAAATTTAGACTAGTGCTACCTGCCTCCTACATCTTTCGTCTGCTCTGTCTAGCTGCCATCGTGTTTTCAGGCCACAGATGGCCTCTCTCTATGCCAAATGTGCAGAACCTAAGACAATTCGTCCTAGATTCTTGGTTGTGTCTGTTGCCACAGCGCCTACAGATGTCAAAAGTGAGGAAGGGGTTGCAATGCATCCTGTACAGGATCCATCAGAAGATGCGCAGTAAGACCCAACCTGACACTGGCAATATGCCTGATGTAATACCATCAGACCTAGTGCACAACTGCGGTGCACATTACTGCAACATATGACTGACTTGCACTACCATAAGAGAAGAAGAGTTTGGATTTGATATCCCGCTTTATCACTACCAGAAGGAGTCTCAAAGTGGCTAACATTCTCCTTTCCCTTCCTCCCCCACAACAAACACTCTGTGAGGTGAGTGGGGCTGAGAGACTTCAAAGAAGTGTGACTAGCCCAAGGTCACCCAGCAGCTGCACGTGGAGGAGCGGAGACGCGAACCCGGTTCACCAGATTACGAGACTACCGCTCTTAACCACTACACCACACTAAGTCATTCTTAGAGCTGATCTACATATGCAGAACCATGGCGTTCTACTAATGTTCTGTGATTTATTTATTTTGGGGGGAGGAGAACCTTTTACATAGAAAACTATTGTGTCAGGAAGGTGGTGAGATCTCTTCTTCCTGGCACATAAGCTTTCAACAGGCAAGGATAATTTTGTGGGGGTGGGGGGGGAGGCAATCAAACATGTGGCTTACCCCCTTGTACCCTACATTGAATTATGAACTCCTGAAAACTTGGTATCTGATGATGTGTGTGTGCTTTCATATTCTAGCTAATGATAATTTTCTCGAAGGAATGCTGGCACCAGACTTTCAGACCATGGCATATTTCTTGCTATAAATCATGCAGCAATTGCTCACCTGTAGTCCAGCAGTCTCTCCATAAGACGGGTTACAGTGGCGATTAATGAAACGCCACTTTCTCTCCATGTTTCGCGTTCAATTTTCTTCAGCAAGCTGGAAGGAATGAACCCAGGGCAAAATATCAGCATTTATTTTTACCAGTCTCCATAACAACCAATTTATACTCAAAGGTACCCAAAAATGCCTTAGCAGTATCTGCTCATTCACAGATTTTATTATTATTAGTATTATTTCCTTCAAACAAAGCACAATTGCAAATATTCTCTTACCTGGGATAAGGACCAAAGAGTGGAATTCTACTCCAGGAAGCATTGACAAGGCAAATTGAATTTTTTTTAGGTTAGCCAACTTCAAGACAACACACACACAGAGAGATAGCATCCTATTTTCCAAATATATCTAGACATCTCACAACCTTTACACACAGAAGATTCGGGATTTATTGCATGCTCACCCCTTTGTGCTATTCATTAGACCTGTATTTCAACATCAAGAAAAGAAACTGAAGATTTTGTTACCTAGAAGAGAGCATTTCCCATCTCACTGCTTCCCTTTCGATGAGATTTCAAATCTTCTCAATGTAGGATTTTTCCCCCTCCGTACTTTAGTCGACAGTAGTTCTGCACCCACACAATTTACTGCATTGTAACAGCCACAGGAAAAGCCTTTTCCTGAGGAGAATTTTTTTCTTCTTTTTTAACCCAAACACTTTCCTTTCGCTTGGTGTTATTTATGCATTTCAATCTCATTCATTTAACTGTTAAATAATTGATAGATTCTTGGTGGCAAATGTTAGCCAAATGCACCAGGTCAGTTAGAATTGAAAGGTTCTGAGCCAAGCAGCAATATGAAAATACAGAAATAGAACCGCTGACAATAATACCAGTGAGCAACGGCTAGCATTTGCTTAGTTTCTAAAAATGAGAGGGACTGGGAGTTGTTCCGGAAGTCCTTTTCCCAAATCTAGATGCATGCAAGCCTCAGAAGGGCACATGGAATATGCTCACAGAGACTTTGTCCTTCAGGATTGACTCTCACATTCCAAGGCTGTGCCCTAGAATCCTAGAGCTGCCCAAAGGTGATTCTACAAGCGCTCAAGACC
Source organism: Lacerta agilis (assembly GCF_009819535.1). Taxonomy (NCBI): domain Eukaryota; kingdom Metazoa; phylum Chordata; class Lepidosauria; order Squamata; family Lacertidae; genus Lacerta; species Lacerta agilis. The sequence continues at coordinate 50,110,360 of NC_046321.1, forward strand.
CCATCACAACTATGCCTTTTGCAGAAGTGTCTTGGGAGAAGCTTTGAAATGTTTCTATGTTGATAACACAGGTATCCTCCAGGGACAAGTCCCGCTCCCACAAGTCATAAACAAGGATCTGGATTTTTAAAGGTGTTTTAGGCATTTGTAGATTTGTAGACCTCTCCCTCCCTCTCCTATGCGCTCTCTCTCTCTCTCTCTCTCTCTCTTTCTCTCTCTGTGTGTGTGTGTGTGAAAGTGTGTGAAAAATTACTTGCTACCCCATTCCAGTTCCCCTGCTCTTGGCTGAATCCTGAGGATCTGTATAGTTACTGGTATGTATTTTGTAAAAGTGGGGATGTTGGACACATTGCCATGCTCGTGTTAAAAAGGGAAACAGACATGGGGATGGTTAAGCCATTCCAAAGCAACAGCACTGAAGTGTCCGTTTATGTTACTTAGGTCAAAGCACTACAACCAACACCAGAAACTTATGGAAAGGAGAACCAAACATACCTAAGAGCTACTCACACAACCATCTGAGTGCACAGTGGAGGCACCCACCAACATATGGAAAGCCAGTTGTACATACCAACTCCCAAGTGTAGAATTTGACTTCCACCACCCATTGAAAAATGCTAATTCTCTGGCAACGACTGGCTCACCATGGGTTGGGAGCTACCATGTGCAAACTTTTCAAACGTGCTCCCCACAACTGCCACATACCCAAGGGCTTTTAAATAGCCCTTGGATAACCCAAAGCTATGTTGGGCTACCCTTTGTGCTTAATGACTCTACAATGTCAGTAATTTGCAGCTTGGACCAGTCTAGCATTCCTCAAAAGTCTGGTCCCAAGACCCGCAATGAGTAATTATTTAACAGATTTATAAACTGCATAATGGTCTGAGACCACTGAAGTAGTGTACAATATAGAAGCAGGATAAAACACCAAGCCCAATTTCCTCTCAAGGAAAGTCTTCCTGAATAATAATAATAATAATAATAATAATAATAATAATAAATGTCATTATATGGAAATAATCTGATCTGGACTTTAATGCCTCTGTGGCTTATTCTTTGTAGCTTCATAACCTTGATTCTCTCTGTTACTCTATTTTTTATTTTGTTTTTACTGCTGTGACTGAATGCTAAAACTAATAAATACATTATTGAAGATAAATATATTCAATAGGCACCTAAATACCATGTTGTTAGGTGCCTGCCTAATTTCAGATGGGAATTCATTCCAGAGGGCTGGAGCTACAACACTAAAGGCCCAATTGCTAGTGCAAACTAAGCACTCCTCCATCAGAGCAGCAAATATACTGGACAGAAATATACAGGGCAAAGTTTTCCTTTAGGGAGAATTCAGAATAGTATGCTAAGGAGATGTATGAGGTACCGGTATTTGACTGCTGAGCTGTGAGTTTATCCTTCAACTTCCTGTAGCTAACAGAAAGCTAAGCATACAAGTGTATTCCTTGGATGGGAGAAAAAAAGTTTATGTCCCTTCACATTTTGTATGAGACACTGCCCAGTTGCCTATAATAACAATAACTTATTATTTATACCCCTCCCATCTGGCTGGGTTTCCCCAGCCACTCTGGGTGGCCCCCAACAGAATATTAAAAACACGATAAAGCATCAAAAATTAAAAACTTCCCTAATCAGGGCTTCCTTCAGATGTATTCTAAAAGTCAGATAGTTGTTTATTTCCTTGACATCTGATGGGAGGGCGTTCCAAAGGGAGGGCGCCACCACCTAGAAGGCCCTCTGCCTGGTTCCCTCACTTCTCGCAGTGAGGGAACCTCCAGAAGGCCCTCAGAGCTGGACTTCAGTGTTTGGGCTAAAAGATGGGGGTGGAGACGCTCCTTCAGGTATACTGGGCCAAGGCCGTTTAGGGCTTTAAAAGTCAGCACCAACACTTTGAATAGTGCTTGGAATCGTACTGGGAGCCAATGTAGGTCTTTCAGGACCAATGTTATGTGTCTCGGTGGCCACTCCCAGTCTACCTGCCGTATTCTGTATTAGTTGAAGGGTCACCTTCAAAGGTAGCCCCACATAGAGCGCAATGCAGTAGTCCAAAATATTGACCCGGATAGCCCTTCAAATAGAGGACATTCCTCTGGCAGCTTTACAGATAGAGAACTATTCCCTGTAAAGTAGGACATATGGCCAACCTAATAGTCAAACATGCATACCCTATGGAACACCTGGAACTATACTGCCCCAACATGTCTGCACTGTAGAAAGGAAAACATTGTTCATCTTGTTACAGTCCAAATTATTTTTAGGTCACACTTCAGCTTGCTTACACATAGCTCTTGATCCCATAATCAAGTGATGGCCAGTTCCACTCCTGTATGCCATATAGTCAACTCCATAGCATTTGAGGGAGATGCCCATGTCCTGGAAAGCTGAAGCCAATGCCAGCTTCCTGCCATACATCCCTGTGGGTTTAGAGGCATATGTTTCCCTTTCAGACAGAACATTTTTCGCCTGGAGACCTCCAGGAAACACATCTGCACAAAGCCTGAAATAGCCTTGAGTGACATAAATTAGGGTACCGAAAGGTTGGGCTTCATCTATTTCAACGTATTCAGGGAAACGAACTGGATTCATGCAGAAGTGCTGAGGGGATTAGGAAATTGTGCCGAAGGAAAATGTTCTCTCGCCTGGAGGTTTCTCCCCTGCCAAATATCAAAGACTTGCTGAAGGTGAGGAAACATCTCAAAATGAGAGCTGCTATAATCTCTCAGAAGTGATATGGATTAGCCAATTTAAATACAGGCTTACTTTCAGTTTATATTTTTTTGTATCCAGTATATTATGTGGGTAGGTCCTGCCTCCCTCCCACCCACCAAGAATTCGTGCAAACCCTTTGCATCGCAGACCTTTCAAAGATAATGCACAAAGCAAACATTCCTGACAAGAGAGCCTCTCAAAAACAAGCCTCAGCTTCCTCAGGCAATATCTAGATAGGAAATAATAAGAAAGGTATTCCAGCTAAGCTGCTGCTCTCTCCTGTATACCATGAAGCAGAAACTCTTCTGCATGCTTTACTGTAATATTTTATTCCATCTTCCTTTGATCCTTCTCCAGAGGCCTGTTTGCTTTCCAAACACCCAGAATAATGCTTCTTTAACCTGCAGCTAGATTGCCAACATTCAGCAACAATCCTTGCTTGGCACCAGTATAGAGTTATGTAAAAAATAGAATATATATATAGTTTGAAAAAGCAAGAGTGGTTCCTCGTGCCATATCCTGTACTGTAGTGGTTGGATGACCATCTGTCATGGATGCTTTAGCTGAGATTCCTGCATTGCACGGGGTTGGACTAGATGACCCTTGTGGTCCCTTCCAACTCTAAGATTCTACAATTCTATGATTGAGGCAACAGAAACCGTGTCAGCTGTAGTGGGTGCATAATTAGGAAATGTGCTTGCTTATGGGCTGTTTGTGGGATATCTATGCTAAATCTTAACAAGCAACAATGGCTGCTGTTGCTGAATGCCAAGTCGGCTGTGAGTAAGACCTCCCTCATCCATGATTTGATTATGAATCACTCTGTAACCCTGAGGCCTGGGTGGTGGAACAGGGTGGAGTTGGTCTCACCCAGCTGTGCCCATAGCACTCGGGTACTAGGTGCAGAATCAGGGCACAACTGTGAGTTGGGGAGGGTAAACTACTGTGGTCTATGCAGATTCTCTCTCTCTTTCCAAGCTCTCTGTCCAAGTTTTTTTGGGGGGGGGGCTGAGTGTGAGTTCCTGGCACTGGGCAATTGGGACAGAGTAGAGATTCTGCCAGTTTACTGCTTGCCTTGCTGATCTTTCAAAGATAATGTACAAAGCAACATTCCTGACAAAAGAGCCTCTCAAAAACACTTGCTGGAGGTGAGGAAACATCTCAAAATGAGAGCTGCTGTAATCTCTCAGAAGTGATATGGATTAGCAACATTTCTCTATAATTTCTCTTTGTCTGATTAACATTCTATGTGTTCATGATAGATGGGTTATTGATTGGTTGGTTGGTTGGTTTTATTATGTATTTGGTGTTCTTGTTTTGTATTTCTATGTTGTGATCTACCCTGTGATTTGCGGATGAAGGGCAGTATACAAATTTAATTAATAAAATAACAACAACAACAACACTTTGCAATTATGCTGCTACTTAGATCAAAAGTTCCATTTTTCTGCAAGACTCTGGGCCACATGGGAAAGCTCACCTCAAGCAATGACAATGCTGTGTGCAGGATGGAGAGGTGTCACAAAGGTCCTGTGAAACCACTGATATTAGAAAAATTCTCTATGAAATTTGCTATGCTTGAGATTGTCACAAGAGCCCCATGGACTAAAATTGTCTATCAGAAACTTCACTCTTGTGGTTTATCACCACAACAGCTATGCTCGAGATGTTGCAAGTATAATGAACTACTTCTTCAACCAGAGACAATTTTCATTTAATGTAAATCAGACATTGCACCATAATGTTGAAGATTGGTATCTATGCATACAAAAAGTGCCATATTAAGACTATACCACAGGAATGCCTAATGAACTGTGAGCAACACACCTGATTTAAAATTAATGAAATTGCAACACATTTTCAGGAGCAATTTTTTATTTAATATTTTTATTTAATTTTATATCTCTGTCTTTTCTCCATATAAAAAGGAAGTGCACCCAAACACCATGTAAATGGCATGTATCCAGTCAGCTATTTAGTTCAGGAAGTTCATCCGTAAAGATTCTTTGGGGTGCTCTGTTTAACATGGGTGGCTCTGTGGTTTAGGGCTTGCCGATCAAAAGGTCAGCAGTTTGAATCCCCGCGACGGGGTGAGCTCCCGTTGCTCAGTCCTGCTCCTGCCCAGCTAGCAGTTCAAAAGCATGTCAAAGTGCAAGTAGATAATAGGTACCGCTCTGGCAGGAAGGTAAACGGCTGGTTTAGCCAGAAGCGGCATAGTCATGCTGGCCACATGACCCTGAAGCTGTACACCGGCTCCCTTGGCCAGTAAAGTAAGATGAGCACCGCAACCCCAGAGTCGTCCACAACTGGACCTAACAGTCAGGGGTCCCTTTACCTTTACCTTACAAATGTCTGAAGTCTCTCTTGAGAGCACTTAGGGCATTATTGCTTTGAAATTTCCATGATTTCATGATAAAGTGAAGCAAGACAAGATAACTGGAGAGTCAGACCCATAAACCATTCTCTTCTCCATTTTTAATACACCTCTTAGTTCCAAGTCAGCCATATCTGTGACTTTCCGGAGCTCCCCAGTTGAAACCTGCTAGAAGACTGATTAGCTACAATTTGACAGAATATTTCATTATAGCAGAGTTTTAAGTAGCACTGGTCTCCAAACAATTTTTTTTTTAAATGAAGGTGACGTGGGTGATTTGTTTCCGAAATCAATAAATACCTGAATGTTTTAAACAGAATTGTCCTAGGGATTTATTTATTTTAATGCTTTATGATTTGTTCCATAATTCAAGAACTGCAGGGCAAGTTCAGTTAAAAATAAAAACGTATTATCATAATAAAGTCTATCTGTGCCCTCTTTACAAGGGGGGGTCACTAAAAGCTACTTTTAAATCTGTTGCTCCAAGCTTTAAAAAGTGAAAACCAGTCAAAGATTACCCTAGAACTTTGTGAAGCTTTAACTACAGTGTACTGGTACATGCTTCTGGTATTACCTCAGCTTACAGCCCAATTCATGTATAATGACTTGGAAGCAAATCCCTAAGGGTGGTGTCTACTCTGAGTAAAACTTAGTTGAATACCACTCACTGCATTCAATGGGACTTCCCCTTTCAAACAAGTGGGACAGAAGCTTAAATTTCAAGCACTGGTTCCCAATGGAACACAATGAAAATATTTTGTTTAAATAATGGGTGAACAAAATGGTTTTCAACACAAAGTATAACACAGACACCTGGACTTTTTTTAAAAATTCCCTTTTGTTAATCATATTACAACTTTGGCCTCACTTTCAGATCCTGCATATGCTTGATGTTTCCAAGCACAATTCCAGGTGTTGATGCTGACCTTTAAAGCCCTAAACGGCCTCAACCCAGTATACCTGAAGGAGCGTCTCCACCCCCATTGTTCAGCCCGGACACTGAGGTCCAGCTCCGAGGGCCTTCTGGTGGTTCCCTCACTGTGAGAAGTGAGGTTGCAGGAAACCAGGCAGAGGGTCTTCTCAGTAGTGGCGCCCGCCCTGTGGAACACCCTCCCATCAGATGTTGAGGAGATAAGCAACTATCTGACTTTTAGAAGACATCTGAAGGCAGCTCTGTATCGGGAAGTTTAAAACGTTTGACATTTTATTATGTTTTTATACGTGCTGGAAGATGCCCAGAGTGGCTCGGGCAACCCTGCCAGATGAGCGAGGTATAAATAATAAACTAATACTAATACTAATACTACTACTACTACTACTACTAATTATTATTATTATTATTATTATTATTGGAATTGTCAAGCTCATCAGACATAATCAATCCTTTCATATATCAACACTAGCACATTTCTTCGTATCTGAAGAAGTGTGCATGCACATGAAAACTCATACCAATAACAAACTTAGTTGGTCTCTAAGGTGCTACTGGAAGGAATTTTTTTACTTTGTTTCGACTATGGCAGACCAACACGGCTACCTACCTGTAACTAGAAATAGCAATGGGGTTTGACACACGGTAAGTTTCCATTCCAAAGTACCCTACTGCATATACTACAGAGGTGAAATGTGTATGGCTGTTTGATTTGCTTCTCACTTTCATATAACACACACTTAAAATACAATTTTCAGCTTATCAACAATGCTCTTCTGAACTTCAAATAGAACAGGTGAGGGTCACACAATGAGCTGAATATTCTTTTTGAACACAGGCAGGGCGTTGTGCTAGATTGCGTATGAACCACAGGTAAACTTTCTATAAGCTAGAATCTAGACCAAGTCAGAGAGCAGCCACAGGTGTTCTCATTGTGCCAATTCACCTTAAAGGGGATGATGTATGTTCCAGGAGGAAAAGTGATCCTTCTTTTTTTGTAAGTGGTCTCACAATCAATCAGAAAGGAGAGGGGGAGAAGATACTTTTATAATAGATGTTCAATCTTTGGGGACTTGAAAGCTATCTTGATATTTAAACATTTCACAGTTTTTGCGCAGAGGAAAAAAAATTGAGTTGCTGCCCCTCATGCTCAGAGCATGTGAGGTAATAGTTTTGCCTACATTGGAGAAGGGCCCAATTAGCGGAGATGATTTCTGCCTTGGCAGTCAATAGTCTGTCTATAAAGATATTTGGATGGCAGCTATTACATCCAATTAGCTGTGTTTCCAACCCTCTCTTGTCTAATTGGCATTTAGAGTCAAAACATCTGTTTGTTCTATCATACTTTCTTGAACTATTGGAAGTCATGGTAAGTAGCAACTGACAGGTTTTTGGTGATATGGAGACATGATGAAAAATTAAGCTTCATACCTACTGCATCAAAATGTGCTAAATTTCCTGTTTTACTTCATAAGCTTCCTCAAAGTACTTTATCCCCCCCACCCTGACTAATATTTTAAGGGTAAAAGATGCAAGACATAACTGTCCATGATTGTAAATGAATCATTGACACCTTTCAAATGAAAAGATGGGAATTATGAAACCATTATTTTTGAAAATACAAAACAATGGGAATAATCCATTTAAATTTGTGCCACTTTCATGCCAATGATTTCAGTGGCAAATATGCAAGTATTCGCTTATCACTTCCACTGAAATCAATGTTGCTTAAAAATGCCAATCTAATTGGTTTGTGCCCCATCGTCTTTAAATGATACCTAGAATTAATATCTATATCAGCTCAATGCATGTTCTCTAGAAAAATAAACTTTTTACTTCACATTTTACACTAAATATTTAAAATTTTAGCACCGCGTTACACATTATAACAGTATAATATTATTCACTGCGGGAAATTTATTTACTTTTAATATACGGTTTTTATGTGAGAAAATCAGCAAAAGAGAGACAGAGACAGAATAGAAACCAATATAGTTTCCAACGTATTGTGAAATGTTTAATAAATAACTTCTTGAAAGTCTTGTTTTTCAAAATACTACATATTGTTTTGTTTGAGCCCATAGTCAGCATTTCCAGCTCTTCCAGTTTTAACAATTAAATGAATGAGAAAAGAATTAGCTCTCAAAACGAACAGAAAACCCCACAATCTTAGTAATTAGACACAAGGACACGACTTGTTCTCTCGTTTAGGTAAATTAAAGAGATTCCAACAAGACAAAGCATTCCCTTCAGTACCGGAGCTGCATCTGCAGTTGCGCTCCATCACAAAACAATCCGTAAAGTTAGGACATTTATTACTCACATACTATTGAAGAGCTCTCGGTATGTTTCGTCACCTTTGCCTTCTGACATCAAGCTATCCAATTTGTCAATCAGTTTAGCTTCCACCTGCAAATGACATATGTCTGCATGTAAAATGAGGGTATACACATGGCTGGCTAAACTATTTAAGAGGTTGTTATTTTCCACAAAGGGCTTTCCTGCGCAACTCTTCCTCATATGGAGAATTAAACATTTAAGTAAGATTCCTACATTGTCCCCATTTTTTGTAGAGCTTCTCATGTATGGCACATATGCAGCAATTTAAGTGGAGCAACATGACTTTAAACTACAGGCGTTTGTTGCTGCTAAGGCAGCTATTTATGGAGCCAAACAAATGCAACAGGCAACTTAACTCCCCATCTCAAAATTTCACCCCAGGCTGCAAATGAAAGACAAATATATGCATCTCAGCATAAAAGCCTCTCTCTTTTTTTCTCCCCCACCCCCTTCTCTAAATCCTCAGATTAACATGATCATAACCCGCCTGCCTCTTTCAGCGCTGGGTGAGAAACAGAAATCTACTGGTACGGAAACCTACCCTGCCTCCAATAGTGCTTGGACGAGTGAAAGATGCTCTTAATTTTCAACCCAGCAAACAAGAGCAGTTAGGGGAATATGAGTTGGTAGCTAAGGACCATTGCTTAAATACACACACGGCTGTGTTTGTTATCAAGAAAATGTAGCAAGGTGGCTCTTTGCAGTTAATATTGCATCTGTAATTGCCTCCTGTACAGTAATGAAGACAATTAGTGAATGAAAACCCAGAGAAAAGGCTTGCTGTAGAATTATTAAGGAATGAATGATAGCTGGCATCTTTCGTGATAATGAATAATGCACAGATAAATAAGAATGCTTGTACCCTGTTTATATGAAAACTGTTGCCCCTGATAGAGTAACTGACAGTTTATCATAGCCTGCTTATATTGCATTCCCTGCATTCCACTTTCATTCCTTCATCTCCTCACTCCCACCCCACCCCCCGTAAGATATCTGTGCAAACTCCTCTCCAGTTATTTTGCCACTTCACTTCCCAAATTCAGACGCTGTGGCTTTGCTTCATTTGAAGCAGCAGGAAAGGGAACAGAGAGAAATGGTCTGAAGATACATCGAGGAGCAGGATACAAACTGCAAGAGCAGATGGCACATTTAGTACTTCCTTACTTGGCATCTTTAAGACTGTTTAAGTAGGGGGGAGAGGAATTGGATTGTGACACGGCTTGACAAGTCACAAGGGTCAAGTCTTTGGAAGCATGAATATTGAGGCACGTTAGTGAGAAATCACAGTAGATAGACAGAACCTTGCATTCACTACTATAGTCCTACCCCTCCGGTTCGGTCCATAGCACATATACTGACACAAGCACTTCCTGTAACAGGACCTTTCCGCACAATCATTATTTCAAGCAATAAAAATGCAGCCGTTACTTATCTGCTGCACAGGAGGCCAGACATTTTCTTTCAGGTTTTTTCTCCCACTGCAGTGATACCGCCTTAGGATTTCAACCGCTGCCTGGAACATGACTACATGCCACAGGCACCTACTGTTATTGCCTGCAGTGAGTGGCAACAGCCAGCCATTCCATTCATTGAAGTTCATTTTAAAAAGAAGTAGATGGATGAATGGCTTGACTCAAGTTTCTTATGATCAAATCTAAAATCCTACCCACCAAATGCAAAGCACTACTCTCATCTGCTTTCTTTCTATTGCTGCTCTATTTAAACACTCATTTGCTATCTGTCCTGCTTCCTTTTATCACGCCAACCTTGTTCTATCTACCATTTCTCCCTCCATGCAGTTATTTCCGCTGCTATTTAATCCTCTGCTACTCGTTTTTAGCAAACCAAATACCCTTTCTCTTTGCCCTGTCCAATCCATCATATCTTGGCAGCAAGGCATTTCGGTTTTCCGACCATATTTCCTTCAACACTCATGTGCACCTGTGATAGCAGCACTTGCCAACTGCCTTTGGATACAGTGGCACCTCCCACACCTGCAATCATCCAATGTCCCCACAAGAAAGTTTCCTATCCATTTACCAAGCCATGTTCAAGGTTCTCATATTAATTTACAAAGACCTGAACACCTTAGGCCCAGGGACAACCTTGGGGAAACACCTGAACCCTTATATCCCAGCTCGATCACTGAGATTATTTGCAGGAGCATCATTGGTCATTCCTCGAGTTGGCAAGGCTCATTTGAAAACAATAAGAAACCAAGGACTCAGCTACACAGCTGTAAATAAAACGTTTTAAATCTGTTGTAAAGTGCAATATAGAAATGTGACACTAGATGGCGACAGTGAGCTATGCAAAAATCAACACGTTTTTCAAAAACTTTTTTTAAAAAAGCATTTTCACAGCATTTTTTTTTTATGTGTGTAGATTCTACCCAAGTCTTCAGTATCCTCAGCCTTGTCCTGTGGAATATTCTGCCAATAGAGTTTTATCAGGTGCATTCTGTGCCAAGTTTTAAATGCCTGCTGGAAACATTTCTGTTCCATCAGGGCTATGCAGATAATTAAGAACAACACATCTTCCCAGAATAGTTGATGTCTGAGTTTAACTTTCAATAAGTTTATTTTTTATTGTATGGTTTTTATTGTATGGTTTTATGCACTTTGGCTGTAAACAGCTCTGATCTTTTTCTGAAGTAGCAGTACATAAATTTTTAAACAAACAGTAGGAAGAATAGACACATGAGCACCTCTTGAAAGTAAGACAGGCAATGACTGCACCCTGATCATCTTGCCACCAAGATTCTCAGTCACTAGTAGCTTTGCAAAAAGCACATGATGTGGGTTACTTCAAAACTGCCCTATAAACCATAAACCACAAGTATAAGCTAATCTGCATGGATATAAAATAAAAATACCTGTTTAAAGTTGCCACTGCGCCTTTGCTCCCAGTCCATCATGTCATGGAAAATAGGAATCATTACATTTCGAAGATCCGGTTGAGGTATCAGTGTCACTTCTAAGAACGGGCCAATCAGTGCTGGGATGAAGTGGACTTTGTGTTCCCCTAAAACGAAAACAAAACCAGATTGACATGAACTACATTCAGGGATGAAGTACTGCAAAACAGAAATGCTATAACTGTAAGATGAATTGAGTCATGTGACATCATGAAGATCTACAGTACAGTGGTATCTCTGGTCATGAACTTAATTTGTTCTAGAGGTCTGTTCTTAACCTGAAACCATTCTTAACCTGAGGTACCACTTTAGCTAATGGGGCCTCCTGCTGCTGCCATGCTGCCGTCGTGCGATTTCTGTTCTCATCCTGAGGTAAAGTTCTTAACCCGAGGTACTACTTCCAGGTTACCGGAGTCTGTAACCCGAACTGTTTGTAACCCGAGGTACCACTGTACATTTTGTCCAATAACATCTTAAGCACGGATCATTTTATGAATAGATATAAGAGAAAGAAACCAAGGGCAAGATAAAGATAGACCTAATCTTACACATGAATGAGCCTGCTCATGTCTCACAGAGATTTTGAGACAGGGATGTGGAGAAAAATAGCTAGGCCTTCTTGAGGTGTTTTCCTAAGAAATGGGTCTCCACTAAACCAATTTGCACAGACTAACTTGTTAACTGGAATGCACCATGAATCAAATGGGACTATGAAATAAAACTAAAAAATCCTCTCAAAACAATGATCAAACAGTACTACAAGCGAAGATTGCATAGTACATGTTTTCTAAAAGGCCATTCTTGTACCTGAATCTTCAGAGACTGGTGCAAGTGTGAGTACCCACCTGAATGTATATGCACATCAGGTGGAGGCAAAAAGTGCATCCACCCTCCATTTTGTAGTCACAACAATGGAAGTGCAAATTTCACCTGTAGAAAAGGAAGCTGGAACTTAGCTTTTTTTTAGGGTGGGGGGGGGGAAAGAATCCCTTTACAAACAAAAACAAAACAACTTAAGGGTGAAAGTTGGCCATTAAGAGTGGTTTTTTAAATTGGAATTAAATAAATTTTATTAATTTGAGAACCACCTGATGGTCCATGAAGAAGTTACTTAAATACGTTGGCTGAAGCAACATAATGTTCTCTCTGGTAACAAACTAGTATTACCCATCAGATTAGCAATGTTTTCTAATCAGCATGGATATGGCAGCAAACAGATGAAGTAATCCCTGCTAATAGCACCAACAGATAGAGAGACCAAGGCATGGGTCGTGGCGCACAACATGCATTGTGTTGCTTTAATATAACCCTTCACATTATATTCACATATAATTGGTTTGGCACCCTTCAAAGTCTTGTTATTTTCCGTTACGAAACTTGACAGCAAATTTGCTCGTGGGAGTATTTTCCAGTTCTCTATAATGTATGTGTTTTCAAAATACAGAAGATCAATATACGACTCTCTTTTTTCTAGGTGTGGGAAGGTTACAAGGGCTTATCTACATTCCAAACAACACTGGCAGTTCCAGTAGAATATAATATAATATAATATAATATAATATAATATAATATAATATAATATAATATAATATAATATAATATAATATAATATAATATAATATAATACTGTACTGTATGTCAGTACAAACAATGTATAATGAACATGCAAATAAAAATGATGGCATTCCTAAGAATCCCGTGATTAGAGCTAGGGCTGGACCTTGGAGCTGAATGACAGTGACTCACAAATCCAAGGCATATCCCCCACCCAGGGAGTAGCAGATGATGGGGGCAGCAGCCACAGCCCCCCAAGCCACCGAGGGCCAGGGTAGGTGACCGAGGGCCAGGGTAGGTGACACAGGTGACACAGGCTCTCTTCTTGTTCTAAAAAACATTTTACAGCTGGCATACAGGTGCGTATTCATTTACATATGCTCATTATTCTTACAACTTTAAAATGGTGCTTATTCCCAGGTAAATGGTACTAGCATCAGGGCACAAAGCATTGAATAAAAAGTGTTGTCTGTTACATTTATAGTGTAATACATCCAGGTATCTTAAACAAAGCGCCCTTTTATTTAATTGGACTATTTCCGACAAAACACAATTATTTTCCCTCTGGATTTAACATACCATTTGTGTCTACTACAATAATAATTCAGTAATTTCTATTAACAGTTAAAAAACAAACAAACCACCATACACACATTTTATAGAACATTGCCTGCCCATCATTCGGGGCATATATATTATCATTATCATTATTTTCCAACATTCTGTCAAGAAGAAGCAAAACAATCTTTCCACATGGATCTGCATTCCATCCCAACCCCTGTGATCCATAACCCATGTGAGTTCTGCACTACTATTTCATTATAGACCATATAAACTGTGTTTGTCAGTAGCCTGATCAGCAAACAAACATTCAAAATTACTTATCGACTCAAGTAGTAGAACTGCCTTCTCCTAGAGGTGTATCTGGCACCTTTAATATATAGTTTCCGGAGAATTCTGAAGACTCTCCTCTTTGCCCTGGCTTTTGACACTTCAGGTGTACTTATTTCTGTAATAGTAAGTTGCTGTAAACTGTTTTTAATATTGTGTTGTAATGCTGTGTTTTAATGTTGTCACACACTCTGCGACCTTAGGGTGTGGGGCGGGTAATAAATTTAATAATAAGAATAAGTATAATAATCCTAAAAAGTCAACTGAGGTGAAGTATCCAACACTCAATTTTCTCCTTTTGCTACTTAATCATAAGTTGCTTACCAAAATTTCTAATCAAATTCATAAGCCTTAATCAAAGACTATTTATACTATTTACAAGCATTCATAAACAAATTCAAATGAATAAAATCATTTCGTAGTGACATGGAATAAGCTAATAATTAATCCCTTTCATAAGGTTCAGTAAAATGTGTATCTTAATCCAAAATTAAAATAGTAAAACACAACTAGCTAGAACAACCATTAATTCATTGATATTGTAATTCATTCAACAATATGTTGTAATTCATTCACCGTTAGGGTAAATTAACCTTATCCAAAATGAAGCAATTCATTAATGAGTTAAATAAGGTGGTCCTCCATTAATGAATGACCTTGCTAAATATAGTCATTAGCGGTTAGCTTCTTTAGCATGTAACCAAAATGCATTAACCAAACATCAACAGAACTGAGATTAATCATTTAGATGGGACAACAGAATATCTTCAGAAAGAGGTCTCCTTGTTGCTATTAAAGAACAGTGAACAGATAATCACGTAGGGAGCAATCCTATGCTTGAGAAACTGGTGTGAAGCAAGCCAGTGTAAATTAAACTGGCATAAAGTTATGCCATATCCAAACCCTCTTCAGAAGAGGAGTTGTTGCTGCTGCTCTGCTGAAGCCTGGCAGAGAGAAAGCAAGCCTCTAAAACACTGCTCTATGCTGGGTTCCCAGGTCGCGTGACTGAGCTGAACAAGTTTGGGATTAAGCCTAAATCCCTGCTCTCTGGACCCAGCACAACACATACCCCAGCTCACCGCTTTTTTGGAGACATCCAGTGGCCTTGACTCAGCCAGCTTTGGTCATGCCTGAACCAGGATAGGAAAGTTATGCCAGCATATATTTGGCTGAGCCAGAGTTTGCAACTTAATGCCAGCTGAGCCAGATATCAGCCATATGAGATGGAGATGTGCCCACATCCCAGCACATCTTGCCATAGGATTGCCCCCTGAATCAGTTAATCAATTTGATGGTTCATCAGTGGGGCAATTAGTTAGAGATTAGTAGCCTTTTATTGACTCCAATTAAGTCATCTTAATTGTTGTTAAGTGGTAAGCAGTCTTTTATACTTAAGGGAGGGAGAAATTATTCTGCAATAAATCATTTAGTCTAGAGATTCTTATCCAATGCTACAGCATATTAGTCTCTTAAACTGTCAGCTGCACCACCAAGTCAATTAGCTTTGTAGCAAACAGGATTTTATTGGCTCATTATTACCATTTGCATCTTTAGACTTCAGCATCTTACAAGCAAGGTTTCTGAACCAACTATCTTCCGCATCTTTTGGCAAAGCTGGAGATGCTTAAACCCCTTGGCAGTGTTAGAAGGGATGGTCTAATCACACTGTTGCCGACTGTCCTCTTTAGAGTATCACAGAATCATAGAATTGTAGAGTTGAAAAGCATCACAAGGGTCATTTAGCTCAACATCCAGCAATACAGGAATCTTTTGCCCAACGTGGGGTTCGAACCCTGAGATAGTTTATGGACTGAGCTATTTCTGAAAGCAGGGATAGGGTATTGTGCAGCACCCTCAGCCAACATGGCCAATGGGCAGGGACCATGGCAGTTGTACTCCAGCATCTGCAGGACCACCCAACCTTCAAGAATCTGGGACCATCTAGCCCTGGTAAAGCAGAAACTGACATAAGACCCTTGCCAAAATTCTCAGCTCCACACTGTTATTTGCAATGGCTAAGAGAGGGAAGAGGGAATCTGCATTCCTTCTCCTTCTCCAGCCTCAATTTCTGCCCATGCGTTCCTCAGAAGAGCTGGGATTGTACAATCCTGCAGGGAGTGAGAGTGGCAACTGACAGAGGAAGGCTCTCACTGCAATTCCTGACTCCATCCGGCTATTTGGGTGTTTGGAACTAACATTGCTTGTGCCTTTGTAGTCTAGAGTGGAGGAGGAGGAGTGATGGTTGATAACAAGCAATATATTGATTAGAATGATCAACTTCAAGGTGTGATGCACCTTCTGCAGATGTGTCTCGAAACTGCATTCACCAGATCTTAGTGGTCACTGGTTTTACACAATCCTTCAAAACAGTGTATTAATAAGTATTGCCCCCAAATTTAAGGATATGGAAGCAAGTGCAAGCTTTCAGGATCCACACGTATGATCTGTTTCATTTCTGAATCTTCATTTGTTAAGGCTTGCATAATGTAAGCCACACTTTTGCACAGTTTTCTAGGTAAAGCAACTCCAGTTTTTATACATATATATGGATCTGGATCTTAAGAAATACCAAGAAGCTTACCTAAATTTTGCCACATGCTGAAGATTTCACATCCCATTGTCACCCGCATATCGCCGTATCTGTGATATATTTTTAAAAACCAAAGATTATTTGGCAGATCATTTCACTGTATCATAAACCACACTTTTTTCACACATTTGCAATAAGGGCAACTTCTGTGCATTTTGCTCCTGGAATTTTGAGTACTTGTAGAATATGTGGCTGAAGAATTCTGCTCCTGTCAACCTCGTAATCATTGGACAGAATGTTTTTAACTGTAATTGCTTTGGCGATGTTTTTAACTGAAACTGCTTTTAGATATATATTTTTTAATTGGAATTATTTTCAGAGTGTGGCCCAGCTAGCAGCTTGCAATGTAATATAGAGTTCTCACAAGATTGCACAGACATGATAGATGGATTCCAAGGGCTGTGCTTGTGTGGAAGAAAACTGCAGTCATATCTGATGTCTTCCTTCTCCCTCCCTGCCATAACTGTTCCTATTGCTAAAGAGTAAATGAAGCCTTCAGTTTAAAAAGCACCATGTGTCTTCAGCAGTGTGGGGTCACTGCAACAAAACAGTGAGGAAAAATTTGAGCTATACATATAGTTATTCTCACAGGCACACCTTCTTTATTTGATTCCTGACGTGTACTTCTTCTGCACATCAACACCATTCCTTGCATTAAACAGGAAATACATAACTTATAATTAAGATGGACCAGGCAGATTTAATCCAAGAGCTTGGATGGTTCATACAGAATACCCAAAGTATTCCTTTTCTTTTCCTGGCAAGGGTCATTCAAGCATATGAAAGCATTATAAGTTACCGGTATGTCAGCAATAAATCAACTGTTAAGAATTGGCCATTGTGACCATTGCCTTGTCTGTTGTTGGTTTTTTTAAAAAAGCATCTTAAATCCAGCAATATGGGTTTTTCTTTTTTTTAAAAAAAAAGTTACATCACAGGATAGTTTCCCCCAAAGACCACTACCTTACTTTGCATAATAAAGAGTAACAGAAATATTGGGTGCTCTCTAGTTCAATAGTGATAGTGATACTTACTTTTCTAACACCTTTTTCTTCTTGGATGGGGTAAACATCTCTAACTGCAGGCATAACTGGTTTATAAAAATGACAGCCAGGTAAAAGTAGGAATCCCAAATCTGGAAGTAAATAATAATAATAATAATAATAATAATAATAATAATTTATTCATATCCCACCCATCTGGCTGGGTTTCCTGAGCCACCCCAGGCGGCTCCCAACAGAATATTAAAAACACAATAAAACATCAAACATTAAAAACTTCCCTAAACAGGGCTGCCTTCAGATGTCTTCTAAAAGTCAGATAGTTGTTTATTTCCTTGACATCTGATGGGAGGGTGTTCCACAAGGAGGGCACCACTACCAAGAAGACCCTCTGCCTGGTTCCTGCAACTTCACTTCTCGCTGTGAGGGAACCGCCAGAAGGCCTTTGGAGGAGGACCTCAGTGTCCAGGCTGAATGATGGAGGTGGAGACACTCCTTCAGGTATACTGGGCTGAGGCCATTTAGGGCTTTAAAGGTCATCACCAACACTTCGAATTGTGCTCAGAAATGTATTGGGAGCCAATCTAGGTCTTCCAGGACTGGTGTTATATGGTGTTGGTGGCCACAAACACAAAGTGTGGTTGTTTCCCTCCTATTTAGATATACTACAGCTAGGGTTGCCATATTTTGAGGAGCAAAAAATAGGACACATTTGCCAACTTCTACTTTTAACTATAGATCGCTTTGACGACCCTACCCATGAAAAAAGAGAATGTGTCCTGGAAAAAGAGGACATATGGCAACCCTAGCTGAGCAGCACTATGGTGATCATGATTTAGGATGTATGCGGCCATCAGTGCTTTTTTTAAAAAAAGTAAGTGGGACATGTTTAAAAATAAATAAATAGATAAAATGTTAGTGCAGGGGGATGCTGGGATGGAAAATGTTTGTTAAGCTCAAAGGTTCCATTGAAACACATTTTAACACACCAGCAGGTCAGTAAATACAACACATACCACCACAAACAAAACTAAAAAAAAAAACTCTTAAAAAAATTAGAATAACTAACAAAAGGTACAGGCAGTTGGATAACCTAAAATGCAGATCATTCTAAAACTTCCAAATGAACTAAAATAGAAGTCCTACAAAAGTCATATTCTTAAAGACTATCAGCACATGATTGCGATCATCTACTCATTGATCAGCCTAAATCTGTGGGAGTACTATTGCTTACCCAGATACTACAGGAAGGGAATAAAATTTAGGAGAGCTCATTGCACTGGAAGCCCAGTGTGGTAACAGGGTGGAATGGAAGATACCAAGAGACATTTAGGAGCAAAAGATAGTTATTATGGAAGTCAATCACTAGCTTACCTTGTAATCAAAGCTTTCATTTAAGAAGTTTTTACGAAGGGCATCCGAAAGATATAGTACTGTTGTAATAATAACACTAGAAAAAGAAGAAAATATAATGATACTGGCTAAATTATATATATGATCTATTTTCTTTTATTAAGGCAACAAAACCAACTGCAGACTACAAGATAAATGATGCATAATAAAATCTTAATAACTTGTGAAATAGGAGTCTTTAAGCTACTGGAATATGTATTTTGCATCTAGTTATGTTGATGTGAGATATGAAATATTCTGATTAATACATCTCTTCAACTCACAGAATTTATGAAGGAAAGTAATGGGGGAAAGCTATTAATATACTTTTGTGTATTACTAGCTTTGTTTATTTGTTCTGGCACAACCAATTTCTTTTCCTAAAAGTTAATATGTCAATTTCTAAAATTTATGTATCTAGGACTAATTACTTGTAGGCTTTAATATAGAACCATCATCCTAAGCTCAGATTTGCCAAGTACAATCAATGTCATCAGGGCTGAAGTATAGCTGGCAAAGCTGAAAGCTTTGTATGTATGTATGAAAAGACACCAATCTCATCGCAAATATATTCCATTACTGATACACTGTTTTAAATCTATTTCTGATGGACCCTTTCCCCCACCAATCACCTCCTGACTTATTACCTCTTACCTCAGCCCTAAGCAAGACTATTAACACTGTGTGGGATATTCATGTTTTGAATACACAATACAAACGAAAGTCCCATTGGTTTATTCCAGAGATTTTAAGATCCAGAAACTACTAAAAAAGAAAAAGAAAAACCAACCCCCAACCAAAAAAAAAAAAAAACCATACACTTTCCCTAAGATCATACATTTTGTTTGCTCATAGGACATCAGAAGGATTTATAAAGTTTCCATAAACTGTGCAGACTACATCCTTCCATCCTTCAAAACACCAGTGAAAACCACCATTGGCCACAATTTTGTTCATCGAGAGCCAATGTGTTAAAGTGGTCAGTGTATTGGGCTGAGGACCAGGGGAACCCACGTTCAAATCTCCACAGAAGCATGAAGCTCACTGGGTGATATTCAATAAGTTTTGTTCAGAGCAGACCCAGTGAAATGAACGAACGTTACTAAGATAGGTTAACTGATTTAAATGGCTCCACTCTGAGTAAACTGCAGTTGCATACCTATGCCTAATCAGTCTTACAGTTGTTGTGAGTATAATTGATCTTTTGAAATCCTAGATTCTGTTAGGCAACTAAAGTTATATTACTTATTTGGATGTTTTCTCGCCCCCAGTGTTTTTCCCCCCCTGTTGGTACGCATACCCCTAAACATTTTGTGAATCTAAGTTTAGCCTTATTGAAGGGCAGTATTTCAATATGTCTCGAAGCTACTAACATGAGTTTGGCCAAACTGCGAGAGGCAGTGAAGGATAGGCGTGCCTGGCGTGCTCTGGTCCATGGGGTCACGAAGAGTCGGACACGACTGAACAACTGAACAACAATTACAATATGAGTAGGAAAATGAGAGTACCCCTAAACATTTATTTTAGAAAAAAGAAGCACTGCTCATCCCTATTTAAAGGAATGCACAACATCCAAGTCTGTAATGTACTTGACAAACTGTCACATTCTGTTTAAACATGTTGCGAATAATGCAGTTTTTGTCTTGCAAACAACGTTCTAGCCGATCCAGTGCTCAGCTGGTGTACCATGGCTGAGAATCTGTCACACTTAAGAGGCCTCACTCCTAGCTCCAACTCACCCAATGCCATGAAAACTAGCAGAACTTTCACGCGTGTCATTGTGCACAGGGCTGCATCCTACATAAAAAATTTACTTCTAAATAAGTAAGATTATATGCAAAAAGGTACAAAGACCTCACATGATTACTTGTTTTATGCTTAGTAACAAGGACTAAGTTTTCAAATGAGGCTATTGATGTTTTTCCAGTACCGTGTGTTTAAATACTCTGTGCATTCTGGGCCTCCTCGGCTGATGAAGGATTTAACTTGCATCAAATACTGCCAGTTCTTTGCAATCATCCTTATGCTTACTTCGCTTTGCCAACCTAGTCATTGATGTTAGAATTCTATTTGTTGGCATGCAATATGTTCCGGACTTGAAATCATCAGTAGTTCTCTGGCTTCACAACCACCAACATGGCTATCTTTTCTCCTTTTCAATTTTAAATTACACCAAACAGTACCATGGTTAGCAATGAACTCGTGTGTGTGTGTGTGTGTGTGTGTGTGTAGAGCGCCTCAAGAGTTCATCTTTTGTGGGACAAAAGCTGTAAACTGCTAAAGAAGTGCATGCACATGAAAGCTCATACCAAGAACAAACTTAGTTGGTCTCTAAGGCGCTACTGGAAGGATTTTATTTTTATTTTTCTAAAGATTACACCGTTCTTTGTGTTTGTCAATTTTTGAATTACTTTCCTTTCTCCAGAGTCTTCCTGTCTATCTAAGACACGTGCTCGTTTCTTTGACTGTTTAATGTGAAAACCATATGCATTCCATACTACCTATAAACTATAAACCTTAATGGCTTGTTAGGATCAAGCCAGAAGTGGTTAATATTAACCTAGACCTGAGGGCCATTGGTTAAGGATCAAGTCTGTGTGGTAACTATCACCAGACACAGCAGACTATAAAGGCAACAACAAACTGGACCAGTAGAGACCCCCTATCAAACCACATTCCCCACTGCAGCTCAAGATAATGCTCATCCTTCATAAAAGCTTTCTGGATGAAGAGAGAAGGAAACTCTGCCGCTTCTCCTTACCACAAACTTGCCTCTCAAAACAGCAATTCAAAGGATATGCTTAGAAAAACTACAGGGCTAAAAAAAAGAAAACCTCTTTCAAAAGTTTAATTTCTCATTAGGAACCAAAACATTTGAAGAACCAACATTTAGCTTAAATTCATAACCATTTGTCCCTAAGCCACTGAAAATTAATGAACCTATTTCTACAGGAACAATAGTAAGAGTAGAATGACATACGTGTTTCTGGAAAACTAGTTGTTACATGTCATTTTAGCAGACAGCAGCATAGTAAGACTTTGCAGTCGTCAGCTTTATCTTGTATTCATCCAAATGTGCGTCCATAAATGCTTAAAAGATATTTCACATTACTTAGGTCTTTAGTTTGCAATGTGCTGCCAGGAGACATGCAATTTGCAAGCAGGCAGAGCAACCTAATGTGGCTGAAGGGAAGGAGAATCCTTGGCAAAAGAACCATGAAATTCAGAGCCTTACGGGTCCTGCGCTGGCTAGTGTGAAAGGGGGAAGGGGAGAACTGGGGTGGGCTATATATTTTCCCTTTCTTGCCGTTAGTCTGTTGGGGGAATTTGAATTCTACAGATTCAGAGTCTCTCCTGAACATGCCCAAGATCAGATGGCTGTTGATATTCCCAGAGCCAAAACAAAGGCGTCCTCCTTCTCTGCTTGTGAAGAGGGAGCTTTGCAATATTCTCTGGCCGCTCAGATGACCTCCCAGGGGCCACAGAACTGGTTCTTAAATTATTAGTATTGTTCCCAGTCCTATTCCCATTAACACCAGTTCTGTTGTTACCATTATATTTAAGCAGTCTTACTTGTTAGCAACTAAACGCATCACTGTCCAGTCCTTTGGAAACATCTCTGGCCGTATTAATATTCGAAAGACTGTAAATATCTGTAATAAGAAATCCTAGAGCAGAGAAGAGGAGAAATATTCCATAGGTAAGCGAAAGAAATGTGCAGCGAATCGTTTTAGCATTTGACATTACAAAATTTGCAATTAAGAAGGAAACAAGATTCTAATAGGGGTTTTTTTTGGGGGGGGGGGTAAAAGCAGCTACTTTTTTTTCTCCAAGAAAACTTCACAGGGATTATGAAACAATCTAATGACGTGCTTTTAAGTGAGATGCAGACAGGAGATTGTGTTGTCAAAGGCTGCTGAATAATGCATTACTTCTGTGATACAAATAAAATGTAAAGTTAATCTTTGTACCACGCAGACATTTTCAACCTTTAAAATAGTAACACACGTGATTCTTGAAATTTGCAAACTTTGGCTTTACTTTTAGCAAATAAAGTGTGTAGACTGCATGTGAAAACAATTTCTACTGGATTTTGCTGCTCGTGGGGGACTCACATGATTGAAGACTGGATGTGTATCATCCAGGTGTTAACGCTCAACTTTCTGTTACTGAGAAATCAAATTATTCTGATTGCCTGCAGCACCTGAAGTGCACAGTCACCTAGAATGCCTACATGAGGGACTGGATAGCTCAGTTGGTAGAGCATGAGACTTTTATTTCAGGGTCATGGGGTTGAGCCCCATGTTGGGCAAACGACTGCAGGGGTCAGCCTAGATGACTCTTGTGGTCTCTTCCAACTCTACAATTCTATGAGGGTTACGGGAATCCCTTAGACAATTAATGATGAACAATATTATTTCCTGCTCTGTTGTGATGTAACCCTAATGCTAGTCTTCAACCTGCAAAGAGGGATGAAGTTGTCAAGATGTGTAGAAGTGTGTCACCCTAGCTTCAAGTCTTCAGACTTTGCTGTGAGACTTCTGCTGGACTAGATCTGGTATCCTAGGGATAGGTTCTTTTGAAAAACATGGACTGGCGAAGAGATGGATATCTATTGCACGAACATCAATTTCCCTGCCTGAAAGACCCAAACTAGCACAATGACAACAACTGAAACAGCCTGATTCCTGGAGGCAGCAAGTCAATATTATTATAGCCTGTAATAAAATCACAGCTTCATAATGGACGTAATGATCTGTGTTCTAGGTCTGGTGGGGTGATGTCTGTAGCTGTTATGCTGGAAGCTGCTCAGATAATACCCACCCATGTGCACTTCCAGGCTTTTAGCGCATGACATGTTGTTCTTGGGTTCTATATATACACGAATTCATGCATTTTCAATAGTACACAGCTGGCTCTGGTAAGATGCATCTGTCTCCCTCATTACTGACTTGCAGGAGGAATGCAAAAACATTCCTGTTTACCCAGGCATTTGATGGCTAAAAGATACTGTTCCTGGCAACTCTGAAATCATTAGCTGAGAGAACGTGATGGTTTTAAACTGTACTTGGAATATTTTTAATTATATTGGGTGGAATTTGCCTAACCAGCCCTGGCAGCACCACTTCTGCTTGCTCAATAGGGCTTCTGCCCCGCATCCTGCCCTGTGCACATACCCCAAAATTGACCCACTGAAATTAATGGGCATGACTAACTCAGGACCTACTCTAAGGAGAATGGCAAACTGTTATCTCATCCCCAGAGTGTTTTGTCGCAAAGCAAGAATTTGAACCCAAATCTTCAACAACTGAGCTCGGCAGACAATCCGCTTTATCACACTGATCCGTATGCATGAGAAACCTTACATCAGCAAGTCACCACTAACCCTAAAACAATAACCTAAGAAAGTTAGGTCTTGCTCTATTCCCACTGGGATCACTGAGCTCATTCAACTGGCTTTGGGTTGCGTCTCACAAGTGCCTATCAATGGTCACTTAAGTAAAACAGGACAATCATGAACAGACTGGAAGGGGGAGAAGTTGATGAGAACATTTGTAGATGCCGAAGCACAAGCCTTGCTACTTACCCTCAGCTCGTCCCTCGTCTTGAATCTGTCAAGGAGCTGCTGGTAATGTCTGTCAGTCATTTGTCGCAATAATGACAAAAGACATGAAACAAACTCTCCCTGTAAGAAATGGTTTTAAAAGGAAAGGAAAGGCATTACAAAGTAAACATGTTTTTTATTTTTTTTATAAAAGTATGTATTTTCTATTGATTATGGAGGTACGAGGACGAACAGTATCATTATCATCATCATCATCACCATCATTTATTAAATTTGTATACCTGCTCTATACCTGCAGGCCTTAGTTTAGGGCAGTTCACAACATAAAACCACGATACAAAAACACAAAATACATAATAAGAACAAGAACAACCCACTAATCCCCCCAACACATTTTAAAAGGGTGTTGGATGTCAATCAGCCAAAGGCCTGGTTAAAGAGGAATGTTTTTTGCCTGGCGCCTAAAGGTGTATAATGAAGGTGCCAGCCGAACCTCCCTGGGAAGAGCATTCAACAAAGAAAGCCCCTTTGCAAAGATTTATCTTAAACCCAACACTGGAGTTCTTTCCTCAGTGTTTAACAACTGAATCACATTTCCTGAGCCTGCAGTACAGGACTCTCCAAGTGAGCACTTTGGCACTTACTTCTGAGGGCCGCATTACGCTCAAGGCATTACATGCAACTTTATCACTGGTTTCTTTCTATAATTAGCAGTGGGGTGAGGAGATATATTTTCATCAGATATTTCATCCCTCCCTTTCTAGCAACAATCCAGAAAGAAACACTCCCCACCCCACCCCGTTCTGCATGGCTATAAGGCTTAATAGAAAGCTCCCATTTGGTGGATATGGATTTCTGCCCAAATCATGACTGGAGAGAAAGAGGATAAACCTCCCCTCCACACATTCTGCGGAGCCCCTGCACCTGTAAATGATTAAAGAAATGGAGCTGAATACTATGAATTTTGCATAATGTATAGATTTTGCCACCAGTCAACATGGATTGTGCGGTTAATATTCCAAAAATAAGGATGGCTTATGTTTGTTAGGGACGCGGGTGATGCGGTGGTCTAAACCACAGAGCCTAGGCTTGCCGATCAGAAGGTCGGCAGTTCAAATCCCCGCGACAGGGTGAGCTCCCGTTGTTCGGTACCTGTTCCTGCCAACCTAGCAGTTCGAAAGCACGTCAAAGTGCAAGTAGATAAATAGGTACTGCTCCAGCGGGAAGGTAAACAGCATTTCTGTGCGCTGCTCTGGTTCGCCAGAAGCAGTTTAGTTATGCTGGCCACATGACACGGAAGCTGCCTGCAGACAAAACGCTGGCTCCCTCGGCCCATAAAGCAAGATGAGCATTGCAACCCCAGAGTCGTCTGCGACTGGACTTAACGGTCAGGGGTCACTTTACCTTTTTATGTTTGTTTAACACAATTTCCATGATGAGCAAATATCTTATACATTTGGGGCCTTTCAAAACAATGCTACTACGAAGTCTATACCAGTACCAACATGGAAATGGAAGCAAGTCTCACACCATATGGAAGGAAGAACAGTTGACACGGTTAAAAATCTGGTCTAAGTGACTTAAGCTATTTCTCTGATAATAGATCTCTTTCCATTCTATCTGTATACAAGCAGATTAGTTATCTTTTGGCTTGAAAACCAATGAAGCAACTGAGCATATATGCAACATAAATGGGCATGTCTTCTACTCAAGATCAGCTGAAATAAATAGGAGCTCGTGTAGAAAGAAATCACAGTGTTTTGTGCCTTTTGCTTGTCTTGTCTCGGTAACAAGACTGCATTTATTACATGTTTCAGGGCTTCCATCCTACACATACTCAGCCAGGGAGTAAGCACTGTTGAACATAGTGGGACTTACTTGTGTGTAAACATGCACAGGTTTACCCTATAAGTCAGGCATAGGCAAACTTGGCCCTCCAGATGTTTTGGGACTACAACACCCATCATCCCTAGCTAACAGGACCAGTGGTCAGGGATGATGGGAGTTGTAGTCCCAAAACATATGGAGGGCTGAGTTTGCCTATGCTTGCTATAAGTCACCATATGCACTCCTTTAAGTCCCTGACACAAAGAACTAGTGAAACACTGTGCAGTCAAGGTTGATGGAAATGCCATTTTTCCTTAAGATTGTTTCTATAGCAAGACAACTCCTGCTTCTGAATTTGGGATGGAAAGCCAAGTCTGGTATTTCCATGCAAGTCCACCTACATGTCATAAAATGTGCTCATTTATCATTTTGATAAGCATAGAATGGGTTCCTGACAACACATGGGGACCAAACCTGCCACCTACACTCAAACTGGGTGGTGTCTTTCTTCGCAAATATCTCAAGAGCATTTGGCTCAGTAGGTTGCCATAAGCAAGTACAGTTCTGCATGAACTTGCTACATAACAGTATATAATTGCCTTATGCTGTGCGGTGAGTCACTCAAAAATTAAGTGCTTGATGTGGCACTTGAAACTTCCCCGCACAACGGCTTACACGATATGGTGCAAGGACCCCAAGAGCCTATTCTTTGAGACTGTGTGAAAAATACTTTCATACAACTTTGTGGAAAGGGAAGCCACCTCTTTCTCCAAAGGAAACCTATTAAAATAAAACTTGCTCAAACTTAAGGCTATACTTATCCCACAAGCCTTATTTAGCAACATTTGCGTATGCGAATTGTTAAATAAAAGTCAATGGACTTATATTCAGCAAGCATTCAACAATATGGGGGGGGGAGAGAGAGAAACCTATTGTACAATTTAGCAGTGTTATGACTTTACAAAACTAAAATGTAAAGAATCCTGAAATCTTATCAGTACATCTTGCCAGAACTACAGCTTGCTGCTAACATCTGCAGGTGTGGTAGTGCAAGTGCTGGACCAGTGCCTTGCCTCGGTAATGGACTGGTTAAGAGCCAGCAAACTGAAACCCAGTCCAGATAAGACTGAGACACTGTTAGTTGCTATTTCCCTAAACCGGATGGAGGGAGGTTGCTGCCCATGAAGAGAACACACTCTCTCTGAAGGAGCACATATGTAGCTTGGGGGTCCTTCAGGATCCTTTGCTGTTGCTTGAGGCTCAGGTGGCCTCAGTGGTGCAGAGTGCCTTCCATCAGCTTAGGCTGGTGGCCCAGCTAAGCCTGGACAGCCTAACTATGGCTGTCAATGCTCTGATAGCCTCTAGGTTACTGCAACATGTTATATGTGGGGCTGCCTCTGAAGACGCTTCAGAAACTTCAGCTAGTGCAGAATTCAGAAGTCAGGATGCAAACTGGTAGCATTGCCATATTTCAAAAAGTAAAAACCAGGATACCCCAAAAGTTGTTGAGCCAAAAACCCCACGATTTTTGGATTGACTTGCCTAGGATCCAGGACAAAGAGCCACTCCCCCCCCCTGTCAATTCTGCCTTTGAAATCCCAGTAATGTCTGGGGAAATCTGGACGTATGGCATTGCTACTCACTGGGTTTGACCATATTGCACCGATCCTGGCCTGGCTGCACTGGCTGTCAGTTAGTTTCCAAGCCCAATTCAAAGTGCCGGCTTTGACCTATAAAGCTTTAAATGCCGCAGGACCGCAATACCTCAAGGGCCATGTCTCCATATGAACCAACATGGAACCTGCGACCATCCTCTGAGGCCCTTCTGCATGTGCCCCCTCCACAAGAGGCCTGGAGGGTGGCAACACAAGAACAAGCCTTTCCTGTGGTGGCTCGCTGTTTGTGGAATGCTCTCCCCAGGGAGGCTTGTCTGGTGCCTTCATATCTCTGTCAACAGTACTTCAGTTTTGGGGGGCAATAGAGTAGAGTGAAAAATAAAGTTCTCACATTTTTTATTAGATTACTTCTAAATGTTTTCCCTCAGAACAAAGTAGCATTTAGAATGTATTGCTAGAAACCTTTTTCTATCAGGAATATTTTTTTTAAGGGGGGGAGACTAATAAAGCTGCATGTCAAAGAATGGGTGTGCTAAATATTTCCCTGAAACCTTTACTATATGAACAAAAATAGGTCAGCTGCTTTTTTAAGAGTTCTTCTGTGCCTCCCACTGTGTAAGATACCTCCCATTTTGACAAAAGCAGAGCACAACCTGACATTATTTCACTTACATGGCTTTTGTGTTGTTCTCTGAGAAATAGGATTTCAACAGCCTAACTCACATTAACCTCTCCATATCACTGAACAAAGTAGGACATAGGCTGTGTTTTTTTTTACTTACAAGTGACCCTGATACGAAAGAGTTGTATCTCCTTTTTAAAAAAAAATAAAATAGAAAAGCAGGTGAGGAAAGCTTCCAGTTTCAAAACAAACAGCAGAGGAAGGGACTGCTTAATCCCCTTCCCCTTCCAATACTGGTCCACCATTGGCTATTGCCCTGTCAAATCACCCTGGTTTTCTTTCCTCATAGGAAAAACGTAAGGCTCCATATCTTTTCTGCTCTGGGTGGGGCAGGGCAATTGGAACAGGATAACAGCAAGAAGTGGAAAAGTTGAGCAGCCTCTCCCACGTTCCTGCTTGCCACTTGGGATGCTGCTTTTTTGATGTGCATCTCCCATGAATTTTCTGATCTGGCACTCATACTCAAGAGAAGTTTTTGCTTTCTTTTGCAACACTAGATCAGAACAAAAAGCTTCCTGATTTGACTAATGGAACGGTGGATTTAGCACAAGTGAAATAAAGTACTTCTTCACACAGCACAGAATTAACTTGCGGAATTAACTGCCACAAGATGAGATGACTGCCACTGGCCATTTTCTCTTTGAAGCACACAAGAACCCAACACACAGGGGCTGGAACCCTTTTCTTACCATTTTTATACACTGAGACAAATCAAGGGAAGCCATAAATCAAATATTCAATCCAGTTATTTCTACTGCAACACTTACAGTAACATCTTGAAACTGAAGCCTCGTCGTGGACCCTGCTGTTTGAGGGCGGCTTGTGATCTCCAAGATGGTTCTGAGCAGCACATCTAGCAGGCTGTTCACAATTACATCTATTTCTTCCAAAACTGACTTTTCCTTTAGTTTGTTTAAAAAATAATTAATGAAATCAGTATTAATGAAAAGCATGTACATTAATGAAAATAATGCACATTATTTTCTCAACCAAATGTTAATAAACTAAATTTGTATTATGCAAGGGAGAGACTTGTCATTTCATTCTGTATTATACTCTACCCAAGACAGCAGAAGTGTTCCACCAAGTTTGATATGCTTACTATTCTGAAGCAAATAAACAGGAAATAGTAAAAAGAAGTAAAACTTCCATCACCCCTGACCATCAGCCATGCTGACTCAGACCGATGGGGGCTGGAGTCCAGCATCATCTGAATGGCCCCAGGTTGGGGGGAAAGGGGAGCTAAAAAAATATTTTAAAGCCAATATTCACCTAGATCAAATACAACCTTAACTGAGCTCTAATTCAATACACTTTTTCTACTGGTTCTTCCAAATGTATAACCAAGAGAAATCATAACTAAATGCAGAGCAATGTGGCATATTCATGAAACAAATATCATTTCACTCCCCCACCCTCGACATTTTTCCTTTTACTATTAGAAGTCAATTCCATATGAGGTAGCTCCTACTTACAGAACTATTTTTCTTTATGAGGCAAAAGATGTTGCTTAGGATGTGTGCACACGTGATCAGATCCTTTTGTTCCTGCAGATGTACATAGAGGTGATGCAAAACAACCGGTAGTAGAATATATCGAGACTCTGGAAGGAAAGAAGAAAACTAGTCAACACTCTTCTTTTGTGGCATCCCAGCTCCACTCCATTCCTATCCTTTAAAGTAATTAAGAAGCAATTTCATCATCCTGTCCTTTCAATGGATGGGACTATGCAGAACACCACACTATATTACTTCAGTTTACACATTCGGAATTACTTGATTAAAAGTGTTCCCACAAGAAGAAGCATTTCCTGTGTCAAGACCTACAGCCTCTCCTTCTATAGCTCTCATTCTCTGGATGAAAACATCTCCAATGTGTTGCATTAAAAACAAAAACAACTACTTGAAGATTGGGTTTAATCTCTCAGCTTTATCACGCTTCATCACAATTGCCAATATCTCCAAAGGAAGATTTATGAACATCTGAATTGGGAGGAGGGGATAATATATCTAGTCTAAGCTAATGAAGTCGGGAGTCATAAATGACTCTGCTACATTGCAGAGCCAATCTGGTGCTATGCCACAGAAAACTGAATGCTATACCCAATGGCACTACTTGTCTCCACTTCTGCAGAAGAAAACACGAAACCCCCCTCAGTGTTATACAAATCTGATTAGCAGGTAAATCTGGCTTTAGAACAGAAAGCTATTCACCACAGAAAGCTTCTTTTGTCTTAGACGTTTGAACAATCTGTTTGTACAGCCTACGAATTCTTCCCTTACCATGCTATTTTTCCCGCACTCAATAGCAAATAATGTTGCAATATTGTAAAGAGTTCATTTACACCCCCTGAGACAGGGGGGTTTAATTACACTTCAGATCACAGCGAGTCTCGGCTTTACCCCAGGACTTCATGCTTTATTTTTCCAGACCAGCATACTTTAGACAACTGAAAGCATTTTCAAGTTTTATTTAAAGCAGGGCAGGGGTGGAAAAGGGATTCTCCTCCGGTTGGGACTGAGAGGAATGTGAGTTGGGGGAGGACAGAAAAAGGACAGTGCAGAAATGGTGATAGACCCCCCCAAAACAATTACAGGAATTAAATAGTGCTTTCAACTACACTTGAAAGATCTCCAATGGACATAACATTGGCCATGGGACCAAATGACTTATAAACAGGGCTTTTTTCCCAGCCAGGCCAAGAGTCAGATAATCAACAAAGGCAAGAGGCCGCTTTATCTACTGAGAAATCATGTGCTTGCCATCTTACCTGGGTTCGTGTACAATTGACTCTCTACTGTTTTTCCAATGCACTGGAGTTTCACAGCTTGAAGGGAGTCATCTGCATTTGTGATGGTTGGTAAGCTTCCTAGAGTATCACGCACCAAATTTGCAACCTCTCTCACTTCAAATAGCTTCAGCAGCTCTGAGTACACAGCAGGGAAGGAGACAAGAAAGACCGCCTAGTGAAAAGAGGGGAGAAATCAAAATACACTATGAACCTGTGATTAAAGAATTTGGGACATGTAAGAAATTAGACTATAAGGATGGGATCTAAACTTTAAACTATTGTTAAAACTTTAATAAATTATCTCCTTTGCCAGAAGAACTCAGCTTGGGTTGGAGGGTGGTGCTTTTATTTATTTATTTTCTAAAATGAGTTGTATTGCAAATTGCGTTATCGTTAATTAACTGCAGTTCTAAACTGAAGACCAGAAAGCGAATGGAACTATGGTGAAGATGAATAAGGGGAACAGTACTTAAAATATCCATAGCTACTTGCAGAAAATACAACCAGGTAGTCTGACAATATTCTTGGAAGTGAATGTGGAACAATATGCAGCCAGGTGTCTGAACCCAACTTCTGCTATCAACATGTCAATAACAAAATGAAGGACATTATAAGTCATAGCAGCAAGAAACAGTAAATTTATTGCATAAGGAACAAGGCTGATTTTTCCCCGTATCTATGACCAGGCAGCGTGAACAGTGGCAACAGTGTGGTGCAACAACTTGCTAACTTACTTGGGCTTGGGATAAAGTACTAGCCCCTTTGGTTTCTTGGGAAAGGAAGAATCGCACAGACATCAAAAGCTCTTGAATACAGCAGCAGAATTCCTCCTCGTTTTGCCCTCCAGTAGCGAGAGAGAACAGCTTCCGAGACTGGATGATATACTTAAATATATATTCTTGTGCCTACAAATGTCGAACGAGAAATACACAAGATTGCATTGTTGGTTCTTAATAATAAATAAATAAAAACTTGTTTTCAGAGATAACTGAATGGTCGGTGTTTGAGCAAAGAATAAACAAGGCAATGCAATAGTTTATACTAGAAACAGAACTCTTTACATTCAGAAGAAAAACTAATATGAAAAAGGAATAGCAAGCTGAGGGGAACCGGGGTCAGCCCCCACACAGACATCACTAAACAGAATCTCATGTTATTTCAATGAATGATTATTTATTGGACAAAAATCTGCTTCATTATGGCCCCGTATCATGGCCATGAAAAAATTTCTCCAATCGTTGCTATAGGCAGTGACCCACAAATGCCCAGTTTGTTCTGTACTTTCACATTATGTGACTAATATTTTGGTTTCTGGTATGAAGTAATTTGGGGGTGGGAAATAAAAAAACTTTTAAAATCATCAGAGCTAATTTTTAGCGGAGTATTTTATAATGTTATTGTACTTGTTATATGATCTCTTTATCATAATGAAACCTTAAAAAAAATCCTCTGAGCTGAACAGTTTGTGTCTATAATCTATTAAGCAATTTTCCTTCATTCACAATCTTTTCACCAAGAAAATAAATGCAAATCTCTTGAAATTATGACAAAATTGTTTACTTTCAGTTTTCAAATACAAAATGTTAGGCAATTTGCTCCTGTATTTTAAAATTTATGTCCTACAATTAATTGACAGCATCAAGCGCTGGTATATGCTCTTATCCATACATCTATGGAACTTTAATAACTTCTTGTTCTATATATTGCATCACTGATGGAATTATGAGAGCTACGTATTTTGGGTATGTCAGTCATTGAAGGACATCCGACACAGGTTTTAGCTAAGTCTAAAACTCCATAAATTGGCATGCATTATTAACATGGAAACAAACAAATACAAATGGACAAAAATTCACATGAATATCACCTATTGCTTTCTACATGTCAGGTTTCCAAAAAGGGTTGAGTCATTCTGTGAGTGAGCTGAGTATGTACTTAGTTTTACATGTTAAGAGCAATAAACCATGGTTTGTTGCTATGCGAATGAGCTTCAGTGGGCTTGTGCAAAGGATTGGGCTTATCCACTCCGCTTGTCTGCCTACTCTGCTCTGTACAGTCAAGAGGAGGACTTCTGCCAGGTTTCATTTCCTTTTTGTAGAATCTCAGTTTTGCATTATGCACAAACCAGGAATCTTGGTTTACAGAAAACAATACTTAGTGTGAAACCAAACAACTTCAAACCCTGGATTATGAAACTAGCGTGTTTAACTAACCATGGTTAGTTTTTAATGGCTGTCCACATAGTGCTCACCCATAGTTTAGTATTATGTGCACACCAGCTTTTTGACTTCAAACCACCACCACCAACCAACGCACAAAGCATTTCCATGCATACACTCGCACCAGGATGGGTCCCATTATCCTTCTGCCAGCCCAGCTGCATCCTTCTCCTAAGTTACTCCAGAGGGAATCTGATGCTTCAAAGACAAATTTAGAGGATGTATGGAGCCTACCACTAAAAAGAAAAGTGGAAAAGTTCCCTTGCACAAGCAGACACAACCTTATACTATCTTAGTTCCAAGTCTCAGTAACTTCAGCTGGCATAAATTCATGTTGATATAGAGAGATACAAGCAAGATTACACACTCCCCTGCCAAACTGTGTTACCTTTAATACTTCTTGGTTGTGTGCTTGCCTTTCCACTTCTGTTATCCGATCAACATGCCACTTCAACACCTTTATGAGGTCTCTAGAGTATAACACAAAATTTATTTCCAGGCTGAAGTGTGAAAGACTTAAATAACACACTGGATTACACGACGTCTAAAACAGATCAAAATAATGTAAGTAATTTATAGTGCAGTCCTAGAGGCATCGACTCTAAACGAAATTTCATTCAATACAGTGGCGCCATGTCCCAGGTAAATGAATATTAGGTGGAAAGCTTAGCTTGGATCTCAAAGTAATGCCAGTTAAGAGCAAATACAAAAGAAGATCCCGTTATATTTTTGGATACTTAGGGGGGGGGAATTGTAATTTTGTAGTTTACAGTTTCATTTCACAGGAGTGTCTTGAGAGCAGAGTTTCCCAAACTTGAGTCTCCAGTTGTTTTTGGACTACCATTCCCATCATCCCCAACCACTGGTCCTGCTAGCTAGAGACCCAAGTTTCGGAAACCTTGCTTTAGACGCAGGACTCTACATTAGTGAAAGAGAATTGTATGCAGAATGTCCCAGATTCTATTCCTGGCATCTCCTGATACAGCTGGGAAAGACTCCTGGCTGAAATCCTGAAGACCTCCTACAGTCAGCAAAGGCAAGATGGATCTAAGTGTAGACAACACCAAACTAGATGAGCCAACGATCTGACTCATTGCAAGATAGCTTCTTAGGTCCCTATGGTCAATGTGCTTGGCTAGCTATGAAAATTTGCAAACATTCCT
Organism: Lacerta agilis; assembly: GCF_009819535.1. Lineage (NCBI taxonomy): Eukaryota > Metazoa > Chordata > Lepidosauria > Squamata > Lacertidae > Lacerta > Lacerta agilis. The sequence goes on from NC_046321.1 coordinate 50,144,938, forward strand.
TGCAAGGGAAATTTAACAAACAAAATACTGGCAACTATCCAGAAAGCCTACGGTTATATTTACACTCTGTGACAAAAAGCGCGTCCTTAGATATAAATATCTCTTCCTTGGGAGCCGATTTTGATCAAGGGCTGTAAAGTTTAATACATTTCTCCTTTTACATGAGACTCCAGTCTAAGCTTCGTATCCACTGTGTGTATGTTAAGTGGTAAATTTACGTGTAGCCCCAAGGCAACAGAGAAGCAGGATGTATCTGTCTAGCGTAGATATGTATCTCCCACCCAGAACAATAGGAAGGCATTCCTTCAACTGTCTCCTTTGATCTGCTAATTGTTTCTTTTTGCAATAGCCTTGATCTGGTTAACCAAGAGGTGTGCAGCTTTAGGACTGCCCCAAAAGGCATTTACAAATACCACTGTCTAGCCATGGGAAACCCTCCCATTGGGGCCTCCTAACTTGAGACCAGAAATGTATCTGCCACCTAGAAACTGATTGGACAAATTCTGTTCCGCTCACAGCCTCTCTTCCTGTAACCAGGGAAGAGATTGAGCCATGTATCTTTGCACTTCCTCCTTGTCTTTTCCCCTCTTGTCCTTGAGCACCCAACTTCAGTGAAGATGCCTGGGGTTTGTTAAGCCAGTTTCCCCACAACATCCAAACCAGGAAACTGGTTTTAAAATGCACCACAAAATCAGAATCCACTCCTGGTTGTTTTACAATTATGTTTTACAGTTAAATATTTCCTCTTATGTTTTACAATTAAGTATTTCAAGGTGTCAGGACAAGGTTAGGGTTTGTTTTAAAGGTCACATATGCATTACAGAGCATTATGGCAAAAAGCAGAAAACCATTTAATGTCAATGGAAATAGTAGAACTGAACTGATTTCAAGATGATAGTCTCTCTCTCTGTGTGTATATATATATATATATATATATATATATATATATATATATATATATATATATATATATAAAATGTATATATTCTCAATCAATTTATCAGCTCATTGGACTTTTATTTTGATCTACTGCCCTTTTATTTAATTTAATTTAAATAAGTTCAGTTAATTTAATCTACTTTCAGTCAATTAAATGACTAGTCATTGTACAAGGTGCAACCATTTAGTTGTGCTGTTGTTACACATACTGCCTGCCTTTAACCAGCAGGTCCCATGGCAGCTTACAACAATTAAAAATTGTAAATTGAAAACTGATAAAACAGATCACAATCACAGAAATGGGATGGGTGTATATACTTTTACCTGTATGCAAGTGCTCCTGCAAAGTGGCTTTCAATGTAGGTGTCCATAACTGGCTTAAAATGGTGAAACTTACTGTCCTGCAGCAAATTAATTATGTGAACCTAAGAATAACAACACTGGTGTTTATTAGTGCCTTTGGAAGTCAGCTTCCAAAATTAAAATAAGACCGTAGGGAATAATTAAGTATACCTTACCAAACAATCAAATACTTGGGAGCCATACTTTTGAGAATTTTCATCTAAAATTCCAAATAAAGTGTCCAGTGTATCTTGGAGAAACTTGATGAAAAAGAAATTTAAGAAATACATATTTAATAAATGGTCTTTATTATATAACCTGTTTGGGAAATTACATTTCTCTACAAATGCAAAATAAACAGTGAAAAAGAGTCTTTACCTTTACTATTTCTGACCCATCAATTTCTTTCAATTTTGAGAGGCAGCCGGCAATTTTTTCTGGGTGGGCTCGCCACTTAAGAAGGTCAAGCATGTCTCCTACAAAGTAAAGATACAGAGCAACAGAGACAGTGTATAGCTAGAGATGCAACAAATGTGTGATTTATCTACATCAGGCATGTCTGACAGGTAGGTCACTGGACGTCTGTGGTAGATGGTAGATCACTGGCTCCCCCCAAAGAAGCTCAACATCTTAGGTTCCCCTAAAAAAAGCTCAACAACTTTGACTTGAACCCCCCAAAAGGGGGTAGATCACTGCCAGTTTTTAACTCTGTAGATCACAGTCTCTTGGCCACCCCTGATCTACATGATGTTGGAGGAGGGGAGAAAAAAGGCAGCAGACACAATCCAGCAAAAGTTAGGCATGTCAAAGTGTCATTGATGTCAACAGCACTTATCAGCAGCTAAATCCCACCGAACCTAATGAAACATACTTATGAATAGATCACACACATATGTATATTTGACCACACTGGCAAACTTTCGTCTTTTTTTTTAAAAAAAAATTCCATGTACAGTATGTCTGCAACTTATGTGGAGGTTATGTTCGGGTAATCGTGCCCATAGCCAAAATCACATATACGCATAACACATTGGGTGCAAAAGCGACCGGGATTACTGAAGTCTTTTTCCTAGATGTCCTTCCCCCCTTTTATTTATTTATTATTTTTATTTGCCAAGCATGTAAAGATTAACAAGCACAAGTTAAATGTATGTAAGTTGTGGGCTTACTGTATTTCAGTAGATCTGTTGGTGTGCTATGCTTAATGCATATACAGTGGTGCCTCGCAAGACGAAATTAATTCGTTCTGTGAGTACTGTCGTATAGCGAAAATTTCGTCTTGCGAAGCACCAACGGGGGAAGAGCAGTTTGACGGGGGGAATCGGAATTTTTTTCGTCTTGCGAGGCAAGCCCATTCAAAAATTCATCTTGCGAGACAGCCTTCCGCTAGCGAATGCCTTTCGTCTAGCGAGTTTTTCGTCTAGCGAGGCATTCGTCTAGTGGGGCACCACTGTACAAGATTACTAGCCCTAACAGATAACCACACCAAAGTCGTGACTGTATCCTGATCCCTACCAGGATGTTTACCTATCCCTAAAACAAGCTGTTAATGCATTTAATTAATGTTAATTATATGGATATTGCTTTTTAAATGCAAGAGAACAATTAATAGGCAAATCTAACAGTACTTTTTGATTTCAGGTGTGCTTTTTTTTTAAAATAAAAATGTTGTTCACTACATTCAGCCTATGTCAGCTTTTGCTTTGCTCTCAAATAGTCCCACAAATTCCTTTATTAGTGTGTTGATAAAACCAATGGTTTATTCAATATCATTTGTGTCTATCTTGCAAAGATTAAAACGACATGTTAGAAGCATATCCCAATTTCAAGATCCTCACCTGTTACATTAACTGGCTGTTACACTGTTTTAATAACCAACATGTTACTTTACCGTTCTGTGTAAGCTTAGTCGAACACAGGAAAGATGTTATCCAGAATGATTCCTTAGTGGTTTTTACTGCTTGGTGGTTATTTGAAAGGAGATGCCCCTTTGAAAAGGGAAATTTGAGGTAGCGACTAGAATCCTGAAGGTTTACATTTTCTTCACACTGGGGGAACAATTAAGTTAAGTTTGCATTTCAACTTCCTATATAAAAATGAGATAAAAATGTAGCACAAAGCTGTCACATAAAACTATGTTTTTCTTTGGAGAATGGCATAATGTGCTAATTACCTCTCCCCAATGGGTTTCCTTCATGATTTGTTCTTAACCCTCTAGAATATTCTCTCTAAACACTGTTCCAAGGTGACTTCATTACATCCTGTGTCTTTCAATACCACACACTTTTAGTACCCAGCTCTGCTATCTCTCTCTCCATCCCAACCCCACATCTTTAAAGTGCCCCTCTGATGTTTTTACTCAAATGCTTTGTTGTTGACTCACGATGAATAAACTGAAGACATAGGACACATTTCTTCTCACCCTCTGCCTATTGGCTCTAATTATCTGCTAACATCACCATCCATCCTATTTACAGGTACATAGCTATGACTTTTCTTTGAGTCTTCTCCCTTTTGTCTCCCATATTCAGTACAGTTACAAGCAAGTGGTCCTTTCTGTCTGCCCCCTGTAGTCCACACCTTGGTAAGCTTTCATCTTGATTACTGCTATCTTCTCTCTGACCTTACGTTATCTCATATTGGGGCTCGTACACACTTTCGCTTGCCCCATGCCCAGAAAGCATGGGTTTGAGTGGTTTTCCACTTGACCCACACTTTCTAGGCATGGTTCTGAGTGGTTTCCCCCTTGCTGTGATCCTTTCCCATGGGAAAACCCGCTCTTTAGCTCTAAATCGGAATAAACCCAATTGCTGTTTGCTCCGATTGAGCGTTAAAGAGTGGTTTTCCCAGAGGGAAAACAGCAGGACAAGAGCGAGAAGCCTTTGGTGTCCTCAGCTCTACCCCATATCAATTGCCTAAATCATACAACTTTCATCACTCTGACCAACTGGGAAAAACACACACACCATTGCTAAGCACAAGTGGTGTTATCAGGGAGAAGATACACAGGCAACTTTTTCGTGCATGCAAATGCACAGAAATTTCAGTGTGGATAAAGGGGTGTGTGCGTGAGAGAGAGAGAGAGGGAGGGAGGGAAACTTTCTAGAAAATGGTGGGAATTTGGCCATTCTAGATGCAACACGTTAGCAAAACAGGAGCAGTATCCAATAAGGAAATTATTCACAGTACGAGATACTGCATTGAAATGCATAACAAGATTTAAAGAGCCAATAACATAAGCTTGAAAGAATAAAATGAGAGGATATTTTACACAATGACAAGCCTAGCATTCTTTTGGCAGCTGATTCAATCTGCCTAAATCTAAGGGCAGCCCTAGGCATTTGGAGTATTTCTCTTGAATAAATCACATTTCTCTCTGCTTTCCAGTGGAAATTACCTTGTGCACAATGAGCTCGTGAGTGCCATCTGGCAGTGTCCTTCCATTTTCCTGCATCAGAGGGACGAAAGAAAAACCAAACAACTTCTTCTCCCCCTTTTCTTTTGCTGAAACACATATATAAATTAAAAATCCACCATATTCCAGGCTGGAAATGAGAATGCATAGATTCAGCGAAAGCAGAGTTGCATATATAACTTGAAACTCATTCACAACCAAAAGTCGGAAATGAAAATAATAATAATAATAATAATAATAATAATAATAATAATAATAATAATAAATTATTTGTACCCCGCTCATCTGACTGGGTTTCCCCAGCCACTCGGGGTGGCTTCCAACATATAAAAAACATAATTAAACATTAAAAAGCTTTCCTATACAAGGAAGACACCTTCTGGTGTCTTCTAAAGATCTCCTTGACATCTGATAGGAGGGCGTTCCACAGGGTGGGTGCCACTACAGAGAAGGCCCTCTGCCATAGTGAGAAATCCATAACCTACAAAACCACTTATAGGACACAATCCAGCAAACAGCAACAACTCATAAAGAAAGCAATGTGACAGGACACTTTTGGACATGTTTCAATTAAAACTGAGATCAACAAAGGCTACCAGGAGCATGGGAGTGTGAAGGAGGAAACTTACAATGGCCTCATCTCCATGTTGTGATAAGCCAGTTTGTCTCAGTCTTACATGTGCCTTGCCCCTGCTGCGTAGCTCCCCCAGGCAGCTTTTCTCCCAGCATACATGGTGCCTGGGCAGCTCAAACAATCCACAGTACAGCTTGCCATGTTGAACACACCAAAACTATGTGAGTGTTAAGCCAGAAATAAACCAAGAACTTGATTTCTGGCTTAGTGCTCGTGGTTAGTTTGTTTAAAACAAACCGTGATCCAGGTTTGGACAATGTGATACCATACAATAGCTTGTTTGAGTTGTACAGGCACAGGGTGTGTGTGTGTGTAAGCTGGAGAGGGACCCATGCAGCAGGGGGAGGTACATTCACAATTAAGTCATGGCTGAAGGCAAACTATAGCTTTTCATGATGTGTGAACTAGGCCAACGTGATGGCATAAATCTATGCAGGAAATAGTTCATGGCCAGGATAGGAATCATTCCCAAAAATGCTGTCGGCAGCTACTTCCTTGTAGCAGCATCAGGTCTAAAGTAATTAATAGCATGTCATTCAAATTCATCTTTCTTTACTGAGCACAATCCTTGACTCATCCAAATTACGGAATTATACCAACTATTTTGAAAATACTTACCCTGATTCTGGATATATTTAAAATGCAACAAAATTCAAATTCAAAACAACTTACTTTCAAGTAAACGTGCTTAAAAGCGCCAGCATGCTAGGAACATAAGAGCAATACTCTGTATTTGTGATTTTTTTAAAAAAAGAAAAGTTGATGAAAGACATCTATATCCTAGCTAAACTAGAAACTAATCTAAAGTCAGCTCTTGAGGTCACTAAAAGAGTTGAATGATCCTAGCTAATACCTGCAGAGATCTTTGACAACAGTCAAGAATGCAAGAGATAAGGAGAAGCAAACTGTATTCTCAGACCACTTTGTTCACCACATACCAATGTAAGAGATCTGAAGAGCTAAAAACCGTAAATTGTAGCTCTCCTTCAATATCACCTTACATTGCTTTGAAGAAAAGAAAAAGGCAAAATGTTCTAGAAAAAAAATCACCTACTTACTCCTATTTATGTGCTCTTGTTTTACCTCATGGAATAAACATGTCACTTCCCTAATAATTCTATTATTTGAGCCCACAACCCTTGCAACTCTCTAGAACAGTGGTTCCCAAACTTTCCTCCACACAGACCACTTGGAAACTGCTGGAGGTCATGGTGGACCACGTCATGATATTTCTGCTTGTAATGTGCTGTGCTAGGTGCTGTATGATTTTTAATTGTATTTTTACAGACATGCCATGGACCACTTGAATAAAGCTTGTGGACCAATGGTGACCTGCAGATCACAGCTGGGGAACTCCTGCTCTAGAACAAAGCTGGGGGAGCCTGTCCGGAATATGGGAGTTGGGAGTCGAACAACATCTGGAGGAACACATCCCTGCTCTAGAACCTTCCAATTATTTTCCTTAGCAGTCTGTGCAGGAAGGAAGCTTTTAGCTTATAGCATTTCAGATCTTTTTCCTCAACTGTGTTTGATAGAATTGTCATTTGCATCCAACCCTCATAGGGGTGAAAAGTATTTAAATAAAACAAACACTATCAGAAAGGCAAGTAATAATGGCACAGATATTGAGAAAAACCTTTACAGCTGCAAATACCTGCAGCCTGGTAAAGAGTTTCATAAACTCTACAGTTATGGAAGAAAACCCATCCCTTTCTGCAGGATAGTGCTAAGGCAAAGCTGTTAATGCCAGTGGATAGCTGGTTTTCGAATGCGATTCCCTCTCCCAGTAAGCTGCAAAGAGTAGAAAATCTGTCTTAAGTCAGTGTGCACGAAAAGCATGTGAAAAGCTCCAAGACTGCCTAGTGCAACTCCAAAGTGCTACAACTTATGAATAGGTCTTACTGGAACAGTGTCGGAATTCAAAGCGAAGATGAGCTCCCCTGAATTTATCCACGGGAATAGGAAGTTTCAGCAGCTCAGCCCACCTGGGACTGTTGTTGTGGTAAAGCACAAAGGAGTGAAATTCAGTGGCTGGTGGCTCTCCAGAGCCAAAAGAGATAAAATCCTGATGAAGAGAGAAAGAAAGCAGGTTAAAGGTATTACTTTAGAGCCAAAATTAACAGGGACTCTGGAAAAAAAAGACGTCAAAAGCATCTACGGAACATTGCCAACCTTTCATTGACCTTCTCAAGCAAAGTTGACCTTCTCAAGCAAAGGCTCAATAAGGTTCCCTCATTTATTTATTTTTTGGCCTGCCTGGGACTGCAAAAGAAGCAAGGTTATGAAGGTCCAGCAGGCCATGGTATAATTCATGGGCTGCATTTAGCTTGGTCACACAAGCTGTGCAGGCCTAACTAGAAGTTGCAATTTGTGTGCTTGATTGCTGTGATTATGACCCCAGGAATACCTAGTGTACATATTTCTCTCTATTGGATAGCTGGACTGTACATTGTTATAAAATCTATGGGTTGTCATTGATTGTAGAAGGTTACCATTTAGAATAAAATACACAATAGGAATAGGAAAGGAGAAAGCTTGAAGAAGAAAAATACCTTTAAGATTTGACCACCACAGTCCACAATGTACATTGTCACTTCTACATTCCTAGCAACACTTTTTCCTCCCTTCTCAAACTCTCCTCTTTCTATTGTGATATACAAGTCATTCCTCATTTCACCTGCAGGAGAGGAGGGAGGAAACAGTTGAAGATTAACCCAAGCAGAAACAACACAGCCTTGATCTTCGCTTTAAATAGGAAAATAAAATAATAAAAAATTGGGTAATAAGCCCAGGAGGAAGGAGTGCTAGATAAAATTTACTGTGTAATCACACCATGTGAGAGAGAGGGGGGGTTAATAGTAATGATGAGATGGGATCCATTCTGCAAGAATCGTATAATCAGAGCATGATCCCTTCTCAGGCACATGCCCACCGGACAGGGTGAGGCTCATCCTAAATCCATTGTACTGCTGTGACACAACATTAAGCTGGCAAAAACATGCTGGCGTAACAACACACTTGCAGCAATAGGACTCCATTGGTGAAAGGGAGAAAAATACGAATACCAATATATGTGAGGGAGCTCTTTTCCACATCAGCTAAACATACAGATGGCATCTCTCCTGGAATTGAGGTGGTGGGAGATGCACTCCCAATTGTTCCTTGCCAAATGGGATTTGCTGATGGTGTCCATCAGGGAGCCCCGGGAAGCTGTCCATTTGCAAATACGCTTTGAAATCAAACCGTGCCTGCAAAGCAATATTGCTCCTTTGCAGGGAGCTTTGCTGGTCCGCAAAGGTGAAACATTCATTTGCAAATGCACTTTGCAAATGGACAACTTCAAAGGTTCCCACTGCCAATGCCTATCAGCTGATAGCACTACCAATCTGCCCTAAATAGTCTGTGGGTGGTGAGCCAGTTCTTGACCTGGTCCTTGGGCTGAAAAAAGCACACACACCCATCTTTTAAAAAAAGAAAAGGAGGAAAGATTGGTGAGGGGAGCTGAAGGTATTTGTTAAGCCAACTATTTATGAATGCAGCAGTTTGTATGATGGAGTGTGGAAGGAGCGAGCTATCAGCCGAGCTGCTTTCAAGTAACTTTTCTTTAACCAGGTTACAATCCTATTTAAAACATAAAAATATATTACGACAGGCACTATGAACAAAAGAAATTATACTATGCAGCGAACTGTGTTTCAATAATTACTCTATAACAGAACAAAGGACAAGAGCAGTATGTATCTTAGAAGCTGGTTGCTAATTTTGTATGTATTATTTTAAGGGGGAGAATCATCATTCCACAGCTGGAAGCATTTTAATTAATGCTGCGGATAATATTAAAGTGACTGGGAATAGTATGCTTAAAGACACAAAACAATCAAGACTCACTCAAGCTGGAAATAACTTCATAATCCATTCCTTGTGCAAATCTGTTATAGTCATACTAGATCTTAAACAAAGCACACATGCATTTGCCCAGAGATGCATATACCAATACAAAGCCCAAATCTCAATTCAAGAAAAGCCATTTGGCAATTAGCGAGTGTAGATATAAAAAGGAGGAGTTCCCAATAGAATACCTAATAAGAGCTTGGTAAGGAGACTGGCTCTGGTATATGGGGTCACAAAGAGTCGGACACGACTGAACGACTGAACAACAACAACAAAGAAGACTTTGTATGTGCTCACATAGCAACGAAGAATGGTGGCACCTCTCTCTTGTCTGCAGCAATTAGGAACAGCCAGGTTCATATCCCAAAATATAGGCACAAACAGTAGGCAAACAAACACTCCCAATTTGTTATGGTGCCCAGCCCTCCAGTGTATGTTGTATGCACAAGACGTTATCATTAATACAATGAACACCCCCTTCCCATTGTACCCTGTCACAAAATACTTCAATATCAAAAACTATGGGCTCCAATATTGTGCAAGTGGTGTTGCAGTCATACAATGGGGCTTCCCATCCCTCTCCTCCCCACCTGCAGTCCCCACGTACTCCCCAAATTATGCTCTAGAGTCTTACCCAACCCAGTGGGGCAAATTTTGAGGAGACGTGACAAGCTACAGGGAGGGTAGCAGAGAGGAGAGGAGAGGAAGGGAAAGTCACGCGGTGAGAGCAGAACTATGCTGTGCTGGATTCAACCCTATATTACAAACGTAGGCCATCTTGAAATGCCTCCATCCCCTGTTAAGGTAATTACTGATGATTCAATATGCTTTAGGATGTGGTTGGAAACGTGAACAATTCGTCACACAGATTGGCATTCCATGTAGAATTGGTACTCCATGGTCCCACAACATGTACACACCATGTACATGGATCAATGCACATTCACATATTTCAGCTGTTCACAAACCACTGAACACTGCAGTCTCTGAGCAGCATACAGGATCACAAAAGGTAAAACAGAGATAAAACTGGTTTAAAATTAATTAGAAAGAATAATAAAAAAACATTACTTAAAATGCTTGCTGACATAAAATAAGTCTTCATCAGGCACCAGAAGTTCAACTAAGCCTGCCAAAGCGATGGCGTTGACCTTCAAAGCCCTAAATAGCCTTGTCCCTGCATACCTGAAGGAGTGCATACACCTCCATCGTTCAGCCCAAACACTGAGGTGAAATTCTGAGGGCCTTCTGGCGTTTCCCCCAGTGCGAGAAGTGAAGTTATAGGGAACCGAGCAGAGGGCCTTCGCAGTAGTCGCTCCCACCCTGTGGAATGCCCTCCCATCAGATGTCAAACAGATAAATGACAATTTGACTTTCAGAAGACATCTGAAGGCAGCCCCGTTTGGGGAAGTTTTTAATGGTTGATGTTTTACTGTGTTTCAATTATTTTGTTGGGAGCTGCCCAAAGTGGCTGGGACAACCCAGTCAGATGGGTGGCATATAAATAATAAAATTATTCTTGTTATTTTTATTGTTATTGTTGTTAATATTATTACTATTATCTCAGATAGGAGAGAGCTCCACAGAATTGGGCCCGCAGTACTGAATGCACTGCTCCTGATGGATATGAGCTTTGAGTGGGGGGGATTAATGGTGACTTCTCCCTACCCCCCCCCCCCAAAAAAAGAAACACCTTCGGTGACTGAGCAGAGATGTAAGGATTCAGGTGGTCCTTGAGATATCCTGGATCCAAGTTGTTAAGGGCCTTGTAAGTTAATACAAGAATCTTGAACCAAGCCTGGTAGCATATGGGCAGTCAGTGCAAGCTTCTTAGAGTTATGTGATGGCAGTAGCTTGTCCCCACCGAAAGCAGTGGTCTACTTGAAGTGAGCCCCAATCCTTTAAAGGGAGTTGGGAAACTTAGATAATTGGACACTTTTTGTCAGCTACCCAATTATTTCGTTTTACTTGAATTATGTTCATGGCCACCTTTTTTAAAAAAAGAAAGATAATCAACAATCCCTGAAAAAATGAAGTCCTAAGATAAAATATCTAACAAGCTAAATACTCCAGTAATTTTAAAGACATCTCCCCTGGACTTGGAAACAGTCTTCCAAAGTTAGGGTCCTTTTGTTTTGTTTTCTAAAGAACATTCTAAACTACACATGCTACTTTCTTGGCAGACTATGACTGGTTAGCAAAGTTGCTGGACTTATCATTCCTGACATTTAGTGATGCTGGCCGGGGCTGATGAAAGTTGGAATCCAATAAAATCTTTTGAAGGGGCACAGGTTTCCCTCTCCTGTAGAGCAAAAGTGAAACAGGTATTCCTGACAGCTACCCCACATTAAATCCCCGGTGCTGGTTGTGTTCCTGCCAGAGCAGCAAAATGGAAATCAAACACAGTTGTATTATGAGCACATTGTTCTCCCTGTCACTCCGAGCTCAACCCTTTATTGACAAAATACACAGCAAATCCAATAAATCAAGGTCATAGGAGGAAAAAGAAATAAAGAGTGGAGTGGCTGCGATAAAAGTAACTGTGCATTTATTGAACTTATTGAACCAAGTGTGACCAGACACCTGTTCATTTTCTGGTTTTATTTGGGAAAACCGAAATTCATTGGCAGACATGAGGCATCGTCCCCACTTTCATTCATATAAAAAAAATTAAACAGCATCTGAAATACAGGCTACATTCCCCACAGATCATAACAGTTTTATGGATGGTTATAGTTCAAGCCCTATTTACTTAACTGTATTGCTTTAAACCTATTTTTCAATAGCTAACACAATCAGAAAAACTTTGTGACAAAGGACAAAGGACAAAGGTAAAGGGTGGAGGGGAGTTTCCAATTGAATTTTATAGACTTTGCAATCAGCAAGAAGTTACTGACTGCAAGAATGGAAGAATATTACTATTATGGGGATAATATTGGGTTTCGTCAAGCGAAGAGATGACTCTCTTGGGGCTTCTGCACAGCTTGATCGCTTGCATAATGACCTCGAAGGCTGGTGGGTACTTGTTAATGAATTTTTTGGCAAACCTGCCTGGCAGGGAAGTGGCTGAGACAGGGTACTGCCTGTTGTATGTGCCGCAGAAGAAAAATACGGCAGTTTTCAGTGTAACCAACTAAGGAGAAAGAAAGCTGAGTTGTATTGTTGGGTAGCAGGAAGGTGCCTTGCAGGGCGAGGTTACAGGTACCTGCTGTTACTTTTGGAAACAGATAATGATTTACAGATTAGATCTGTGGCAGCCCCCTATGCTGAATGTTTGTATGTAATCAGACAGGTACAGTGGTACCTTGGTTGTCAAACTTATTCCATTCCATTCAACTCCCGGAACCATTCAAAAACCAAGGCGTGGCTTCTGATTGGCTGCAGGAGCTTCCTGCACTCAATCGGAAGCCGCGTCGGAAGTTCGGCTTCCAAAAAACGTTCGCAAGCCGGAACGCTTACTTCAGGGTTTGCAGCGTTCGGGAGCCGATTTGTTCAGGAGCCAAGCCGTTTGACAACCAAGGCACCACTGTATTTATTATGAAACACCACTGACTCTCCAATACATGCAGAGTCACCAGAAAACTGACCTAGTAAAAGGCTGCCTTTAGACGTTCCACTTGCTTAAGGAACTGAGAACGTGTGAAACATTATTCTCTTTCATGAGACTGATGATTCTGGCCATCTCTTGGTCCTTTTCAGTCTGGTTTTAGTTCTCATTTTGGGACAGAAACTGCATCCATAGCACAGGGATGCAGCCCTTTCTAGAGTTCTGCACCCTTGGAGTTTTTTGAATTAGATATTGTGACTCCCTGGAAGCACGCTGGAATAAGTGGAATGCAGCAATTTGATCACAGCTGTCCTAGAACACCTGCAGAGCCCAACGCAAACTGCTGGTTTTAACCTTTATGGTTCTTATCCCGTATAAGCCTGCCAGGTTTTTGCAGTTCTGCTCCAGGGGCCTTCCCTTCTGGAGTAGTATTTCTGCTAGTGAAGCTGTGGCATGTTCTCCTCTTCCTCAAGAGGTTAATTTATGCTCCTTTTGAGACGTATAAAACCTTTTGGTGAGTCAACCTGAATTGTTTTATATTTTCATTAAAAAAAACCAAACCAAACAGGTTTAACTGTTTCAGAAACATTATTTTGTTCAAAAGTGGTATATAAGTACTGAAATACCATAACACCAATAAAAATTAATGTGAGACAGTACTCCCTGAACCCCATTCATTAAGTCACAGGGAACAAACAGGAGACAAATGCACAGCAAATATCTGAAAGAGCAGGAAATTAAATTCTTAACACAATTAAAAATCTAAGGCACAGCTCTTGCATTCCAAGTTTTGACGTAATCTTATAATGGTAAGCCCTTTAAAACAAATAACTGCATTCCTGTTGTACAAATCCAACACCTTCTTTTTGTCTTCTTGATTTAGAGTAGAGTCAATGAGTACAGAGAGGACAGAAACAGATTCAAATAACACAATTCCTCAAGGAGACTTTTATCTGATGAAAATACTTCCCTGTAGATGGTGCTCACACCCAGCATCTGAGCTCTGTAGTGTTGATTAATTACAAAGGCCTCTAAGCAGAAAATAATATTTACTGCTGTTGAAGAAGAGGATTTTCTGGGGGCTTTCCCACTACTATATCAATGGGGTCTAGGATGTGTCTAAAAAGAGCTGGAAATTGATTGGGAAATACTGACATCTGAAGCTTTAAGGTTTAATTGCTTGATATCTGAGACACTTTCAAGTGTCATACACAGAATCAGATGATTTGTGATTTCAACATATTATAATGATTTCAACATAATATTCTCTGGGTTGCTGATTATAAATCTATCTGCACTCTGAAGCCTATTGCTGAATCTTTCACACTTCTTCCTCTTCCCAACAAACTATATTTGCACATGATATATAGGAATAATAGTCCTGTCTAAGAATGTAAGAGCTCTTTTGGATCAGATCAAAGTTCTATTTAGTCCAGTACTTGTTACCCACAGTGAACAACCAAATGCCAATGGGAAGCACACAAGCAAGACATCAATGCAACATTTGAAGATGGCAAACATATCTCCTCTCAGTCTCCTCTTTTCCAGGTTAAACATACTCAACTCCTTCAACCATTCCTCATCAGGCTTGGATTCCAGATCATATCGGTCACCCTCCACTACACATTCCAGCTTCTCAATATCCTTCTTATAATGTGGTGCCAAGAACTGGACACAGTACTCCAGGTGTTGTCTGACAAAGACAGAATAGAGCAGTACTATGACTTCCCTTGATCATGGCACTATACTTCTGTTGATGCAGGCTAGAATAGGGTCAGCATTTTTTGCTGCTGCATCACACTGTACTCATAGATCCTTTTCACATGTACTACCGGTAAGCCAGGTCAAGCAGCTACAAATCCACCTAACAACTACTTTGTTCAGCCCACATTTTACCAGCTTCTCTGCAATAATATCATGGGGGACTTTGTCAAAAGCCTCAGTGAAATCAAGATACACTATGTCCACAGCATTCCCCTGATCCACCAAGCTTGTAACTTCATCCAAAAAAGAAGAAGAAAGAAATAAGATTTGTCTGGCATGACTTATTTTTGAGAAACTCATGCTGGGTCTTAGTAATCACAACATCCTTTTCTAAGTGCTCAGATATGGACCATTAAATTATTTGTTCTAGGACCTTTCTTGGTATCAACATCAAGCTGATCAGTCGGTAGTTATCTGGGTTTTCCTTTCTCCACTTCTCAAAGATTATAGACAAAGGTTCTGAGATTACATTGGCAAACTTCTTTAGTACTATTGGGTGCAGCTCACCAGGCCCTGGAGATTTGAATTCATTTAAAGGAGCTTGTGACCCCCCGACCACTGTGTCCCTTGGGTTGCCCATCCCATCCGATTAAAGCTGTGTGTTATTCATGGAACAAAATCTATCCTACACTGTAGGAGATACAGAAAAAAAGAATAACTTTCTGCTTTTCATTTTCCATACTGTCTGGCTACAATTCGCAAAACAAAAATTCGTTCTTATTAAGGTACGATTATCACTATTCAAATAAATATATATATCCATTACAGCATGTGCCGTATCCTCACAAAAGTGGTTCAGTAGGCTCACAAAAGAATGGAGCCAATTACTAAGCTGATGTCAAAATCTATATTTTTAAGCAAAGTCCATCACAGCTACAGTAGCACAGTTTATACATAACTGCTGAAGTCTACCAGCGGCTGGCCACACACTGCTCAGCTGTAATGTGCATTTTCATAGTGGCACAGAACATCACTGTGTCTCACAATGGGAAGTCAAAAGAAGAAAAATTATTTATAGCAGCCAGAGGAAAATGTGACAACGCACAGCGGAGAGCCGCTATATCATGCACTGCTAGCAAAGAATGGAACAGAGCTAATAGGGATGCCTGGTGCTCGGTAAAAGCTGTTACTCATTAGCATCGGTTACACCAGCTTCCAGGGTGCTTGATGACATTTTCTCAAATTACCAAACTACATCAACACAAAAAAGGTAAGGAAAGCTGGAGTGCTAGTGGAAACTGCTGAACTTCAAGCAGTTATTTATGATGGACTTTGGGGAGAAGATTCTTCGAATCATCTGCATGGTATTCTGGATAGAATCAGGACGTGGCAGAAGATTAACCTTTCACCCTCGCAATCAACATAAAGCTGAACAGGAAATAAAAGGGAGGAAGGACCTATGTAGTATCCAAAATGGGTTCTTCCTGGCTTCTGTACACCAGGCAAAAATGCAGACCAAGCAAAAATGAGAATTATCTGTTTAAGAGCTCTGAGATTAGCTTTCAACAATTAAGTGTGCAATAGTCCCAAACATCTAGCAACAGGAACTCGTGGTTCTCTGTCAATACTTGCTGCATATGGGACTGGATGATTTATGGCTACCCTCCATTTGATTCTCAGAAATTCTTGCTACATACTCCTGTCTACACAAGACAGCTGCTGCCTAAGCACCTACCGGTAAATCAAACTGCTTTGATGCCCTAACCTCTCTACTTCATATCATCCTAACTTTACTCCTGCTTTCTTCATTCCATTGTCAATCAAGCCTACCTGGACATGCTCATGTCTAGACTGTTCTTCCCCGATGTCTGTTTTGCTTGCCCTAAAACACACACACACAGGCACACAAACCTTTTTGCCATGGTTTAATTTACCAGTCATTCAGAACTTCCATCACAGAGACAGCTAATCATGTCTTTCTTCACAACACTTTTGCAAAGGCTTGGACCAGAAGTACAAAGATTTACTTCGAATTAGATCCTACTGCTTTCGGTGCAATTTACAGGTATTTCCATGTGAGCAGGCTTAATCATGGAAGATGCAAAATCTAAGAAGTAACTTTCCATTATCATCCTTTGTAACCTCATGGTGTAGCTGCTGCAATGCCCTTTAGCTATAGCTGCCCTTGAAGGTAATCCAGAAGAACCAGCTGGTATAAAATGCTATGGCATTGGCCCACCTCTTTGCAGAAGTAGGGTTGATAGGAACATATATAGTCTGCTGTACAATTTGCTGCACTAGCTATCTATCTGCTTCCTGATCCAGCTGACAAGTATCTTTTCAACCACCTCGGACCTTAATTCCCACTTTGGGATAGGATTTTTCTTATCTTGATTCTTTAACCCACCTGGCATAATAATATTGGAAAAGCCCAGCTTTCTTGTTATCGATACTCCATGGGTAAACATAGATGTGTAGTCCCTCCTGATTTGTTCAATGTCTCCGTGTAGCAGCTGCAGAGAGACAGCTAGACCTATAAAGGGAAAAGGAAGCAGTCAAGAATCAGTCATTCTTCACTTTTCCAGAGAAGCACCAGGGGCCATCTGTCAAAAGAATCTAGACAAGCAGCACGTAAATTCACAGGGCCGATAACAGGTACTCTATAGACTGGGAGTGTTCAATTCTTGGGGACCATAAAGTGTTCTAGAGATTGGAAATCTGTTTTCCCATGCAAACTGACTTCAGAGATCATCAGGTTCCATAATAAAATTGGCACCATTCAGAAATAAGGGCTTCACAGTTAAAAGATTATAGGCGGAGTTGGCACGCTGCATGCAAAATCCAAAGAGACATTGGCTTGCTTCATTTGCAGCAACAAAAGCATGGCTTGACTGTTGGGTTCATCCACTCCCTCCCACTTGCATGTTCCAATTGCCTCTCCCTTCCTGTAGTATGCAGTAGTGTCTGTGCAGGAGAAACTAGTTTGCACAAGCAGTAGTTCACCTCCAAATACCAGAATACGAAACCTAAATGCAGTAGTGGCCTGGTGATTGTTGTGGCTGAGGACATTGCGTGGCCTGAGTCCCAGTGGTCAGATAGACTCCTGGAGTACTGCATTTGGCCTCCAGGTCTGAGGCTCCCCATTCCTATTATACAGTCTCAAATTTCCCAAAACATATTCAACATGGCTACACCTTTTGATGTCTATTGGTCCAGAAAGATTATCCACAGCACCTTCTATTGTGATTTTCATGGATATTTGCCTGTGATAAAAGGGACAACAGATGACATGCTCTAACATTAGGGATGTGATCACTCAATTCTCAACTCATCCCGTATGTGTGTGTGTAAATGCACATGTGAACACAACTATAAGGGGGACTTTTAAGCACTGACCATATTATTTATTACCATTTAACAAATAACTTTGCTTAAGACGTTTATTAAACTGGGTGATTTTTTTTTATTGCCTTCTTAGAGACAAAGACACATTTGCTACAGACTACAATTACTTCAAAAAAGAAGTCTGCTAAAATAATAAGATATTCCGCACTGCCTGGTGCCATGTAATCCTGTTATTCTTCCTAAACACTTTAAAGTTCAAGACCTTAAATCTAATTAGCATTTAAAGATTTCTTCAACCTCTTCTTTCATCTGCCTCAGACTTCCTTCGGAGAATTGTATTTCACCCAGGAAGCAGGAGAATATCAACCACAAAAGCAGCTTTTAACCCACGACTTGAAGAAGCTGTCAAGCATGTTAGATTAAGGCCCATTTCACTTGTTCAAATACCACTTTCAATGTACATTGCATAGGTGCATGTGGATTGCAGTCTTCACCCTCTCCTGCAAACACACAGTACTCTCAGTACATACATGCAGCTGAGTATGAGAGGGATCTTTCCCAGTATTCAATGACTGCAAGTAGGAAGAGAGTCTTGAGTCCTGCCACAACTCACCATGCTTCTGTTTATCACGTGATGTTCCAAACCCAGGGCATCAGTATTGTATCTCCAAAAAAGTAGGCAACTGAAGAAGAATATTCAGCAAAGGTAATGGTAATGGGACCCCTGACCGGTAAGTCCAATCGCGGACGACTCTGGAGTTGCAGCGGTCATCTCACTTTACTGGCCGAGGGAGCTGGCCGAGGGAGCTTCCAGGTCATGTGGCCAGCATGACTAAGCCACTTCTGGCGAGCCAGAGTAGCACACAGAAATGCTGTTTACCTTCCGGCTGGAGCGGTACCTATTTATCTACTTGCACTTTGACATGCTTTTGAACTGCTAGGTTGGCAGGAGCAGGAACCAAGCAACAAAACACAGGCTAGATTGGTATGGAAACAGGCGCTCCAAGTGTCCCTATTTTCCAGGGACACTCCCAGATTTACAGAAGCCATCCCAGTTTCTGATTTGATCCTTTAGAAGACAGCTGAAGAAGTTTTAAAATGTTTTAAAATGCTTAATGTTTTGTTGTGTTTTTATATGTGTTGGAAGTCGCCCAGAGTGACTGGGGCAACCCAGTTAGGGGTATATATAAAATTATTATTATTGTTGTTGTTGTTGTTGTTGTTGTTAAGGATATCCCTATTTTCTTTGGAGAAATGTTGGAGTGTATGTGGAAATAGGCACTTACTTGTTCAGGTGTTGAGGTCCCAAGTCATTTACAACTTTAAAAGGTAAGTACCAGCATCTCAATTTGGGTCCTGATAAAAAGCATTGCAACCCTCTTTATAGTTGGGGGAAAAGCTTTCCTGAATACTGATGCAACCTGCTATTCCTTGGAGTGCAAAGAATCAGAAGTGACCCATGTTTGCGAGCCTATAAACGAAAGTATGGGACAGCTCATTTGCACATAAAGTGTTAATAAGCCCTGAGCAAATGCCAAGACCACTGGGACCAGACAGTCACTGTATTACCTTTTAAATATACGGAAGCCACGTGAGACCAGTACTCACTTTTATGCAAGGTTTGCTCCATTGTTGAGAAGCCATTTCATATATATACTGTACATATTGTACTAAGTACAAGGTATAGCACAGATATCTGAAAAGGTGTCAAGTTTAACTAGGGTTACAACTGCCTTCCAGGCTTTCTACAAGCAAATTTTACATGAAGTCTTTATGCTTCATAACAGAACTACTTTTTTTGAAGTTGAACAATTCAGGTACCACTGAAACTGGATGAATGATAGCCTGAGTTGCTAACAATAGAGTTTATTAGTACAAGGCAGCTACTGAATGTCCTATATAACAGAATTTTTAAATAAAACTGTAGCTGTCAATTACCTTAAGCCATTGCTGCAAGGGCATTCAAAGTGAGCTTAGTCAATAGGACATTATCTTCTTGTTTAGATTGCTATAACAATATAACGAAACACCTTTCCAATCTAGCAGAATTTAATAGCATTAAAATGTAAACAAAGTATAAGCTGGCGTAGGAAGATAATCATGGCTTGAGCATCCAGCTGCACACATAGCAGCTCGAACACTTGGCTGTGTTAGATTATTATAGCCAGTGCAAGTAATGAGAGGGGAAATACAATACATTGCATTGCAGTCAGTGAAAATAATGAGGGTGGAAGTGTGGAAATTTTCTGACCGATAAATGAGCTGTGCGGATCGAGCAGAACCGGCGCAATTTGTGTGCAGCAAGACTCATGCTCATCGTTACGATATGCAGAATGGGTGAGAAGACATTGCATGGATTTCAGAAACCTGTGTGCATACAAATGTATTACCACTTTACAGGGGTAGCCAACGTGGTGCCCTCTAGACATTGCTGGACTACAATGTCCATTATCCATGAACATTGACCATGCTGGTTGGAGCTGACGGGGCTGGAGCACAACAACAGATGAAGACCACCATGTTGTCCACTCCGGCACCACTAAATGGGGCTCCTTTGGGCAAAGCAGAGCTATGCAATGTCAGGTTGCAGGGAGGGGACAGATTTTACCTCCATATTATTATTATTATTATTATTATTATTATTATTATTATTATTATTATTATTAATATAATGCCACCATGGTGCTTTACAGAGTAACAAGACAAGTCCTTGCCTTGAGGAGCTTACAATGTACAATTTGGAAAAGAAATGCTTTGCTATGTTCTATAGGAAATCATGGCATGAAGTTCACAATGGGCCAAAGAGCAAGGAACCAAAGACAAATTCACGTCTTCATGCATAATTAGAAGAGTGACACACTCATGAGATGCAAGGAAAGTCAAGGAATGGAAGGTGTGAGAGGGAGAAAAAGATAACTTTTACCTTCAGGAGTGAGTGATAGCTGTTTATGTATTTAGGAGGGAGTGAAGGGTTAAACCTGGGAACCCTTCTAGGCAATATTGTCAGTAGGCTACATGTCAGCAGTGGGCAGGGCCAGAGGCAAAAGTGGGAGGAGCAATGAAAGTAAATTTTACCTATCTGTAAGCTAGTTTACACCCCCACACCCCTCTGTCTTCCATCCAGAAAAGCAAGAATTACACAAGCACGCACTCCAGCCCAGCAAAATCACTTGGGATAAAAAGCAGGGCCAGTAAGGGGCATGGTCTGGGGAGAGTTCTGAGGGCTGAGTTGAAAGGCCTGTGGAGGCCCACATCTGGTCATGAGGTACCCCACCCCTGCTCAAGGACCAGAGGCTAAACTTGCTTATTAGAAGCACATGATCTGAGGAAGGGCCTGGCATCCACCACTTCCACCATCCAGCAGCAGCTGTGTCCTAAACTGCAGTCTAATTACTATACTAGGTACTAGAGACTTCAATGGGTGTCTTAGGAAACGGAGCCAGTTCCATCGTCATAGGTTTGCCCCTTCTTCTGCAAGGTCCAGCCCTGGTTTCTGTTCCTTAGTCACACTGCAGTTGGGAGCTGGCTTTTATATTATGGATAGCAGATTGTCCCCTCTCTTGTAACTGTGTTCCAAAATGTGAGGCTTTGGCTAAACGTGCATAAGATGGGCAAGGAACCAGGTAAGGCTTCCAGAATGGCCCCATAAAACGTTTCCAACACCACAGAGAAGTTGGTCTTTCAGTTATCCTAAATCCCCCCCAAGCAGTGCTTGTCAAACGTGAGAGGTCAAAACCAACTCATGGAAACCATGCTGTGTCCTATCACCATCTGCTATGACTAACTACTTACTCCTCGTCATGAGTCAGTGCTCACCTCAATAATTATAGCGGCTCAGAAGTCATGATTGTATTTAAAATCATCTTTTTGCGCATGGCTTCCTGAGATTTGAGTCATGAAGATATATACACTGTAAACAAAACTTGCTGGTCAGAAGAGGAGAAGGGAGCAGAAAACTCACAACAAGCTCGAAGCTTGTTCCCGTAATGCTAAGCTACAGTCTATCATTGTGTCTGAATGCTGTCAAAATAAACTGGGAGACAAAGCGTTGCTCATCTTGAAGATCAGAGTGTGCTCTCCCTCTCGTGCTGTGAGAAGCAAAATGTATTATTTCCAGTATCTTGATTTCTAGTCAATACTCGAGTGCCTTAGCTGACCATTAATTTCAAAACATGAACATTGCATGGGAATTCCATTTTCAAGTAACCATGTGCAAATCCAGACAAACAGTTTATGATCCTGGCTTGATATACCACTGTTTACATAATGACAAATGAACTTAGTTGAAAACAGAAAGGAAAGCTTCTTATCTCTTCCTCGTGGTTGCATCAAAAAAGGACAAGGAAGGGAGAGTGCATGAGTAACACTAAACCATAGTTAAGTGTTATGTTGAAATCAAGCCACTGACTGACGGTGCAAATGAAATTACGCCTATTGTTTCATTTGCTTTGCTATCTCCTACCCCTTAAGAAATATAGTGTTATTCATAGAATCACCATCTTTGCTGGGGATAAGGGCCCCATGTTTCTAAATCTTTAAAAGAATAATCTTTTTAAAAAATCATCCAGGAACTAGACATACGTGCATAGCTTTTAATTTATTTTATTTTAATCAAAAATCTCAAAATACTTCTCTTCTACTGTCAAGTCATAATTAAAGCTAATTGAGCAATAATTACCAAGCAGAAAAACTCCCAAGTTCATTTGCCCAGGCTTTCCTTTTATTGAGAACAAAGTGAAATGCTTCCATGCTGTGTGTATTTATGTTGAATCACAAAGATCTCAGCATCATTCCTGCCTTGAATTTCTTTCTAACAGCAGCCTTCAGTGACAATTGATGTTTAAACACATCAAAATCTAATGTACATAATCTCCTTGCCTCAGAAGTGTAATGAAGGATTAAAATGGCAGATTAATATCCTGTCACAAGAGTGCAAAAGCAATTATACAAAAGCACTCTAATGTATGGGTGCCAGGGAGAGTGGGTATAAAACACAACTCTTCAAGTGCTGTTGATGTATTTCTGAACTAAGCAGAGGCATATTTGAGAGCAAGCTGAACAAAAGATAGCTTGGGATGATTACATAGAAAAGCATGATCGGTCACATGTCACTAAATCAGCGTTTCCTAACTTGGTGCCAGCTACACGTTTTGGACTGCAGTTCCCATCAGGCCCAGCCAACTGGCAAATTGTCCTTGAGAATAGGATGCTGGACTAGAAGGGCCTTTGCCCAGATCCAGCGGGGCTCTTCTTATCTTCTTATCAATGGGAACCACAGTCCAAAACACTTGGAAGAGAGCCAAATTGAAGAAGGTTGCCATAAATAAGTTCCTTTCCTCCTTGATGGGAGCAGGAAGAGGCTCATTATCAATACGGTGACAAATGTATTCTATAGAAAGAGGGATTTTTGTCAGTCGGTGGAAGCTCCTCTTAGGTGGATTCTGGCACCATCACTGGTGGGCACCATTGCCACATTAAGAGATCAAGGGAGGTGTTCGTGGTGAATTTCGGCACCTCTTTTTTCCCTAGAAAATCAGCACTGGAAAGAGGCCAGAACAAAACATTTTCTAGATGATATGGTCTTGCACCAAAAGATCTATAATACAATTTCCACATCATTTACTATAAAGAGCTGACAATCAACCAGCAGAGCTCAGCTGCAAATTATGAGCCCAGGTTTTAGGCACATTTTTACTATTTGAGTGAGGGTATGAATTTAATAGGGACGCGAGTGGCGCTGTGGTGTAAACCACTGAGCCTTTTGGGTTTGCTGATCAGAAAGTCGGCGGTTCGAATCCCCGTGACGGGGTGAGCTCCCGTTGCTCAGTCCCAGCTCCTGCCAACCTAGCAGTTCAAAAGTACCCCCCAAAGTGCAAGTGGATATATAGGTAGTGCTCCAACAGGAAGGTAAACGGCGTTTCTGTGCGCTGCTCTGGTTTTGGTGTTCCATTGCGCCAGAAGCAGCTTAAGTCATGCTGGCCACATGACCCGGAAAAACTGTCTACGGAGCAGACAAAAGCGGCTCCCTCAGCCTGTAAAGCGAGATGAGCGCCGCAACCCCAGAGTCGTTCACGACTGGACTTAACTGTCAGGGGTCCTTTACCTTTACCTTTATGCTACCTTTATGTATTTAATACCATACAGGTTCAGAGAAAGTCTGTTCAATAAAATGAAAGGTCTCAATGCACACACACAGAATTGAGAAAATGGTATCTGTAAGATTTAGATATTGTCACCCTACAAAAACAAACATCAATATGGAATTGGATTAATATGATACCTACAGGACAATCTTATACACATCTCCTTGGAACTAAGACATGCTGTGTTGGGGCTTACACTGACAGTAAATGTATTTAGGATTCTGATATTAATGCTGTCTCAGGGCATCATTTGGAGGCAATTCAATCCTGCTGAAAATATGCAGCTTCTGGAGCTAGGTGGAAGATTGCCTGGGAGCCCTGGTAAGTTGTGGTCCATCATGGAAGAAAGGCAGAATAAACAGCTCAGGATCACAATACCTCAAGGACCATGAACCAACCTGGACCCTACAATTATCATCTGAGGCCCTTCTTCAGGTGCCTCCCCTGGAAGGTGGCAATACAGGAATGGCCTTTTCTGCAGTGGCTCCATTTCTGGAATGCTCTCCCCAGTGAACTTCACCTGGCGCCTTCATTACATATCTTAAAGCGCCAGGCAAAAACATTTCTCTTCAACCAGGCATTTGGCAGATTAACATTCTATGACCTTTTAAATGTGTCTGTGGGAGAGGGTTTATTGGTTTGTTTTGCTTTTGCTTTTGTTTTGTTATGTATTCTGCATTTTCATTTTGTATTTTTATGTTGTGAACTGCCCTGTGATATCTGACTAAAGGGTGGTATACAAATTTAACTAATTAATAATAACAATCACCATCATAATTGAATAAATGCAGTAGAACCTTGGGTTACAGACGCTTCAGGTTACAGACGCTTCAGGTTACAGACTCTGCTAACCCAGAAATAGTACCTCGGGTTCAGAACTTTGCTTCAGGATGGGAACAGAAATCGTGCAGCGGCAATGCAGCAGCAGTGGGAGGCCCCATTAGCTAAACTGGTACCTCAGGTTAAGAACAGGTTCAGGTTAAGAACAGACCTCCAGAATGAATTAAGTTCTTAACCCAAGGTAACACTGTAAATGAAAACTGGTTCAGAAATTCCTCTGAGCTGCATCATGTGCTCTTTGAAGTTTGCAGGAGGAATATAAGTTGTAAATTAGTTGTTCGTGGATCTCTGATGCAGCATTTTCCAAAATAAATTGGGTTTTTTTCTTTTAAAAAAAATACCTTCACACGCTTCAAAATTCTAGCAAAAAGCCCCAAATCAATCACTTGGGTGTGGAATTACTTAAGGCTTGTAATTCACTAACATTACAGCTACTACATAAACCAGGATAAGACAACATTCTGGCTTAAATTAAGCATCCTTTGTCTCATGGGAGAATATAGACACATGCACGGTTTCTTAGTGTAATAACTGCATCTCTAAATATATCTGTAAAGGTATCTAAACATCATTCACTGAACTTGTGCTAACTCATGTGCAAGTCAGCAGCATGAAAAAATGCATATATCTTGCCCAAACATATGCAACAACAGCCTCTATGACTTTTGGATAATTAAGACTAAGAAGTACTCTTTTAGGCCAGGGCAATATAACGTACTAAAGTTTAAATGCAATGCACACACCATGACCCTACCACTTTTTAATTAAGACTGCAGCATGCTGACTTTCCCATTACATTAACTCTTTCAAATCTCCCATGTCACCAGGGTTCCGCTGCATCATGAATTTAAAAAGGCAAATTCACCTTACATTAAAATGTGCTCTGCAGCAAATCACCATTATCACAAAGCCCATCAAAATGCCGTGCACAGAGATAAGACCACTAATGCTGTGAGGCAATGCTGAAAACACACATCAAAAATTGCATATGATTGATGGCGCTAGTTGAGTCTCTTTTCTTAAACTGTTTCTTTGTGATTAGTTGCATTTAAATTAGCACAACTAGTTATATACCATACCTTATATACTCACTGGCAAAAATTGTATGGAGGGCTATGAGAATGGTGTGATTTCACGAGAGGAAGATTTTTCTCTGAAAAGCTCTGCTTTCAGTTTTTAAAATAAAAAGCAAATTTTCAGACCTCATGGCTGCAAAAACAAAATTGTTTGCTAATGTATGGGCAACGTCTGCTGAAAGATGGTGAGCAGCCTAAGATGGCAAGTCTATCCACATTTGTGTGTGTGGGGGGGTCAATTAAATATAATGGGACTCAGGACTGGACCAAAAGCTACCCAGAAAGCTTGGAAGTTAAGAAGGAATTGATACCAGGTTTTCTGCCACGTCGAAAGCTAAAATACTACCTGCTACACCATACTGACTCTTCAAATTTTGCGGAAGAACAATCAGCTAGATGACTTACCAGCATTAGATCCTGTAAGGTTATAACGAGCGTTTAGCTTCTTGATGATGTTCTCATGGATCTGAAACCAGTCACTCTCTGTGTTACACCTGTATAAAAGGAGTAGTGTTTTAAAATCCCAATAAGAGAATTTTTTCCCTAGTTAAGGAATTCAGAGGGTCTATCTCCCAAGGCAGGATTGTATCTCTCATCCAACACTACCAACTGTGAAATGAAACAACCTCAATGTGTATCTGTTATGGGCTCTGAAGAGTGTTGGGGGTGGGGAGGCAGGGGATCAGGGGAGTGACCCAGGAGAGGGGACCAGCAATGTATGGGGTGTGTCACAGCCCACAAATCAAGAGCTATGGCTGGGGAAGGAGGGACAGCCAGGGCTGTCTGAGAAGGAGGAAGGCACTCAGGATGTGGTGGAAGGAAAGGCTGTTCTGGCAACAGGCAGATCAGTAATCTCCCCACCTTTCCCTGCCCCGCTGTCTCCTAGAACCAGGAGGGGCTGAAGGCAGGAAGAGTAGTAGCAGCCTCCATGCAGGAGAAGTCTCAGGTTCAGGGTGTGCAACACATCAAGGGAAGGTATAGAAGCCGGCAGGGGACAGGGTCTTACTGATGCTGCAACTGACCCACAGAGTGCAGGTCTGAGGGACAGCTGTCTAGTGGCTAGAAGTGGGAGGGGGGGCCGGCCCAAAGAGGCAGCGTCAATTGTCAGTGCAGTTATTATTATTTTTATTCAAGTAAACGGCATACAACTCAGCAACCCTTCCCAGTAGGTCTTGCCCCTACAGATCAGTTGCCAGGACTGAAGGTCCCTGACTTCCATCCTTTCTAAAAAGGATGCTTCCCAAGCAGTCTCAAAATTCATCTGTGCATCTCTGGTCTGCTTTTCTCATTACTCTGCACATTCTTGGAGACCAGGAGGCAAGTCCTTGGAGTCTGCAGCAGCCTCCTCTGCTTCAGCCTCAGAGTCTGAACTGCTGCCTGTCACAGGCTCTCCCTCCTCACCAAACCCTGTTGCCCTATCAAAATCCTGCTCCTCCTCCTCCTCCCAATCTACTCCTTCTGACCTCTCCTCAGTCTCCCACAACAATCCCCTGGCTCTGAGCCTTCTTTCTCTGGGATTTCCCTTGGGGGTTTCCCAGCTGGTGCCTCCCACCACTCCTCTTTGTCCAGCCAGTCCCTGACATTGGGCATCTGGGAGTTACTGTAAGTGCTTCTTTTTGGTCAGTAAAGTCTTAACTATCAGATATGTGCCTACCTTAGCTGGGGTGCGTCAGGACAGTATCTGGAGCTTTCTGAGAATTGCTCGAAATGAGTGCTATATACACAGAACTCTAAGTAACGCACCTAGGGATAGCTCCAGGTTTGACACCATCACCCCAGCCAAGTACCATCTGATGGATTCTTTCCAACATTAGTAGCTCCCCAACATCAGTCAGTGCACACCCCAATAGGCTTACCAGCAGTGGCATGAAACAGCATGACCTGTAGTGTCTGGGTGCCCATCATTTTAATGAGCAACAGTGCCCACCACTGGGCCACTATGGAGAATTATATATGGCAGCCTGCTCACATTCTAATGCACACATAATGGCACCTTAGGAATACCTGCTGAGAAGTTAGAGACCATGATCTCTAAACTGTGAGCCTCTTACTCAAGTCATCTAGGGGGTAAACCACCCAAACTGGCTTTCCCCCTAGATGACTTACAGATAATTGAGACTGGCCAATGTGTATAGATTGTTTGGAACTAAAGGTCAAAGAAAATTATACCACAATGCAATTTCTTTGAAGTGACCTCACTCAAAATGGGAAGCCACTAGAGAGGGAGCCATGAGTACCAATTCCATGCAATAAACATTTTCAACAGCAGCAGAAACAAAATGCTCAAATCCCACAATTCAGCAATTATTTTAAGATGTATTTGTTATTTAAAGGTAGCCAGAATCCTTTTTTATGTGTTGTCCTGCTATAAAGAAAAGAGCACATTTTAAAAACACACACATAAACAGTCCCATTCTCAAGGGAGAACAAAATTGGCAAGTCAACCTCCCTACTGCTGAGGAATCCAGCAGAGAACACTTTCAGCTGAACAGTCAGAAAATTAAAGTAAAATAAAAGCTATTCTGCCATTGCTCCATCACACTAAATTGTTCTCAAAACCATTGCTTCCAGCAGCTATAATATGGGGGGAAAGAGTCCAGTGAAGGATTGACCTTGAGACACTGAGGTGATTCATAATCTGAGTACTAACCCTGAAAGTAGCAGAAGTCCCCGGTGAGTACAGCTGATAACATCGCAGTCTGTGCCCTGATATTATTTCCCAAAATATTATTTCACACTTTCAAGTCCAAAGTCAGAGGAGAGTGAAACATACTGGTACTTTTTCAATGCTCCCAAGAAACTAAATAATACCACTGGGTCAAAAATACAAATTACACTTTATTTTCTAAACAGCTCCAACGGGATTGGAGTGATCATTCTGCGATATTATAGTAGTGGACAAAGCTGTATTGTAACTTTTGAATAAATACTTTAATAATATATATATATTAAAAATCTGCATGTTATGGACACAAAGACATGGAGGCATATTGGAAGGACCCATTTGTTACATCTTGTTCAGTGCTATTTGCTGTAGTGGCCATGGGCTTTCAAGAGTTTCCAAGGGGCATTTCTGGCTGTTGCTGAACAAGCAGAGATTAAATCTTGGATCTTCTGCATGCAGCCTGTGTGCCCTGCTGCTGAGCTACTCTCTCTGTTAAAATGTCTCGCTTCTTGCAGCCACTAGCCTTGACAGACTGTGTGTGAATCTAACAACAGTACTGTGTCGTTAGGCACCACTGCATCAAAATATAATGTTGCTTTATGGTTGAAACTACTAGTCCAAAATTGCTGGAAAATAATATGTTGGTCAGTGAAGAAGAAGCAAGATAAGAGCAGATGCTGGGCTGCTTAGAAAGTTGTGTGAAATGTGAAGCTGTTAGGAAGTGCCATGCAAACATCTGATAGGTGTTTCTGTGCAGCCTTGTTCCTTGGTTAAACACTAGCAACAACCTGCCTAGAGAATGGCTAACCAAGGACTAGAGTCTAGTAGAGGTCAACAACCACATAGTATGGTTCTGGTCTGCTTTCTTACTCTCTGGGTGTGCGTCTTGTTAGACCTGATCAAATTCTCATGGCTACTAAGTATCCTGTTAATTTGCTCAAAAATATTCTAATATAGTAGCAACTAAAGTAGTCAACTACCAGGAATACAGGTGGCAAAAGATTGGGAGAGCCCTTCAAGTGATGTGTAGGAACATATGCTCAGTCAAGGATATTCTATTTTGATGTTTTGACTTATAAACGGTTAGCAGAAGCAGTATGAAGAATAGCTCCAAGCTTTTTAGGGGGTTGGGCTTGGATGGCTCTTCCAATTCTACAATTCTATAAATCAAAAATTCTGCTGCTGCAAAAGAGATTCTTGTGTCATCTTTTAAATCCACACCTTTACTCAGAGAGCAAGTTTTCATAGGCAACATCCTCATTTGCGTGATGTTATTGTTCTTTAAATTTTCACAGAAGTCTTTATTGTATTAACTGCAATAGACTGTGTGCTAGATTTCTTGAACAGGTCAGACAATGGAGTTGAGGCTGAAAATAGCCATTAATAACTGACAGATATTAAGACTCCGATAATGTATCATACCTAGGGTTATATGATAACTGTGCGCAATAGGCTATAATGGCTTAATCTGAATGTACAATGAAATGTGGATCTGCACATACAACTTGAAGTCAAACCCTTTTTGGAGGGAAAACATCAGATTAAATTTCTATGACAAAATTTGACCTCACAATTTCTTCCCATGGACTATTTTAATGTACTTCAGATTTACATTTCCTTACATGTATACTTTCAGAATAAGATCATCCTTTGTGTCTCCCGCCAACAGATCCGCTATGCTGAGGACTGCACAACCAAAAGGTCGTCGGTACTGTACATTGCAAGCATTTTTCTTTTCACCAGCTCCCATTCGGCCTGTCAAACAAAACATAAAAAAAGACACATGAGCCACAAAATAGCATCTTTCCAGACGTGCACAGGAGAAGGAGGAGGATATATCTGCCAACATCAGCATTTAATTTAATAACGTTATTGGATTACAGCTGGGCAAATCTTCCCACCCCCAAATACCAACTGCATTGAAAGGGTGGTAAATATTCAACCTGCTGTCATTAAAACATAGGTTGGCAGAGCACTCTAAGTTCCATTTGTCTTATTCAAGAAGCACTCACAATGCAGTCCCCAAAGAATTGTCTAATAATGGCATTCAAGTAAAGGAATCCATGCCAGATGTTCAAAACCTGGATGCCCAGTCTGGCTCAGATATCTCACCTATCTCCTAGAAGAACACATCTGAGGGTGCAGATATATATATAATGGTGTCAACGCACCTTCCTTTGGGCTTCTTTCAACTCCAGTTGAGCAGAGTTTGTCCAGATACACTTCAGACCTAGTCAGGATCATCTGACAGTTTAACTAAATGTTATGCTTAATGCATAGCCCAAAACAGCTATGTCTTTGGCTTTTGTTAAAATAGCTCCAGCTGCAGGGGTGGGGGCAATTTTTATTTGGATCACAGTGCGCAGAGAAGCAAAATGTATCCCTTTCTTCCCCTAGCCATGACCAACCAAATATCAAGGCTGGGGGCCAACTGGCACCAACTTTTTAGCTATATCATAGTCATGTGAGGGTGGTCATATTAAGGGAGCTCACAGAGAGCGAGATAAGGGATACACTTTCACCATCTACATGCTGTGATTCTGGGCTCTCCTTGTGGCTGTACTTAATCCAAGAAAAAAAAGAGGCATAGCTGCACTACATAGGGCAAGGAATAGCTGCGCTCAGTCTAGGACGGGGGTCGGGAAGGCGCGGCTCCGGAGCCGCACGTGGCTCTTTTAGAGCTTTGCCGTGGCTCCGGGGCGGGGAAATGGTGGGGGGCGCTGCGCCTGTGGCCCGCCTGCGCCCCCCTGCCTGGCTTTTGGGATCGGCAGCAGGGCGCGGAGTGGTGGAGAAAGCAGCATCCCGGCTGCTTTCTCCACTCTGCGCCCTCCCGCCGATCTCAAAAGCAGGCTTTTGGGATCGGCAGCAGAGCGCAGGGTGGAGAAAGCAGTGGGGATGCACCTTTCTCCACCCCTCGCCCTGTGTGCCGATCCCAAAATGGGATCGGCGGCTGGGCGCAGGGTGGAGAGAGTTGCATCCCGGCTGCTTTCTCCACCCCGCGCCCTCCCGCCGATCTCAAAAGCAGGCTTTTGGGATCGGCAGCAGAGCGCAGGGTGGAGAAAGCAGTGGGGATGCACCTTTCTCCACCCCTCGCCCTGTGTGCCGATCCCAAAATGGGATCGGCGGCTGGGCGCAGGGTGGAGAGAGTTGCATCCCGGCTGCTTTCTCCACCCCGCGCCCTCCCGCCGATCTCAAAAGCAGGCTTTTGGGATCGGCAGCAGAGCGCAGGGTGGAGAAAGCAGTGGGGATGCACCTTTCTCCACCCCTCGCCCTGTGTGCCGATCCCAAAATGGGATCGGCGGCTGGGCGCAGGGTGGAGAGAGTTGCATCCCGGCTGCTTTCTCCACCCCGCGCCCTCCCGCCGATCTCAAAAGCAGGCTTTTGGGATCGGCAGCAGGGCGCAGGGTGGAGAAAGCAGTGGGGACGCACCTTTCTCCACCCCTCGCCCTGTGTGCCGATCCCAAAATGGGATCCGCGGCTGGGCGCAGGGTGGAGAGAGCTGCATCCCGGCTGCTTTCTCCACTCTGCGCCCTCCCGCCGATCTCAAAAGCAGGCTTTTGGGATCGGCAGCAGGGCGCGGGGTGGAGAAAGCAGTGGGGACGCACCTTTCTCCACCCCTCGCCCTGTGTGCCGATCCCAAAATGGGATCCGCGGCTGGGCGCAGGGTGGAGAGAGCTGCATCCCGGCTGCTTTCTCCACTCTGCGCCCTCCCGCCGATCTCAAAAGCAGGCTTTTGGGATCGGCGGCTGGGCGCGGGGTGGTGGAGAAAGCAGCCGGGATGCTGCTTTCTCCACCACCCCACGCCCTGTGCTCATCCCGCTTGCTTTGAAGGGAGCTGGGGACAGGGGTGAAAGCTCACCCCTCCTCCCCAGCTCCATTCAAAGCAAGCGGGGATGAGCCGTTGTGAAGGGGTGCATGGTGCCCCTTCAGAGCGGCTTATCCCCGTTTTTTTAAAGGGAGCCTGGGAGAACACCCATACACCCCCGTACACACACGCACACACCTTGACTTGATTCAACACACATACACACCCCCTGAGTTTATTCAACACCCGCTTTATTTGATTCAAAACAAACACACACACACACACACCCCTACATGCACACCTTGACTTCATTCAACACCCAGGAGAGCAAGCCCAAGCTTGCTCAGAATACGAGAGGGTTTTGTATTTGGGGCATCAAAAGCAGCAAAGCATACATGCATTTGGGACCATATGGGGTGCATCTCTCTCCCCTCATTAGAGAATAATAACTGGGACTAGCCATCAAAAGTCACAGATCAGACATGCTCATATTTTTCATTGATATAGCAGCTATAGCAGCTGACTGCACGATCCTGTATATATAGCATTAAGATAAGAAACAATATATGCAGTGTTATATTTGTTTTAAATGTCGCAATGGTTTTGCGGCTCCTAGGTTTTTTTTTCCCCTTTGGAAATGGGTCCAAGTGGCTCTTTTTGTCTTAAAGGTTGCAGACCCCTGGTCTAGGACAAGGGTAGGCAACCTAAGGCCCATGGGCCGGATGCGGCCCAATCGCCTTCTCAATCCGGCCTACGGACGGTCTGGGAATCAGCATGTTTTTACATGAGTAGAATGTGTCCTTTTATTTAAAATGCATATCTGGGTTAATTGTGGGGCATAGGAATTTTTTCATTCCCCCCCCCAAAAAAATAGTCCAGCCCACCACGTGCTCTGAGGGATGGTGGACCAGCCCACAGCTGGAAAAGGTTGCTGTCCCTTGGTCTAGGAGTTGGGCTTCATCAGAGCAAAGTTTCTGGCAGACATGGAGCTATCCATGGTGCTGCACAGTTTATCACAGAGAGTGCTACACTGCTGCCACTTCCTACTTCAACCTGGCTAACCAGAATCTGAACTTATTACCTATTGTCGCATGTTCTCTCTGCCAGCCTAGCTGACTTTCTGAAGCCTACCTGGAACATGAGAATTAGGAAGATAATGATGATAAATGATAAAAAGAAGAAAGGGGGCAAACAAAAGATTACCAGAACTACAAATTAAGATTTAAGCAAAAACTATTCAATTGCTAAAGAGCATATGGAGACAAATACTGACTTTCAACCACATGTTCACAAAAGTTGCACTTCAATCTGGATTGCTACTGTTTTGACAAATTTTCAATAGTTTGTGTGATTGCTCTCTCTCCCGCTCTCTCATAAATCCACATGAGCTATATGTTTAATTTATGTGGTGACAAAAGGCACATTATTCCCAACAAACTACACCATTGCTTGCTTCTTCTGCCTGTCACTTCTTCTTTGTGTTATTTAAGCTGTGCTGCCTGCCCTTAAAAACCTGCACTGGGGCCTGACTGTGGTGAAATGAAAAACACACAGCAGTCTATTCTAGGCTTTGCAAGATCAGAAGCCATCAGTGGCTGAGCAGATGCAGCTTAAACAGAAAATGCAGTGAGGAGAATACTAAGTCTTTAGTTTAAGATTCATAGGCAGCATTTCTAAAATCTTAAATATGTGTGTTTGTTTAGATATATATCCAGCTTCAGCTTTTGATCAAATCATTCTCAAGTTGGCTAATAACAGATGGCATAAACAACCGAAAAGCCCTTAGCTCCTTGGATGGTGGATGATATTTGCCCTAGGTTAATTTGGATTCAAGCAGGTTATTTTGTACTACAAGTTTACTTCCTACTGATTTGTAAAAATGTTATATGGAAAAATATGAGAGAGACATTGCACTACCTTTGTAAATCAAGAAAATCTCTCATATATATATATATATATATATATATATATATATATATAGAGAGAGAGAGAGAGAGAGAGAGAGAGAGAGTTTACTTCCTGAAGCCCTCTCCTAGCAGAGCACCCATGATAATCTGTTTTTTTTTGGGGGGGGGATAGTAAGTGGTTCAATCATTGGCGTATACTGGTTCAATAGACTAAATATTTGATCCCTGTTGTTTGATGCATGTTGGAGCCCAATCACACTCCGGCATGAAGCATTCAAAATATCAGGATCCAGATGAGTTTCCACAGCAAGCTACCTATGGAGAATTGAGCTTGTGATCGGGAAAGTGGCTATCTAAATTTATCCTACTGGCAATTCAAAATATTGCCACTGTTGCCACTAGTGTTCCTCGGGTTGAAGCCATGACTCTTTTTTTCCATTTTCTCTACGTAATCATTCAACATTTATTTTTATCCTACCATTTTTTCAAAGGGTGGCATACATAGTCCTCTCCTTTATCCTCCCAACAACTCTATATTAGGTGTGTTAGGCTGAAAAAGAGAGAGAGACCCAAGGACACCCAGCAAGCTTTGTGGCTGAATGGGCATTTCAGCTCTCTAATGTTTCTACATACGTAGAAACACGTTCAGCAGTATAGGAAGGGGCATGCAAATGGAACAGTAGTGGCACAAATAACAGCAGCTAGTAACGCATTAGTGAATTGGGGTTCCTGCTGGAGTATTTGCACCTGTCTTACTGCATGACATTGCCCCAGATATAGTATGCTCAACAGCAGTCAAGAATAGATAAAGATACATTCAGCATTTCAAAATGGAAGGCATAAAATGCCAGATTGGTTAGAGGGGAGGAGGAGGAGGAGGAGGAGGAGGAGGAGGAGGAGGAGGAGGAGAAAGCAGCCACTGTGGATGATAGGTGAAGATTACTGGAGTTAACTCAATGAAATCCGTATGACAGCTTCTTTAAATAAGGAGATTAACCACTCTTCTCTTCTACACTACCTTAATATTGTATTTGGATTAAATCAGATTTGTCCAGAATAATGTTAACCATATGATAAACTGTTCTAGGAAGGAAATAAATGTTTTTATTCATGCACACACCCACATATGCAAGATAGACTGGTGTTACCAGAAAAAAGGCAACTCCAGGAACCAAGGAAGGCACAAGCAAGCTAACAATAGCTGGCATAGGAGGAGTTGAGAGATCCAGGCTCCCCATGTCTGTTAATAAGCCTGATTCTATTTCTCTCTCTCTCTCTCTCTCTCTCTCTCTCTCTCTCTCAAGTTCACCAGTGTCTGTTGGCAGCTATTTAAAAATCATCACATACTATGGCCCTGTGATTTTAAAATAAAATAATAATAATAACAAGGTCCAGGTATCAGGCAGCAAAAAATGTCACACTGATAAGTTCAGTCACAGAACTGCCAGGGCCAGTACACACAAAATTATTTCCTACATGTGTGTGAGACAAAATACAGTGGTACCTCTGGTTACGAACTTAATTCATTCCGGAGGTCCGTTCTTATCCTGAAACCGTTCTGAACCTGAGGTACCACTTTAGCTAATGGGGCCTCCTGCTGCCACTGCGCCACTAGCGCACGATTTCTTTTCTCATCCTGAGGTAAAGTTCTCAACCCGAGGTACTACTTCCGGGTTAGCGGAGTCTGTAACCTGAAGTGTTTGTAACCCGAGGTACCAATGTACAAATGTGCACATTTCCCAAACATAACAGTTGGCACATGGTGTAATGTGCCTTTTTCCTTAAGGAAAATTATATGTGAAGCGTAGGAAAATGATTTTGTGTGGGCAGAAGACCAAATAAGGCTGGCTGCTTGGTGGCAATTTTCCAAGCAATTTTATGAGACCCATTGTTAATTTTGATCAGTCAGTGTGTCTTTTCCCTCCTCCTACTTCCAAAACCTAGTCTAGATAAATAATTTATCTTGTGGATCCATCACTTCAGATAGCAAGCAGGATATTTTTTTTCTTTAGTGTTCTCATGAAAAAAGATCCCTTCACACAGAAAAATGGCATGTCAGAGAGAAGCGTAAATTAGAACCTTCCCCCCAGATATGTAGCTTTTTCCTGATGATTTTTTTGTTTGTTTGTTACATTTATTGTGCTTTTTTTGCTTTTAAAGAGCTTTTAAAACCAAAAACCACTATAGAAATATCTAAAATAAATATATCAATTTCTCTCTACTCTCAATTTTACCACAAAATGCTTATCAAGATCAGACCAAAAGTAGCTTGGAGATTGTTTCTGAGCTAGCTCGCACATAATGCTAACACTGGTTTTTCCAGCCCCAACAAACTGTGGTAAATCTTAACTAGAGTTAGTAGAAACTAACCAGCTTCAAGTTAGTTGAAACTTAAGCACAGGCTAAGGCTTGTATGCAGTGCTTTTTTCTTCAAAAAAAAAAAAATATGTTTAGGGGTACTCTCATTTTCCTACTCATATTGAAATACTGCCCCTCAATGAGGCCAAACTTAGATTCACAAAATGTTTAGGGGTATGCGTACCCCTGTGTACCCCCCAGAAAAAAGCATTATTTGTATGACATATTAAACTAAGGGTGATCTATAAAATGAAAGTGGAAGCTTCTTATCTCTTTACTGTTGCCTCACTGGAGGAGGAGAGGGGGGGAAGAGAGCAGTCATATGCAAGGCTCATTGCAGTTCATTCTTATAATGCTAAAGAACCATGGCCCTAAACCACAGTTGAGCATTATTACATGAGAAGAACCCTTTCTGAAAGTATTATTAATATTTCAATGTAAGGCATCCCAAGTGCTAAGTGGTGGCCCAGCAGCAGTGACAATAAGGATAACCATCATTGCGCAGTGAAAACACATGGCCTGAAATTATCACATTATCTAACATCTTCTTACGTAAAGGTTTTGGGGAAACAAGTGTACATACCAATCCGTATAATGTGCACAGTGATGTAGATGTCTTTCCTGAGCTCGCTGCTTCCCAAGTCCTGTAGAGAATCAGAACAGTCTACAATTATTAATTTTTGTTGTGTTATTACTGTATATTTTTTTCTAAGTTTACTTGTGTCTAGGAAATAAAGAAACAAGGAGGTGATAGCTTCAATATATTTGACTGACTCACATAAATGTTTGCTCAGAAATAAGTCCCATTGTGTCCACTGGAACTAGTGTGAGTTTTAGATTGAAACCTAAAGTCATCAATGGCATATACTGTACTTATATCAGAACATTGCTGCACTGTGGCTAGTACCATGCAGGATTCTGAAACTAGTGTGTGTCCTATCCATCAGATATGCATTATCATAGAACTGTAGAGTTGGTAGGGACCCCGAAGGTTATCTTGTCCAACCCACAGCAATGCAGGAA
Source organism: Lacerta agilis (assembly GCF_009819535.1). Classification (NCBI taxonomy): domain Eukaryota; kingdom Metazoa; phylum Chordata; class Lepidosauria; order Squamata; family Lacertidae; genus Lacerta; species Lacerta agilis. The sequence goes on from NC_046321.1 coordinate 50,182,572, forward strand.
TTTCAACTACCGTATTTTACGCTCCATAAGACGCACTTTTTCCCTCCTAAAATGGAAGGGAAATCGCTGTGCGTCTTATGGAGCGAAGGCTTCGCTCCCACTGCCTCCCCCCATCCCCCGTCGCGTTCGGCGGAAGGTGGGGGGAGGCAGCAGCGATGTTGCTGGATCATGCCAGCACCTCCGTTCACCGAAAGAAGCTTCTTTCGGCGAGCGGAGCTGCTAGCACGATCCAGCAACATCTCCGCCGCTTCCCCCGACCTCCCGCCGAACGCGACGGGGGATGGGGGGAGGCGGCGGGAAGCGAAGGGGATGTTGGTGGATCGTGCCAGCAGCTCCGTTCACGGAGCTGCTAGCACGATCCACCAACACCTCCGCCGCCTCCCCCCACGTCCCGCCGAACGCGACGGGGGATGGGGGGAGGCGGCGGGGAGCAAAGGGGATGTTGGTGGATCGTGCCAGGAGCTCCGTTCACGGAGCTGCTAGCACGATCCACCAACACCTCCGCCGCCTCCCCCCACGTCCCGCCGAACGCGACGGGGGATGGGGGGAGGCGGCAAGAAGCGAAGGGGATGTTGGTGGATCGTGCCAGCAGCTCCGTGAACGGAGCTGCTTGCACGAACCACCAACATCTCTGCTGCCTCCCCCCACGTCCCGCCGAACGCGACGGGGGATGTGGGGAGGCGGCGGGGAGCAAAGGGGATGTTGGTGGATCATGCCAGCAGCTCCGTGAACGGAGCTGCTTGCACGAACCACCAACATCTCTGCTGCCTCCCCCCATCCCCCGCCGTATTCCGCGGGAGGTGGGGGGAGGCAGCTGCGATGTCTGCTTTTGGGATCGGTGGGCGGCAGAGAGGTTGGTAGAGGATTTCCTCCACCACCCCACGCGCTGCCCGCCAATCCCAAAAGCAGGCTTTTGGGATCGGTGCAAGGCATGGGATGGTGGAGGAAACAGCGGGGATGCTGCTGCTTTCTCCACCACCCTGTGCCTTGACGCCAAAAGCAGGCTTATCCCCTGTTGCTTTAAAGGGACATGGGGAGGAGGGGAGAAATCTTCTCCCCTCGTCCCCATGTCCCTTTAAGGAAGCGGGGATGAGCCGCTGTGAAGGGAGAAGGGGCTTCCCGTCCAGCACTCCCCTCCGTGTTTTTTAGAGGAGGAAAACCAGGAAAATATTTTTTCCCTGGTTTTTCCCCTTTAAAAAACAAGTGCGTCTTGTGGTCCGGAGCGCCTTATGGACCGAAAAATACGGTAGATCACACATAGCAGATGGCTATCCAACCTCTGCTTGAAAAAGGAAAGAGAGTGCACCAGCTCTTGTGGGAACAGCTCTTGCCGTCAGAGAGTTCCTCCTGATGTTTAGCCAGAATCTCCTTTCTTGCAACTTGAATCCATTGGTTTGGGTCCTAGTCTCCAGAGCAGGAGAAAATAAGCTTGCTCCATTCTCCATATCACAGCCCTTTAGGTATTTGAAGATGGCTATCGTATCTCCTCTCTGTCTCCTCTTTTCCAGCCTAAACATGCCCAACTCCCTCAACTGTTCCTCATAAGGTTTGGCTTTCAGACCCTTGATCACCTTGGTTGTCCTCTTCTGCACACACTCCAACTTGTCAATACACTTCCTAAATTGGGACACTCAGAACTGGACACAGTATTCCAAGATGGCAATCGTATCGTGAAATATTGAAAGGGCTGTAACATGTGAAGTTCTACTGCCTCGAAGACAAGGAATGCCATTGGTGATGGGGTAAGTGAAAGTCAGTAAAGGACTGCCCAATAATTCTAGAATGAGTATATTCATATTGCAATGAATATAACCCAGTTCCCTAACCCTCTCTGTTAAATTGGACTGGCTCTCAAGTTCTGCAGAAATCAAATGAGGTTTACTTCTTAAAATGTGGTTTTAAGTCTACTTCCCAGAAAGGAAGCCCCATTGAACTTGTGTGGCCTTGGGTTGCAAGAGATTTCTTTGATTTGGCAAGTAAGATACAGAAAAGAAACACACATTCAAGTTATCAAGGTGGCTGTCATACTTATTTGGCACAGTTGCTGGTACCCAGTGGAAGGATGCTGGACAAAATGAATAAGTCTGCACAGTTATTCCCACTCTTTTGTGCTTTGTAGTGTGCTTTCTATTTCTACAACTGGACTACCAGCAAGGAGACAACCCCATTAACAAAGTCTTGATTTATTTATTTTTGCAATTACCAAATGCAGACAAAAATAAACACCCACTCACCACAAAAAGAGAACAATGTCTTTCTGGCTTTTCTGGACATTTTGGCAAACCATTCCGATTCAATTTTAAGAAAAATCTCTCGCTGTAAAAGAAAAGAAGCAATGTAATATAATGGGAAATATTAAAAACAATTTAGACAACTTGGGGAAGGAGAAATACATCTAACACATCTGAGTAAACATGTTTTTGTCACTGTTTCCACAGCACACATTTCCAATATTCATAGCTGATGCTGCAAAGAAGTTAAACCTTCTTGCTGTGTGGCAAAAGAGAGCTTATTTGAAGTGAAAATCTAGAATTCCATGGAAATGGTGCAATGGTTTCAAGAAATGTTGACTTTAAATAGAAGCCAGATGTGATCTTTAAAGACACTTTAAAGATCTTTAATTAAATTAGCAAATGGGAAACACATCAGAGCTAATGTTTCAGAATTTATGAGCGCATATAGGATATTAGGTCAATCAGAAGGGCCATAATCACAAAGTTTGTAAGAAAAACATTACTGTTAATCCAAAATTGTGTGTGTGTGTGTGTGTGTGTGTGAGAGAGAGAGAGAGAGAGAGAGAGAGAGAGAGAGAGAGAGAGAGAGAGAGAGAGGCATTAACGTCATTCTAGGCCCAAACACCCGTGATGTTCTGTGAATTTACATCTTACAAAATGAAGCTGTGGGTACTACAAATTAAAGAGCAGGGGACTGTCCGCCCCAAAATGGCTACCTGAGGAACATGTAAGGATGGAGATTCCCCCTCCTCACCATTCCATGTACTGGCACAAAATTTTACTTCAGCATGGGTTAGCATCCTTCTCTGTACCCAACGGCAGCAAGCTAGGTTAATGGTTGTAGGACAGGTTCTGTGGCCCACATAATTCCCAATCTCCCACAAAGGGGATGGATCAGGGAGCAGCCAGGGAGGCTGCAGCTGCTCACCCCCCAATATGCCAACCTGAGGCAATATATGTCAACCTGAGGCAACCTGAGGCAATTGCTTAACTGCCTCATGGCAGGGCCAAGCCCACACAAGAGTGGTGTGAGGAAGGAGATTTTTAATCACCCCCCATCATGTTTTCAGCTAAAAAAGCCCCCATCTGCCTCACATCCTGCATAGGAAAAGATATGAGGTTCCTTAGGTTTTCCTTGAAGGGTGAAAACAGTTGAGGCAGGGGGCACACACAGAAACACACCCACATACAATTTTTAAAGGGGGGGAAATGAGTGATGTCCCTTTTCTCTGCTTTAGCTTGAAGCTTGCCCCAGTATACTTTGTAAAACAAAATGAACAGAGACAAACCACACACAAGACTGCATCGCATTAGCGTGGCCCAGCAGTTGTTCATCACCTTTGCCATAAACAGCATCAATTTTAAGAAACCGACATCTAATTTTAGCCGCTACCACAGAAAACAAATGTCAGTAGGATCAAATAATTAAGACCGAGAAAAAGCAGGCTCCCCACACAAGGCTTTTCTTTTTCACTTGCTGTACCTTCCAATCATCTTAACATCAAATCCCATCATGTATAAGAGATCACTCCGTACATTCCTTTTTAACTATAGCTTTCTCAGCTGTTTCCTTCGCTTCTGCCAAGGCTGAGTGACTGCCACACATATGCTGTCTTCCATATGCAACGACGAAAATAGCAACCAGAACATCTATGCAAGCACAATAGAAGGACTAATAGTACAAGTATATTGTGTGTGTATATGTGTATGTGTGTAATGGAGTGTAATGGTGTGTGTGTGTGTGTGTGTGTGTGTGTGTGTGTGTGTATTCTCCAAGGCTGAACCAGTAGCAATTCAGGAAGATCACACTCTCACGGTCTGCGTTCTGCAGGTTTAATTTCACCAGCTCATATTCCAACTAGGAAATTCACAGGCATCAGGGGTACTTTGGCTGCTGCGGTTCACTTTAAAACAAGCTGAAAGGGATGCAGCTCAATTCTCCTATTGCCGAGGTGGCAAATGTCAGCGTCTGGCAGGAAATCAGGCCTCAAGCGGTTGGGTTTCTGAGTTTGTGGGGAGGTGACCATCAGTCTGAAGGGGCCAAGAGGTGAAAAACACTGTCCAGGACAAGCAAAGTCAACTTCTTTAAGCGGCAGCCAAATATCAGAAGCAGGAAGCTTAGTCCAGGGCATGCAGGCCAAATTCCTTTAGCAAGAATGTGGGAGGAATAGAAGAACAGGATCTTAGATTGGCAGGATCCTCTCACGGGTAAAATGTTGCTCAGCCTGAGGGCCAGGAGTCAGAACTGGTTCCAGGTTTGAGAGGTCAAACAGCACACGAGTCCTCAAAACTACGCTACAACAACAGCATTAAAGCGGTAGCTAGATTCACCTCCCTGGTGCTGCTCAGATCACTAGGCTGGGGTGAGGGAAGAATGAAAGGAGGGGCACCAAGGACATTGGCCACCTCTGCTGGAGTCCAGGCAGCTGCCCAAGGGAGCCTGGTAACCATCTCTGGTATAAAGAGACTGGTCCTTGGGGTGATCTCACTCTGTCAGGTGGCAGGGTTGGCACTGCAGCCAAGGTGGTACCATGGAAGAGCTCAGTCTCCAAAGCTTGAAAAAAATCCACAGTCACATGCTGGTGGCCCAGAAGGAAAGGCACTGAATCCTGATTGTTGGGGAACACAGTTTAGTTACTTCCCCCCCCCCATAAACGCTCCTCAGGAATTACAGCAATGCCGCTTCACACGGGAAACAACAACAATGTTGGTGTCTGGTGGGCTTCCCTCAGGAAAGCATTCCACAGAGGGCCTGTTCTGTCACTACTATCCTCTGGGCCTCCTTTGGAGGTGGCACATGGAAATGGGCCTGGTGTCAAAACCAGCACTTTGAAATGGGACTTGGAACAAATAAGATTATGTAAATGTTGCCTTTGAGGATCCATACATAACAAGCAAATTTTCCATCTAACTTGTGGCTCTGCAGGGTGAGATGCTGAAAAGATAGTGACCAGTAAACCCTGAGAGGCATGCTAGCATTAATCACACTCCTGGATTAAAAGCTGATGGCTAGAAGAACACCACTTTTTAGGATATTTGCCTGATGTGTTTTCCTTTTTATGTTCATCTGTCCAACTCTGTCACCAAAATCAAGAACAGTTATTGTGAATGCCTATGATGCGCTCTACTTCACAATGTGTTTCTATGAATTTACATGTGTGCATTGTAAAATTAATTGAATATTCTCAAATGTAAGCCCTACCCTGATCAGCCATAGTACTAAAAATATCTCAGCTCGCACATTTCTAGACTGTCACCAGTAACCCCACTCACCTGACAAAACCCAGGCCTCTGCAAGTTGAAGAAATTAAAAACATGCACTTAAATATATATTTAGCTGATTGTCTACCACCTACTTAGCAAGCTTGCTTTAAAGTGTGTTTAAAAGAAAAAAAACTTGTTGAAAACTGTAGTAAGTTGCATCTCCCGTCACAAACTTCTAGCTTATTATTTTCACCCGATCCATCTCTCTCTCTCTCTCTCTCTCTCTCTCTCTCTCTCTCTCTCTCTTTCTCCAAGTTGTCTTCCAAATCAATGTACAGGTGGAATGAGAAACTCAATTATTTGGGCAAATATCGGGGTGGGGGTGGGGGGGCTTAGAATGCTACATTAGTGTGCTCAAGTGCTAAACTGGGGTTTCACATCTTGTGGGAAAGGGAGAGTAACTATGAACACCTGCCATATTATTAGGTACTCCAATTCCACAAATGTGAGAAAGTTTAGAGACAGAGAATGTGATTTATCTGTTACTGAACTGCACCACTTCAGACTTTTGAATGCCCTGGCATGTTGGGGCAAAGGAAGAAACAACTCTGCATGACTTGCAAACAAAAACTAGCATACTAGGGAGTGAGAAGGATATACCAGAACATATATCCTTGCCATGCTGATTTTGGCATGTGAGCGGAAACATTTTATACAAGGGAAATTTCTGAACATTTCATTCCTCACTTGCAGTTCAGCAGCAGAAACTGCACATGGGATAGTCGATTATGTACAACAAACACATAACTTTTGAGGGGTGTAGCTCTGTGGTGGAACACACAGCGGTGGTCCAGTGGTCCATCTTGGGCACCTCCAGTTTAGGCTGGGAAGGACTCCATCTGAAATCCTGTCACAGGCATGTGGAGAAGAAGCCCTGGGACTTTGTGGCATTTTTGTGAAGGCTGGACAACAGGGTGAAAGCGAGCAAGAAAGCAAGCTAGATGGATAGCTCAGCTGCTGGACCACGAGACTTTAAATCTCAGGGTTGTGTGTTCAAGCCCCACTTTGGGCAAAAGATTCGTGCATTGCAGGGGGTTGGACTAAATGAACTCTGTGGTCCTTTCCAGCTCTACTATTTTATAATTCTATAATTCAAAAACTGTTTTCTTTACTAACCAGATGGGTGGGATAGGTATGGCATCCCTTACTGGCTTTGATTTCCTTTTAGTCAGTATTCATAGTTCATGGCCAAAACATGTCAAAGTTAAAGATAGGTTTTAGCAGCAAGACAGCACAGCATTCTTTCCCTCTTTCTCTCTCTCTCTCTCACTTCACAATCTGTCCTTTTATTCCTCAGCAACAGCAATAACGATGCATCTACTTGGCACCTCCTGTCTAAACAACATGTTTTGAATTTTTTACCATTCATTTTAAAGAGAAAATCAAAACCAACTGTTAAGCTTGTCCTTCCTAGGCCTAAGGAACCATCAATTTTAGCCAATTTCAGCAAACGTGAGAGCAGTGATGATGGGCTGAAATGGATGACAATACTGGAAAAAGACAAGTATTTTTGGGCAAGCTGCTCAGAACTGTTGCTGGATCACAGAAACAGTAGTTATGTAAGAAATTGGCATCTTGGGGGGGTGAGAACCTGATGGGGTTAAAGTAAACATCAAATGTGTGAAGATGCTAAAGATAATGACAACGGCATCTTAGCAACTGTGGAACCATAACACCATCAGAGAAAATAGTTTTTTTTTATGGATCATCTTTTACATTCCTCTCAAGGCGATTTACAAACATACAAAAAAGGCTAAAATTATTTTTTTAATGCTACTGAAACCAGACACCTAAAGATTTGAAAACAGTACCAATGCTGACACAGTAGGTTTGAAAACAGTACCAATGCTGGGTCTACCTGTAATACAGTTTCATTCAGCTGGGAAAGTCTGTCAAAACAAAAATATCTTCAATTATTTCAACAAAGTATGGATAGTCAGAGGTGCCATCTTCTTAAGAGGATGCACAAGGCCCATATGTGATGCCGTGCAATGTCATGCATGAGTTGTCATGCACATATTGAGGGGGCTCGGCCTCTAGGAATTGGTGCACCTGTGGATAGGGAGTGCCTTCTGTATCTCAACAGAGAATGTAAGTAATGAAAGGGTTGTAAAGGAGGAAAATGCTGGTTCTGTTCCCAATTGGAATAAAGGATGTTCATTCAGAGACTCCTTTCGTTGCTCTCTTCTGCTTTCTTGCACTCTCACCCAGCTGAGGACACAATATCTGTGGCCTACTGCTCTGGCTCGGCAACCATTTATTCCAAAATTTTAGGGTATATGTGTCTTGTTTTTGTCTGGTTTGAAAGGGCAGACTCCAGCTACAAAGGCTGCATCTCTTGCTCGGGGAAGGGGGACGTTTGGTGCTGACGTCAAGTTTTAGTTGTGGATATGCATTACTTTTGCTTCTATCTGAGTGACATGGTGTGTTTATTGTTAGACCTTATTATGAATTACCAGTGGATTGTTTAATTATATGGTATATTAATTAATATGAGATATTTTCATTGCTCTATTGTTCATGACTCATATTGCTACATTTTGTTATTGTTGTGAGCCGCCTTGAGCATGGTTTACTATGGAAAGGTGGGATACAAATAAATGAGCCAGGTGTGTTAGAAAACGTAAAAATTAGTATATGGTGCAAAACTTAGAAATTATGTTTGATAATTAGGTGGACTGCAGAGGCCAAATCTTTGGTTAGGATAGAAGCAAGCAATACTAAACTCTGACTGATTGTTGCTAATCTTGCACCATTCTTAATCCCCATTATTATCTAAGCACTTCATTGCTACAGTACATCCCTTCCCCTTACAATGCTTTTCTTTTTTTGCAAAGCTAATAATACTATGTATGAATATTGTTCTCTGAAAAGCACTGCCTATCAACAATGATTGATTTGTTTCAGTTACAACCTTGAGTCTTTTATCACTGGTTCTGCCTTGCTCCCTGACCCGCTGGGTTGCTAAAGTGCAAATGTGAAACACGATTACATCACCAAATTAACACCAATTACAAGACACAGAGGATGAAAAGAATGCTGAGGAGAGAGTTATGGCTGGATAACAGAACAGCTTAAGGGGGTTGTGATAAGCCGCAGAAGTAGAATCAGCTCCAGAAATAACATCAGTTAACAGACTTCCATGCCAACTTGCGGCTGCTGAAGGCAGCTCCATACATTACAACTGCCAAGGGAAACACCGGCATTTCATCAGTGGTTCCCGCACAGCAAATGTGTAACTACACAACCTTTAGAAGACATCTGAAGGCAGCCCTGTATCGGAAAGTTTTTATTATGCTTTTATATTTGTTGGAAGCCACCCATCATAGCTGGGGCAACCCAGTCAGATGGGTGGAATATAAATAATAAAATTATTAATGTTGTTGTTGTTGTTGATGATGATGATGATGATGACAATGACAACCCTAGCCAGTAGCAGAGGCAAGCATTCATGCACCCAGCACCTGTTCATGGTTCTAAGGTAGGAGAAGACAACAGAAGTGCACTTGATCATCTTTGTGGCCACAGCCTGATCAGAGATTCAGCCCCCCAGGTGGGCATGGAGAAAGAGTAAGCATGAATGCCTTTGTTAGCCTTGACCAGTTCTGAGCTGTGTGTTTTGGTGGGCGCGTGAGAGAGCAAATACGCTTCAGTTTATTCTTGACATCATGTTATGTTTCAAAGATGCAGCATGAAGACAAGGCTACCCGACAGGGGTGCCAACTTGAATAAAATATTGTGGGGACCCAGGTAAGCCCTGCCCCACATAATTGATCACATGATGCAGTGCACATGCACCATTTGAATGGGAATGCTTATCAACTTGGTTGGGGCTCAGCCCCCTCAAATATTTTATTGTGGTGTCCAAAGCCCCCACAGCCCCTAGCAGTTGGGTCCTATGCTACCCAAAGATGTTCTGACCTCTGAACAGAGCGCATGTGAATTTAGTAACACCTTTGCTTTGCTTCCAATACCTCTTTTTCCCCTTCTGCTGCTTCTTTTTTTTTCATTTAGGGCATTTAATTGACAGCCTCTTTGCCTGAAGACAGCCGAGGCACGATGCAACATTAAAAACCAACAGTACAATTCGGGGAGGCAATAAAATTACAGAAGCCTAATAAAGCCTAATGCAACAATATAATTTTAAGAATAGCATCAGCAATACAGAAAATCTATACAGCAACAAAATGCAACAGGAAACGTTTCCACTAGCCAGCACTTCAACAAGTGTGTGTGCATAGTGGAGAGAGGAAATACACAATCCAGTGCAGTAAGGTTCTCATATCAACCCTTTCCTGATCAAATTTCTCACTTGCAAATATAGTTGCTACAAGCAAGCATGATTTCTTTTCCTCTAAACCACCCACAGCCAGGCTAAGCAAACATAATTCAGAGTAAAAAATACTAAAATACTGCAAAGCATTATTTATAGCTCTCTGTTCACTAGTGCTGCAGTGCTAAGACCTTCATTTCTATTTTGAATGCAGTAAGATCGTAGGAGAAGAACTGAAAAATGCAGCAGAGAAACAAAATCCTAAATCGTGTAAAAATGACTACTTGTCCCTCTTTCTATTTCTATTTTTTAAAGCAGGCCAAAAATAAAGTTTTAGTTACATGTAACTGAAATAATAGGAAATTTCACGTACAACCGAATTGCTTATACAGGCTAACCTTATGGTTAAGCAGGTAAGTTTCTAAACCTATTTTGTTTGAAAGAAATCATAGTACAATCCTATGCAAGTCTGCTCAGACATAAAGCCTGTTGAGTTTACAGTACATTGATCCAAGGTAAGGAAGAACAGGACTGCAACCTCAAGAGGTCTTTGTTAACAAATGTGGCACTCACAATACTGACCCTGAAAAAAACTTCAAAAGCAAAGCAAAGCAAATTGGATTTTCCCTATAACTGCCCAAAACCCATTCCTTTCCCAATCAGATATTTGCAGGAAGAACAAATTATTTCCTTTGCAATAATGTCATCCGATTTCACTTTAGGCTCCTAAACACATGATAGGTGAAATATGGTATACACAGTCCAACTCAGCCAACTCAGAATAAGAAAGGTAGTGGTTGGGCAGGAAAGGGAGAAACTCTGAAGAAATTAATGCAAGCTGGTCAACAAAAGGATTCCTTATTCCTTCCAAGAGAAAGGCTTAAGAACAAGAGAGAATTGGACAGATTCTACCAACCATGAAGGCTATGTCCTACCTCCACTTTTGGAGGCAATATACCTCTAAATACCAGCTGCTGGAAACTGCAGGAGGCAAGAGTGGTGTTGCACTTAGGTCCTGCTTGCAGGAACCCCATAGGCATCTGGTCAGCCACTGGGAGAGCAGAATATTGGACTAGATGGGGCCAGCGGCTCTTCTCACATTCTTATCTTCATTGCGCAGCTAAACATCCTTATGCTAGTGGAATTGTTTAGATGTGTATCACCTCCTTTCATAATCTCACATTGGTGTGTGTATGTGTGTATTGTTGCCTGTAGTTTTAAACTCTGTTTCAAAATAAAAGTAAAATCCCACGGAACCAAGAGGCCCATGCAACCCCGCGACCACTTGTGGTTATGTTATCTAAGTAACACAGCTCCATGGGATATTATCATAGAGAAGCATCTTTAAGAAGCTCTAATTCTTCATCTAACCAGCCATATCATGTTCGACCTCGTTCACTCTTTATAACGAAACCTGCTGTGAGCAGGTTTATGCAATTTATTTTTCAATTTGTAATTAAGCTCCTACAGTCCCGGCAACAGTTCAGTAATTATATTCAGACTAACCAGAATGAATAAACCCTGTTGCCATTTTTATTCTCTCTCTCAATTACAAATATCCATCCAATCTTCACTTACAAATCCAAGTAGCTCATCTAATGTACCTAAGTTTTTAGTATGATGTGCAGTTTTGGTTGCTCAACCACAGAAAGATTTCTTTTATGGATCATGAAGATGGAGCATAGCTTTATAAAAGCTCATAAAATTAACAGTCTGGAGGTAGGACAAAGAAAAAAAATATTTTCCATCTCAAAGTAGTAGATCTCAGGGTCATCAATTGACATTTGCAATAGGTTCACAACACAGAGAAGGGAACAGTTGTTTCATGCACTGCATGACTAACTTCTGTAATTTATTGCTTTAATGGTGAATTTCTCTGACTTTAAAGAGGAATGTACAGATTGAATGACAATAGAAATATTAATGGGTATTAGACAAAAACAGGAACAATTTGTATCAGCACATGATAAAAAGAAGTGATTTTCAGATGCTTGGGTTTTAGTTACCTTCCTCATAACCTGTCAGATCTTTCCATAGACCTCTGATTGGCTAGTTTTGGTACTATGCCAATTCATTTGCTTGAATAGAAGGTAAAAGGGGTGGATTCAGTCCTATAAACCCTAAATAGGTCATGGGCATGGTCCTTCTAGGCTGGCATGCAGCAGATCCAATAAACTGCAGATCCATCACACAACTCAATTCTGAATGCAGAGTTTTGTACCCCTCTTGGTAATAATCAAGCCGAGAGTCCAAGTATTATACTCATGAGTGGAAGTCAGGACAGACACACCAGAGCATATTTTGTGCAGTGCAAAGGAAGGAAAACAAACTGAAGCCCTGTTCTACAAGTGGCATTCACAATGGATATGACCCCCAGGAAATACATTAGCTTGGGACTGGACTCAGACAAATTATGACTTATCGTGATGGGATTTTTTTTTTATTAACCATCGTTTAGCATTACCTCCCAACCCAAAGCTATGGTTAATCTTACCAATGGCTTGTTTTAACATAACCGATAGTTTGAAGGTGTTTCAAATAAACCACAGCGGACTGGGCTTTGACATAACACTAAGCTGCCAAGAGGGAAAGGGCTCAGGTCACACAATGGCATAATGCAACAAAGAAATACTTTTTCCCAATATGCTTTGGTGAAAAAAAAATTTTTTTTACTTTGTAACTGTTACTTGGTACCAAAAAAATGCACTTCTGCTTTGATTACTGTTTAAACGATTTCTAATGAATGAATTGGGGTGCCAGTGTCTGCTTTGGAGAATATGAAATGAATGAAGCAGAAACCGAAATTCGGAATAGTAAATTTGACTACTATATCACCAGAGCACATCAGCAACACTATCTTATGTGCCTGCTGGCCCAGGTTCCAACATCTCCATGTTGTTAGGGAATTACAGACTCTCTACATATACAGACTGTTGTCGCTTTATGCTGAATGCATGGAGGTCAGGAGAGTGAGGCCAGTAAATGTTTTGATGTTGCTGGTAGGCTATGACACAGTCCCCATCCCTCTGCATTGTATATGAGAACATCATGTGATAAAGGGGCTCCATGATGTAAAGGATAAGCATGCCATGCTACTCTTCCTCCCACTAGGGGATTCAAAGTGTCAGCCACAAACAGGAAAGCAGGTGTAGGCTACTTTGCAATTTGATGGAGCATAAATCAGGCATGAAAAATATGGGTCACTGCTTTGAGCTGTAAGATTCCTACTCCCCCCCCCAAAAAAATCCCTGAATCTCAATTAAGGTCCATATTTCATCTCCTTTGTGAAAGGCATCTTCTCCATGCAACAGAATATTCAAATTTCTGCACATTCTCTGCAAAAATTCATTACGAAAAAGGTCCACTGCCCGCAGGTCAAAACCAAACGAATGAGCCCTTTTTGTCCAACAAGAGCATCAGAATACAATTTTGTGGTTTTGGCAGAAAAGACAGGAACTACCAGGAGGTTTTTGACTAAGCAGCTGAGACAAAGAATATCACATTTCCACCTAGCTCCTCTTTCACGCTCTATAAATCATGTCTGCTTACACTACAGATGCTGACAACTACCAAGAGGAGCTGCCAGAAATAGCTTACCTGCAGTTAGTAAAACAAAACAGAAGCTTCCAAACAACTTTCCCCAATCAGTTTAATTAAGCTGAGCCCTGACATATGCAGCTGTCTCAGGCAAGAGGGCCTGACGGATGGCACCTAAACATTTCACCCATGTTTACTATGTGTGTATTGCTGCTTTCCTCAGCAAACATGTGAAGTATGAATAACAAACAGATAGCTATCTTTAAGTTGTGTATATGTCTATGGGAACCCTGATTGAGCAAGATTCCATGTGCACAGATGTTTAAAGATGTATTTGTGCTTGTTCATCATGCACACTTTAGATCAGAGGTTCCGAAACTTCATTGGCCTACCACCCCTTTTTCAGGAGGGGGGAAAAAATTACTCAGCACAGCCCCATGCCCCCAGAAATCTAGTATGACCAGAGTGAACTCAGTCCACACTGTTCCAGGGGCGGACCAGCGCTGCAGCCTGCCTGCCATTGGCCAAATAGGCAGGCAAGCTGCAATCCACTTCCTGGGCCTGGGTGAAGCTGAAAAGGGTTCACCTAAGCCATTTATGGTGCTGGACGAGACTCTTGAGAGTCCCATGGACTGCAAGAAGATCAAACCTATCCATTCTTAAGGAAATCAGCCCTGAGTGCTCACTGGAAGGACAGATCCTGAAGCTGAGGCTCCAATACTTTGTCCACCTCATGAGAAGAGAAGACTCCCTGCAAAAGACCCTGATGTTGGGAAAGAAGGGGGTGACAGAGGACGAGATGGTTGGACAGTGTTCTCGAAGCTACCAACATGAGTCTGACCAAACTGCGGGAGGCAGTGGAAGACAGGAGTGCCTGGCATGCTCTGGTCCATGGGGTCATGAAGAGTAGGACACGATTAAACAACTAAACAACAACAACAACAACAACAACAACAACAACAACAACAAAGCCGTTTGAAACCCTTCGTCTCCAGCACAACCACTGAGTCCAGGGGGAGCGTTGTCACCATCCCACAAGGGCTTACACTGCTTGTGGGAAGCAATTAATAAATTTAATAAACTAAACTTCAGAGCTAAGGCTGAGAAAATGCCACCTTCGGAATTGATCGCCGTTGCTTTGCCACCGCGTCACGGAGTGCCATTTCCCCAGCAACACATTCTGTGAGACTGAGCTTGCTGCTCAAGAAACTGTTTGCCTTTCTTTTACCCCTAAATATGTTTTTCTAAGCAAATTTACTGCTCTAAACCTATTTACCGCTCGTGCTGAATGCGTGTGTGGGTATCTCACCAAAGGTTTGCCTGCAGAAGTTCACAAAACATTACCTACCAAGCTGAGTAAAAAAGCATGCAAGGAAGGGTGTTGGCATTTTTCATCCAAGACCCACTTTTACCCCACACCATGTGCTACTTTTGCTGGGGAACTGCTTCCTTGAAGGAATAGTACCCTGCCCAGACCTCCGAGCTATCAGGCAATTGGACTTGAGCCTACTGAAACAACATTAAGCAGCCTGTGAGAATTCCCTGTTCCTCCCTCTATTCAAAGCAGTGCTGGATAAACTGAATGCCTCTTGTGGTGCAGATAGGTAATTTTAGACCCTGGACTTAATGATCTTACGGATATCTTACTTCCGCTGTGAGACAAACTTTTAGCATTTCTCTTTCTCTCCCTGCCCTTCACCATTTCATGCTTTTACAAATGCTATTACATTCCTGCTATGCTAGAGCAAAACAACAACAACAACAACAAAAGCACACAGTATGCCAACCCTAATTGTAAGGTTCGTGGGGTGGTTGCTCGTGAGTAACCAGGCAAGACTCCAAACCATCTTTTAAGAGGTTTATTGTGCATGCTAATTACAGTGCAAAGCTACAAGTTCATGTCTGTATCACTCACAGAATCCGGGAGTGGCCCCTTCTGGCTGTGACCCCAACGTAAGAGTTTTGGTATTCCAAATCTCCTGCCTCCCTCCTTGTGTTTCACCCCTCTGCGCACTTGGGGTGCCGGAAGTGGCGTGTCTCCCTCCTTGCCCGCAGAGCGAGGGGAGTGCAGGGTCTCACTAACCTCCCCAGAGCCTCTGCTCTCAGGACCCGGAGCTGCCTGGCCCTCCCCGGCTGGAGACCTCGCTGTTTCCTCCGCTGGAAGAGGAGGTCTGCTGGTCAGGTGGGGCTGGGGCTCCCTGTAACATCCCGAGAGCCCTTCCACCACCCTGCGCTGTGCCGGGGACAGTTCCCTGACACTAATGAAAGAAACACTTTGAGCATATGCAACTTTAAACTCACATCAATTACAGCATCATCATGGACACAAGAGGAAAACAGGTTTGCTTCCGCTGTCCTGACTATAAACATGTTTGTCTGGGAATAAGCACCATTTTGTTATTCCAAAACTGTAAGGTACTTAAAGTAAAATAATAATAAAATGAGCATCTGTGGCCAAGCACACGCCAGGCCAGTCCCTCCTCAACTATAAAACGTATTTAAAAATAAGAATGGTTGCTGTGGTAACCAGCAGGTCCATGTCACCCAGATGACCACACCTGCCATTCCCTGAGCGGGCCAGTGGGGGTGGAGGCCAGACTTGGAGGATCTGGGCTTCAGCCCCAAGTTACAAGAAAGAAGATTCCGACTAAACTTCAGGAAAAACTTTCTGACAGTAAGAGCTGTTTGACAGTCCTCTACAACTGCCTCATTGGAGCAAGACCTACCAGGAAGGGCTGTGCACTGTTTAGCTTCTTTGAATAAAGAGCTACCTTCCCTGACACTGTACTTTTGATTGCTGACCTACCCTTGACTCTTCTTCCTGACATACCTCAGCCCATGTGGTTCATCTGCTATGAACAGGAGGGTTAGCATGAGAATAGCTTAATCTAAAACAAAACAAATGAACAAAGCTAGGAGAAGAAAATCAAGTTTCAATTTTAAGTAGCAAGAGCTCGAAAAGGGTATTAAGAGGAAGATATTAAAACAACAAAGTTAGTTCTTTGAGACAGAAGAAAATATATTGATTGCAGCCGTAATAAAATCTTGTTCTCGGTCTGTATGGATGATATATCTGTGTGCATTTGCGGGCAAGGTGATATATGAAAGAAACAGTGTTTAAGTTGACAGAGAGCAGCAGATTAACACGACATTGAAGGAGCCAGGAACCGTCAGTCAGGTGTAATAGGACTCTCATATCATATTGACACAGACCTGGAAAACACACATAGAGCAGAAAATCTTATCACGGCAGCATCTTTCACAGTCAGTCACCAGGAATTTCCAAGCTAGTTATTCATGTTACTTGGGAGAAATTACATAAATTATTTTTTAGCACGTGGGAGCAAAATTTTGCTTGAAAAGGCAAGAAACCCCTTGCCCATACTACAGCAAATTTCCAGAAGCAATGGCTAACACTGAGCTTTTTAAGTCAGGCCTTTATAGTTTAATGGGTTGCTAGTTGTTGCATTGAATGCATTAACAATGGGAAGGGGGGGGGACCCAACCTATGCAAATTCATTTACTAGCTAAAATCCTAGGTCTCGTCACTGAGTTTTTGCTTCTAGATTATATTCTTATGCCAGTTTTCTCTCCTCTGGCTCTTATCTTCCACTTGCTGCAACTGAGTAGAACTCAGCCAACTGGCAGGCTCATCAGGCACCACCACCAAGTGCAAGGAGTCTTTTTTGTGTGTCTGCATCTAATCCTGCCTCTTTCTAAAATCTCTTTATCGGTGTGTTGTTGTTAGTTTCTTTTTCTTTTGTAAATCTACCAAAGAATAAAATAAAATAGGACAAGAATTATATGTTATTCTTAATGCTTTAACATGAAAGCACCACTGGTTGATAATATTTGCATCCGAAAAAATCTAAGTTCAATTTCCATCTCAACCACAGTCAGCAACTGACCCCGAATACATCATTTTCTTATTGTGTGTCTGCTCTGCTCCCTATACAACTGAAATAGAAGCAAAGGCTGATAGTATACAAAGACTGTACTACTTGCAACGTTAAAAAATGCATTGTAGATGATAAATCATAATTTTAATACAAGTCATGCCACACAGTAAATGAACTTTTATTCTTTTCATGGCCATGTAATCTTGACTTTGCCTCTTGTGGGGTTTCTGAAAATGTAGGGAGATAAGCAGAATTTGTTGAAGATCTGATAAAAAAAAATCAATGCAGGTTTGATTAAAGAATCAGTCTTATCTGAGAAACGCAGTAATTGGGCCCTCAAGCAAGGCTGGGGTCAAACTACCTCAATGTGCTGCAGATAGTAAATAGTTTCTGGTGTCAGATTATGTTTCATATATTGGCAATTATTAAAGGCAACATCTACATAGGATTTTATAGTAGGTGTTTATTTCAATAAATGTTGGAACTAAATGTCACAAAAATCCACAGACCACATAATTGCCTACATCATTGCAGGTGCACATTAAAAACAACAGAAGGTTTTTAAATTCATAGATAGATAATTCCACAGAAGGGCAATGAGATGTATGTATTTATGACTATTGCATATCAGTCAAGACTTTGAAGCCAAAATCCAGGATGCTATCTTCTTGTTTTTTTGTTGCAAGGGAATGGCAGCCATTTTGATTGCTGTGATTTCACACCATGGTTTCCTTCTCCCCCCAGCCACTTTTCGGGCATGGCACTGCACAAAACTGTGGCCCTGAAAAGGGCGGGGGGAGGAATTGTATCATTAAATCCTGCAAGATCACAGCAACCAAATGACCACTGTTCTCTCACAATAAAAAACATGATATCCCAGTTTTTCTGGGACACTTGCGGGGTATGAACTATGTACATTTCAATTAAACCAGCACTCTCTGTAACAGAAAAACAGAAGCACTGCTGCATCCTTCAGACTTCAGTGGGATAATCTGAAGAATCCATTATTCTTAGCAGTTGTGGAACTTAAAAGAGTATAACATCCTTTGGATCTTCATGTGTGATTTGAACTAATGAGCAGAACTATCTCTGTCTTAGGACATGATTCAGTCCTAGTTCATTTGGGTCGCATTCATTTCAGCTGCAACATACAACACATGGTTAGCTCTCTTCCCACTATGATCAATAGGACTTTGAAAACAGCCATGGTCTCGCAGTCCTCACTTGTACACTACAAATGATTGCAGTGTTCAAGATTTAAGGAGCATAAAGACTTGGCAGCAGTTATTAAGATTAGCATAATATTTCTTTCTTGTAAAAAAGCCTCATTAATTAGCAACTGTTATGTTCCACATAAACCTACATTGTAATTACCACTGCAGTTACATTAAATGCTAAATGAGTTTAGTAAGAATGTTAACACCAAAGGAGGTAGACATTATTTTAATAATTAGCAGGCTTCGGTTTGCATAAGTGGCAGTGCCCCCATCAGTACTGAGTGGCACTACTTTGTGTTTTTCATGCAGAAAATGTTCATCCCAAACTGGTCCACGGTCCATTGTCCATCTTCATGAATTGCCTATGCAGCTGCCTTTGTACTCTCATGGCAGGAGTGTTTTGCAGGCAGATGCCTACCTATTACCACAAAATTCATGCTACCATCTACACCGCATGATATTTCTGCAGCATCTATGTGTAACTCCCAGGTGGAGAACCTCAGATCCTTCAGAAGTTACTGGGTTCCACCTCCCATCAGTCCCTGTCCATGTGGCAAATGGTCAGGATTGATGGGAGTTGTAGTCTAGCAACACTTGGAGGATGACAGGCTCTCTGCTCCTGCTGTAGTGCAAACAATCATCCAACCTAAGACACATGGAATCAGAATTGTAGCGTTGGAAGGAACCCTGAGGGTCATTAGATCCAACCACCGCAAAGCAGGAATCTCAACTAGCTCATACATGCCAGATGGCCATCCAACCTATGCCTAAAAACCTACAAGGAAGGAGAGTCCACCACCTCTTGTGGGAGTCTGTTCCACTGTTGAACAGCTCTTGCTGTCAGAAAGCTCTTTATGATGTTTAGACGGAATTTCCTTTCTTGTAACTTGAACCCATTGGTTTGGGTCCTAGCCTCTGTAGCAGGAGAAAACAAGCTTGCTCCATCCCTCCAGGCCCACTTTGCTTTAAGAAGAAGCAGATACAGTGGTGCCTTGGTTGTTGAACTTAATTCGTTCCGGGAGCCCATTCAACTCCTGGAACCGTTCAAAAACCAAGGCACAGCTTCCGATTGGCTGCAGGAGCATCCTGCACTCAATTGGAAGCCGCGTCAGATGTTCAGCTTCCGGAAAAAGTTCACAAACTGGAACACTCACGTCTGGGTTTGCGGCATTCGGGAGCCAAGCTGTTCAATAACCAGGTACCACTGTATACAAAGTGATACATAAAATCCACTCTCCTAATCTTTTGATATACACATTTCCTAAATTCAGAAACTTTTCTTTACTGAATATATCACTCTGAGCTATCTCCCCACCCCCCGCATCATCAAACTTGAGAAGAGGCACAAATGCCTTCTAATACAATCAGCGTTTCTGCCTGAGAATTTAAAATGAAAGAATCTACAACGTGTCCTCAAGCTTCCTCAAATAAGAAAGTGATCATTAAATGTTGCCGAAAGTTTGAACTGCCCCCTTTAATCGAGAGTTCTCTGAATATTTTGTAAACACAGTGTGACTTCAGAAAAAAAAGGCTTCCACGTGGCAACACATCCTTGCTGGCTCTTCGCACACATGATTTGTTTTCCGTCAGCTCCCTGGCACATTATTGGCCTGGCTTAGGCGTTTCATTTGCTCCATTACGTTTGTGCCAGTGGTAGAAGAAAGTATTTCATTCCCTCTTTCGTAGGTCAAAGACTAAACCATAAATTGTGTCCGTGTGATATATGCCTGCATCTTTAAACAGGAGAAGGCAACAGCCCCATTTGCTGTTCTCACATGAATCACAATCTGTCTCTCTGCTTTCTTTTTCTGCAGTCAGAGGGACCCAGCTGCTAAGTGTCTCCATGCATACCACAATACAGTCTGATGAAATTACAGGTTTTCACTACAGCCTGGGGCTAGACGGCTTCGTGTCTCTTTTGGAAATCATATATTAAGCCACCTTTTCCTTTCAATATTAGTGAAGCTTGTTTTCCTTTTCATAAAATAATAATAATAATAATTTTTTTGCATGCTTCCTCCCTCAATTCTCAAAACAACAAAGCAGGGGTCAGCAAACTTTTCCAGCAGGGGGTCGGCCCACTGTCCCTCAGATCTTGTTTAGGGGGGGCGGACTATATCTTGAAGGAAAAAAATGAATGAATTCCTATGCCCCACAAATAACCCAGAGATGTGTTTTAAATAAAAGCACATATTATGTAAAAACACTAGGCAGGCCCCACAAATAATCCACAGATGCATTTTAAATAAAAGGACACATTCTACTCATGTAAAAACACACTGATTCCCAGACCATCTGCAGGCCGGATTTAGAAGGTTATTGGGCCGGATCTGGGCCCCGGGCCTTAGTTTGCCTACCCATGCAATAAAGCATTTCCAGATTGTTCAAAGAACATTATCCAAAGAAAGAAAACACTCACAAATAGTGTAATCAGCAAGGTTTGTTGTTTTTTAAATTAAAAATGGAGGGCTAAAATTTTAACAATAGACGACAGTATCCTCAAATATCCAGGTCAAGGATGGCACAATCTGTCAACCAGCCCAGTGAAGTGGGTAGGCATAGGAGTGAAGTCTGAAATACTGATTCTTAAAGAGAGAATTCTCAGAAACCATTACACGGGAAATTATTATTATTATTATTATTATTATTATTATTGCCAGTGGCACACATCAACTCATCTGGTTCAGCTCATAGCCCTGCCCCAGGTAACCACCCTGAAAGATCTCCAAAAACCAGAACTAAGATGCTGAGGAAATCAGAATTTGGAGTGCACTTTTAAGAAGTTAAAAAAAATTATCAGGAAATTGTGTGTGAGAGGAGCACAATCCAAAACAAAAGCACAAATAGTTCCACATGCCCAAGCAAATGTCTTGTATTTCTCAAATGGCATCCTCCCTGCAGCATAGCAAATCCCTTTTGAAGCTTAGGGGAGTTTCAAAAGCAGTTTGTGATATGGTCTTGGAGCCTGCTGTTCAAAGGAAATAATCAACAATCCAACTGGGAGCAGGCATGCGGCTTTTTGGAGTCGACGATTTGTTCCTACAAATATTCTGTGACTTCTTTTTTAATATATATATAATGAAGCTGACAATTTTTTAAAAAAATGTAAAATATATTTCCTTACAATAGTTTGGAGGGTGATTAGTGAACAAGATACAGCGGCAAACTTTGCTGTTAACAAGAAAGCTGACAAGCTTACTGCCATTGCTTTGACAAAGAACGGATTAGGGCAGCATGCCTGTGGTTTTGATTCTATTTTATAGACCTCCGTGTTCTAAGCCCTGAGTAGTTTTGAGTGCAACAATGGATAAGAGACGGAGGCTTAGTCTAATATGTTAATAATGGGCATTCTGTCTTCAGACAGCCAGTGATTTATTTATTTACAACTCAAAGACTCTGTCTTACTTCCAAAAATCACACAAGCACATATCCATTATAAACAAATCTGGGGGTGGGGTGGGGGGAAATCTCAGCAGGTAGTGGCTGTAATGCAGAGTAAATTCCACTAATGGCTTTTAATGCAGAGGAAGCAGAGCTTGGCAAGAATTATGGATTTCCCAACACGAGCTTTTGCCAACCTGGTGTCCCTCAGTAGCTTTGCACAACAGTCCCAGCCAGCATAGGCTGCCCTGCACTATGGAAATATCCTCTGTGCCATATAATCTGGCCTCTTTTCTTCTCTCTTCATCACATATAATGGTGATACATATTTTCACCTTCGAAAAGTATAACTTGGCAGGAAGGAAGAGCCATTTTCACAGGTTTTTATAGTGTCTGGAAAACAGTCACTTCGGATAGCTAGCTATTCAAAACTGCTATTTCCAGGAATTCTGATCTAGCAAATTTTGATGTATTAATGTAAAGGTGAGTTTTAAATAAAACTAAGCAGCATTTGCCATACGTAAGAAAGTAAACACCTTGCTGTGAATTTATCAGCCCCCGTCAACACAAAACTTTGTATCATTGAGTGATTAGATGTCTGTTAATGGTTGGATTCAGATGTGGCTAAATAAAGGCTAATCCTAACAATGTTTTCAGAAGGACATCCCATTGATGTCAATGAAACTGAGCACAGGGCTGTGCTGAAAGCAATTCATGAAAATCAGCAGCACTGAAAAATTGCTCGCCTTGACAACAATTTATCACCAACTTGCTCTAACCCAACACTGAATTCACCTGCCCTCTGTCACATCAGGGCCAAATCTGATTGGTATTTAGCATTCGTTATGTCATCCTGTTCACTTTGAGCTCCGACCTGTCACAATCACCTCGATGACTAATCTGGAATCAGCGCTGTCACTCCTTCTCTGCCCGTAGTGACATTTATGCAGCCTAATTGAGCTGCACAACATCACAAAGGACACCTTACTTGCTATGCAACTCCTTATTGCAACTGATTAAGGGAGGAGAAGCAGCAGCAGCAAAGGAAAACTAGATGGACAAATCAACAGTAGCCAGAGGCAACAATGGCAAATGGTGATATATGAATATCTAAATAAATAAGATGAAATAGAACCACATTAAAAGTTGGAGCTGAACATCCATGTGTTGATCACCCCATGTATCCATCACTGGTAGTTTCCAGTAAGGAAAACAAGTAGCCACCTATGTTCACATACCAACTGGAGCAATGTGTTCAGTGGCTCAGACTCCAATTCAAAAAGTTAGACAACAACAATTAAAATACAAATTCGGGATCACATTTATGGGTTCCCTAAGACCCAAGAGTCAACACATGCAAGGCAAAATTTCTTTGTTCTCCAAATGAAGACAAGAATGCATGAAGGAACATTTTAGCTTTCTTCAATGAAACTACCTGATTGGTCGGTTCTCTTTGCTATCAAAGAGTGAGAAGATGACTTCTAGTTCTTCTCCCAAGTTGGAACACATCAAACTCTTCATCTGAACAAAGAGGTGATGGCTGCTTGCTGGGACGGGCGTGTCTTTCTTGCGATGACGGTGCTCCATCTACATATGGCCATCAACAGAAATACACAGTCAGGTTGCAATTTTGTATTTTATAAAATTCAGCATACCATAGACTAATGCTGAAAATAAGGCTACGTTCTCTTGCCTGAAACATAATTTTTCTCTACCAGTTCTTATTTTTAACCTCAGTTGTCAGTGATGCGCATCTGATTAGGTGATGCTCATCTGATTAGGTAACACTGGAAAGAGATTGAAATGTTTTTCGCTGAGCTTGTTCGCCAATTACTGCATCTAGTAAATAGTGAGGTTCCGTTTATTCACTCCCTTTTTACTTTATATCCTATCCTTATATCCTATCCTTACTCCAATGAACACATGGTAGCTTACAAGAAAGCAAGAGGCATTATCAGAGTTGGTTGGAAGCCTCCCAACCAGGCAAAATCACTCATGGAGGGTGTGAAGCAGGACCAAAAAGTGGTTTGGCCTGGGGAAATGGGCGTAGCATTGGAAAATTCCACAGGGTGAGCTAAGGAGGTGTATAGGATTGCAAGCTTAGAGAACTGGAGGAAAGTATAAATTTACTTACCAGTCTATACAGCTCTGTAATACTGATCTCCTCTGGATCCACCATAGCATATTCCTTTCTTGGTACCAAGTCAAGTCCTAGTTGTCTGCAAGGGAATATGGAAAGACTGGTTGGTAAAGAACATTGGCTAGAACCTTCTAAAAGCATAGTTAGGATCTCTTATTCTCTTTATCCATTGACAGCTGCAAAAGAGGCAGGCGGTATAGAAATGAAATGAAATAAATAATAAGCACTTTGTTCCACATGATTGCAAAACATGCATCCAGTGTAATGTTTTTAGAAACAATTATTATTAATCCCATTTATATAGAGCTTTTAATGGTTGGCCAGCATCATTTATTTGCATGCTGATTTCCCGCAGGAAACCATGATCAAGGTTATTCACAACCTCAAAACGTTTCACATAATTCTGCAACCGTTACAAGACCTAAGAAAATTTAAGTAGTCGTATAAGCAATGCACTAACGAAACATCTCATAGTAACAAATTTTCAACAGAGTTAAACACTTGCTGAGAATTCTGACCAAGTCTGACAACAAAATACAGCAACGTTAGTCAGATAATAACTGCATATTCAAAACTAAATATTGTCCCAGCAAAACAAAACCTCTAAACAATACCCCACCCTAATGTTCAAGCATTTGCATGCAGTTGTACAATTAATTATTTCTAATCTAGAACACTTATTTTGGATGTAAAATACTGGTTTGCAAATGTCAAAACAAGGACATTAGATGTCAAATCATGACATTAGATGTTAAATAGTTGAAATCCCTGCATTACAGGGGGTTGAACTCTATGACCCTCGGGATCCCTTCCAACTCAACAAGTCTATCCTTCTATTATAAGAAAGTAGCACAAGATGTAACGGAGGAGGGTGTCAAGTCATGATTGCCAGGGCGGAAATGATAACAATATACATTTTGGAAACAAATTTTAGCTTTTGGTGTGGGATTCAGATTCAAAGCTTTATCAGCTGTTTGCAACCCTGCAGGATATAGGCAGTCCCTGTTTGTCCTGTATCTTTTGTCTGCCTGTGCTCTTGTTTCCAAAACTTGGATACAATGTGCTTATTGCATGAGGGGAGATCTCCGTCTTCCAGTACACCTGGGATCACTCCCCAGCTACAGCCCTCCGTTCACAGGTTCCTAGAGGGGCCCAATTTGGGAGGGTGTCTAAGGGGCTGCACTGAGAAAGGAGGCTGCAAATCCCCTGTATGTGCTAGTTATTTTATCCAGGCTCTGTTCTGCAACTGGTGCAACAAATGCCGAGGAAGATATAATCAGGTAGCAGATGGCATAAATCTGAATAACTCACCTGCTTAATCTTGCGATGCATCAGAAACACTTAAGTATCTTTGGTTTGCAAATTGTACAAGCAGCTCCTTTAATTTAGAAGATTAAAGCTCTCCCAGGAATATGTACAGATGCCTGCCGCCTTGCCTCTAAAACAACTGGTGAGCAAACCGCTTCTAGAAAGAGGCAAAATCTGCACAAAACTTTCTGCTTTCATATAGGAGCATCCCTATGCATGGTTTATTATCTGGATTTATCTCTATTCTCTGCACCAGTCTCAGCCCCTGTGAAATATGACCACATATGCTCTACTGCCACCCATATTCTATTCCATATTCTATTCATTCTCTGCCTGCTCTCTAGCTTAATGTGCATTGCAGTAAATGATCGATTCTCATGCAAGGTCCTTACGTGTTCTGTGCTCAGACAAAGGCAACAAACCCTAGTAAAGCAATCCTCATAGATGACAACACAGGAAGGAGATAATACAGAAGTGCTTACAACAATGGCATAGAAACAATGGGTCCAGCCAGGGGTATGTTTGGTTTTTTAAATATTTATTTATTTATTTATTTATTTATTTATTTATGCATGCATGCATGCATGCCCCGCCCATCTGGCTGGGTTTCCCAGCCACTCTTTTTAATTTTATTTTTTGTTGGATCTTTAGAATGGATGAGCCAGTTGCTTTTACAGTTGTTTTACAGCTTAGGCACCCATTCATTTGCAAAGAAAGCACAAAACAGGTTCCCGATAGTCACCACCTCTCATAGTCATCATTATCATCATATACTTAGATGCCTCCCATTTGACTGGGTTGCCCCAGCCACTCTGGGTGGCTTCCAACAAATTAAAACATCAAACACAGTAAAATATCAACCTTTAAAAACTTCCCTAAGAAACTTTAGTCCTATCAGTTCCCTGCAAGAACATAATCCTGAACTTTAACGCAACTGCCTGGGTGCTTTCAGCCTGTGCTGCCATTGTCCCAAATAATTTTGAGGTGAGAGAAGCCCACTGTGTTTATTTTTTCCTACAGCATTGTGTCTAGAATAGAGATGAGCTGGTTAGTTTTTTCAAACCCTGCAAGGTGCTGTCAAGATCAGTGGGAGTCTTACCTGGCAACATTCAGATCACATTCAGCGTCAACACATAGCTGTATGAATTTTTCATTTCCAAAATAGGTGACGGTATTATGCATTTAGTAAAAGCGAAGTGAAAGGCTTTGATATGGCATGGGTTTAGCAAGCACAGAAACACAAAGCCTTGTTTGCTATAAAAACTTTAACACGGCATGTTGATTTACTGTAATACTGTATGTCTGCAAGCAAATATTCAGATGAGAGCAAAAGGCAAAGGTTTTCTGAATTCCTTCTGCCTTTGTGGAATTTTATTTTGCCGTTTATAAATTGAGAATGTCCGGACAGATAGAAAGTAATCTGGCTGTGCCCATGGCCAAATGAAACTGAATTCTGGCGCAAGACACTCAGCTGTTTTGCCATCGCAGACAAGGAGAAGCATTAATGAGATTGGGTTGTACAGTTGAAGTTCCACTTGTGCAATAGACTTCTGTTTCCTTTCCTTCCGCACAAACGCCCCAAATCTGCTCCAGGGGCTCCTCTAACCCTTCGGAGCTGATTTTGATAGTATTGGGGGTGGGGCTGGAGGCAGCAGTAGAAGAAGAGGAACTTCTGTTGCACTTTAATAAATAATATTGCAAATGTAAATGCACAATAATGCTTGAGGGCACCACCACTATGGAGGCCCCTTCATACACTATTTTAACTGAACTTTGATTTTATTGTTTAACTGTTGTTTATTATTATTATTATTATTATCATCATTATCATTATCATTATCATTATCATTATCATTATCATTGCATTGTTAAGTTGCACGTACACCACTTAGAAGACTGTAAATAAGCAGTGTATAAATTGCCGGAATAAATAAACAGAACTGTAGACAACAAGCAGAAGGCAAAAAGGAAAAAAGAAAAACCCTTGAGTGAAGTTCCAGTCAAGGGTGACTGTTTCCCATCTTCTGTTTTCCACTGCAGAAAAGTCACTGTTGTCAGGGATGGAGATGAGATGAAAGGCATAAAGCTGCAGGTGGAAGGGGACAGGATTCCCTCTTCTGTGAAGGCATGCCTTTCACTTAAACAAGAGGCTTCCCGGAGACTGACCATTTCTTTTCCCAAGGCAGCTAAAAGGACACACATTTTTCACGAGCATCAGTAATGGTGATGGACCCCCCCCCCTTTAAATTTTCCTGTGTAAAAGCTGCCTGCTCTTCATGTTGCTTCCTTTTAATTGCCTTGTAATAAATAAATGCAATTAATGGAGGAAACCGCAATTGGTTTTATATATCACTCACTCGTTGCCCCAGTCCAAGCGAGCAGTGATGTGCCGTTTGACATCCTTCATCCTATCATGGGTGAGATGGCCGACGAGCACCTGCCGCCGTAGGTCTAGAATTTCATTCATTATATGCCATAGTCGGTGAAAGAGATCCCCTTCATTTCTCTGTAAAATATATATATATATATAAAACCAAATTATTAGGCTTCTGAAGTTTGGTACAGAGATTAAGAAATGCAAAATAAAACAAAGAACATGTTTGCTTCTCTAGGGTATTCTGTTCTTCGGTTTGCAGAAACACACACACATAGATAGATAGATAGATAGATAGATAGATAGATAGATAGATATACACACAGTCATACCTTGGAAGTCGAACGGAATCCATTCTGGAAGTCAATTCGACTTCCAAAACATTCAGAAACCAAAGTGCGGCTTCTGATTGGCTGCACGAAGCTCCTGCAGCCAATCGGAAGCCACGGAAGCCCTGTCAGACGTTTGGCTTCCAAAAAACGTTCGCAAACTGGTACACTCATTTCCGGGTTTGCGGTGTTCAGGATCCAAGGTATGACTGTATATCTTGTTCTGCAACTGTGTAAAAGTATAGTTTGTAATAGGCTTGATCCCTACCCTGCAAATTCCTCCGCACTCCCAATTTGCCTCCTTATCTTGACATAGAAAACTTTTGTTCAAGGGGGTGAGGTCAAGCTGTTGGATGGTTGCTGTGGTTAAGCCCACATTCCCAGCATGTTCGCACTCCTGTCTCAGCAATGGCTTGGCTTGGTCGTGTCCACATGTATGTCTACCATCATGTAGAGAAAGGCACTTGACCCCAAAGTGCCAGTTGCCTGCTTACTACCTTCCTTTTACCCTTTATAGCATGAATAAGGATGATGAAAATTGAATGGTTCCCATTCTCTGCACCCCATATGTCTTGGTTACTTGTGGTATTTTTCTATGTACAGTGAGGACACACAACGATCCCATACCTTCCGCTGCTTATAGGCTGTTATCAGGAAGCAAGGCAAATGTCTGAAATGGTCTTTGGTCATTCCAACAAACTTTATCGAATAGAAGGATTATAGTCTAAGGACTTTCATATGGATTGGAATGAATATTTTAAAGTCATCAATGGCACTGTGTCGTTTTAATGTTAGTAGTACATTGCATTTCACTTTAAATCTGTTAGATTAGCTTTGTGCAAGTACGGTTTAGGCTGTTATTGTCAAGAATTCAAGGTCAGACTTTCTGCTACTTTTGTGCATCAAAGCAGGCTTCTTTCTTTGTAAAAAAAACATCTGCTTTATCTCAATTCAAAGTGCAAACATGCAAGATACTTTTTTTTAAAAAAAAAAGGTCAGGTTTACTTCTAACATTTTGTTATCTAGTGTTCACCTTCACTTCTAAAATTAATCCAACTGACTTCAGTTTTAACTTCTTATTCTTATTTAACTACCTACATACCTACATATTGAGCTGAAATAGACATTTCCATTTTCTATTTTTGGTGAGTGTGTGTGTCTGCTTTAAACCACGAGGGCAATTTGTATGGAGGCAACTTACACAGTTAGGCCACCTTATGGAAGAAGCATTGGACTATCTATTTGCAAGAAAGCAGCTGTCATGCAAAAGTCTCCTTATGGAAGAAGCATTATGTACATAAAAGGGTGTGATTTGCATGGTACCCACAGCTAAATTCTCACACTAGTATTATGTGTACAATTCCGGTTGCTGAACTATGAATACGCATGGAGAACCCAATATATTTATCTCCACACTTTACCTGGCAGCAACAATCATCAGCTTGGGGAAAACCAGAGAACTTCATCCAGGTACCCTCTTTCCCTGTCCTACCCCAACATTGTCAAAGCTGACCTCACTGACCACACACAGGGCTTTTAAAATTCTTTATGAAGTAACTGTTTTACCATTTTTTTTAATGCTTAGATTTGTTTTTTTTAAAAAAAAGAAAGAAAGAAAACTACTTTATTGCCTTAGAAAAATAAGCATTATTCCTAAAATTGATTCCAGAATAGGCACATGGTGCATTTACCACATAAAGTTGTTTCCACATCGTTCCCCAGTCTCTTAAAGTTGACGTCATCTCTGTGATAACTGAATCTTCTGTGGGAACAACCATTTCAAACTGCCTGTTGCCATCAAAAGAAACACAAATATCCAGCATTAAAGTGGCATTACTTTTACTAAGCAGTTTACGATCACAAAACAGGTTGGGATTACTGAATCTGTACGCAGTTTCCTTCCGCTTATAATTCCCAAGAACTTTTGAACATTAACGGAGACTGAGAAACTGACTCTAACAAGCTGTTCTGTGATAATTCTACAGCTAAGTATCGTTGCAATTGATCATCAAGCATTCTGCTTGGTCTATACCAGGGGTCGGCAAACTTACCCGGACTTGGGCCGGTTCCTCCAGCACCAATCGTGCGGTGGGCACTTCCAGCGTGGCACTGGAAATAGATTGTGCGCATGCACAAGCGCCATTTCCAGTGCACTTCCAGCGCAGTGCGGCACCGGAAATAGCTTGTGCGTGTGTGCAAACCTAGAAGTGTGCCGGAAATGACGCTTGCGCATGCACACGAGCTATTTCCACTGCCGCGCCGACCCGGAGATTGGCAGCCGCGCCAGTAAGAGCAGGTGGCGGGCATCGTCGTGGGCCGGATAATTGGCTCACTCGTGCCGTATTTGGCGCACGGAACTTAGTTTGGGGACCCCTGGTCTACACCACCGTGTGGAAACCTATCATAACCAAGAGTCTTTCCAGTATGCAGGCTCTGCAAAGAATTTTTAATTATTGTTATTCTTCCAGAATGGTTTTGTTTTTGGCAGGTGTATTCTGGAGTGGGTCACTGATGCAATAATAGTGCTTTAGTGATTGATTTATTCTGGACCATCCACACATAATTCCACGTTATTAGTTGTTCTGTGATGCTTCCCCAGTGTTATTGTCTTATTGGCATCTAGAAGGATACTGTTGCACTATATCGCAACTAAAGTAGCTCAAAATCACATCAACCATGTTACTTAAAAGGGTGGAATTTATAGTGTTCAGTCTATTGGCATTTGTAATATGTTACTTTCTGATGCTTAGATAATACTTTACAATGTTTACTATGAATTTCCTGTGCAATTTTGTAGCTGATTTTTATGTGTCATGTTTGTTTTGGATAGTAAAGAAGTTGTTGTATTTAGCTGTTGATTGTGTCTTGTGGAATGTTTTTTTTTTACATTTGCTCATTATTTAAACGTTGTAATCTATGTTGCAAACCGCTTAGAGTTGTGCTTAAATATAATTGGTATTTAAGTTGTCCAAATAAATAAATAACCATAACATTTGTGGTTAGAAACATTATAGGATTTCAGTAGGAAGACATGGGATATGCACTGATTGGAAACAAAACAATATATCTGGCCTGAAAATTTTTGCAGGACCAAAAACATAAGATTACGCAGAACCACACCGATACCATCATGAGCACAAATCATATGAATGCACAATCAAAATGACACCTGGAGTCTTTCAGTGACTGATATTGTTAACCACCACCAATATTTGCCTCCAAAATAAGCTCCATTACATCTGGTGCAAGGAAATAAAAGAGTCCCGTGACAGTTTAAAGATTAACATGACTCCTGATCATGGTTAAGAGACCAACAGGTTGCAGACTCCTTCGCCTCATTCATGTGAAATTCTACCTTCCTTTCATTTTGGAAATTACCGTATTTTTCCGTGTATAACTCGCCCCCATGTATAAGACGCCCACTATTTCTGGGACTTCAAATAAAGAAATGGAGGGGATTGCCAATGTTCTTGAGGTTTTTTGTGGGGTTGGTTGGCAAAAATCGCTCAGCCGCCTGACCGATACTGCCACTCGCATGCGTCGCCAAAACCACCAATCGCTTGCCCAATTGCCAGAGCGGCAGTCAGTCAACAGCAGCCCTTGCCACAGCCACCAATCACCCACCCAACTGCCAATGACAATCTCCTGCTCATGGCTGCAACCAATCTCCTGTCCCCCCTCTACACTATCCGTGTATAAGACGACCCCCAATTTTTAACATTATTTTATAATAAAAAAAACTTTGTCTTATACACGGAAAAATATGGTAACTGTGGTGCAAAATTACACTTGCCCTGCTCTTTTCCCTAATCATAGTTACTCTCACCCAGTTTTCAAACCCATATCTCTGATTGCATGGCTAGTTTAAATAAAGGTGATGCTGCGCCATAGTTAAAAAGGATGGTGGCTACGCAAACCCATAGGGCACTCCCAATTTCCCACCCATCTACACCAGGCCTTTAAGGTGCCATGGGCTTCACTTTGAAAGATTTATCCGTTTTCAACACCATTCTTACAACCGTCTCCCCCTTTCCCCACTGCTGCTTTATAGCCTTTGCCAAAATCCCAGAATCCAAAAATCTCCACCTACCCTTTGTTCTTAACACATGCATTTTTCAAGTGAATATAGCTGGAAGGGAAGATACCCTGAAAGAAAAAAAGGAGCTAAATAAGTGCAACAGACCATCAAAGAGGGGGAGAGGGAGGAAACTGCCATGAATGCATTATTGAAGAGAAAAACTGAGTCCATACTATGAAAGACGTTTGCATTATTATCGCAAAACTTGTTGGAAGGCAATACAGTACAGTAGAACTTTTTGGTCCAAGAGAGCATTATTGTTGGGTTCTGGCAACTCAGATAAAGAGTGTGGAATGAGGTGTCAGAAAAATTCACAGGTCCGCTTACGAATCAGGAGCAGTGTAATAATCTGGATCTGTCTCACATGAAGTAGTTTATCAGGAGGAAGTGGAATTGCAGATAGCTACTCACCAGCCACTGTGAGTAGTTTTGGGACATAGGAACATAAGAAGAGCCCAGCTGAATCAGACCCAATACATCCCTGTTCTCACAGTTATTCTCTATTAAATAACCTTCCTAACACACACACTCTCTGAAATGTCAGTGAGGGACAATGGTGGCAGATGCGAAGAGATGAGCAATGTTACGGTGATAGCAGATGCTTCTCAACCACTGCAATTCCACTTCCTACAGATAAACTACTTCATGTGAGACAGATACTGTACCTTCAGAGCCTTTGTTGCCTCCTCGTTCTCCAAACCTAATAATAATAATAATAAATAATAATAATAATAATAAATTTATTATTTATACCCTACCCATCTGAGTGCTCTCAATAGAATATTAAAAACACGATAAAATATCAAACACTAAAAACTTCACCAAACAGGGCTACCTTCAGATGTTTTCTAAAAGTCAGGTAGTTGTTTATTTCATTGACATCTGATGGGAGGGCGTTCCACAGGGCGGGTGCCACTACCGGGAAGGCCCTCTGCCTGGTTCCCTATAATCTCACTTCTCGCAGGGAGGGGACTGCCAGAAGGCCCTCAGAGCTGGACCTCAGTTTCTGGGCAGAACGATGGGGGTTGAGACTATCCTTCAGGTATACACAGGTGTGTGTGTGTGTGTGTGTGTGTATTCTTCTTTTTTCTAGTGCTACTATCATCAGGCTACCACAGGCTACAGCAACCTTTTTATGCCTTAAACGTTACTGCTACTTGGTTATGCAAAATAGTTTGGCTGTTATAATTCGTATGAGTATTTCAGCGTGATTTTACATGCATGTCAGGTGAGCAACAAAAGTGGTTTTACCTTGAGGTTGGGGTTTTTTAAGGCAAATCCTCTGTACCAGCCTGTAGAAAAATAATAACAATTGATATGTAAACTTACATTTTATCTGAATAACTCTCTGACATATGTCATCTACAATAAAAAAAAGTGGCAGATGGATTCATAGCGTGCTATTGCATCAGCAGTGAGACATAACGCAAATCTCATACCCTTTAATGGGTCTTGTGCAGAAAGAAAAATGTTCACAATTGAAGTTCCCACACAAACCCCACCTCCACACATGTTTTTAACTAGCACAAACTAACGCCCATTTAAAAAAATCAGAGAATTGTAAACAACAGCACATAAATAGATAGATATTCTTTCAGCACTGGTATGAAAAGGAGAATCTGAAACATAGCAGAGGGTATGCATTTATATTTTCTTTGTCTAACAGACAGAAATTTAACCCATTAAATCAAGAGGGAAAAGAACTCTAGAGTCTCAAGGACAGGGCTTTTATTCAGCCGGAACTCGCAGGAACTCAGTTTCAGCACTTCTCAAGTGGGAGCCATTGCCATTATAAGAGAACAAGGAAAGTGTCCATGGTAGGGTTGCCATATTTCAAAAAGTGAAAATCCAGCTTTTGGGAAAGCTGTTGAGCTTTTTTTTAATGGGTTGCCATAGGTCTGGATTTTCCTGGACTGCAGTGATTTTCGCCCAGACACTGTTTACGGCTGCTTGAATTCCAGCTATGTCCTGGAAGTTCCAAACATATGGCAGCCCTAGTTCATTGTGATGTCAAGCACCCTCTTTCTAGAAAAATAGCACTGCTCATGGCATTTCTAAATCTACAGTTTCCCCAACAAACACACATTTTTGGAATAATACATTTTAGCATCCAGTAACACATGAGCAGTACTAGATGCTCTCTACCCAAATATTTTGGTGTTATTTTTTCTTACCTCTCCAGGAGGTGACTGACAATGCACTTATTTATAATATACTTGTTTATAATTTGGAGCAGATTTCAGTGTCTAGATTTTGCTTTCATGGCTACTGAAAAGGCCAACTGTACATAAAATAATTATTTCCCCACTGACCATGGTTGCTTTCACCACAGTATCTGGGTGACTGGACTAATTCTGATATATTTTGGGATAGAAACATTTAATTTTGCAGGCAATTTCCTGTTACAAAGGCATGTCCAAACTCTGTTGCCTTTTCTCATTGAAAATTAAAGTTGGTTCCCCCCCCCCATTAAATAGGCACTCATCTACAGCAAACACACTGATCCTGCCTCAGTGTAATGAGGTGAAATGACCTTGGACAACCTTCCCACCAGACAGTCCTGTACTAATGTCAACACTTACCATCACATTTCTCCAGTATTTGAACAGTGTCTCCAATCTCCAGTGATAAGCCATGGGGGACTGCTCCTCGAAAACTTGCAATTACTGAAAGAGATATTAAATTCCAATTAAACATATGTGTGTAACAAGCCACATGTTTGCCATTAAGCTTTCACTATAAGGAAAAGCATGGCCATTAATGAACTAATTTTTCTGAAACACACAGTGATATAAGGTGTATTCATGGGCATAGCCACAGGGGCAGGGAGGGGCAGCTGCCCCCCTCAATAAAAATACATAACTAACTGAGGTTCTTCCTCCCCATACAAAAGGTCTGCCCCCTCCCTAAAAAAAATCCCAGCTACACGCATGGATGTATCTGCTAAAAATATCAGATTATGGTTTTAGTGGGTAGATAGCAAGAGCTTCCCCCCCCTTACTTTTACCCAATAAAATAAAAAGGAGTTCCCTTAACAATAAGTAACAGAAACACAAGAAGTTTCTAGTATAAGGGGGGGAAAGACCCTTCATATGACTATGAAAAGAGTTGCAAAAGTATGCAGACAAATTCATGGTAAAATCTAGCACTGTGCTTAGATACTTAATGGTCCTTTTATTATAAATCTAGATAAAACCTGTAGCAATTAGATAATGACAAGACATATTGAGTATGAGAAGGAATGCGTTTTATTTTGTATTTCTCTTTTGGGGATTTATTTATTTATTTTGCTGATTTTCAGGTGAGAAAAGGTATAGAAATCAGTTGCTTTTTTAAAGTGAAAAGGGGATTGGTTTTTTTCCTTGCACCCCCACTAAGGATCTCATTTGCCACAATATTTTAGGATACTCCAACTCATGGTTGCAATTAGCCTTGCTAATTTCTGTGTTACCGTAATTTTTATTCTAATCCACTTTTCTTGGCCAAGGTTTATGAGCTTTTTTCTTTTTGCAAAATCTCCCCCCAAACACTAAGTTTTTGAGGTTTTTGGGGGAAATTCACCCAAAAATATACACTTCCAATATGGGCTGCCACGCACCCGGAGTTTCCCGGAGATTTTAACCGATTTCTGAAAAATCCGCCTGGATGTTGTTTTCGGAGAACGAATCCGGGATATGTCCGGAAAGTTCTGGGCACATGGCAGCCCTATTTTTAATAGACTAGCATGGGGTTTAATTGTGATTGTAGCAATATTACGAGTCTCATAGAACTTTGTAAAGGCTAAACTAAAAAAAAGTAGGAGATAATGACTTTACAGGGTCATTCCTAAAACGATCAGTACAAATGCTGAAAGGGACTGCTAGAGCATTTAAGTTCCCTGCAAAAGACCAGATACATGCTCTGAGAAGAAAAGAATATCTATTGCCCCCCCTTTTTTTACATGAATGTTTCAAAAGGACTTTACCTTTAGTTTTGTTTTCTAAAATGTGGGCAAAAACAAATGTGTGGGAGGAGAAGGGAAAAGATAGATATGTTAAGACACTGGTAATCCATTTATCCTTTTTGATGTTAACCAGTGGGTATAGTAATACCGGTAAAGAAATATCAGTTTGGGCCAAAACTTGCGCTCTCCTCCATAATCTCACAACTGAAATCAGTAACTGTAAGAAGCTCAATAGACAAAACTATGGGTGCAACAAGAATGAAAGGAAATCCATCAGACTGGCTGAGAAAGCAAGACTCCGGTAAGGAGGAAGCAGCTGTGGAATTGCAGATGTGCACGGAGAATTACTTATCAGCCCAATCAAGGAACTGCAATGATCTTTCAAGTCCCAGCTACATGACAAATTGCCTTTAAAGTACCAGCTGCTCTCTCAAAGACACTGCTTGTGAGTTAAGTCCCACAATAGGAAGGAGGGGAGGAAGGAGGGCAGCGCACAAGGTCAATGGCGCCCTTAAACAGTAATCCTGAAGACACTTCCTCTTCAGCCTCCCGGTTGTGAGCCGTACAAAACAACTACTTTTACAAAATAGCATTTCTAAAGACGGAAATCATCCAGTCTCAGCAGAAGCAAGAGCCATCTCAGCAGAAACTTAGCATGGCTGGAAGCAAAGTTTCCTAGGCATTGCCAGTATTAAAACGATTGCCGTTGTTATGTGTCTCGTTATGGATCATGGCAATCTGTACAGTGCGTACGAACCCATGACACAAAGGGGCACCATTTCAAATTCCCACAACAGTGGTGGTAGCAGAGGGGAAGGTTTGTTTAAGGACTCGCTCTTCAGTGTCAAACTGGAAAAATACAGGGGCTTGGGGTCTATGGTAAGTGAACGGAAGGAAGTTTACAGAAGGGAAGTTACCTATTCAGAAACTTCTCCCGGGAGTGTGGGTCAGAGGGCTCTCCTGGACAATGTGGGAAGAAGCACGCTGAGCAGCAGTGCGGAAGGGAAATTTGCCTTCCATAAATCTCTTCCCAATCATTTAATATTACAATCGAAACCGGCCTATTTTAGGAACATTTGGGATTGTCCTTTGTACCCTCTATAACTGCAATTGTTGTGCAGTTATTAACACAGAACTGTCAACACAATAGCCTATTACGATTATGACTATTGGAAAAACAAAGGGATTCAAGGATTCAGCATGAATTCAGTATGCATTCCATCCACTTAATTGTTCATGATAATAGTACGTAGAAACAGTAAAGTTGCGAAGAGATCCAGAGGAATAATCTCATGTGTTCTTAAACTTAGAAGAAACAACCTAAGCAGGCCCAGAACCACATTCTACATTCAGTGTGGCACTGGAGTCAGTCTTGACATGTTACACCTCCCCATCCACACTGTGTTTAATCAGCATACTTGGATTTAGGCCCTGCCAATGAGATTAATCCATTATTTTATATTTTTATTTTGCAGTTGACAGAGCTCGTGAAGAGGAATCTCCATATGTACAAATAGGCTTATTTCATGCCTCAAATTCTGTGAGTGGGTAGGGTTCACTCTCTCACCCCACTGAGTTTAGATACACTCAGGGAGTGGGGTGGGGTGGGGTGAACTGGTTCATAGAAATAGTAGAATTGTTGATTTGGAAGGGACCCTGAGGGTCACCTAGTCCAACCCCCTGCAATGCAGGAATATATTTTTTGCCCAATGTGGGGCTCGAACCCACAACCTTGAGCTCAAGAGTCTATTGCTTTACCAACTGAGCTATCCTAATCATATTCAGCATAGTAAACCTACAACTTTTGTGGGGGTTACATTCCAGGAATCGCATCTAATGCCAAAATCACGTAAAGTCAAAACACATTGGGTTCCATAGTGGGTGCAATTGCCAGCATATTTTTTCCCAGATGCCCGCTCCCTTTTTATTTTTATTTTATTTTGATTTGCCAAGCATGTAAAGCTGGATGTGCATAAATTGTGGGTTTACTGTACTTTATATGCTCCTGGTGAACAGAACAAATAGGGGAGTCAAAGCATGTAGCACTATTAATGACCAAATAGACATTTGTACCTTTCACTTAGGGGTCTGTCCTCAGTGGCAGCAAAAATGACAGATGTCAATAGCAGCACAGGCTTCTTGTTGTAATATTCCATTCCACTTTAAGAGCAGACATGTGACTGGTGCTTGTTAAATGTCCATGTAAAGCTCTGTGTGCTTCTGGAAACTTCCATGTAGAAGTTAGCTCTTTCTCTTTTACCTCAGGACATGGAAGAGATTGAATGTGTTCATCTCTTTGTCCTGATGTTTGAGTAATAAAATGCTTGTTTAAACGTTCATATCAGCCTCTGTTGTGCCACTTCTGCTGTGAAATGGAATCTGAAGGCGTGCCTAGCTTTCTGGAGACTAGGCCCGATTTCTGCTGCTCCAGGGATCGGAACTCGGCCGGCAGTTTTCGGCCGGTGGTGAGTGAGCCAACTGGGGGGGCATGCCAGTTGCTCTGGTCTCCCTGGAAAATTACCAACAACACTTCTACCATAAACAGCTCATCATAGCTCTGCACATGTCCCTCTAGTACAGGACTGGAGAATTTCTCTTCTCCCCCCCCCCCCCACCTGTCAAGGACCACATTCCCACATGGTTAACCTATCAGGACTGCGTGATGGAGCTGTGTGAGGAACCAGGGTAAAGTGGATTGAGTTTGTGAAATGGACAGGGTTTTGAAACTAGGCCAGGGCCACAACTTCCTCACTTCTGCTTTAGAAGGAGTGAAACAGCAAAGTAAAATCCTATTATTTTTGTGTTGCAGAATACCTGTTCACACTTACAAACCTCTCAATGATAATGATAATAATAATAATAATATTTTCTACCCCGCCCATCTGGCTAGGTTTCCCCAGCCACTCTGGGCGGCTACCCACAAAAGATTAAAACAACATTAAAACATCAGTCATTAAAAACTTCCCTAAACAGGGCATCCCAGAAGATCAGGAGATTCCTGTGGTCTTACACTTGGGGGACTGCAAGTTTGTTAACTTTGTAATGACCATGAGATATGCACGCGTATTTGTTAACAATGTTTATCCAGGCCTTTGGAGCATAGCAGCTCTTGCTGAATAGCTCAGTTGGTCGAGCATGAGACTCCTAATCCCAGGGTCATGGATTCGAGTCCCATGTTGGGCATCGCAGGGGGTTGGACTAGATTATTCTTGTGGTCCCTTCCAACTCTACAATTCTATGAGCATTAACCGCTGCAATCTGAATGAGGTTTTGGTTGATTGTTTAAATGTGTTGTGATTAATTGTGTTATTTTATGTTCACTTTCCTTTCAGGAGGAAGCATGGGGGGGGGGGGGGAATAACTACCGGTAAATAAATGCACTTGTTCGCTAACTTAAGCTGCAATCCTATTTATGCTTACTCGAGAACAAGTCCCATAGGAATCAATGGGTGTCACTCCTGAATAGACATGTAAAGGATTGTGCTATCAATTTAATTTGTCATTCCTAAAATTCCTTCATGAAACACGGAAAAGTATTCTAATGTTGCAATAATGCAATAGGGAAATACAAACTCTGGGCTTTGCCCCTCCCTTAGAAAGTGCATTCTGATTTTTTTTAAAAAAAATGTAAGAAAGTGAGCAGTTGGAACATAATTAGCTACATTTACCCTTCCATACATTTTTATTATATAAACAAGCGCTGAACGTTTTGGGCTCCACTTCTTCTCTTTGCTTATATAAAAAAGCCAACTTGTCGCTAAGCAAGTAACCCATTTTAATCTCTATCCATAGTGCCCTATGGCTTCATACAACATGAAGACGATTTGGGGTTTTTTGTTTTTGTTTTGTTTTTAAAGCGGATAAATCCAAACTACTCACACAGAGCTTTATGTTGATTCAACATAAAAGCTGGAATTATGCCAGCTGTGGGCAGAGGTCACCCCTGGCTGAGAAACTTACTATTCTTCCCTTCTCCCTCCCCATCCAACCTTTTGTTAGTGTTTGGATTTGCAAATACTGCTGGACACTGTTGCATGCTTCAGAAATATTTAATTTTATTCTTCTTTGTCTACTGCTGTGAATGACCCTGCCCATCTGTCAAGACTAATCCTGAACATCTGTACTGGGTTGGGTTGCCATATTTCAAGCAGGAAAGCCCCAAAGCACCACCTTTTGGAAATTCCCCCCAGACCTCAATTCCACCTTTGAAGTCCCAGTAATGTCTGGGGAAATCCAGACATATCGCAGCCCTATGTCTACTGGGATGCCTGTCTACAAAACCAATATGTTGTCACATTTAATGGAGTGCCATTTATTTGTTTGTGGTGCAAGTTTTACCCTAGATTATCTGATATTATCTCATGGGCTGCAATCCTATATCCATTTACTTGGGAGTAAGCCCCATTGAACACAATGGTACTTCTTCCTGGGTCGCCATGCTTAAGATTGAGCCGTAGGTGTGTTAAACCTTTCTAGACCATAGCATTTCTCCCTTTTAACTTGGCGGGTTATCTACAAGTTAAAAGGGAGAAATGCTATGGTCCAGAAAGGTTTAACACAAAAAATGAGGTGGAAGAAAGCTACAAAACTTCCCGAAACACAGGCAATAAAAGAGGCACATTTGCAGATAGAGGCACCCTGTCAAGAGTGATAGAACAAAGAACGAAATAAGAGTCTCGTCATTTGATCCAGCACATTCATGAGCTTTGCAGCAAAATACAGATAGAATTCTAAGAGAGGCCTCGTGCCAAGGTCAGTTTCAATACAGCTAAGACCGTGTGCCTGGCAGAATTATTCAAACAAGGCAGAAGTGCATGGAAGAAAGCAAAGGTGGCATCAGGCAACTGTGAAAGTAGACCAGATAGCCACAAATCCAGATGTCAGCTCTCCAGAGGCAAGCACAGCCAGCCTCCTGGCAAACAAGACACCCAGAACTGCATGGATTCTTATCCTAGATAACCTGATTTCTACTGCACTTTTCAAGCAGTGGGAAGCTTTCCAGAAGTTGTCAGGGTGAGAGCATAAATTGCGAGCTTGGGAGAAAGGTACAGCTTGCCAGACAATGCAAGGTTCAGTGGCGACTACAAATAATGGCTAGCTCCATACCAATTACACCAGGATTTATGGGAGGGAAGATAGGCTTCCAGAAATTTTATACTAATTATATAACCCTGACCAGTCAAGTATCTAGAGACACAACTTTGGATAGCAATACCAAATCCACACGCATTTACATGCAGCTCACAATAGATGATGTTCACAATGGAAGTGCTTCATATTTCAAAGGTCATTTATATACTCTGTTCTTATAGGGAGATCAGCAGTGAGCAAGCGAAGTTTGTGTCCAACTTTGCGTGATGAAGGAGGGCTCATGAATCTCCAAAATAATTGTTCTCAAGCAGCCATAGATTTAATTACAGTACATGAAAACATTTCTGACTCATTTTAAAATGGGTTGTGGGTGGGCAGAGAAAACAAGGTGGAGAGCGAAGAATTTTTTTAAAAAAAAAACAACCCACTAAATATTGGTCAATAGTGTAATTTATTTAAGAGGTATTTCTGTGAGGGGCGAGAGAACATTAACAGCAATTGGATTTATTTTATTGTTCCCCAATGAGAAATGAGGCACTTAAACTTCACTTGTGCAATGATCTAATTATGGAGTTTATTTCAGAGTAATATAAAAAGAATGACCCTTTAATTACATACCATACAGCCGACAGCTGGAACAATCAGGGTGCCCAGGTCTGTTTAATACCAATTCGAAAAAGTGAGTGCTATTTCCAGTATATATTCACGCACGCACAGAGAGCAATAAATTCTTGCGCGACCTGAAAATACTACCCCACCATGCACACAAATTAACAAATCTATGCGAAGTAGCATAAGCCTAACACCTAATACCTTCATCACAGAGCGCTATAGTATTCTATCAATGAACAGGATAGCTGCAGAAGTCTGTTCTCATTAAACAGCATGAGCCCAGCTGATAAATCTCATATGCATTGTGAGAAAAAGCCCCATAGCAAATGTCCAAGCTAACAGTGCGCACGTTTCCTTCCTTCATAATAGAACAAAGTTAAAGGCTCAAATGCCTGCTAGCTTCTGGATATAATAAAAGTTAATGGCGCTTTCCTCAGCATTCATAATCTTCCTAAGGTTTAACTGCCTTTCATTGCAGCAAGACGACAACTATCACACGGTGTGTGCATTACAATACTGCAATGTAAATCTGACATAACATATGTTGCCTTCTGAGCATCTTTTGAGTGGTGGGGATTGGTTCTATGTTTTACCCATGAAAAGCAAAACTCCTGTTTCTTTATTTTTTTCAGGCAGCAAAGTTCCTTTATAGAATAAACGAAAGCGAACTAGTTTGTTTAAAAAAACACCCTAAAATTAACTTCTGTACATTGATTAGCTGTCAGATACTGACCAAATGCTTCACACTGTCATTTGAAATCTAATTGTTTTTGGCAATATTTAATATGTGACATGCACTGACCAGAGAACCTTTTTTAGTATGAGATGGATGGCAAGCAACGCTACTTAGGGTTGTTGTTGTTTTTTGGCAATGGTTGACACCTGAAAAAAATCAAAGTAGTAAAGAGACAATTTGAATTTCAAGATAATAAGTTATTACTGAAAATTTTACATTTAAAATTTCACAGGCAAAATCTGGATGCGTCAAAATGAAAATTGTGCAAACTTTCACGCTGTTGCCAATATTCATTTCAGCTCTAAATTTCACTTAATACTACAGCATCAGGATAGTCCTTATTGATTTCGTATCGTGTCTGCTTTTTGCGACACATATGGGCAATCACAATCTTATATTATTGATTCCTACCTTGCTTTTAAGAGTACAGCATTGTGTAAAACAACTTTCTCATTCCACCTCACAACACCTCTGTGAGGTAGGTCATTAATAATTCCATTTTACAGACTAGGAAATGAGACGAAGATAGACGAAGATAGAATAAATTGCCCAAGGCTATCCAGAGAATTCACGACTGGGCAAGGAAAGCAGCAGTCCAATGCTACAAATGGAATTACACTACTTTTTGGTTAAAAGGGGGGGTGGAACATCAATCAAACTGACACAATGGAAGCCTCTCTTTAGTAATTCAAGTACAAATTATGAGCTGCACAAAAGCACTCACTTATTATAGTTATTGG
This sequence comes from Lacerta agilis, assembly GCF_009819535.1. Taxonomy (NCBI): domain Eukaryota; kingdom Metazoa; phylum Chordata; class Lepidosauria; order Squamata; family Lacertidae; genus Lacerta; species Lacerta agilis. Next base: position 50,225,728 of record NC_046321.1, read on the forward strand.
CAACGTTGGGGCCACACTAAAAATTATTTTACACTAAAAAATATTTTATAACCCCTATCTGAGAAAGGTTCTCAAGAGGGTGGTGGCAGTACAGATTCAGGCAGGCATGCTTGGAGGAGACTAAATATCTGCTTCCATTACTGTGTACAGTCGTACCTTGGTTCTCGAATTTAATTCATTCCAGGAGTCCGTTCAACTCCCGAAATGGTTTGAAAGCCAAGGCACGGCTTCTGATTGGCTGCAGAAGCTTACTGCAGCCAATCGGAAGCCGTGGAAGCTGCGTCAGATGTTTGGCTTCCAAAAAATGTTCACAAACCGGAACACTCACTTCCAGGTTTGCGGCGTTCAGGAGCCGATTTGTTTAACAACTAAGGCATTCAACTACCAAGTTACAACTGTAGTTTCAGGCTTGGTCATTGCACCAAAACTTCCTTGGTCACCCTGGCTGATATGTGTTGGGAGACCAGATTGAGGGAGTGCAAATCTGCTTGTTCTTCTTGACCTCTTGGCCATTTTCAATACCATTGTCCATGGTATCCTTGAGGGAGTTTGGCATCGGGGTGGAGGCGGCAGCATTGTGCTTCAGTGGTTCTGCACCTGCCTCCAGGAATGAAAGGCGACGAATTTAATAATTCAATAAACAAGCAAACGTTATACAACCAGGTTAATCAGCCCTACTAGCTGCCTCTGTGGTAAGGTTTTGACAAAGGTTGCCAGGATCTGGCTCCAAATGTACATTTTAAAAAGCAGTAAAACTTCTCCACCTGTCTTTTTTTAAACTCAAGAGTTTATTCACTAGAAAACTCCCAGGCTAAATAACATCAACTGCTTGTGTGTTACTATTTCTAAATGCGTCTTTTACTTGCCTGAGAAGCTGACAGATCTTCACCCTCCATTCAACACTAACTATCCATAAAGATGAATACAGTGGTAAATGCAGCACATTCTCTCCCCCCCCCCCCCGGCCACAGCTGAGACAAACCCATTTTCTCTGCCCATTCCTTTTCATTCCGTTAATTCAGCAAGGTCATTAACCAAGAATCTGACAGAAGATAACTTTCCAAGAGACCTAATAAATGCAATGAAAACTTCTAGCTCGAATAAGCTAAAAGATATACTAAATATATAAATTTCCCATAATGCCTCTGAGGTGGCATCTTTCCAGGACATTGCGGGATATCTAAAATATTAGCTCGGAGCTGTGCTAGTGCAGGACTGGTCCCTGTCAGGGCTCTGGGAACCTCAATAGCTGCTCAAAAATGCAATGTTGCTGTCACCAGGTCCACCACCACACAAAAACCTGCCTCACTTGTACATTCTCCCTTTTCTTGCATCAAAGGAAGGTGTTAAAAACGACCCTCAGTATTTGTGCAAAAAAGATATCTCAACCTGCAGAGAAACTGGCCTCGAGTCATCATGATACAGTCTAGTTCTAGAACCTCTTTTTCTTCTCAGATAATGTCTCCTTCAGAGCAGGTGGCACTGTGGTCTAAACCACTGAGCCTCTTGGACTTGCTGATCTGGTTGGCGGTTCGAATCCCTGCGACAGAGTGAGCTCCCGTTGCTCTGTCCCAGCTCCTGCCAACCTAGCAGTTCGAAAGCATGCCAGTGCAAGTAGATAAATAGGTACCGCTGTGGCGGAAAAGTAAACAGTGTTTCCATGCACTCTGGTTTCTGTCACAGTGCTCTGTTGTGCCAGAAGCGGTTTAGTCATGCTGGCCACATGACCCAGAAAGCTGTCTGTGGACAAACGCTGGCTCCCTCGGCCTGAAAGTGAAATGAACGCCGCAACCCCATAGTCAACTTTGACTGGACTTAACTGTCCAGGCCTTTACCTTCAGAGCTATCCACACCCCAACTCTGCATCTAAGGCTGTGCACACACTCTCATTTACTCTGCAACCAGCATGCCTCCACTGCTGTTTTGGGACGCGGTCTACAAATTATTTAACCACAGTTCACATCTATCCTGTCATTTCTTATGAAATACAACATTTTGATGCATCTTTCCCCAGAACAGCTTTGATCCACACGTGGGGGGGGGGGGAGAGGACAACCTAGTTGTGTTTAAAGCTAATAATGTGTACACGGCCTAAAACCAGGTATTCCCAGACAGGAATTATGAGCTGTAAGAATATTATAATGTGTGAAGTGGCATTAAGCCCCAAATTTCATTTTACATCTGTTCCAGCATCTATTGCTATGCCAAAGCAATAGCTGCAAGCTGGAGTCATCAGACATGCTGCAGCAATGCTCCAGCTTCCCAAAGTGTGAAATTTTGCTAATCACAGTTCTCACCCTAGCTGGCATATTACTTTGTTTAAAAAGCGGGCGGGTGGGGGGGGACACCCTCTCTTCAATTTCACTCTTAAAGGCTGCTGATTAACTCAGCATTTTGTCCCGCTGAGACCGTGAAAGGCAAATGTCTTGTTTTATATTTGTTCTAGCAATCGGGATAATAACAACTTTCCTTGCAGGCCTCAACAATCAAGGAGGCTCTGGAGCCTGTAGGCATGTTGATGAAGCTCATCAATGAGAAAGTCTTCCTGGGATCAGTTCCATCAAAAACAGCAGGATTCATTACACAGCTTGCCCAAATGAGTCTTTCAAAACTTTGGCGGAAGAAGCAGGCATATGCTGGACATTACTAATATCCTTTTACCTGTTCCTAGAAGATTATCCAATAGTTTGCACATTGTATTAACACTGCATCCCTTGGTTGTTGCACTAGGAGGGTAATATCTTTGTTTGCTTTAAGTATCTACATAACTACCACAAAAAATCTGGGAAGATAATTCTAGTGAATTATATGTGAACCGTCTGCTGACCCCCTTCCCCACTGTGGGGACAGATTAGCTGCACGAGTATGGAGAGGAACAAAACTATATGCTGGAATACTGCTGAAAAGCTTAAGAGCAGGAGTCCTCGGTGTTGCATCATTTCTAAAGGCAAAGACTCACTCAAGGGATATATTTAGATTGTTTTCAAGTTCCCCTTGTCTAAGGGAATCTGTATATTCACACATACTAATTTTGGAAAGAGGAAACACTGCTTTATACAGACTAGAAAAATGACAAATAAATCTTAAGTCTCATCTCCACGTAGTCTGTGCCAAACACACCAGGACAAAGTTTATAAGAAACCAAAGTTTCAACAGAAAAATGCAGCCATGAAGCATGCATTTTGGCACCCATGCCCATTGGCAAAAAAGCGAATAGGGCCATATATCAGAATTTGTGTGTGGGAATGAGGGAATCCTGTGGCCCTCCAGAGCGTGTACAGCCTTCGACAGTGAAGGGAGAATACTCCCCCCCCCCCATGAATTGTAGCCCTGTGTGGCCTTAACGTGTATGAATTTGAAGTTGGTGGACATTACTATATCTTATGGATGCATGGTTTAACAATGCACAATGTGAAGAAGTCCTTTCTTTTGTTTCAGCACTCAGCTTTGCTGAATGTCCAGGAGTTCTAGTATTATGAAGGAGAAAAACTTCTATATCTGCTTTCTTAACATGATACACCATTTTATATACCTATATCATGTCCCCTCTTACAATTTTTCTCAACTGAAAAGCCCCCAAGTGTTGTAACCTGCCCCTATATGAGGGTTGCTCCAACCCATGATCATTTTGATTGCCCTTTTCTGAAACTTTTCCAGCTCCGCAAGATTTTACTTACCACTATAGACATCGTAAACTATTCCTCAGAGTATGTGAGCATGTATGATGCTTTGAGATAGAAGCACAATATTCATTTTGTCATGTTTGTATCCTACCCATTCATCCAAGGAACTCAAAAGTGCCTCAGATACAGCCCTGTAAGGTAGGGTGAAAACACTATACATTACGCACTTTGGGCAAAACAAAAACTTTGTATCATACATGTCGCTCAAATGACCTTATATCCTCTGTAAAAAAAGAAGAAGAAAGGAAACAGCATCCAACTTACTTGACTGTTTTTCTTATCTCTTCCGTTTGAAGGGCAGAGTTTCATTTTGGACTTGGCAATGTCTCACTGGAATACTAATGGCCAGAAATCAGCACTTCGTACACCTCTGAGTGACAATATTTTTCCAGCTTTGCCTGTTGTTGCGTTTTGTTCACTTTAATCTCACCCGCTAGCTATTTTAGGCTTATCTCTTTGAAAACACATACACCAGCCCTTTGCATTTTTAAGTCCCAAACTTGCCCTGGTTTGTAGGAAGGGGGCAAGGTTTTCAAGTGAAGCCCATTTCCATTCTCCCTGCAGCATTGTCAAAGGAACAGTTTGTCTAAAATATACTGTGGCTACATTTTTCTCCCATATGCATCAAGTTCTTTCTCCTCCAATAAAACGAAGACTGAGACTTTTCAGAGATTGCTGATCTCGGTTGTACATACAGCAATTCTGACACCTTATGTAGGTGAGCAGCACTATATAACTGCTATGTGAGTTTTATGGACTGTGTTTTGTTTTGTTTCAAAAAAAGGGTCATCCACTATGAACCCACAAATGTTGCCTTTACAAAGTTAGCACCACTATAATGGTCCACAATTTTCTTGATGCCATTTTTTTAAAGTATATGTTTATAAATGTTTTGATTGCTGCATGCTCCCATACTGGAGTGCAAAACTCCTCTGATATTTAAAGTGGTTTAAAAAGAAGAAAAACCACACACACACACACACACACACACACACACACCAAACACACATTTCCCCACCTAGGAATCTCTCACTTACATTGTAGGACATCACACGTGTGTATGTGAGAACGCACACACACAATTAATATGCACTGCCAGGTTTATGCACATATATTTCACAACAAAATACTTCAGTCCTTTTTGTAAGAAAGAAAAAGGTAGAAAGTGCATGGAGAATGGGTATACACCTTGCACACTGTTATAGAAGAAGAGTTTGGATTTGATATCCTGCTTTATCACTACCCTAAGGAGTCTCTAAGCGGCTAACATTCTCCTTTCCCTTCCTCCCCCACAACAAACACTCTGTGAGGTGAGTGAAGCTGAGAGACTTCAAAGAAGTGTAACTAGCCCAAGGTCACCCAACAGCTGCATGTGGAGGAGCGGAGACGCGAACCTGGTTCACCAGATTACGGGATTACCGCTCTTAACCTACAACACACTGGCTCCCAGTAGCTAGAGCATGAGACTCTTAATTTCAGGGGCATGGGTTTGAGCCCCACGTTGGGCAAGATAAATTCCTGCATTGCATGGGGTTGGACTAAAATCAGGGGTCAACAAACTTTTTCAGCAGGAGGACGGTCCACTGTCCCTCAGATCTTGTGGGGGGCCACACTATATTTTGGAAATAATAATGAACGAAATCCTATGCCCCACAAATAACCCAGAGCTGCATTTTACATAAAAGCACACATTCTACTCATGTAAAAACACACTGATCCCTGGACCGTCCATGGGCCAGATTTAGAAGGTGATTGGGCCAGCCCCAGCCCCCAGGCCTTAGTTTGCCTACCAATGGACTAAATGATCCTTGTGGTCCCTTCCAGCTCTACAGTTGTATGACTCTATGATTCTATGACCACCCAATATACTGTAGGTCTCACATGTCCTTTGATGTATCTGGGATCCACAGACTGGCATGAACGGCAAGAGTTTCACACTCCTGCTGCAACGATGAATTCTTATATTTTCTGCAATAATTCAAGTGTGCTGGTGACTAACCAGTTCCTCATGTTCACATATCACAATTGGGAAAGGCTGGCAGCAGCCTTTCTAGGCTGATGATGAATCACCCAGATGACTAAATCACCACAAGAGGGAAGAGACAAAGAGTGAGACCCACTCCATAAATTTAAAGTGCATTCAATGCATATTTAGAGCACATGAATCTTTAAATGTGTGTTGGGTGTCTTTTAAATGTATGTTTAATTCCATATATAGCTGTTTAGGGGCCCTCACCCCGATTTTTTGAATTTGAGTTTAGTTTAGTTTGGTTTATATCTTCACAACATCTCCATCTCATTTCAGGGATTGTCGTGGCTGAGTTTTTATACTTTTGCTATACTTTTGTTCTTTGGCAAATAGGGAGTGCTGCACAACAGTCATATGGATTGGCCCTCAGTCAACGCCATTAAAAAGTGAACCTAAACAAAATCCCAACAGCAAAATTGTAATCCGAATTCCCTTGTTCTGGTTTTCTTTCATCGGTTTTCCAGCTTCAATCCCAGAGAAATCATTTAAATAGTAGGATCAAATACTTCACCCCATTAAATAAAAGCGGGAGAGAATATGCAGACATACTCTCAAGAGCCAATGCTGTAAATTGCCGGTTTCCTTATTGCTTTCTCAATTAAATACCGGTAATATATTTGGTGTAACACATAGGGGGGAAATGCTAACTGAGACTGCAGAATGTACACAAACAATGCTAAAATAAATAAAAGGGAGGAAAGAGGAATAGCATCCCTTGTTGAAAATTAACCTTTACACAGTATTTCAAATATTTTACCATATATACTATTCCAGTGTTAAGAAGAAGAAAAGAACCACTTCCCTTAGGATTATCCAAAAGGTCAGCCTGCTGTCATTCTCTGGACAGCCATTGCAATTCATTAGTCCCAACAAACAGATGTGATAATTGTGCTTATTGGGTGGCTTCCATGCTTGTGGTGGCGGAGACAAAGAGAGAGATGCTATTATATGGCCAGCATAATCCTGCCTAATCTCTTAAGGCATATGTGTTAACTGCTGGTGGAAGGAGTATTGAAGAGCAAAGATCAGTGGACTGAAACATACCTTCTAAGCTATGTACATTATGTTTATATGAATGTAAGTAGGAAAATCAACACACATTTAGACGTGCATTTGAAAAAGTACAGAAGATCTCCAAGTATGCCAATTTCAGCTAATCCTATTCAAATGTACCTTGCAACGTCTGCAGCCTTCTGTTCCAACTGCATTAGACACAGGAAACAACTCATACAGTTCTCTGCTAGGAAATAGCATTGCTGACACTTCAACTCTGTCCTTACCATAATAAGAGACTCCTCTTTATCTACTAGTGAAGAAGCTGGATATTTGTTTATGTGAACTCTCCACCTCTGCCCGGGATAACAGGCTCTTAGCTTACTTAGAAGACCACTGACATTGACAGTGGCATGAAAACGGTGCCAAAAGATCCCTCCTCCCAGAAAAACAGAGAGATTATAGTTAAAGCAGAGAGCAGAGAAGAAATGGCATTTCTAGACTCACAGCAGGAGGAGGAAGAAGACAAAGAAGATCAAATTATTCTCCTTTACACTGATGTGATGCCAATGAAGCCAGCACAATCACTGTGCACTGGTGCAAAACTTGTAGTAATGAAATAAAAAGAAGGGTCCAGCCATCAGCCCAAGAGATCCAATTCTGCAGTTGAAATGCTGCCAGCTCAACTTGCCATCTCCCCTCTAGAGTCTTCAGACAACCGGAGGACTTTCTTCTAAAATGTTCACATTTACAAGTGATTCACAATCTATTCTTTCGCATTCACCACAGAGGTATAAACTCGGTCACTTATGGAGCCGTTGGTGCACCTGCACATATCCTGTTGGAGCAGCAACACCAGAGACCAAAACTTTTAGATGCATGTCAGAAGGTTCTTGCGAACAGCTGGCAGTCAACGGTGAGAAACAGTGGATAAAGCTCCTGCACCTTTAAATAATTGCAGAGAAGACGCGTTTCAACAACGGCAGGTTTTGTAGGGTAACAGGTCAGGCTGGTGTAAAATGAAGAGCTTCCATACCTCCTCCTGCTCCTGCACACCTCTCATGCTCCACTGTCTCCCAGGATCAGAAGAGGGTTGAAGTGGAAGGAGCCTGACAGCACTGTGACACCCAAGGTGGTGCTGGTGGTGATGATGATGGGGAGACACTCAAAGAGCTTGCAGTAACCAGATATTTGAGATAAGGGAAGCTAGCAGAGGAATGTGAGCAACATCCACTCAACTTAATGGCCAATCAACTTCACCTTTATTTCACACAGGGATGAAGTAAAGGGAGTTTAAGGAAGAGGTGTTTGTAGAAAATGTGGGTTTTAAAGTGGAATTTGAATGGGAAGGATTTTCAGGCATTAGGAACCCCACAGGAGAGCAGGTGGAGCTTTCCACTGTCCCTTCAAAACTCCAACCAAGCCTGCTGTTTTAACACTGGTGTTGTGCCAGGTAGAGAGTGGAAGGCTATTTAAACACACGAGAAGACCCATCATTTACCGGGTATCTGCATCATTTCCCATGAGCCAAAGGCAAAATGATCCAAGAGCATTGCCTCTGACTGATTCGACACCCCAAGCATCTCCATACGTTGAGTTGTATGGGGCTGCTTGAAAACAGAGAAAGGGAAAGGCAATAGTTTACTACATTATAGAAAACAATTCTGATCCTTTGTGGGTCACAAAGAACCGCTTTAAAAAAAACAGTCAACAGCTTTGTCAGCTAAAATCTGCTGTTCTTTCAAACTTAGCGCTTGTCCAAATTTCATGAAGCTTTATGGAGATCTCAAGATTTCATGCAGATCAGATTTACCACCGTTAGAACTTGGCAGGGTTACTAGCTATGCAAGGGAAGAATGCAACATCTGGTACATGGAGACTAGTCAAATTAGGTGTAAAAAAATGGTATTGAATGCTAGGCTGTATTCCTGCAGATCTTTGGATCAATTTAATCTCAGCTATACAAAGGACGTAGCTGCTGTGTTAGCATCCACATGGTGACAAGCGAAGTCACCCTGAAATCATCACACATGTACTACATAGCCCTTTCCCTTATTGTTGAGCTCTGATAGCTGAAGGTACAAAACACACCCCTGCAGTATTTTGCTTTGCTTAAACTGCTCCATTTCTAGCACAGGAATTAGCTCTTTAAAAATCCCAAATCACAGCCACAGATACCAGCCTTAAGCACCAAACTCCTAGAGAACTTGACCAAGGGGCAACTCAGACATTTGACTTTGTAGTTGTTATGTGTGTGTTTGTTAAATAACCAAGCGACTTCTTCAATGTGTAACCAGAATGCAGAAATTATCTGAGTATGTTTAGTGATCCTGCACATTTTCCCCATTCTGCAATATACAAAAGTTTTCCCAGTCACATTTTGGGTTATTTGTCTATATGGCCAGTTTTCCAGGGGTCTTGCAGTTGTCCTATGTAGAAAGACCACAATTTGTAAACAAAGCATCTTTGCCTAACAAAATCAAGACACAGCATCATTCTGAGAAGAAAAGTTATAGGAAGTATGAAAAGATACGTTTTCATACTTCATAGTGAGTCTCCAAGTTCTGTGATCCTCACACATGCTCTTGTCCAATAAGGCAATTATCTGTGTTTTATTATTATGTCTGAACCCAGAATTGTGGTTAACCTTAACCATAGTTTAGGCCCATAGTTAATGTGGTCCTCTGCCCCCCCCCCAAAAAAAAGTTCGCTACCCCTAGTTTAGGGAAACAAGATGACTTCATAAAGAGCCAGTGTGGTGTAGTGGTTAAGAGCGGTAGTCTCGTAATCTGGGGAACCGGGTTTGTGTCTCCGCTCCTCCACATGCAGCTGCTGGGTGACCTTGGGCTAGTCACACTTCTTTGAAGTCTCTCAGCCCCACTCACCTCACAGAGTGTTTGTTGTGGGGGAGGAAGGGAAAGGAGAATGTTAGCTGCTTTGAGACTCCTTCGGGTAGTGAAAAGCGGGATATCAAATCCAAACTCTTCTTCTCTTCTTCTTCTTCTTCTTCTTCATAAAGCATGGTTTTCCAGTTGTTGTTGCATTACAATTCCCATATTTCCTAAACCCACTGGACATGCTGGCTGGGGCTGATGGGAGTTGGAGTCTAGCACCATTTGGAGAACTCCATGTTGAGAACCCCTGCCCTAACCACAGTTTATCCAGTTTTGGTTGTAATATGTTAAGTGTTAGTTGAAAATTTAGCTTAGTTAATTCCCACCCACCATGTCATGATAATGCTAGATAAGGGAAGGGGATTGCTCACAAGCCCAAAACTTATTAACATGTTAGTAACCCATAGTTTAGTGCAGGCTTCCTCAACCTCGGCCCTCCAGATGTTTTGAGACTACAATTCCCAGCATGCCTGACCACTGGTCCTGCTAGCTAGGGATCATGGGAGTTGTAGGCCAAAAACATCTGGAGGGCCGAGGTTGAAGAAGCCTGATTTAGTGTTACATTCAATGCAGCCATTATCAAAGGGAATCAATATCTATACAATGTATTTCATTTACATGAGTGTCCATAATATTAAATGGATAACACATATTCAGTGAAATTAGATTTCTATTTAATGATTAAATAAGATAGCTTAGTTCACTGAATACGCGAGATACCCATTTAATATTATCGACAGTCATGTAAATATATGATTACATTTTAATCATGTAGTGGAGGTCAAGGTTTGAACATGAACATGTGTCTCAGAGGTATGCTACTCTTGATCCACTTCATTTCCGTTGTTACTTTGCAATTGCAAATAACATTTCCAAGTTTTATAAGTCAATAAAGGGGCTCTTAATGCACTGGTGAGTTAGCCTGAATTTGAGAGAAACAGCCTATGGCAAAAGGGAGGTTGCCTAGCTGTGGGTCTAAGCAAATAGGTATAATTGACTTAGCCCCTGAAAATAGGTGTTTATAACAAACGCTGACAAGCTGGACTTACAGCCAAAGCTGAGTCTGCTCCTGAAAATTCTTCATGCAAGCAGGTTAAATGGGAAAAAAACACAAATCCACTAAAAACCAACTTCTCTTTTGAGGAGCCCAGAGAGAGAGGAAATTGCTAAGAAGAGTTACTCACAAGCTTGCAAAATTCTGACCATTATCTCCATAGAAACAAAAGTGAAAAATATACATAAGGAATGCTTAAAAAGCAAGCACACTTTGCTGCATGAAATTCCCTGGCATATTTAATCTTGTCATAAGACCCTTAAGTAGGTCACTGCAAGCTTAAAGAATTTTGACAGTAAGCAAAGAATGATGGTTAATGTCATGCAAATCACCTTGCTAGAAAAGTTAGTATTTTCCCCCCTCCTGACTTGGCCCAAACTTTGATTTGAGAAGGAAGCCAACACTCTAGAAGTGGGAGATTACCGTATTATTAACAGAAGCAAAAGTAAGAGATACAAGTGGAAACTTACTCCAGAGGCTTCCAAGACAGGGAGTCCTTTTGACTCTGAAGGTCATGCCCTATTTACATTTGTTGAAGAGATTTTTGCAGGCACTTTCTGATGGTGGAAATTGCAAAGAGGTGGAAGGTGACATTTTGGCAGCAAAGTAGCTGTCTTCAGTGCAAACCCTAAGGCTGCTCCATGGCTCCCACTAACAACTCTTGGCTAATATAGAAGTACATTGTACAAAATAGCACATGGTCTCTAATTCCAAGTGTAGAAATTATGCCCTATTAAATTCAGTGAATTAAAAAGCAAAGAATTTTACATAGCACAGAAACATTTATTCTCATATGGATTTTCTTCTCAAAAGATCACCTTCACAGAATATCAAGTTCTTAGCTATTATTCAGTTCTTTTTGAGTCAGTTCACACACATTACGCTTTCAGTTCTTATATCTAAAGAGAATTTAATTTAGTATTTCCAAAGAGTAAGGAGTATTTCTTTATTCATAGAGCTTAATTTTAGAAGGCGGGGGATAGGTTGTTACACCTTTGAAAGGCTTCAGGTTTCTCTCTTGTGCAGAAGGATAGCAAACTTCGTTGCCTATCTAGGTCAAGCCTGTCACTTATGAATGATCATAAGCAAGGTCAAAATAACTGAATTCAGAAAGTCAGCTGCATTTTAAATATTTCTGGAAAGGGGGAAACACAGAATATAGAACGTAGGTAGGTGCCATCCATCACACAATAGACAGAGTCAGTCTAAAAAGGGAACCACAAAGAGGAACTACAGCTAATGCCTGCCTTCCAGAAAATCCATCCAGTATCACATACAACACTGAACTATGAGCTGCACTCATGTGCTCCCTCCCACCCTCCCACAATGCACATCACTTTAACAAGTTACTTCCACTTATGTTGAAATCATTTGCTCTTACATCTGAACTGACAAAGTATGGTCTTCGTGACCCTTCCCAAAGCTAGGGCTACATTCTCCTATTTGATCCCAGACAAAGAACATCTAAACACCATAGGAGCCATCTCCTAAGGGCCAAAGTCCCTTCAGCCTCCCCCCCTAAAATATTTGAGCATGCTGGACCCCCCCCCCCAAAAAAAAGTTTATGGGCATTGCTATTCAAATGGGGGGGGGGGTGCCGTGTCATGTGACCACCCCAATATTTTATCGGCACCTGTCAGGGAACTGTCCCCGGCGCAGCGCAAGGTGGTGGAAGGGCTCTCAGGATGCTACAGAGAGCCCCGGTCCCACCTGACCAGCAGCACCTCCTCTGGCAGCAGAGGGAGCGAGGCTTCCAGCAGGGAAGGGCAGGCTTTTCAGGGTATGGAGGGGAAAGGCTCTGAGGATGCTGGAGAGACCTCACACTCCTCTCACTCAAGGAGCGAGGAAGGAGACACACAGCTTCCGGCGCCCCAAAGGCGTCGAGGGGTGAAACGAAAGGATGGGAGGCGGGGTTTCCGTATACCAAAGCTCTTTTGTTGGGGTCAGAACTGCAAGGGGCCATTCCAGATTCTGACGATGCTATACATAGGTTGCACAATAAAACTCTTAAAGGAAACTCGGAGTTTTGCCTGCTTACTCATGAGCAACGAACAGAGGACCTTACAGCACCCCAATGAACATCTATGGGGGAATGATCAATCTACTCGTTCCTGACTGTTCATACACTAAACTGAACTCTGGAGAGCTGATTTAAACAATCCGTCCTATGGAAGCTGCAAAAAAATTACTTCCGTAGGCTGCCGTAACACCTGATACGTCTTTACCAAATGCAGCAGCTGATATAGAGATGAAGGTTTTCATACTATTATGACAGCCACACAGAGACCACCGTGACAGTGAATAATTTTTGGTGGAACCATACAAGGAAGCGACCCTGGGCTTCTTTATCCAGATATCTGAATGAGTCCTTAAATAAACAAGGAATGCTGCAACACGGGAGGGGGGGGGGTTCTCTGAAGACAATGGATGCGGTTGACCACATGCTTTGTATTCATAAAGTCACTGGTTCATCTCCAAGAAGGCCCGAGGGTGATTTCTGCCTGAAACCCCAGAGATCCACAGTCATTCAGGGGACAGAGGCTGAGATGGATGGGCGAATTGTCTGCCTCAGTATAAGGTAGCTTCCTGAGCTCTTATGAGCAGCATACAAGAAAGCGAAAAACTCACAGCAGGTCCCATTCACCCTTCCGTGAGCTGGGGGAGTGGAGAGATAACCAGTTGCAATTGCCTTGTTTGTGGAAGGGTACAGATAACCTTGCGTAAGCTTGCTTTGTGCACTTGTACTGCCCACACGAGTAGACTGCTCATGTGTGGAGTGTTTTTATGCAAGCTGACCTCTGACTTCCCAGCACAGCTGACTCAGATACATCAGCCAAGTGGAAAGTAACAGAAACACGCTGGCTTGATGCTATTAATAATTGAACAAAGTCATAAATGGAAAAAGTACCTAATCCGACCCTATGGGGGGGAAACAGCCACACCTGTGCACAACCGGCTGGTGAAACAAAGCAGTAGTCAAAAACCATGAACGCGGTGCGCTTTCAAAGAAGTTAACTGTACTTGCCTGAAAGCTAATGATAAGGAATTTCTCCTATCCACAGTGCACTAAGCAATCAACTTTCGCATCTTTCCGGGGTTTACCAGAAGGAGAAAATTAAAAGGAAACCCTGTGCTAGGATGCAGGACAATATTCTAGGTCAGTATGCCAAGAGGAGCAGAGAAACGTTATAGGCCGGACAACAGTGGTACTGTAATCTCCCTGTTTGCCAGTGGGTGTTGCTATGGTAACAGAGCTCATTAAGGGGGTGAGATAGGGAAGCAGCCCTTTTCAACAAGTGGATCGCACAGTGGTAGAACAATGCAATCTATCCATCGGGATTCATTTGCATCAACCAAGGAGCTACTAGATTCTATGACTGGCTTTAAAAGCGAGGAAAGCACGTGTCTATTTTTTTAAACACACACACACAACCACCCCCCTCACTTCCAGAAATTGTTTCTCTTCCCGAAACAGTAGCAGCCTTATTAAGTCAATTCAGGCTTTAAATCTTCTGTTTAGGTTTGCATGTATCAGATTGCAGAAAGACCCCGTGAACATCACAGACTGGTTTAGCTCAGCGAGCTGCACATCTGTCGCATGGGAGCAAGATCTTGTTCTGTCTATCCTCCTGTCATCGGCTCGCTGCTCTGTTTTGCTCCGCCAGTGATGACATTCGCAGGAGCACAAATATAAATTTGGCTCATGCTTTTCAAACAGATGTTGCCAAAGTGTTTTCCCCTTTTTCTAGCCTGTCTCTCCTTCTCTCAAATATTGGGATTTATGTGGAGGAAGGCTGCTTGACAGCCTGCTGTTCCCAGCTTTGAAAGCAAAAAAAAAAAAAAAACGCTGGGGAGAATGGCAGCTGGAAGTGAGGCAGCCTCCGCCGATCCTTCCCAGTCTTTTCATTCAGCTGGATGCTTTGCGTTCGGCTCACCTTTCCCACGCACAGTCTGACAGACAATTCTGGCGGCAAGACCTGCGGAGAAAAGGTCAAAAGACACAGACGCCGGGAAATGAAAGTGCTGGATTAGCTGGCTTCAGACTGCTAAGCAGCAGGAAAACGTTCGGTGTGGTATAGCCTCAGCAGATAGTAGAGTTGCCCTCATGTCTGCTAGGAGTGAGCAGGAGGAGACAAGACTTCAATAGGTATGCATGAAACTCCTCTAAGAACCAAGAGAGCCTAATTATCATTGGAGTCAGATGGCAGCTCTACAGAGAAAGGCAGACACACATTGGATAAGGCTCTCTCATCCCCAGTTGCCTCAGAATAGGCTCCAGTTTTGGGCACTGAGCTGCCCTCAACCAGGAATTAGCAGGCTGGGCTTTCTTCATGGCAGCCTGTGTTCCTTGGCAATCCCCCCCCCATAGCCACTTGCTTCAGTAACAGGAGTTAGCAAGTTATTTTTTGGTTTATCTTTTTATTATTATTCTTCTGCTGCTAGTATTTAGCCACAGTAAGTGAACCTTTTTATAATTGAATTGCTTTTTGTAACCTGCCTCAGGAGCCATTGCGGCTGAAAGACGGTCTATAAATCTTCAGGCCACTCCCATTTCTCAAGAGTAACTGAATATTATTAATCTTGGCTTCATTCATTCATTTTATTTGCATTCCACTTTTCCACACACAGAGAAATCATGCTCAAAGTGGCTTGCAACAAAGAAACAGGGACGCATTTCAAACAAACACTACGAAAACAATTTCACGATAACACAGAAAAGCAATGTTCCATCTTAAGTTTTGAGCTTCTCCCAGCTTCCTCTCTTTCTTCAAAGTTGCTACACCTGTATCGTCTCACTTAGTGTGCAAGTTAATGAAGCTCCTTATTTACTCTTTTTGAAAGGCTATGGCAGGTATTGGAAAAACCAAGTTTGAAAATTTGTTTCTTCATAAACTGGATAGTTGGGAAATTGGGACAAAAGAATAGAGAAATGGACATGTACAGTACACCCCATCTGTACAAAAGGTTGTACACATTACACAAGTCGCATTCCATTTCATGGCCAAGCTCACAACTGCAGGGACTTCATTCAGATATCACAATAAACCATGGTTTATCATCACAGGAACAAACCACTTCAGCCTCAAGCTCACACAAATCCCATTCCCTTCTCTTTCTCTAGCACAAACATCAGAGGAATTGGGAAGCTTAGACTTCCAGTTTACATTAACTGCAGCTTGTTGTTTTCCCTGAACGCCCCCCCCCCCCGCAAACTGTAGTTAACCTTAACAATAGTTTCTTTGAAACAAGCCAAGCTCAAACCACTGAAGTTATGAAGCTGACTTGCTTCAACAAGTCATACTTAAGATTAACCACAATTCATGGTTTTGGAGAAAGCACTACACTGTAGTTAAAATCTAAAGTGGAAGTTTAGAAAGCTGCATCAACAGAGGAGGGGTGTGTTTGTAAACCCAACTATCACTGTGACTCATTGCCATCTTGATACCCAGCATACATTACCCATTTTTAGGAGACAAAATTTTGTGATTTCAATTTACCCGTATATACTCGAGTATAAGCCAACCCGAATATAAGCCGAGGCACCTAATTCCAACACAAAAAACTGGGAAAACTTATTGACTCGAGTATAAGCCGGAGGTGGGAAATGCCAACAGCGGCAAAGGCGACGGAGGAGGAAAGAGCAGCCCGAAATGAGATTAGACATATTAATATACAACGTTTCAGCGCCATTGCGGCCCCACAATTTTTTTGGTGCAGGCTGTAGCCATGGACATGCTATGTGATCTGATGGTGAATTTGGGGTGACCCAATGCAAAAATCCTGAGGATCCATGTGCTTTTACCTTCCCCCCCCCTCCCAGGCAGCCTCCTTTATGGCTAGCGTCTCTTATCTCCCTTCGATCTCTTGCAATCAGCTGCTGAGCGGCTTCCTTTCAACACCCCCTTCCTTCTTTCTATTAAAAAAAAGCATGATCTGCCAGCCCCATGTGCGCACATTGCCCGGAGGCAGCCTCTCTCTCTCTCTCTCTCTCTCTCTCTCTCCGCTCAGGCGGCTCTGGTGCCTTATTTCCAGCTGCACAGCAGCAGGGTGGAAAGGGCAAGCAGGAGCCACGCTCGCTCCTCTCCACAGCTCCCCCCCCCCACTTCTTCTTCTGCTACTTCTCCGCCTCCGCTGCTCCGTTTCCGTGTGCAGCACCCCTCCCAACCATGGCTCTGATGCCTGCCCTTGCGAGAAAACGGGCTGCTCCTTCCCCCGCCGCCACCCACCTCATTCGAGTATAAGCCGAGGGCAGCTTTTTCAGCACAAAAATGTGCTGAAAAACTCGGCTTATACTTATGCGGTAATTTATTTGTTGCTAGTAAGTCTCAGAATCTAATAGAAGAATTTGAAAATGTTGTATTTACTATGATTTGGAAAGATATATTTTCTAGGATTTGGGGTGTTTAGTAAATCAGTTAAACAACTCTCCAGTTGTTGTGACTATATTTCCATCATCCCTGACCTTTGCCAATGCTGAGCCAAGATTGATGGGAGTTGTAGTCCAACAACATTTGGAGTGCACCCAACTGGCTACCTCTGTATTAACAGATTTATTTTAAATTGTCTCCAATTTCTTCAGGCAGCAGATTGGGGTGGTAGGAGATTACTTTAAATACAAATACAAAAACTACAGGTGGCAGGCTCTGCATTTATTCTAAAATAGAGCCTGATGTTTGCAGATGTAACTAATTAATAAACCAATTAACTAAATTATTAAATCAATTACATTCTCTTTAATTGGGCAACAGCCTTAGTGTTAACTGATCTTTTCATAAATAACTCTCCTGGAAACTACAAATTTAAGTAGTACCGGTAGTTCTACCAAGTGTAGAACAGATGGATCCCAAATTCTTTTATAGGAAATAATGAGAAAGATTTCTCTGGTCTCTTGCAAACCAATAAAAATACCAGAGCAATTTCTAAACATCAGCATCTTTGAAAGTACAGCTACAGGATGTCTCCTGACTTTAAGCTGCACTTCCAAGAAACAAAAACAAACCCTCAAGTTAACTCAACAAACATTCAAACTGGCAGAGAAACTCATCTGAAAAAAATAAAACACCCAACGTGAATGAACTGTCTAATGCTGGAAAGAATCACAATAAACTACATATCTGATTTAAAAATGCAGCTAATGTAGCTTAAAAAAAGAAAACAGAGAATAGAGAAAATGGGTGGGAATAAAATTAAGACTGTAAAGTAGATACTGCCAAGCAAAACGCTTAAGAGTTCCTTTTTAAAGTTATCAGTATTAAAGTGATTTAGATTTCTTAAGCCAAAATATTTTCCTCCTATCATCTGGATACTTGCCAAGATAAAAGAAAATGTGAGGTAAATTTGCTAAAAATGTTTACCAGATAAAGCTAAGCCATTCATTTTTTAAGGTCTGTCACCTTTCTCTCTCTCTCTTACAGAGCACATAATTTTAGTTGTAGTTTTAAGGAGAATTTATGTTCAATATCCCTTCACCAACCCAAGTTTAAAGTTTTTAAATCCCCAACCACAGCACCCAAAGGCATTATTCCCAGTGAATCCATTTCAAGCACCAAAATTTAATTTAATTAAAAAAATTATACACTATAATTCCATGTTTTAAAAAGTGGCACGGTGTACTGTACAACAAATATATATGCACAATGAAAACCACATAAAACGCAAAATCACAGGTTGGCTAACAAAGTGGTTAAATAAATAGTCGCCTAATAATTCCCATCAGAGGGGGAAGGGGTGTTGTTACACTCCGGAACATATGGCCAGACTAGACATAGGATTGTGCAAAGCTACCTTATACAGAGACTATTGGTCAGCCTGGGCTCAGTGCTGCCTGCACTCATAGCTAACAGTTGGGAAGAATGATGGGATTTGTAGTCCAGCAACATCTGGAGATGCCGCAGGTTTTAAACCCCTAGTCTTGGTTGGTTTTCCAGGATTTCAGACAGGGGTTTTCTCCAGCCCTACCTGGAGACACCAGGGATTGAAGTTGCAACCTTCTGCATCCAAAGCACATATTCTACCACTGAGACGCAGCTCTACCTCATATCATACCATTTGGGCAATACCCACAAATGTCAACATGAACCCAACAGCAGCCAACATTTACCACGGTGAAGTGCCACTGGTTGAATAGACTGTGCCAACAGTAATCACTATCTTCCTTAGAACAGGCTATGCTCTCTTCCTCACAGTCTCTATCTGGTTTACATTTCCTGGAGTCTTTTTTCCCCCTTTTCTTTTTTGCAAGCATGCATTTTCTACTCACGATCCAGTACAACAAGAGGAAGTGTGCACAGAACATGTTTCCTGCAGCCATCAAAAATGATCAACAACTTCCTCAAACCACAAGGAGAATAAAGACTGGAGAAATGAAAGCTGGAAGATCTTGCTTCATTTTGCTTTGCAAACCTCTTGCTGAATTGGCGATGGGCGGAGAGCATAAAATCCAAACATTTTGTTAGCCCAGTGTTATGTGGATAACTGTGTATAGCTGGTCCTCCTGCCAGGATGTCTTACGACACTGTTTCACTGAAATCTTGGCAATTTATTTGCAACAAACTTTTATCCTCACTCAGCCACCGAGAGTCTTGCTAAAAAAGGTGGGAGGGAAAACATACCTGACAAGATACATTTAAAAGAATCAATAAGTAAAATACCCGTGATGCTACATATCTTCTTGCTTCCGCTGGTTGGAATGAAGATAAGCATGGAGAGAGAGGTGTGGGTTTGATTTCAGGTCCCTAAAAAAGGTACAGTCAGGGGCAGACTTTAATAATATGGTGCACTGTGTGAGGCTAAATTTTGGTGCCCACCTCCAACTGATGGAAGAAAAGAAGTGGTGAAAAGGGCACTTCCTTCCCACTTTTGCAGCTGAGGTGTCCAGTGGCTGGTGCAGAGGAGGAGCAGGAGGAGCTGAAGCAGCTGCTGGCACTGCCAGGACCAGGCAGGTGCAAGCGGAGTAACATGGGGTGATGGTGGATGGAGAGGGGGCACTGCAGAACTGACTCTGAACCAGAGATGGCAGAGGCCACAGTTTGGGGCTGTACACTGATGTGGTTGCAGCTCTTGGAGCCCAGTCCCCCTGGCGATTTCTCAGCAGTCTGCCCAGGCTGGAGGCAGCTTTGGAGGACAAGCTCACTTTGTCTTCCTGACCCGTTCCTTTACAGATTTTTGGGGTGGTTTTTGCACCCCTGGGACTCGGTGCCCAGTGTGAGGGTCACACTGCCCTAAATCTGCCTCTGGAACAGTAACCTAGGATACCTGATTTAGCATGATGGTTACATGCATGAGCTATGAGTTGGGTTCAGTTCTCAGATTAGCTGTGAAACTACTCGGTAATCTTGGGTAAGTGACTCTCTCTCGCCTCATTCCCTCCATTTATCATTGACAAAATCATGTGCCCTACCTTTCAGGGTTGTTTTAAAGATTGCTGAGAGTGTGTAGAAGAATTTTGAGGACTTGGGGGGGGGGAGTTTATAAACATGAATTACAGGTGGGACCTGCAACAGAAAGCTAATAATATATAGGATTGTGATGGTAAGTGAGGAAGGGGGAATATCCACTTAAATTTGCTCCATATGGCAGCTTTCATTTCATGATGATTTGTTTAAGCGTGGCAGCTCACTAGGCACATCAGTACATTTCCTTTTGCATGCCTGCCTGCCTGCTTTGTTGATTAGTGTGCTAATAGGGAAAACAACACTCACTTCACCATGCATGCAGCTGCATGTGTGTAGTAACTGCACGTCATCTGGAACAATTTAAAGCACCTTTTGTATAGCAGATTGAATCTAGCAACCAGTTCTTACTTTGCAGAAGATGCTCAGGCTCAGACTTCAGTAAACCTCCATAGGGAATCATTTAGATAATTGTGAGGTCAGCCAGCAAAATTCTCTCTAGTTATGTTTTTTTCTCCTCTGAACACTTAGTTTGAGCAGAACTAGGAACCTTTGTCCACCATGGGTGCTAGAAAAAACAAGACTTAACTGGGAATACAAAATTGTCACATTGCAAAACATGCCAGAACTAGAAGATAGATGTTTGTTTGGAGAAACTAGGGCTGCCCTACGTCTGGATTTTCCCGGGCTTTACCGGGATATCAAAGTCAGTATTGATGTCCGGGGGAGATTTCCGAAAGGCAGTGCTTGATAAAATAAAAAATAAAAAAATTCAACAATTTTTTTGGGGGGGGTGTCCTGGTTTTTACTTTTGGAAATGTGGCAACCCTAGGCGAAACAAAATGATGCTGAATAAAACATTAAGAATTTCAAACCCCTGTAATTCCACTGATACGGATGCAGGCTGCAATATGTGAATTTCATGCAACATTATAGTGTGTTTTTAAGTTCTCTTTAGCAAAATGGGAAAGCATTTGCTCTGCTAAAAGAGCATGTATTGACATTTCAATTACCGTTTCCAAAACATCTTAACAACTGCCACCTTTAGTCTTGCACTGGAAATATCAAGAACAGCGTCCCTAATAATGCCCTTGGGCCCACAACATTCATTCAATTTTTATGCATATTGTGTCAATAAAACTATGCAAATCAGCAGCTGCCTGCCAGCTCTTATTAGTTTTCAGAATCTTTTATGAATAAGCTACCTAGCCAACTCTGTTTTCATCTGATGGAGAGAGCACATGCAAGGTATCTGAAAGATGGACAACTAATTCTACTCAGACACTTAAGGATGAACAGAGACATCCTTACTGTAGCACTGCTCATCTGAAATTAACTGCTCCCCACCCCATTCTTGTCTTCACCTGTGGTACTGCTATTTTATCAATTAAAATGAGAAATGTGGCTCCAGTTTTCTGGATTACCAGCATGTATGTATATTGGCCATATAGAAACAGTTCATCTATAGGTATTAATGTCATCTCATCCTATGATAATTTGGCCCATTTGAACTTTTTACATTAATTTCACTACCCCCAAAAAATTACTACATAAGGAAAGAAGAGATTGGCTTAAAACTAAGTCGCCCACTCATTTATTCATTTGGGTAATTCCATATCAAGTGATCCAACTTTTTTACCTCACATCATCCAATTTTCTTAATATTTTGTATGCTTGTTGAATGATCAAAACTAATTTTAAATCTAAAATTTTAATTTTTCATCTCATCCCATTTTTGAGTTATGGGGGTTTGAAATTAAAAAAAAACAAAACTGACAGTTTTGGCCTTGCCAGGCTACACAAAAACCTTTAAAGCTCAGCCCAGTCGCAACTCAGTCTTCACGTGCCATGTGTTGTTGTTTTTTGTCACAACTACAACACAACAGCTACCCTTCTCCTCTGGAGGCTAGGATTCAAACCAATGGCTTCAAGTTACAATAAAGGAGATTCCGGCAAAACATCAGGAAGAACTTTCTGACAGTAAGGACTTTTGGACAGTGGAACAGTATCTCTCGGGAGGTTGTGGGCTCTCCTTCCCTGGAAGATTTTGAGCAGAGGTTGGATGTCCATCTGTCATGGATGCTTTAGCTGAGATTCCTGCATTGCAGGGGCTGGACTAGATGGCCCTCAGGGTTACCTTCCAACTCTGTGATTCTGTGCTTCTATTATTTACAGCGGCCGACCTGACTACCAACATTCATGCTCACCATCATGTAAAGCATCTCTGCCTGATGTTCCTGGTGCTCAAGTGACATACATTTCCCATGATGGCAGCAATCCACATTCTGGACATTGCCTCTGCAGTGTTCAGCTCTGGCCACAGGGAGGCCATTAGAAGCAGCCTCCCTCTAAGAAGTTAACTGTTTAATAGCCTTTAATTCTTCATACAAAGCCATCAGTATACCTGAACACATCCATTACCTTTCTGCTCTCGACCCACATCGGATAACTTGATTTTCTACAAGTCAAAATCTCAAACTTCAGTCTTGAACATATTTTAGATTAATAAAGGATTCAATTATGCATTCTCCCCAGTGAGTGTTTATCACACACTGGACAAAGCAGCACAGGGTGAGAAGTGGAGTGTTAGCTTGCAGTTCTCTCACAGGTCATACTCAAATCCCATCAGCAGATGGGTAGCTCATGTGAGTGAGGCATGACCTTTAGACAGTATGTTGTCAAGCAAGTGAAAAACGTTGGAAAAGATAGTGGAATAAAGAAGGCCAATGAATACAACAAAATCTTTCACTATGATACATTGCTGTTTATTTATAAAAATCACAAAGCAGAAAATTCAGGTTGCACAACTGTGGTTAATTAGGAAGTTTTGCACAACAAATCTACCTTCCCCAAAGATTGGACTTTTTTGCAATAAGGAAAGTGGCAAGAAAATGAACTGGAAAGTGTGGAATAAAACTCGCTTTGGTACAATGTCTTATAACCTCCATACAAACAATTAAATAGCCAGTGTCATCTGGTCTCCCTGCCAAAAAAAAAAAATAATCAGACCGAATGCTCAACAAATAGGTTGTCTCAAACTGTTCAGATTAAAATGCCTTTCAGGGCAAAACCCAGTGTTTTAATTACAGGTCCTCTCACCTTTTGTGATGGCCTTCTTAACTGCTATTTTTAGCTGGCTGGGGAGTTAAGAGGTGGTGTGGCACCATACTCTCTTGAGGAACAGAGATAGCGTGATTCTGAGAAGCAACTGTGGAAGATTAACATTGCAATTATATCCTAATTGTGGGCTACGAATCATAGAATAGTAGAGTTGAAAAGGGCTGCAAGGATCATCCAGTCCAATCCCCTGCAATGAAGCCATCTTTCACCCAACGTGGGGCTTGAACCCACGACCCTAAGATCAAGAATCTAAAGCTCTACCAACTGAGCTGTCCAGCTTCCTAGGTGCTGGACTAGAAAGGCATTTGGCCTCATCTAGAAGAGCTCTTTTTATGTCCTTAATTTGATTTGTTATTTATGAACAGGTTTATAAACCGCTCCGGAGCCAGAAGCTACCGAAGCAGTGGCCAATTATACAAAAAAACAACGTAGCACACAAAAGGTTGCAGGCACCTTTTAAATTTAAAGCAGCAAAATCATTTCTACAATTAATGTTCCATAAAACGACTAGGTCATACTTCGGGGGGGGGGACAACTTTTTTAAAACAAAAGTATCTTCAATAACCACCTAAATATCAAGAAACTAGGAACTTCTTTAATTTCCAGCTGGTGACTGATTTCAGAGGAATGGAACTACAACACAGAAAGCCCGGTTTTCTAGTGCTGCACACTGCAGACGTGTGTTTAGTCTCAGCAGTTCCCTATTGGAGGAGCACAGATGGGGATGTTTGGGGAAAGTCCCCTGCCTTCCCCCCAAGATTTCAGTGCTAGCAGCATTACATGATACATTTGCTGCTAGAAATACCAGTGTTCCGATAGTGTACCCTGCAGCAAACATTCCTATGTAGACAGCTTCCTTCCTTCCTTCCTTCTTTCTTTCTTTTTCTTTCTTTCTTTCTTTCTTTCTTTCTTTCTTTCTTTCTATCTCTCTCTCTCTCTCTCCCCTCTTTTTACCTGATTACAGAAGCATTCCCCAATATATCTACACTACATAAGTATTAATAGTAGTGATGTCACACTCACAGATGCAGAAGCACAAGTAGAAGGGGCTCAGAGGCAAGCACTGTAATGCCTCATCAGAATCTGAATAATATTATTTCAATATCTCATTTTAACTTCCTTTCATCCGCCTCCAGTTCCATCTTCATCTCTGGAGGAGGTAGACATTCTTACACTCAGAATGACCTCTGTTCTATTACTTTATGAAGGACTGCTAGGGTGCTAAAGACATATTTTACCTCTATAGATGCTGCTCTGGAAAGGATGAATGTTTGCCTGCACCAAAAAAGTAAATTTGAAAATAGTCCCTTCTGCACAAGTGATGCACTGTCATGACCATAAGGCATCGTGCAAAGAGGAGGATTTCTACAGTCTGCTTCAAACTGGAATTCCCCTGCACAGCCAGTGGTGCTTCTCATATAATAAATGAAATAGTTTGGTTAGCACTACTGAGGCCACAACCATCACCACCCAAGAGGAGAAGAACCAGGTGACAGCTCAGAATTTCAAATGCTTTTGTTTCTTGCATGCATGCTAACTCCCACCACCTAAGGAAAAGCACAAAATAAACCCATAAATACTACCAAAAATTTTCATACCTGCTATTTATAGTAAGCTTCATAATGCAATGAATGTTGTTCTATTTACAGCACTGTAACTTAGCTAATCTCCTCAGTTCCCTTTCCATGCTATTTGTAGTCCAATGTTTCCTTTTCCCTCTCTGCAATCTTGTAGAAGAAAAGCAGGAGGAAAAATAGCCCAACATTGGTTAGGTAGGAGGGATATACAGTCAAGCAAAGTGCAACTACATGGTAAGAAGTGTAAGCAGAAAGGAAACTGGGAAGAGTTGAGGAAATTCCCAAGTAAGAACCTTGCTGGAGGAGACTAAGAGCCCATCTAGCTGAACACCCTGTTTTCACAGATGCCTATAGGAAGCCCAAATGCAGAGCAAGAGCCAAATACTTTTAAGGCTTTCTACAACCTTGCATATGAGACATTTACACCAACACCTTCATAACTTTTCTATCTCCCATGTTGAGTATTTCAAGCAAAACTCTTTGGATTACTTGCATAAAACAAGAAATCTGGCAGGGACCAGGAGTTAAGAGTTCAAAGCAAAAGGGGGAAAGGCATGCAAGGCACAACCCAAAAGAATTGCTACCTGAGGAGCCTGCAGAAGACCAGTGTCTCCCCAGAGGCAGGGGATGTGACACTGCCATCCTCAGACTTGGAAAGCTCAGGTTTGGGGGGGGGGTCCCTCTGCATTTAACCATCCTATGCCCAGGCTTGCCTCAGTCTGCTTGGTGCCCAGCTTGAACATCACCCTGCACCCAGCCTGAATTCCACTTTGCTTCCTTAGCACAGAGCATCACAATCTCTATCTCAGATGGTGATGGAAGTGTCCTGGCTGAATTCTGTTGTATATCAGTAAAACACAACCCAGCATGTTTGCTGTCCTCCAAATGACTAGCTACGATATGGCCCAGGGCTCTTTTATGACCTCAAGTACCCTTTAGACGCTACTTTAGTACAGCTGCATTCATTTTTTACCAAGTGTCAGCACACTGTGAAGGCAAAGCACAGACCTGAGTACAACACATATATTTTTTTCCCTCCCCTGTCTCCTTTCAGGAAAGAATGGAATTGAAAGTTTCTGTCACCTGGCCAGGAATGAAAAATGAGACCTTCTTCTCCAGTTCATTCAACTTGCAATATGAACAACTAAAAGGATTTGACAAGGTATAATGTGAGAACATAACTATTTTCATTTTTAATTCACGCAGCAAACAAACATGTGTCGTTAAGCAACTTTCTACATAAATTGTTGGAATAGATGTTGCCCTATGTTTGGAGAACCTTGCAAATCATAGAACTGTACAGTTGGAAGGGACCACAAGGATCATCCAGTCCAACCCCCTGCAACACAGGAATCTTTTGCCCAGGGTGGGACTTAAACTCACAACCCTGAGATCAAGAGTCGTATGCTCTACTGACTTAAGATATCCCTTCACATAGTTAAGATATAAAGTTAGGACAGTTTATTTATCTCTCCCCACCACCACCACCACCACACATACACCCCCAAAAAACCCACACACCATAAGATTTAATCAACTTAGTAGCAATCCTTCATATAGTTATCTATCATAACATGGACCTCTTGGCAAGCCCATTCCTTTTCACAGTAACAGTATGAGGAATTGTTGCCACCCTTCCTGAATCCCAAATGACGTTCACAAATTTGGCCACGTTTTGCATGTTCGCCCAAAACCTAACCAACTCCTCACACATTTAGCTGGCTTCCCAGCCAAGACCCTCCAAAGCAGCTCCCAGAAGCCATTTTACACAGCAGCCACAACAGCTAGAAACAGCAGATGAAAAGAGGGACTGTTACGGGAAAGTCACACAGTGAATGAAAAGAAACAAAATGCTTCAGAAGGAGCTCTGAAAAGGTAGAAAGGATGCCTGGGGTTTTCTGTACTTTCAAGGGAGGAATTCTGGCAATTGAATCTAGCACGTATACCACAGATTTATTTTCCTCCTCCAAATACAGGCCCATGAGATCAAATCCTAGATTTGGATAGTTTGCGAATACATATCCAACGTGACCCATCTAGTTAAACAAGCTGTAAGCATATAAGAAGAATCTAATAAGGTACAGAATTGTTGTTAAATTCATTACAAAAGCATTTAACTTGCTTGCCAGCTTATTAACTTGAGGGAGGGGAATATTCTTGTGATCAGCAATCATTGCCTTTGCTAAAAACAAAACTAGCTCAGTTGGTAGAGCAGGGTTGTGTGTTTGAGTCCCACTTTGGGTGAAAGATTACTGCATTGCTGAGGGCTGGATCCGATGTTCCTTGTGGTCTCTTCCAACTCTACAATTCTGTGATTTTATGAAAACCCCAACCCCTATCTAAAGTCAGGAAGGTCCATTCAGACATTACCCATTCCCTCACAACAGGCAAATAACAACATGTGATACAGCTACTCTGTAATTATTTGAAGGCTGTTAGACAAGGGAGGAGATTCATGAGGATATTGAGCTGAAAGACACATGACACTGCCTCTAGATCAGATATTGCTTCACTCTCCTGCAAGGGGTGCCTTAGACTTCCTCCAGAGCAAGATTTCTGCATAGTAAGTAATGTCCCCACAGCCAACGTAAGAAGTCCACAAGCTCATACTCCCCACCTCCCCAGGTTTTGGCACACATTTTAATTCAGGAGAGTTCTGGAAAAACAAAAGCAATGTCCACTCAATAAGGAAGCAAGCAAAACTCTGCATGTGCACGTAGTTTAGCCTATTGTTGCCATTTGGATCCAAAAGGAGAGAATGAAGAATTCAATTATAATGCTTGCCTTTCAAATAATCTGCTGATCTGGCAGAAATGTATGTTTATATGGCAATTTGAAGCTATGCAAATCCAGTTATTGTAGGTGGTTTGCATAAACATGAAACCATACTGTCTTAGAATTGTACAGCACATCAGATTCCTACAGTCCATATCTAAAGGAGTGTTGACTGATCCACCCTTCATCCACAGATAGCTGTTTTAGGAATCTGCACACACTGCACCCTGTGGCATAGCTAGATTTCTGCACAGGTGCTGTCCAGGACAATTTACATTTTCCTGCTTTCCTTCACTGGGAGACTAGCTGGCTTACAGCAGAGAAAGGCTGTGGAAGTGAACTTGCATTGTGTTGTTCAGTGACTGGCGTGTATATTTAAAGGATAAACTAAGTGGTCTGCTCACATGGGCAGCATAATGTACCAGGAAGGAACTTGCACAATGCCGCAAATTGGCAACCCTCAGCTGGGAAGTGGTGTGTGATCCCCATCTGCTCATCTCCACTATTCTTGCCTTGCACGTTGCATTGCTCATATGGCCCAATGGTGCTAGCCAATGAAAACTTGAATTAGCCCCAAGATAGATTAGCTTTGATATGGACATTCATAATTGTTTAGTCAGTAACAATCCGGAGAAAATGCGTCATGGGCAAGGTGTGCCATGCTAAACATCTACAGGAATTTTGAGCATGCGCAGGAGTGCTCTATTGCATCATGCGCATGCGCAGAAGCAGCGCTCTACTTATGGACTTTTCAGGGTGCAAACAGCACCCCGGAATGGATCGTGTCTGTAAGTAGAGGTACCACTATAGTTAAAATCCAAGTAAACATACACATTAACAAAATGTATTGTGCACACCATTAAGGAAGCTCCATATTTGCTCTGCTATATAGGATGTGATTTCTTTCATATCTGAAGAAGTGTGCATGCACACGAAAGCTCATACCAAGAACAAACTTAGTAGGTCTCTAAGGTGCTACTGGAATGAATTTTTTTTATTTTGTATTTTGTATTGGATAATATGGAAAGATACAAAATATGAATTAGGTAATAATATGCAGGTGAAAATGTTCACAACGGGACCCATGGAGTGGAAGGTGGGAAGTCGAGGGATTAAGAGAAATCTCTACATATGGTTATGTATTTGATAATGTGATACTTTTTACTTGTAAAATCAAATACAAATTATTTCAATAAAATAAAATAAAATAAATGCACAGATGCCTCTTCCTACCCTTTGGTATTTCAGTTTCCAAAAACATATTGCAGCCTTATTAGGCTCCAAGGCAGAACCAGTTGTCCTTGCAGGATCAGACACAAGGGGGGAAATCGTCCAGATCATCCAGGACAAGTCTAAGCAAACCTGGGGTCCATTCTGCAATGGGGTTACTCAAAAGCATCTAGCCAAAGGGTTCAAACAATAGGCAGGCAAGAAGAGACAGACGTCATTGAAGGTAGCTTTCTAAGTTCCTCCACCTTCAAACGGTTTAAAGATGTTTGGCTTGGGCCATTTATCACACTGGTATGCATACTCATCTTAGTACACTGAGCTTTAGTTAAACTCATTATAAGGATTCTGCATGCTTAAAAATCCCGCCAGTATTGAGTTAGAAATCCATTATGTAGAAAAATGAGCATGAGTCGATAATTGTGCCTTATCTGCTGCTAATAAACATGCAACCACAAGTTTTTAATGCAAGTGGCAAAGTATATTCTATGTCTAAAAAGGAGGGCAGGGAGAATGCCTGGTTTTATTGAATGAAAAAGCCAAATATGTATAAAAATGAGTCAATAGGGGAGTGAGCAAAATGAGCAGCAATGGACTCTGTCCTGTTTTCAATATGGAAATAGGTCACAGCCAAAAGCAGTCCAATGCTTTAGCACTCATCCAGGTACTCATACTCCTTTTCACATTTTACCCTTGACGGGATAAGGTGCTACCACGATATCCAGTATACACACAGAACTTTTCTTTTTAACCAGAACTCGGTTCTGGCATCTCTCTGGTGGGTGCCAATGCCATTATAAGAGAACCAGAGAGGCATTTGTGGTGAATTCCGGCACCTCTTTTCCTATAAAAATAGCACTATGTGCGCAATAATGGGTATTTGGAAAGCCCTACAATGCGGGTGATATAATCATAATCTCTCTCACACACACTCACACGCATTCCCTGTGCATTGGATGACATGCACCCCAGTGTGCAAGAGAAGGTGTTCAGCCTACAGCAAGGAGCCCAGTCTCTGCCTGAAGACCCTGGGAATGTTTAAAAACTAGCTGCCAGGTATGAAACTGAAAGGGGGCTTTTCTTCTCCAACACCACTTCCCAAATGGACTGCCAGTATCCCAAACAAACATGGGAGGGGGAGGGAATTTTATCACTTATCTTCAGCAGTGTCCTAAGCTTCTTTGCTTCCCACTAGCTCTTTTCTGTGAGCCTTTCCCAGCCATCCAACCTTGCCTTCCGGCTTGGTGCCCTGGCTCTCAAGCACCTAATCTTAACTTAGTTCTGTCCTGAACCCTATCCCACTTGGTCTCTTTTCCAGGAGAGAATCCATCACAAAACTAGTTGTGCCCCCAAATCTCTTCCCTCGCTTTAATCCCAATCAGAGTTTTTCCTAATCAAGAAAGAGGAGTGGGGAGAAAACAGGATGAAAGCTTTTTGAAAGCTTACCTCCACCTTGGATAGTCATACTAATGGGACAGGGGGGAATATGGTTGTGCAGAACCACTCTGGCATCAAGGAATATCAACTATCAAATGGAATTGAGAGGATATGCCTGTTTTTGTTTAAAATTTGCCTTTCTACCCTTCAACGACACCGAGAGTTAGAAAAGTGATGATTCCTAGATTCAGAGGGTGGGGCTTAGGTCCTCACAGACCTCAAGGCATCTTCTGCACTACTAGTCCTTGGTTCTTAGCCCCCTTGATCTTGTTGAGCTACAGACAAACACACAGAAAACTCTGCTCATTTATATTATTTACCCAATATGTCAAAGACAATAATCAAATACTTGTTTTGCTGGGTTTAATGGAGCACTTGGGAAACTCCAGGTTTCCAAGAACAAACACAGTTTTGCAGCAAAGGAGCTAGCAAATGCCATGTGTTTTGGTGACTTCCTGAATTTTGCCCTACATCATGTAGAAAGCAGCAGCACAGAAAGCTTTCTTCTTGACTAACTGTTAAAAACCTTACAAGGGGGTACAGTTTGCAGTATTGCTTTTATGTACATCAAAAACTTGGCATATATCAGAACCGAAAGATACAGAAGCACCCAGATATCATTACCTTTGGGGGTGCGGATCTGATAGAGGTCAGTTTTCCAAGTCTGGGAGAGGGAACATGTTGCAGGGGGAGGGGAGGAAAAAAAAGAGCAGTGATTGCCCAGCCATGTTTTAGATATTCCACCCACATAGCAACAGACAGGGAGTAAGTACTTTGCTTGCTACGCTGCCATACCACTCTTTAAAGCAACTGCTGCCATTATCACATTGCTTCACTACAGTTTGCTCGGTGCATGTGAAATTCAAGACAGAACGGGCAGTGAATGTTAAACAGACTGCTAAATTGAGAAGCTTCAGAAAGCTACTTGACCACAGTTGTTCGATACATGAAGCTTGCATTTATTGGTGTGGGGAGGGAGGTGGCTGTGACTTATTACAACTGGAACAAACTCTTGATCCAATGGTTCAATTATCATCATGGCACAGAAGTTTTCTCCAAGCTCAAAAGATCCAAAGTGCCAAGCACTTTGGGCTCTTATTGACTTCCAGGGATGTCAGGGGCAGCTGGAATCATAAGACACTGGGCCCAAGAAAAACAGCACCCTTGTTCATGAGCATAAACAGCAGAATATTCAGCACAATGATTTTTTTATTATGTTCAAAAGCAGTGTAATACAGAGCTTCCATTTCCCTCACAACTTGAATTTAGAGTACCACTCGGATCATGAAATCCCCAAGAGCATTTCTAAACATGAATTTGACTCCCTCTATTATACATTTAGGCTAAATGTACCTTATCTTCATGTTCAAAAGCTTATGCAACTGATAGCCTTGGACCATTTCCCACCTCAAAATCATCTCCAAAGCACCTTTCAGTGCAAGATGTATTTCACAGTACTTTATTATATAGCATGGGCTTTCATGTAAACAAGCATGCCTTTGCCTTCATGACTAACAGATACCCATGGAAACAAGAAAGAGATGACTTTTAAGGCTAGTTCAGGGTAACTTTATTTTATTGAGCGATCCCTACTAACAATTTGTAATGGGTAGAACCACAGCAATTTCATGTCTATTACATTGCAGGCAAACGTCATGTTTTTCTGAACTTGTGGTGGAACTGAAAGCAATAGAAACTCTAACATTGTGATTGCATTAAGACAAAACAGTAACAAAACTAAGGTGATTAACAGCACCTCATGCACATATACCCTTCTCTCCAATATGACATCGAAGAGATTGAAAGCTTTTGCTTCCATTTGAGTTAACCACAGTTTAATGTTACATCCAAACCCTAAACTGTGGTCGATCACGCCATAACACGGCAGCAAAAAAACAAACAAACGCTGCTGTGGGGCAGACAGCCAGATGGTGGAGATGTCAGGCACTGTCCTGGCATCCAGGCATCTTCACCTGGCCGCAAGTGGCCGACAGCCAGGTGCAAAATGTGCCTGGCGCCTGGCTAATTTTGAGCGCTGCCCCTAAGATAGTGCCTACCACTTCTGGTTTACATTGCTGTATTAAAATAATTTATTTTAAAATTCATATCACCCTCTGCTCAAGTTATTTAGAGCACCTTTTTAATTGATCAAAAGGTTTTCAGTCAATTAATCTAATTGATCATTTGACTAAGGTTGCAATCCTGCACAGGCTGCCTTGGGAGTAAGCCCAGCTGAACGCAGTAGGATGCACTTACAAATTACCAATTTCTTGTCTCGGATCGAGCTCCTAGACGCTGGAGCCTTAATTACAGTTTGCTCTTAATCACATCAACTGAAGACCTGTAAAGCGTGCTTCAGACTTTTATGTTGTCTGCATAAAAACAATTAATCATAGCCTCTTCTCCTGAGAAATGCACCTGGGATAAACTGTAACAACATACTAAAATATTCTAAGACAGAGGCATGGAGAACTCTTTGAAGAAGAAACAACTACTCTCTGAGCAAGATGAGCCAAACTGACAATCAGAGGGGGTGGGGTGGGTGTAAATTAAACTTATGTTAATTTTTTTAATGATATATTTCTTTCTTGCCTTGTATTTTAAAAGTAGAGCACTCAACTTCCTGCACTCAATCGGAAGCCGCGTTGGATGTTCAGCTTCTGAAAAACATTCACAAACCGGAACACTCACTCCCAGATTTGCTGCATTCGGGAGCCAGTTTGTTCGGGAGCCAAGCCATTTGAGTACCAAGTTACCACTGTACCTGCCAACGTTCAAAGGGCCAAAAGCCCAGGTAAAAAGGAAATGCTTTGCCTGGTGCCTAAGAATAGATGGAGATAGCACCAGGTGTGCCTCCCTGGAGAGAGCATTCCACAAGCAAGGAGCAGCCACTGAAAAGCCTCATTCTCATGTTGCCACCGTCAGAATCTCTTGTGGAGAGGCACATGCAGAAGGGTCTCTGGGCAGTTTTAGAGGCATTGGGCACTGGGCACATAGAGAAATGTGGGGAAGCCCCCAAAGAATGTCCCTGTCCAAGGTATCAAAAGTCACTGAGCAATCAAGCAGAATTAACAGGGACACACTCCCCCTGCATGATATGCATTGCATTACAACCTGTGTATGTAAAAAGAGATCCACTATGGTCTAGCAATTGCAGTGATGGACTAAAACCTGGGAGGCTAGGATTTGAATCCCCTTAGCAACCATGAAGTCATGAGGGTAGTCTCTCTTACTCAGCCTAACCTACCTCACAGGGGCTGTGGTGAGGATAAGATGGGGAGGGGGGGAGAACCACGCATGCACCTTTGAAGGGTGGGATATAAATGTAATAGTAAATGAAATGAAATAATCACCTGGAGAGCACTCTTGGCAATATATGCACCTGCATCTTCCTATCATCCTAGTCTTCTGTGGCTCACAGGCTACCAGAACAGGAGCTTGCCTTATAGGCATATGTAAACAAGCTGCCCTTATATGGTTCCTCTCATTCTCTTTCACACACATTTACACTTCAAGTCTGCAATTAATTCTTTAGGCCAACTGATTCCTCTTCCTTTCAATAAAATGCTAATTGAATAAGCTAGTACGCTCCATGTGCAAAGCAGCTCACTAGAAGTCATGTACTTCATAGCTCATTGTCATCGATCTGTTGTAGTGACTGAATTAACAATGATTATGCAATTAAAAGAAGAAGTGATGTATTAACACTACAAGTGAGCTTAGGTCCAGCTGGTAGCCACAATCAAACATATATGTGAATGGAATCTAAAACCAGGAAGTAGCGGAGCATTTGGGTGGCATTAATGTCTTCGAAAGAAATCAGACGTAGCAATACAAAAGGTACTTGCCTATGGGGAGGGGATCCAAAGTCCATATTGGGGGGGGGGGCTTTTATTAGGCCAACCAAAATTCTGTAACAGTAAGTGATGTCTTTATTACTATTTTGCATTATTTCGCTCGGCCTCATAAAGGTATTGCCCAAATTTTCACAATTCTCTTTTGCAAATTGCATAGCATACAATTCACATAGCCTACAATTCACAATTGCATAGCATACAAATTAAGATACTAACTAAATTAATTGCATTGGAACTAAAAATATATATATTCATCATTTCTATGGACTGGATCAAAAGGCTGTAAGAACAGAAATCCACTACAGTAATACCTCCACGAACGTCCGCCTCGTCTAACGTCCATTCTGGAAAAGCATCTGCGGCAAACCTGGAAGCACCGGAACGGGTTACTTCCAGGTTTGCTGCTCGCACATGCACAGAAGCACTAAATCGCGCAGAAGCGCAAACCGCTCCGCGTGCGTACACAGACGCAGGGATTTTCGGCTAGTGGCCAGGGCTCCAGAAAAGATCCAAGTTGCAAAACAAGGTATGACTGTAATGCAGCGACATTTCCGGCTCCTTTGGTAAGGAGGGGTCAGGAAAAATTCCGGCCTGGGTGGCATTCCAGGGGTGACTAGCAGAAAAGCTGAGTAGCTTAGAACTGTCTTTCCCAATTAGCTAAGTACTAAGGACCCCCAGTTTTTCAAAAGGCAAGCCATGGACCCCCTACTTTGAAAATTTTGATATCTCTGTAGTAGTTTTTGTTATGTGAATGGTGCCACAGGCCCCCTAGGGGTGTTACGTGGACCCCAAATTGGGAACCACTGGTCTAGGGAGTACCAGTTGCAAAATACCTATATAAATGCTGTGCTCTTTTCTTGTAGTCGCTCAAAATTGTACTGCTCTTGACTGCAGAGAGGAAGAGGTACATTCAGGAGACCAAGTAGGCTAAACTAAGATTGGCATGTGGATGAGATTACGCAGTTTAGGTCCATGATTGTAACTTGAATGGATTAAAACTGAGGTTTTGGGGAAGAAACCCTTTAAAAAGTGAGAAAAGGAATCAGTTGTTTGAAAAAGAACTGTTTCCAATGTAAGAAAGAAAGAAGGGGGTGAAAAATTGGGAGTTGGGCTTTTGTCTGAATGTTAATCAACTTGTGTTATAACAACTATACCAGTGTTTTTCAACCTTTTTGGGGCAAAGGCACACTTGTTTCATGAAAAAAATCACGAGGCACACCACCATTAGAAAATGTTAAAAAATTTAACTCTGTGCCTATATTGACTATATATAAAGTAATTTTCCCACAGCACACCAGGCAACATCTCGCAGCACACTAGTGTGCCGCGGAACAGTGGTTGAAAAACACTGAACTATACTATATGCACTTAGACAAAATGTGTGGATTTATTGGGTTGGATCTAGACTAAGTTTGTTGCACTTGGTTCCCATTGAAACCTACAGTGCTTAAGTCCTGACTAAATGGCTCATGGATTTCAGCAGCAACAAAGTACAGCTAACTTAGTCAGGATTCAATCAACTCTGACTCCAGAACTTGACTTCTAATGTTACATTCATGCATCTTCATACATGGTTAGGATTCATCAAAGAATGTGTGTGTCCATCCATCACTTTTTTTTTGGGGGGGGGGGGAAGGATACAACACAAAATGGACCAGTTGCATGATAAAACTCCCCATTCTGGCACAGCATGTGCTCATTGGAGAAAACAAAGATCTTGCAAGTCCTCAACTGTCATTGAGTTACTAACAGTCCTTTGCCTACCCTTCCTACTGCATTCTTAATCTTTCAACTTGCCCCCTTCATTTTTACATGTATCTCCTTTTCGCTGTGTACAGTGACTGTGTTGCCCATTAAGGCAAACAAACATAAAGAGTGATATAGTTTTGCATGGTATTGATCTCCACCTTCATATAGAACCGGTGCAAAGTAGGTCAGATGTAAATGACTGTCAGCTTGATGTGGAAAACTGATCTGTGACAGTTCAGCTGTTGGAAGCTTCTGCTGCAGTCATAGTTGCTATTATCAGATGAGAAAACTATGTTGCCTGAAAGCAAATTCATTTGATGTCCAAAAACTGAATGGCTGGTGTCAATGGCAAACCTTCATTTCCTGGAATAACTAGGTGCATCTGAAGGTCATCCATTCAATATGTTTCTACTATTGTATCCTTTACAGTTACATTCTCAACCAGTGGAGAAAACAGCCTAGCAAGGTCTGCTAAAATGATCCAACCTATGTTACCTGCTTTTTGTGCCAAAAATTGCAAGCCCCAGATAAACTTACAAGGGAGTAAGTACCATTGAATATAGTGGGCATTACAGTACTTTCAAATATATGCAT
Source organism: Lacerta agilis (assembly GCF_009819535.1). Classification (NCBI taxonomy): domain Eukaryota; kingdom Metazoa; phylum Chordata; class Lepidosauria; order Squamata; family Lacertidae; genus Lacerta; species Lacerta agilis. The sequence goes on from NC_046321.1 coordinate 50,262,109, forward strand.
AGGATTATACTACAATGTTGTTAAAGTGATTAATATGTTTAGGAGGAAGACCCAAAAATATTTAGGAAAACACACATACACTTGACTACAGGTAGACAAAATAAATAACACTACATACTGTCACATCAACCTTCAACAATCTTGAAAGAAACACTATAGATGACATCCATAATTTTGTATGGTTGGTTCACATAATTTTTATTTTCTTCAAAAGAATGCATCCCTTCATGTAAAAAAACAAAAACAAAAAAAAACTCTGGTCAGCCATATTGTATATTGGTTGAGTTTGCAACTGGGATTGCAACTGCCAAGAGAAGTATTTGAAACAATATAAAAATAACATTCACACAGTTGTAACTCTCTGGGCTCCTCTCCAAAACTAACGGCAAAGCATCTCCTGTTAAAGGCCTCGTAGGTTGACTTCCATTTTTAATTCCATACTACTATGAAATCACTTAAAAACAAATAGTTAATCAGGAAGAAAATAGTATACTCTTTCATTCTAAATAAAGCAAGAAGATTTATATTTGGAAGCAAATATAAGTATAAAGAGAGTAGATGGACAGAAGAAGGGACCTGTGTGGGAGACAGGTTAGAGTGTTTTTTTTCTCAGGGTGAGAGGCTGAGAAAGGTGGAAGCTGTCCCAGGTGAGAACTGGGAAGACTCATATCTCTGTACAGGTGTACCTTGGTTTTCAAACAGCTTCGTTCCCTAATGTTTTGGCTTCTGAACGCCGCAAACCCGGAAGTGACTGTTCTGGTTTGCGAACTACTTTTGGAAGCAGAATGTCCGGCGGGAACTTCTTCCTGCAGCCAATCTGAAGCCGTGCTTTGGTTTCCGAACGTTTTGGAAGTCAGACGTACTTCTGGAACGGATTCCGTTCGACTTCCAAGGTACAACTTGTGTGAATTGAAGATTAAGATAGAATAATGATAGAGGGCAATAAATATATGTAATCTGCTTTCTTGCTTTCTTCTCCTTTTCTCTTTGTATTGTTTGCAGATATCAGATCTGTTTGGTTTGATTTTTTATTGTATATGTTGAAAACCTTTAATAAAACTGATTTTTAAAAAAGGAAGGAAGGAAGTTGGGTGCTCATTTGGACAGGAGACTTATGGGATATAGACAGAGGCATGGAAATAGGGACTGGTAGCTGCAAATGTAATTTTCCACAAAGCACAATTCTCCTACTCCTCCTGTCTCAGATTATATGATCAGAACCAGTAACTTCAGGTTTTAAATTGCTTTATAACCTTGAGGCTAGAAATGTTCAGTTTTGTTTTGTCGTATTAATTTTCAGGAATTTGGGTGTATTCCATTCTTTGCAGGAAAGCGATTTTATAATGCATAGAACAATCACTGCAATGCAGACATTGGCATTCCAGCAAATAAAACATGAATTAGTGTCAGTTTGCAGGAAAACGACATGTTGTCAATGCAAAATGTGAGAAGTCACAGCATACTTCTACCCAGTTCTGGTAAATCCTCATCTAGAGCAGTTGATTCAGTTTCAGAAGCTACAGTGAGAAAGCAGGAATTGCCAACATTTACAAACTGGAGAAACTGTCATCGGCACTTTACACACACACACACACAGAGAGAGAGAGAGAGAGAGGAGAGAGAGAGAGAGAGAGAGAGAGAGAGAGAGAGAGAGAGATACTTACTACAGATCCATAGAACAATTTGTGTGTGCATCTCAGATTATCTGAAATTATACACTAATCTGAATGGCCACATAGCTGGAATATCATCTCTCTATCTGGATGGCATTTGCCACATCCCTGCAGCCGTATTTACGTGCCACAATTGATGTCACAATCAAAAGAACGGCAGGCCCTCTGCCTCCCATATAAGCAGTGTTCTACCAATAGAAGCTGAAGGATGCCAGCAGCAACCACACACAGGGTTGCTGCCGCCAGCATTTTTTGCACCCAGTGCACTGCATGCCAACTTGGCCATCCACCCCACTCACAAAGGACGGCACAAATTTGCATAAATATTCCATACACTTTGCACCACGTGTAGCTTTGTATCCTTCCAGCACATCTCACGCTCCTCCCTCAGTCCCCCAACGTTCCCCATGCTGCATGGGGGAGGTCTGCAGGGGGCTTCTACTCATGTTTGCTTGAACTCAAGCAGACTCCTCTGCACAACTGAGGACCCACCTGAGCAGCCCCGCCATTTCCCTCTGATGGAGGGCAGAGTTGGGTGTCCCACGTGGCTTGACCTGTGCCACCCTGAAGCTTGCTTGCTGCCCCAGGAGCAATGGAGGAGGCTATCCTAGGGTTGCCATATTTCAATCGGCAAAAATCCAGACTGAAAAGTTGTTGAGCTTTTTTGGCAAATTTGCAAAAAGAAGAAGACGTTTTTGAGCTATTTTTAAGAAAAATTGCCAAACACTGCCGACATGGGTTGCCATAAGTCCATATTTTTGCGGATATTTTCCCGATTTTCGCCAGGACACTGCTTCCGACTGAAGTATTCCGGATATGTCCAGGAAATTCCAGGTGTATGGCAACCCTATGCTATCCCATCACCAGTGTTGTAGTAAGGGTCACCTGCCATCAGTGTTAGAATGGCTTCTTAAACCAGAGTTAGTGTCACCAAAACAGAGTGCCTAGTTGCCCATTTTGGGTCGGACAGCTAGAACGTCATATTTCTCAATATGACATTTTGGTTCCTGAAATTCATACTGATTGTGCAGATAAACCATAACAGATAGAATTCTGCTGGATGTGGACTTCCGGCGGCTGACGCCATTGCGGGTGGTCGTGGGTTGCTTCGGCTGCGAAGCACCCAGTCCATCCCGGGGGTTAGGAGCCCCGCTACTGCAAAGCGGGGCTCCGGTTGGGGTGCGGGAAGAGCGTCCCGCTCCCTGGGCTCCCCGGCTGTGCCCGTTGTGGCTCCGAACCCTTCCCCCGCTCCCCCTGTAAAGGGGGAGTGGGGGTGAAGGGACGACGGAGCCGGGCTATAGGGGACATGCCCCAACCGGGATGTAAATGCGGCGACAAAGCCTGTGATGAGCGTCTAAGTTCTACCTGTCGTTAGTGAGTGTAAAGAACCCAGAGGCGGTGAGTAATTGATTGACTCTTTGTATCTCTGGAACGATCTGGGGGAAAGAAGAAAGGCAGCCCGCCTCCCTCCCTTCGGCGGATGAAAGGAATTAACCCTTTAAGTGACTGCTGCCACAATAATTGATAGAAAGTATCTGGAAATTGAAAACTGAGACTGTTGAGATTTCCCTTCGGGGGTTAACTGGGGAAAAAATATCTCCATTTGAAGTTTTGGTCTTTATACTCCGGCATCGGAGAAATGGCGGCGACTTGGACTTTCGTGGGAAAAAGTTGAAACAAAGGAAGGAAGAGACAGGAACTGAAACTTGATACCCATCCTCCCCCCCAAGATGCTGGACTTTGCGCTCGCGCTGGCATTGAATTCTGATTTGGAGGATGAGGAAATGCTCACTGTCTTTCAACTGGAACTGCTTAATCGAAAACTACAAGCCTTGAGTGGAATTATAAATGGAAAGAACTTATTTTCCACAGAAGAGGCTTTTCAAAAGTTCTACACAATGGAAACAAACTTTTGCAAAGAGCTGGGAGAGGTGTTTGAAGGATGGTCTGAGATGGCTGGGCAACTCCGAATGGAAGGGGGGCCGGTTTCTGGGGGTGGCAGCCCTGGAACGGGAAGATTTACAATATCCAGACTCCGAGGTGGCAGCTCGGGGGCAAGGGACATAGAATTAAGATTTCTACAAGAAGAAGAAGTATGGCACAAAGAAACGGAGAAACCCAGAATAGAGGGGATGAATATCCTGAAGCTCGATGCAAGGTTTGTTGGGAATGCAGCCTGGTTCTGTGGACATCCAGAAGAAGAAAATTGGAGATCCGGTCCTGGTGAAAGACAGAAAAAGACAATGGACAGAGGGGGAGTGGGTTGAAGTATTAAATGTATAATCTGAATGGTCTGCCACGGTATCCGAAATCGGAGTGTGAAGTCTGTTAATTACAAGTTTATTTTAAATAAGTAAGGAGATATTGAATTTTAAGTTAAAAGCAGCATGATAAAGGATAGAAGAATTAAGTTTAGCTATAAGAATATTTGGTCAAGATTTAGGTTATAATGCAAAGACTAAGACAATTGTGTTTTTTCTTTTTAAGTAAAGTTAAATTTTTTATAGAGAAAAGTTGTTAAGGAAATAGTATATTGATTTAAAACCGAAGGTGTATAGGCGGGGGAAGTCAAACGTCAAGATTCAGAACTAGACATTTTTTTTTTGTAAGGTATATAGATAAGAAGAAGAATCCTGACATTATGTGTATTTGTATTTGTTTTGGTATTCGTAGGTGTGGGGTTGGGTTTTTGTTATATTATGAAAATGTCAATAAATTCTGTTAAAAAAAAAAAAAAGAATTCTGCTGGATGTGCTACAAGTGTGTGAAAACAGTCAAGGTCCAAGGATTCCCCAGGCATGCAATCTCCAGATGGCGCCTGGGCATCTTCACGTGGTTGCAAGTGAGCAATAGCTAGGTGCAAAATGGGCCTGGTAAATTTCAAACGCTGCCTGCTAGTCCACTGAACATACAGCAAAGGCTGCAGGTGGAGCACCATCTTGTCCTTTGCCTTAGGCAACAAAATATGTTGGGCTCAGCCCTGGTTTTCTCTCCCCTTGGAGGATTTCCACTGGGTGTCACCCACCTACCATTTGAGCACGCATGTTACGAGTGTTCCTGAATGAAGGAGCTCCCTCCTGCAAAGCTGGGAGTCAGAGGAACCAGGCAGGCCTGGGAGGGAGAACATCTCCACCTCATCCAAACCCCCTCCAGCCCAACAGATTGGCGGTTTAAACTGCTCTGCCCTGCAGCATCAACACGCTCTGTGCCAACACATCTCCTGATGTTTTTGAGGGTACACATGAGGCATGTCGGAAAAGTGAAATGTATAGCTCAAATGGGCACTAACCCAAATAGCCCGATCGATGCCATCTCCTTTTTTTTCTATTCAGATTTTCTTCTTCTTCTCAGATGAGTGAAAGACATCATCACATTCCACAACATCAAGCTGCAATTCTTACACAATTTGAGGCCAAAAAAAACCCCCCAGCCAACTTCAAATCAGAACTTCTCTTTATTATGAAAGCTTCCTCTGATTACTCAACATCTAGTATTTGTAGTTCAGAAACATTTCCTTTCCCTTTATTTCGGTCAGTCAAATCAAGCTACATGTAATTCATTCTGCCAAGAAGTGCTTGGGCTCAGCTACGTTGCGTAAAAATACCAACATCATTTCAGAACTGCCAAACAACTATGCTTTTCTAAAACCACCAGCCAAGGCGTAATGTGGAATGAAATAAAATATAAGCACATTTCTTCATAAAAAAAATATTACATGTACATGTGTGCAAGAGTCACAGTAGATTGCTAGCAACTGAACATGTTTAAAGCACTACTTAACCCAACATCTTTTGAAGATCACATGAAGCCTCTGTTAATTGGGTTTCAATAGGCATGAAGTGTGTGTGTGAATGTACTACAAAATGCTATTAAAAGTAATTGCTAGTTATCACTTTTGAGACACTCTGAAAAGACTTAAAAGCAACACTTCAATTATTTGTTATTAAGCACATGCTTTTATATTCCTGTGCTACTATTTAAAAACAAAATTTCAGCTCTTTTGTTCACGTTCAGATCCCTAGCAATGAACTTACTCATACTACAGAGTGAAGAAAAGCTACCAGCTATGCTACCTGGCTAATAAGGTTCTGAATATTTCCAAGTCATGCCTTTCTTCCTTTCTCTACACTGGATTGAATTATTATTATTATTATTATTATTATTATTATTATTATTATTATTATTATTATCATATATAGTAGAAGATTTAAAACTTGCTCCCCTTAGTGAAATATAGGATGGGCATCCTCCATTTAGATAAGCAGCATAGCATTGCAGGAATCGCCTAAGGTTAGAATCCTATGTAGTTAAAAGCCATTTTCTTGCTGTTCAGATCTGAGTGAGCCAGTTGGTTTAGCAGATGTTGCTTCCTAGCCCTGAAGATTGATTGGTACCTTTGGCGGCAGGTCCAGCTGCTGGCGCTTTAGAACACAGGAAGCTGACTTACATCGAATCAGACCATTGTTCCATCTCTCAGCCCTACCAGGGACAAAACCTTAAACTTTAGCTCAGCATCTAAGCTGCAACCCTTCCATTTGGTAATAACTCAGCTCAATTGGTAAGGCATGAAACTCTTAATCTCAGGGTTGTGGGTTCGAGCCCCACGCTGGGCAAAAGATTTCTGCAGTGCAGCGGGTTGGAATAGATGACCCTTGTGGTCCTTTTCCAACTCTATAATTCTATGCAGAGTGCTACAAATTCATTACAGTTGTTAATATTTTTGAATCTCATACTATATGGGCTTGGTTTTGTAGACAATTTGCTGTAAGAGTTTAGAGGGTGATTCTGACAGTTCCTATAGTAGTGCAAGGGTTAACAGTCTCTTTTCTGCATTTGCTGCCAGCATTTATAGTAAATCTAAACGGCACACATAATTTGACCCTAATTCTGATTATTGAAAAGTAATTAATGTGAACTACAGTTGCTTTAATTAAAACAGTAACGAACGATCAAAGATAGAGAGAGAGGTACCTGCAGTCTGGGTGAAACTTTCATAAGAAGTTTTATTACCAACGTGAGGCTTAAAAAAAACAAGGACAAAGAATTCCTCCCATTTGAAGCCCGAATTTCAGATAGCTGCTGAAATCCTTGTTTAAATAGCACCCATATTTCCTCCACCAAATGAAAGCTTTCCTATAATGTTAGCAACACATGAAGCTACCCGTTATCATCAGGTACTGTGCCTGGAGTATTGTGACCATTTACTGTGGCCAGCAAACTTTCTGGCAACAAACCTAAGGTTGTACAAAGCTTTCAAAGGATTGCTGCAGTTTAAAAATACAGAGACGTAAGCAGGCGAGAACAACCTACTTCCAATTCCAGCATGTCATTTGCTTGGTGATCTAAATGGTTAGCTGTCTGTTTGAGACAAGCATTTAAGAGATACTCGCTTTCATCCTATGCTTGAGGATGCAAGTAGCGACAGTCATACAAGGGGCTCATAAGCTGCTTTCGTTCAAATCTTGCTTTTCGTAGCTGTTTGAGTAGAAGGTTTTCCCCCCATACTAACAGCTGTTTGTGTTAATCCATCAACCAGCAATGCATTGCTTTTTCCCTGACCAGAACACAATTCAAATATTCCACATCTGAAAATGGAAGACGTTGCAAACCCAGAGGTTTCTGAAGCACAAAAGGATGGCTATGGGGGTGAGTTCTACAAGGTACACTATTTTGTTTCTTCGATTTGTTAGTGGTATCTTTTGGAGAGGATGCTCTTCGTGCTGGTTTATTTCTATTCTAGCGTGATTTAATTGTGATAGTAGTGGCTTTGGTCCAAATATCTATCTGAGTGGAAGGGTGGATTTTTGTTCACTTGTGGAAGGGTCCCCAATCCCCCACTCTCAATTCCCCCCAAAGCTGCAACTCCAGAGGGCAAAACGGAAATTTGAAAGTACCCCCTCAAGGAAAAGCCAAAAGGCTTCAATTTGGGCAAATTGGTATTTGGATCCAACAGGCAACGTATTTGGTGATCAACTCATTTTAATTTGTCTGTTGTAAGCTGCCATGTAAGCCAGCAGAGGTGGGATATACATGGTTTACATGAATAATACAAGGAAAATTATAAGCTCACATATGGATGTGTGGATGACTATTTTGCTATAAAGTGGGCTGTGGGGTTATGCCTACATGTGCAGGTCAGGAGCGAGAAAAAAATCAGGTACATGTGAGGGAAAGAACCTTCAAGAAATATCTATCCTTTCCTAAAGCCATACCTTTTTGTCTATGTGAATTCCCTCCTCTCCTGCAGTTTTACAACACTGTAAATCATGAATGAACGGCTGCAGAAGGTCTGGCAGAATGGAGAACTGGGATTGCCTTCTGATAACATTTTCAAAAAGGGAAGGAACACCAAGGGAGTATCACAAAACCCTGAGGATATACTTGATGTGAGGGGTTTTCTTTATCCTACTTACACAAAATTTCCACAAGGTTTCAGACTGCTCTACAACCTATTCAAGACATCCTAGAAATCTTTCAGCGCCCCCCCCCCACCAGCACCTTTTCACTGCAAAGCTTATGCTGCCCCATAGCTCAGTATAGATCCCAGAGTATAGATATCTTAGAGATCGATCCTTAATGTAGCCATAACTGATTTTTGGAAATTAAACTTGTGAAGTAGCAACAATTAGCAAGTCACTCCCCTCCCCCACCCCAAGTCAGGGGTGGGAAACTTTTTTTCAGCCAGAGGGCTGCATTCTGTTTTTGCCAGCCTTCTGGGGGCTACATGCCAGTGGAGGGTGGGGCCAGAGGCAAAAGTGAAGACAGCAATTATGTAAATTTTTACCTTTCTACAGAAGGGCTAATGTCTACAAACAGTCACACACTCTATCCTCCATCCAGGCATTATCAGAATTCAATAACACATCCCAGCCAGGCAAAGACTTCAATAACTTTACTGTTGTTACAAAATAAATAAATAAATCCTTCCAGTAGCACCTTAAGAGACCAACTAAGTTTGTTATTGGTATGAGCTTTCTGTGCATGCACACTTCCTGTAACTTTTCCGTTGTTGTTGTTGTTGTTGTTCTTTATTACTTATATGCCGCCCATGTGACTGGGTGGCTTCCAGCAAACTATAGAACCACAGTAAAACTTCACACATTGAAAACTTCCCAATAGAGGGAAGCCTTCAGATGTCTTCTAAAAATCAGTTAGTTGATTATTTCCTTGACATCTGAAGTGAGGGTGTTCCACAAGGCGGGCACCACTATTGAGAAGGCTATGTGCCTGGTCCCCTATAACCTCACTTCTTGCAGTGAGGGAAATGCCAGAAGGCCCTCTGAGCTGGACCTCAGTGTTTGGCTGAAGGAGGGTGCAAAGTAGCAGACAGTCCCCAGTGCAAGATAGAGAGGCTTTAAAAAGCCACATCTGGTGCCTGATCTAAGGTTCTCCATCCTTCTCCTAACAACATCAGCTTCCTAGCCCTGAAGATGGATTAGTACTTTATGTGACCCAGCTGTCATGAGCCACACTGGAGCTCCCTTAAAATAGGCCTGATCAGAATCCTGTTTCTCAAAGATATGAAGTAAATGCCTCTTCTACCCATGGCTGGCTTGTACTGTATTCTTTGTCTGATCATTAGATACTCCCTTTCTATGGCAAATAACTAATAGAAATCTGCATGCCTCTCTAACAGAGGTCCTCTCCATGGGATCATTAGACAACAGCCACCATTTCTTACTTAGAACTCAGTAAGATATTTCACTCCAAACCTTCCATTACATTATTAATTTCCAAATTGTCTGAAAAACATTAGGATCCATAATTGCAAAGCTGTTCTGCTGTCTGTCTTTGTGTGCCACCAGTTTCCAGGAAAAAAAATACTAATAAAGTGGGTCATTATATTACTTTGCATTTTATCCAGAAATTGAAATGTGCTGTACCTAATTATTGCAAAACATTGAATGGGTACTTTTGTTATTAAATGTCAATACAAGGAAACATCACTCTCGCTGTAATGTGCCTGCAAAGCCCAAAGCAGCATTAAAATAAAAGGAATATCCATCTTTCATGCCTTTCTAGATATTAAAGACTGATTATTGTGTTAAAGTTATTTACATATTTTAATGGCTTTGTTTCCTGCAGATCATGTCCAAGGATAAGTGGAGAAACATGCTGCTGTTCCGTAGCAGGCTTCTTTGAGAGAGAAGGAAGCTGGTTATTGGGTCCAGAACGATGTTTCACACCTATGATGCTATACACTTTGAAAGTGCTCACAGGAAGTTGTTTAGGCTCTGCATGCAATTACTACCAAACATTTCACAGACAAATATAGGGTTTGTTAAATATTTGCAACACCCCTTTCCACATACTAAGATCAAGACCAGATTTAGAAGCAGGGGGGCAAAGTAGCCCAAAGTTGACTCACAAGCTAGCAAAGGTGCCAGGTTCATGGGTTACCTAAACTATCCTATTCAATAAGTGGAATAAAATCATGTAAGCAATTCATATTCCTTTCTAAAGCTGGTCACCTTGAAACTGAACTGCATGGCCAGCATTGTGTTTTTATTGTTGTTCCTAAGGAAATTTACAGCATTCAACAAAGGCATAAGTGGTTTATTGTCCCCCCCCCTTTTCTTCATGAGATCAGGAAGAAACAAGATTATATATTTAGGACATTTATATCCTGCTCTTCTTCTATTATGGAATGCAAGGTGGAGCACATGAGGTTCCCAAGTGGTCTCCCAGACCTGCAAAACCTCATTATCTGCCTCAGCTCATGCACTGGGAGAAATGGGATACAAATACAATCAAGTTTAAGATAATCCAAATAGAGAAAGTACTGTAGACACACCTCGCCTAGGCACCACTTGGCCCATGGTCTATCCTATCCCCAGTACCCCATCCATTAAGCCTGCCATGCACTGGCTTCTAAAGCAAGCTGTGTTGTAAATCCATTCATTTATACCGGTAAGCAAAAGGGAAACTGTGCAGATGGCTTGACAGTAACACAGGAACGTGTTTGCAATTTAGGTGGAAGCATTTTTGCAGGTTGAGCTTCCAAAGTGAGGTAATTACACTTACCACCAAATGAGTGGGAGGACTCAGGCTTGGCAACAACTCAAGCTGGAATCTGAATGATTTCCCCCCCTATAGAGGAAACTAGTTCCGTAGAGGAAGGTGGATTTATATGAACTTCAAAATGACCCACAGACTTCTATTAGCATCCCATTGAATGCAATTATTGGATACATAAAATTATCGTGTGGTTGGGAATACAATGTATGCAGAGCTAAATAACCCCCACCCAAAAAAAGAAACCCCACCCACAACTACAACATGTTTTTTAAAAGTACATACTGAGATTCATATCATACAACACAGGCCTATACAGAACCCTCAGTGGTTTGGAACCAGCTACTGAAGAGATTTTCTAAATTCACTTAAGGCTAGATCTATATTACATTAAACACACAACTGTCACCAAGAGCAAAACACCTCCATCTTAGCCGCCAAGACCATTTATTTGTGCCCAACATCCTTCTAACCTCCCTCAGCCATGCACCGGAAGGAGGATCTTCCCTGGATATAGCTGTATAAACCTAGATCAGATCACACACAAAAAGCTGTGGGTGGGAGCAGAGGAGTTATAAGACAGATAGAGAGAGAAAAAATGAGAATATCACTGTTTAACAAACACTTGACCATGGTTCTATTAAAAGGCTGTCACCTCACAAAATGAATGTAAAACTACACACACACACTGCCTCAGTTCTAATCATATAAACACGAGTGAATTGACAACTCCTTCATCCTATAGTGTTTCCCAAACTTGGGTCTCCAGCTTTTTACATTTCCCATCATCCCTGACCACTGGTCCTACTAGATAGGGATGATGGGAGTTGTAGTCCAAAAACAGTTGGAGATCCATGTTTGGGAAACTTTGCTATAGAGGAAGGGCCTCCATGACAGAGCATCTGATTTCTATGCACTTTATTCCAGATTCAATCCCCACATGGGATCTAGAATGTTCCCTCTGGAGAGCTGCAGCCAGTCAATATGGGCAATACTGAGAGAGATGGGCCAAAGGGCTAACTCAGTAAAAGGCAGCTCCCTGTATTCCTACAACCTCCACCTGCTTCCTGCTATGGTGGAGCAGGAAGGGCAAGGGATACAAATGCGGCTTTCACTGTGTCCCCACAATGACTCCCAACGTAAAACCAAAGCAGTCTCAGGGAGCCCTTACTGACTAGCGTGGGGCAGAGGGACTAGAGATGTCAGCACCCCCCTGCTCAAAAAATGACCACAGTGGAAGGAGAGAAATGGTTTCTTCTCCTCACCTACCTAGGCTTCACATCTCAGAGAAAAAATCCTTGATCATTTCCCCCTCAAACATTAGGGTATGTTTCCCTGCAGAGCTACATTCCCTGGAAATGAGCTGCTTATAGAAAAGTTGCACAGCTCTCTCGTGCTTTGTTTTGGCAGACAGGGTTAAGCTGGTACGGCAATAATAGTTTGCCGATAGTTCTGCTTAAGATGGATAGTTTCTGTTCAACTATAATCCTAACCCATTTCCTGAGCTTTCAGGGTGGGCTGGCAGGATATAAATAGCCAAAATAAATATCCTGTTAAGTATATAGACAGAAGATTAATTCTGCGTTTAATTTAAGAAGCAGTACGTGCTAACGTTTCCCCGTAAAAAGTGTTGCATTTCTACATGTACAGTTTGACCACTGCAAAATACACACTTTTATATATGCTGAAAGATCAAGGAGGAAGGCAATTACCATTATATGCCAACCCCTATCTGTAATCTACCAGTCAAGTTCAAAGGTGACACCGTTAAACCCCAATGGGGGGGGGGGACTTCTTGATTTTAATGGTAAAGACAAAGGCTTTGCTGGCGATGGATCTGCAGAGGCAAAAAGGCTGGTATTTATTTCCCCCTCCCACCACCCCTAAAAAAAAAAAAAAGATAAAGGCTCCCTCATACCTCACGGGGATATTGGCACAGGCTGAATACATCCACAAAGGGAAGATTTCTAGCACAGCTGATCTGTATTAGAGCTCCTGTGTTGGAGACAAAGAGCGTGCTTCATCTTGTTGAGCGCTTCATTCCCCGCGGGCTACGTAACGTATCACAGCAGCGCTGTATGTATGTTGCTGACAGGAAGAGAAGGCATTGCTTACACTGTAAGATAGGAGTTGTTCTTTTAAAATAAAGTATTAATATGTATATGGGAAGCTGCTTCATAGAGAGGGCTGGTCCATCAGTTTAACAACGTGGTTTACACGGATTGCCACCGGCTGTCTGGAGTTTCAGCCAGGGGGCGTTCCCTACCTGGAAATGCCAGGGATGGAACCTGGGACCTTCTGCTTCCAAAGGAGATGGTCCACCACTACTCCAGGGGCCTCCTCCTTAAAGCATATAGCTTTAAAATGTGCTACAATTCTCTCTTACCTTGCCTCATCAATCTGTCTTCCCCCGTCCCCCATTTTATCTGTGTCAGACCATTGGGGCCATCTAGATCAGTTTGGCTCACACTGGCTAGCAGAAGCTCTCCAGGATTCCAGGCAGGGTTCTTTCTCCCAGCCCAACTTGGAGATGTTAGGGATTGAACTTTGGGCATTCTGCACATTAGGCAGTTGCTCTTCTACTGAGCAGTGTTAGAAACTCAGATATATAATCTAATCTAATCCATGATAGGTGTGGTGCTGTGATTAGAACTCGGATCACTGGACTAAGTCCTATGAGACCAGGGTTCAAATGTTCACTCAGCTATGTAACTCAATGGGTGACGAAAGTTGAACTATAGTTGAACACTATACTGCGGTATTTATACAAATGGCTCATTTAGCCTCTTCTTCCTTTGAGGTCTTCTGATTCAAAGCTCCGCAATGGCATGCAATCAAATCCACCCGAATTTCAACTATGACAACTCTAGTGAAGCCTTTCAAGTAAGTAGCATGCATCTTTAGCGCTACCACCATCACCCCAAGAACGATTGTTGTTTGGAAAAACACACTTTTTCACACAAGCAAGCCAATTACCGGCTTTTTCGCTCCATAAGACGCACCTGAACATAAGACACACCTAGTTTTTAGAGGGGGAAAGGGGGAAAGCCCTGGATTTTTTTAGGATCAGCTGAAAGTGGTGCAGCTTTTTTGCAAAGGGAAAAGCCCTGCTTTTTTGAGGATCAGCTGAAAGTGGTGCAGCTTTTTTGCAAAGGGAAAAGCCCTGCTTTTTGAGGATCAGCTGAAAGTGGTGCAGCTTCTTTTTCAAAGAGGAAAAGCCCCATTTTTATGGGTTTCAACTCACAGTTCTGCAGCTTCTAGTCCTACAGCCATTTCTACAGTTTCCAGACAAATAATCTAATCAGCCAGTCACATGTCGCTGGGGAAACAAACAGCCTCCCTCTGCATTCAACAATGGAGGCCTGGGCAAGGGTGTGGGGCTGGAAAGAGAGCCTTATCTCTCTCCTGATCACTTGCTGAACAGCTGTTCAGCGGCTTCCTTTCAACACCCCCTTCTCTCTTTGTAAAAAACAGAGCAAGATCTGCTTTTGGCCCCTAGGCAATTCAGCTCCAGGGACCATGCATTCGCTCCATAAGACGCACAGACATTTCCCCTTACTTTTTAGGAGGAAAAAAGTGTGTCTTATGGAGCGAAAAATACAGTATATGCAGTGAGCAATGCCATAAGAGGTTCTAACTTTAAATTCCGTTCATTCATTGTGCATCACCTGAATGGTTTCTGCTTAATGCTTTGGACCACCTAAAGCCTCTTAACTAAGCAGCACATTACACCTTGCAGTTTGAACAGCAACAACTCTTCACAAAGGGCTGCATCCTGGCAAAGGGCTGCCTTTCAACAACAGGAAGGAAGCAAACTGGATCTTTTTCATTTGGCACAAGCACAAGAACCACCTGAGAGATGCATATGTGTGTGGTGTTCTGCCCTAGTAACTTATCTCCCCAAAGGCTAGCAATTTAATTAACTGACTAAGTTCTATATAGATATTGGGTTTTCAATATACAGGGGATCGGTACATTAAGTGACCTTTTCGAAATTAGTGTTTAGTTGCAAACTTGAAAGGCGTAAACAAAAAATGGCTTGATACAATCCCCCCCCCAAAAAAAAATCCACAGTAAAAATTTGCTATTCAGTAGCACACAATAAAAGGTGTCAATGTGCAATGATTTATTCATAAATGGACGTTACACTCCCCTGGGCAGAACAGCTTGTGAACGGAGACTTTTCCATCAGGACTACTTAAACAATATCAATAGTTCATTTTGTGACATTTCCACATCCTAGTTAAATCAGCATAGCAAAGTAAATTTCCAGAGCCTTAAGCAAGAACTATTCTTTCCGAAGGAATAATTGGCTCAAAAATAATGGCACACAAAACATTAATCTTGGTTGTACCTGAAATATTTGACAAGATGGAGGAAGATAATTAGCGATAATATTCTCACCCCGAAATGCACTCCTGTATCTTTTCAAGAAACTGTAATGAAAGCAATCTTTTTGCAGCAGACTTCTTTAGCAAACTTTCCAAGTTATAATTTATTCACCACCTGAAACAAAATCCCCTGTGGAAAAGAAAGCTCCGGGCTTTTGAAGCTACACAAATCTTGCACCACAACATTAGGTCAAATGCTGCAGAAGCTGGAAAATGGAGCAGCACATATTCACTGTTTAGGAAGGTCAGTTTACATGCCAATTTTGATATAAAGCATGCCTCACCAAAAGGGTTCAAGCTTGGTTAAAAGCAATGGTGTGGGGCAGAGTCAAGTTGTAGGTTTCGTTAATTTGGAGAACATTTTACTTTTCAATACTCTTCCATCCACAAATTCAACATGTGATATGGGAAGGTGGTATGGAATCATGTAACTCAAGTTGTTGGTGTTAAGAAAACCAACAAAAATATTTACAGGGGAGAGGCCATTTCCTGGCAGCAAAGTTTATGCTTTATACGCAGAGGGTCTCTTGTTTAATATCTAGTAAATCAGCAAGAAGCATGGTTTATTGTATAAAACAATATCAAAACAATGGAAGGTCAAGGTATGTAAACAGATTTTCATATAGGATACAAAATGTTGAATTAATTGCGGATCAAACTGTTTCTTTAGTTCCAGCCCAAGCAGCAATGATTTACAGTACACACTTGTTCCTGCTACTGCCCACTTGCAAAATCTGGAGCAGACAGATAAAAGGCTAGATGAAATCTATGGGATATTGGCAGCTTATAACTAGAAGTACAGGTGGTGGATGTGGCAGTTTGTAGTCAATTAAGAGTCAGAGGTTGCTGCAAGCATGTTAAGTTCTCACCTTAAAGGCAGTTTACTTGCCCAAGTTCTTGGGCATCTGATGGACATTTCAGATGGCAAACTGGAGAACCACAATCTGATATTTGCCCTGTATCTGTTTGTGCATGTACTGTAGCTTCAAGGGATTTCAAGTGGCTGAGGTTTCTATATGAATACCAGTAGCTTAAAAGTAACGACACTCACATCACCCAGCATTTTGAAGGATGCAAATAAGAATGTAACAATGTATAACCCACTCTTAAAATTGTGACGGTTCCAAAGGGGTAGTTGTGTTAGTCTTTGGGATCAAAAATAACAAAGTCTTCTGGCACCTTATTGAATAGCTCATTTATTATGGTAGGGTTGCCATACATCCAGAATTTCCCAGACATAGCTGGGATTCAGCCTTCTGTAACAGTGCCCAGACAGAAATCACTTAAATTTCTGGAAAAAATATGGATGTTGGAAGTGTAGATGCGAATTTCCTTAAAAATAGCTCAAAAACTCAACAACTAAAAAAACAACAGCTCAACAACTTTTCTTTCCGGGTTTTCACTTTTTGAAATATGGTGACCCTATACTGTGACATAAGCCAGGGGTAGCCAACATGCCTCATCCCATCACCCCAGCCAGTGTGGCCAATGGTCAGGGATGGTGGAAGGTGTAACGCAGTAACACCTGAAAAAACACAACATCGTGCACTTTTGTGGACTTCAGTTCACTCCATCAGATGCATGAAGTGTTATCCAGAGTTATAGTCCTATAGACACATGATTTCATGTGGAGGAGGGTTGAAAGTAGTGCTCTTCTGCATTGCATTTCCTTCTAACCTCACTGTTTAGAATTCACTGCCACCACACGTAAACGCAGGATAACTATTCATGCAAAAATTGTGGTTCTTCCAACTGTGTTCTGGAAACCCTGGAATTCCTTGCAAAGTTGCTAGGCATTTGTAAGTAAGAATGAAACATCCACTGGTCCACTGCTACCAATGATGTTCAGGCACATACAGCTGCTGAGACATATGGGGTAAGTTCCAGGATGTACATTCAGTTCATGTTGGGTGACAGAGAAGCTCACTGTGAATGCACAGCTTAGTACAGAGGTATGGAATCTCGGGCTTGAATGGCATCCTCCAGATCTCTCTGTCCAACCTCGCAACTCTCCCAGGCCACAACTCATCACATCACATCAGCTTAGCATCCTTCAAGTACTTTTGCCTGGCATATGTCCTTGAATTGTCACAGTGCCTCTTGCTTGGAGAGATGTAGCTGGGCAGGTTGTTCAGGGTAGACACCTCCGAAATTAATGTGGCAGGAAAACAGCCTTCTGTGCAAAAGATGGAGGCACATTTGTTGCTCCACCCACTTTTCCTTATGACACGCCCTGTTCCTGGAATGCAGCTCCCAGATGGAAGGTGTCCTTTGGTCAGAAGAAGGTCCCCACCCAGCCTAGAACATGCCCTCAACCTCTAAAACATACAGAGACTCTTTCGTAGAATACCGACATGAACACTTTAATTATCTGTAATAGGCTTTCCGTGGTTCCATAATGCATTACATATGTCCAAAGTGATAAGACATATATTATCTCAGTAATCTTTACAACAGCTCTATAGTTACTTTATTTCTTGAAAGAACTGTATTGAATATTGTTACAGTCTCAGAAGGATCCTCAAGGCAATAAAAAGTATTTCTTTTTTATTATTATTATTATTTATTAAAGATTTTCTTGGTTTACAAAGTGTATATAATGTCTCTCGTATTTTTCCATAAAACATTTTACAGATCGATTTTAGTCGTTGAGACATTAGGGAGAGGGGGGGAAGGAAGTGGGTGGGAGGGTGGGGTGGGGAGATGATGTTTCTATTTTCCTTAATATATGTAGGAGTTGGTATCAGCGTCGCCTGTGTTGGTTCTCTGTTGTTTGCTTGTGTTTCTTTGGCAGTGAGAGGTCGCAATCAGTATAGGGTTTGATTGTTCATTTGTGGTTGGCTGTGGTGATCTTTGGTTTCCTTGGTTTCCTGTGTGAGTGGGGTGGGTGGATGTTTTGGGTCAAGTTATTGATTTGTATGCTGTTGGTAGATTTTTGTCATTGTCTTGTTGGGCTGTGTGTGCGATGAAGGGGGACCATACGGGGGTGGAGGTGTCTTCTTCTGTTTGTCCCCGTGCTAGTTTTAGGTTGCTGGTTAATTTTTCTAGTAGGGCTGTTTCCCATACTACTTGGTACCATTGGTCCATATTGACTCCTGATAAAAAGTATTTCTGTCACATACTGGAGACTGTGGGTTGTCATTCCCCTTGAGGCAGAGAGGCCAGATCTGATCCAGAAGGTATCTGACCCAAATTCAGAATTTTAGCCTCTTGGTGAGCCATAAAATCAATTAAAAGGGAGGCATGACATAGCACATACAATCAAGGCAAGGTGCAAGTTTGAATAAGGTACACAAGGTGAATAATTCACACAATGTGAATAAGGTACACCACGTGGAAACAGAAGTGACAGCTAATGCTGAATATCACTTTTTATTCCAGTTCCTTTGGTGCACAAGAACAGAAAACACTTCTCTCATGCAGTCTGTGCATACAGCAATACACACTGGTCATACTGTCATGTATGGCATTATTTGGTAGAGCCAGACATCAAGTAGCACTATATGAACTGACTTGCTTAGCCATTAAATACTTGGGTAATCCAATGAAACATTTGTAGTTTAGGAACTACTGTTGTTTATTAACACATCTGGTAAATTATGTATGTAGGAGAGCTTGTGGGTGATTCCCTAAACTTGACAATTCAGTATGCAAGAACCCTTTCAAACATTTCACCGTAGCAGAGTTCTTTAATGTACTGAATGACACTATTCCACATCTATTTTCATCTATCCTTCAATATCCAAAGGATTATGACAGCAGGCTTAGGATTAGGGTATCTTTCTGGCTGTCTGAGTTTGTTGACTTCCCTAGGATATACTGAGAGCCAGTTGCAACCTCTAATTCCCGTGAGCCAGATCAATTGATAAAATTGTGCATTAGTTCTATACCAGTGCCTGCTGCTTATTGTTGAAGGGATTTCCTTACAGTTAACTTGTTTTCCTTCACCCTCCATGTCAGAGAGTCGGTATTTAATGAATATATGGAACTGGACTCAGCACAAGAGATATGTCGTAAGCATTGCAAACAGAAATTTGACCCCAAACGTCCTTCATGAATTCTTAATTAACATAGACATAGTATTCCAATGCCGTTAAGACCTCTGTAACATTGTTCCTGAAAAGTACCGGTAAGTTTGGGAATGCTCCAGATTAAAACTGACAAGTTTTTTAAAAAAAACTATTTTTGTCATAGATCTTGGTGACTGGTGTGTGTGTGTGTGTGTGTGTGTGTGTGTGTGTAAGAAGAGAGTCCAAAAGCACACCGATATTACCTCACCTAGTGGCTGATGAATTTATCTTCCCCAGTAGGCCAAGTCCTTAGTCACTTTCACAGCCAACAGGTACCTAACTCAGAGCAACAGGACCAATCACCAGAGCCAGAAGGGCCTCTGTGTCCACAAACTCAGTGAGCTCTGAGGCATAGGGAGCAGCAGGAGGGGTGCTCTAGGAGGCTGAGGTAGGCAAGGGCCCACAGCCCAGCTCCCTAGCTGGCCAGGTGGGGCTTGCTGAAACAGGTGAGGGTCACATGGCTTGTCAAGCCCAGATGCTGCCATCAGCAGGCAAAGTACAAACGGGCAGCAGAGCCCATGTTGTGTCTGCTCAACTGCCCATGTTGATGGACCTTGGCTTGGATGCTCCCGGACCTCTACGGGACTGTGCTTCAGGATTGACTCTGGACTGTATCCTGACTGCTGGACTTCAGACCTGGCCTACTTGGATTGATCCCAGACTGCATTTCCTGACCTTTGGACTTTGCTTGCATAGACTGACCACTGGTCTTTGAACTTCATATACTGGCTAGCCATTAGGTAGGCCAGGGGTTCAGTACACAAACTCTCATCTCCTCATCAACACAAAGAAGCCTCTCTTTTCTGATTGTTCATATTTGTCAAAGTTGAAAATCCTGGTTCACAACAATATGTCGTGGTGAACTGTAGAAGAATAGCCCGTGCTCTTGAAGAGATGTGGGGCTACTGTTTCTGGCTGTATATCCAAAAAAAGTTATTTTGATCCCATACAATACTTTACTACACTATGCAACTATACCATACTGCACTACACTGAAATGTTTCTTTGTCCTTGGAACTTCCCATCACACTTGCCATCCTCTCCTGCCACACCAGTGTGGAGCGCCACACCCTTTGAAAACCACTGAACAATGACATTGTATGGTACGAAAAAATAATAATATACAGAATTGTATCCAAAGTACCTCCTGAGAAAATGGAAGGCACATGCAACTTCTATACACAACAACCTATTTCGGGATGGGGGGGGCAAGAAAGCCTGGTTGTGCCTGCAATTGAAAGCAGAAGAGAAAAATACATAAGCAGGTGGTCAAGTAGCTAAGCTGGCAGAATGTTTGGACAGCAACTGAATGGCTTGAATTCAATCATTGCTGAAGCCATTATTACCTCCTCTAACATACACAGCTGTATTGTGGTTATTTAACTTACTTAACAGCTATGTTAACTCACATCAGCCTTCAAAACAAATAGAAAGAGAGAAATAAACACATGAGCAATTAAACAGGCAACCCAGACTGGATCCCCAGGCAACACCACACTTTTAAAGTGAGCTTTTGTTATAATGATGCCATACACAATCCAAAATAATGCAAATTCTCATTTTCTACTGCATTGCCTACAAAGGCCTTTTGTTATGTTATTTAAAATATTAGTGGCACATTCTCATTCTCTCTCACTTTTCTGTTTTCTAAATAAAGCTGGCTGCCAACTCTATAAGCTTCCAGAAAGCCCTCTGAGCAACAACTTTGGGAGTCTGTTAAGCTCATGTGGTCGGTAAGCCAAAAATGAAGTCGAACATGGTTCTAGCCCAATGAGAAAGTCTTATTTCCCACACAAAAAATACCCAGTTGTCACCTGCCATTTAAAGTAAGCAGTTGAAGGCAGATAGTTACCACACTGAAGTTTTTATAACTTTGATACCAAGGTGGCTCTCAACAGATATGAACAGGAGTTTTAGCATTCACACATAATATAGAATCATATAATTGTCTAGTCCAACCCCTAGAAATCCAGAAATATCAACTTAAGCATCCATGACAGGTGGCCATCCAACCTCTGCTTATAAACCTCCAAGGAAGGAGAGTCCACTACCTTCCAAGTGCGTCTGTTCCACTGTCGAACAGCTCTTACTGTCAGAAAGTTTTTCCTGTTTAGTCGGAATCTCCTTTCTTGTAACTTGAAGCCATTTGTTCAGGTCCTACCCTCCAGAGCAGGAGAAAACAAGCATGCTCCATAGAACAGTGGTAGGGACAGTGGAGAGAAAATAAATTTAAATTGTGCAATGCATGACGGAAGTACTACACGTGGCTGCATGAAGACCACTAACCTAGAAGGTCATTAAGGTATGAAGTTACCTAGCTGCACCACAGAGGGCAGAATCACTTAGTCCTTGGGAGGCTGTTATTTCAAACCGTAGCGGCACTATTCTGAAGAAGAAGAAGAAGAAGAAGAAGAAGAAGAAGAAGAAGAAGAGTTTGGATTTGATATCCCGCTTTTCACTACCCGAAGGAGTCTCAAAGAGGCTAACATTCTCCTTTCCCTTCCTCCCCCACAACAAACACTCTGTGAGGTGAGTGGGGCTGAGAGACTTCAAAGAAGTGTGACTAGCCCAAGGTCACCCAGCAGCTGCATGTGGAGGAGCGGAGACACGAACCCGGTTCCCCAGATAACGAGTCTACCGCGGGGAAGGGCGGGGTATAAATAAAAATTTATTATTATTATTATTATTATTATTAACCACTACACCACTCTGATTTTCTGTTTCCCTACAACAAATGCATGCAATAGCGGATTCTCAATTTAACTGCATTTTGAAATCATATTTAAGAAGTTGACTGTTGTGCCGCTTCTAACTGCAACTTGTTTACTAATAGAGAGGGAAAAGAATGGCCCAAAGTTATTATTGCTGGCAAGAGTGCAAACTTCCCTCTACATTAATGGGAAAGGTAATAGCGACTTCATACAGCATTCAATCCTCCTGGGTATGGCTCATTAGACAAATTCAATAGAAAGTGACTACACATCGAAAATGCAACAGCAAAAACGACAATAAGAAAAATTTGGCGATTGGTATATTCACAGTAATGAAAGAATGCAAGAAATACGGTGTGCTGTTTAAATCAAATGTATATCAAGATATTTCCTATAATGTCGTTCTCCTCCTTCGGTCTGACACGTGGTGTCTTTCATTTGGTTTTGCATGGACCTTCTTTCCTGAAGTCTTCTATTTCAGAATGCATAGCATTGGTAATCTTTTTTTCAAGCCAAGTCACTCTTCTAAAAATAATCCATCTCCAACTGCATTCTTCATTTCATTCATAATCATGCTTAGTACTGGCCACTTTAAAATCAAGAGGAGGTAACCAAGCCAATACCATAGTG
This sequence comes from Lacerta agilis, assembly GCF_009819535.1. Taxonomy (NCBI): domain Eukaryota; kingdom Metazoa; phylum Chordata; class Lepidosauria; order Squamata; family Lacertidae; genus Lacerta; species Lacerta agilis. The sequence continues at coordinate 50,284,599 of NC_046321.1, forward strand.
CACTACTATGTATTGGGACCACCTCTAAAGTAAGCATGCATTAAAGGCATTCTATTAGATACCCTTTAGAGATTGAAAGTTGCATGACAATGGCTAGTGGTGGAGCAATAAAACCACTAGCACATTTGCAAAGTAAAACCAGGGTCCGGAATGGTTTCAAATTGGATGGAGGACCGTGTGTTGAGATTCCTGCATTGCAGAGGGTTGAACTAGGTGAACTTTGGGGTGCCTTCCAACTCTACAATTATATGATTTTGGACCAGAGTAATCTAGTCCAACCCCCTGCAATGCAGGAATCTCAATATTCTGTCCAATTTGAAACCATCGAGGACCCTGCTTAGCTTTGCAAATAGGCTAGCAGTTTCATTGCTGCGCCACTAAAATTACTTTCGCATTTAACCACGCCACACTTGAGATTATCCAGGGATAAAAGTTGGTCTCTCCCTTGCCACCACCATCTGATCAAACTTTCTTATCTGATTGTGTATTTTCTCAGAAGTAAGCTGTGGGGTCTGGTGGCCATTGGGAGTATCAAGGCAGAAAGTAGGGAGACCAACAGCAAGCGGAGTCAGAGTCACAAAGACAGGCAGAGGCAACTAATTGTACTTTTGTCCCCAACCTGAGTTTTACAATAGGCAACAGCAGAGTGAGAAGGAGAAAGCAGATAGCCAGGGTCACCAGTTGTTGTTAGTAGAAGGTTGAAGTTGGTGGAGCAGTATCCCATTTGCCCCAGAGGACCAGTTTCCACTGGAAGTAAGTCCCATTATTGTAAATGAAACTTGCTCCCAGGAAACTAGGTTTACTACTGTCACATAAGAGAATTCTGAAATTGTAAGAATGGCAGTACAGCATTAGTTGTCATTATTTATCTTTCACAAAGACAAACCGCCACAAGTAAGTTTCATTTAAAAAGTCTTGCCTTTTATTTTAATTTTATGAGCACAACTGGCTGTGATTTCTACCCACTCTTGCTGCTGGTGGTGGCGGAACCGGTTTATGATTATCTTCATGAAAGAAAGGTCATTCTTTCACAGATAAAAAGTGTAACAGGGGGGAGGGGGTCATATCCTACTTTTAATCACTGTTTTCCAGATCCACTATTTTACATTCAACTTACACTGAATGCATACGTTTCTTCAGGAGGGAAACGTAACACTGAACCATTGTTAATATCTCATCGTATATCAAACACTCCATCCTCTGCTTAGATAGTATACCCACATCTTTACAAATTGACCGTAATGCTGCTTTTACATTTGCACCTGAGATACTGTCACCTCCATCAGCAAGAGGAATGGAGTTCAACTAAGTTCATATTTTCCCAGGTCTTAATCAATGATAATATCTTAGACTTTGTGTACACACTCCAAATTACTCTGCGTTCAATGCACTCCGAATACTGGTTTGGGAAGCAGTGTACACATGATGTTAACTACTATCCATATTTCATATGAAATATTGATGCATTTTCCCCAAACCAACTTCAATCCAAATTGAGAACAAGAACAACCTAGCTGTGTGTTTAAGCCAGCAATGTTGTACACAGCCTTCTTTTCAAGTAAGAAAACTAAAGTTGGCTTCCATGAAGCAAATATCAACCCACCCATAAAGAACCAAAATTCATCTCTCAGGTTTGCCGAGTTTGGAGGGGGAAATTGTTTTGTGTTGTCAAGGAATGAGAAAGAGGGAGGGAGGGCATTGCAACCGTGAGTCATTACCATGATCTTTACAAACACATCTGCAAATAACTCTTGACTACCATAAGACAGTGAAAGACTAAAGATGGACTCTTACATCTGTTTGTTTAGGGGGGAAAGAAGGGCAAATTACAGGCTGTGTCACAGGGATAATTCCCAATGATACCCTGCATCTCCAGCTTTCTACATCCAAATATCCACTAAGCCACACAAGAAACAATTAAGGAGTGTTTCCAACCACTTCTCTGCTCTCACACAACAGTTAGACTTTCTGAAATTAGCCTCTTAAAGGGTGAAGTGTTTTTAAAACAAAAACAACCCACAGACTACTATTAGGATATGGGCAGTTCCTTCCCTTGGGTGGGAAGCAGGTTTGGGAGATTTGAGAACAATATTATGGCTTGTTCTCCCCATCCCCACCTCAATGCATTGGCTTAGTTTCTCTCCTTTCTCCTCCTACTGTGGGCACTCTGCAATACTTCCAAAAAGGAAGGGATGTGGGCATGGCTAGCCCAAGACACTTTTCGGCCTGAGGCCCCCTCCTCCACCCCAATCCACATATAGTAGCTGACTGGACTGGCAGCTGAATCTTACTTCTACACTGCAGACTGGACAGCAGCTTCCACTGAATCTGAAGGCAGGACAATTGGGTGGTGTGGAGTGGTGGGAAAGGCGAACCCTGCTCTGTCCTCCAGCACCTCACCTTGACTGTGTGCGTCCGTCCCCACACCCCCGTTTCTGCTGCCTTTGGTAGCTACCTCACTCTGCCTAATGTTACAGGCAGCCTGGAAACTAAAAACAGTCTGTTTAGAGAAGTCTTAGATATGTTGTAAGCTGCCCAGAGTGGCTGGGGAAACCCAGCCAGATGGGCGGGGTATATATTATTACTATCATCATCATCAGAGGAATGCACCACCCAGAATTGTCTCAGGCCTCACTGAGTGTCTGCATGGCATAGCTTTCTGAAGTCAAACAAGACTGGTTTTAGCCATAGCTTGCGCAAGAGCAGTACATAGAATACTGTTTTAGGAAGAGGGGCTAAGTAGTCTGAGACAATCAATATGTGATTTCTCCCTTCAAGAGGACCATTGAATTTACCGGTATGTGGCCAGGTCAACAACATATACAACAAATGACCATTATTGTAAACAATGTATTAGGTAAGCATGCAACCAGTGTTCAAAACTCCCATTGTTCTAGGCGCATTTTGTGACAGGGACTTTCATTAGCACAAGACATTTCTGAGTTGTGGGCACAGTACTGCACCTAAGGTTTCAGATTAAAACTGTAGAGTGGAAGGAAAGGAGGGCCTTTTTCTGCCTCCCCACTTCCAGCTACTATCTGAAGACTGAAGAAGATACCCTCTTAAGAACATTAGGGTAGTGGGCAGGGGAAGGATTAGACCATGTGAAAAATGAACATGAATTTTAGCAGCAGTACCTTCATTATCAACTTTGTAATCTTGTTATAAAAAGTGCACCTAGACATTCTGTTGTTGCGCCCATAACCTAGGTTTAAGGTGCCATTTAGCTCCTAGATTTCACATCTCAGGTATTAACACTGCATGCAACAGGGCACAAGTTAAGCATGGATGTTATGTGTTTGTTTGTTTTTCCTATTTGGAGAAGTGCCACACAATCACCTTGCATAAGATGTCCTGGGAACACTAAGTGGCTTTGAAGAGCGGGGTATACAGTATGATTTAATGCTTGTGCTGTGCTGTGCACAAACCAGGAGAAAATAACAGCATGTAAAGTGGAATAGTTCATGCTGAAATGTCAAGTGTCCATTTTCTACATATGGAAAAAGGCTGTTCAACTTTTTGGGAACAAACTAAAGCCACATTGGTCCACCTAGTGAAAGATAACCATAAGTGGTATATTCATCGCTGGTTCATCACCTCATGCAAATTCAGTTCTGAAGGAATATGGCATAACCATATCTTTCTGCATTCCACAAACAGAAGTGCTGTGCTAGTGATACAGTTAACAGAGAAGATAGTAGCGGGTCAGGGATACGCATGCTAATTTCAAGTGGCAACTCTGAACAAACCGTAATTATACCTGACTAGGTAATATAAAGACAGGTTAAAAAAAAAAGGAACATTGACATACTACCTTGAGGTATTTTGTTTCCTGGATTCTATCTTATTGCTACACTGAAGGTATATGCACCCAGTATACCTTCAATAGGAAACTCTTTCTAATGAGACAGTGAAATACTGAGAAAAGAGCACTGCCCTGTAGCTTTTACATCATATATAAATTGAAAGTGCTCAACTGTTTCAGTGATTAAAGATTATTTGAAACAAAATAGAAAATTCTTTCCAGTAGCACCTTAGAGACCAACTGAGTTTGTTCTTGGTATGAGCTTTCGTGTGCATGCACACTTCTTCAGATACCAAAGATTATTTGGTCGTTCATGCCAACACCCACTAAGGACAAACATTTTAGTGTTGGTGCACTGAACAAACTTTAAATCAGGCAATCATAACTGTCTGCCACACCGAGAGAGCAGAATATTTTAACTCCTTGCCATCGTGCTAGTATGGTACATGGGAATAGGTTATTCCTATAAGGGATTTAATCCAATGAGTATATATGCGCTCAAATAGTTCAGCTGTGCGCTCAACACAATTAATATGTAATGTTAAACAAGTGTACCATATCTGTACGAAACACATTTATTTATTTATTTATTTATTTACGAGGCCCCTTCTCTGCCCTTCACCACAAGGTCCCAGGGCAGATTATAGCCATATAAGCATACAATATTAAAATCCAACAGAACAATTTAACTGAGGAATAAACATCAGACTATAGAGGTGGTATCACAGAAATCACAGAAATCTAAACAGTCAATGGGCATGGTAAAGAGGTGAACCTTCAGCAAATGACATGAAGATGAATGACACATGTCTAATTTAAGTACCACAATTTGAAAGCCCTCTTCCAGGCCATAATCTCCCATGCTTGCAAGGGTGGTGGAGCTACCAAGAGGGCACCACCTGAGATGAACTGTAAAAATAAACAGGCATACCCTCTTTCATACAAACACCTGTACATGTGTACAGACAGCTTGTACCTGTGTTCAGTATAACATGCGAACAAGCCTATATCATCTCTGGGTGATAGTTTTGTTTCTGTTTGGGCTCAGTGGAATCTCACAGAAGGTTGATAGGATACCTTGTGGCATGCATCTGCATATATTAGCTCCACATATCCCTTGTGTCACCCATTTCTTCCTTCGCTCTGCTATGTCCCCTTGCTGACTTGCTTAACAATATCAGCTTTAGAGAAGGAACAAGCTTTTCAGTGAAGATGTTCATGCATTCATCTGCAAGTCACTGAGTGAGGAGACATCAAGCAGCATCCCATGAATCCCAGCATTATGGAGGAAAAGATGCTAGGTAAGTTGCTTCTTGTGATAAGGTGGCTAGTTAAGACAACATGAAAAAGAAGCATATTTTCAGGATTACAGTATAAGCTACATCAGGCATAGGCAAACTCGGTCCTCCAGATGTTTTGAGACTACAATTCCCATCATCCCTGACCACTGGTCCTGTTAGTTGGGGATGATGGGAGTTGCAGTCTCAAAACATCGAGGGGGGGCGAATTTGCCTATGCCTGAGCTACATGGATGGCCCCTTACAGAAAATGATTCTGTCCAATTGATAATGCAGAGGTCCACATGGTGACTGTCAGGGTCAGGTGCCAGAAGAAAGTCAGCAATAACTAACAGTGTTAGTGAAGTTAACTCTTTATTCAAATTAACACATGGCTCAGGAGGCCAGGGCTAGTGAGCACAATAACTTTTCCTGGTAGATATTACACCAATGAGGTAGCTGTGAGAACTGAAGGCCCCCACTGTCCCACAGCTTTCCTCGTCCCTCGAGTCCTTCCCAAGCAATCTGAGACTCTGTTAATGCATCTGTACTTGCTCCACCCTCTTCATACCGCTTCTGGTTCTGGGAGACCCTCCTCTCCTGTTTCAGCTTCAGATTCTGGACTTCTCTCTTGCACAGCCTCTTCCTGCTCACTAAACGCTGTTACCTCTTCAGCTTCCAACACCTACCCCACCCCCGTCCTCTTATCCCTCTGACCACTCATTGTCATCCCACCACCAATCCCCTGGCTCTGGCCTTCTTCTCCTGGGGGTTGCCTTGGGGGTTTCCCAGCAGCTGTGCCTCCAACCATTCCCCTGCATCCAGGCAGTCCATGACATCAACTCTCTGAATAAAAAAAAAATGTTGCATGCAAATGTTCAATGCTGAAGTGTTACCTTGGCCATTGCTTCAACTTCTGACTCTTAAATTAAAAACTTAATTTATATATGTTTCTGTTCAACATTGAGATTTGAGGACTCCAGCTATGTTCTGGTGAAAGGAAATGATTATTCTATATGGTTTTATAAATCTTCACACATGGAATAGATGCTACTTGATCTGCCAACCTTTCAAGTCTAAAGCAAATTTGATGTAATTAACTGACTTATGGGCTGCATAACTGTTACAAAAAAATGGAAGAAGCAAAATGGGAGCCCCTGACAGTGCTTTCACTCCTGAGCCACGAACAGCAGCAGAGGGTAGGTACAAAACCGCTCACCATAATAATGATCACCTTAATACATAGTGACTGTGTGTAACACAATCTCTTAAAACCCTGCGAATTAACTCTTCTGTTAAGTCCTGAGTACCCATTTTAAAAGCACAGGACTGCCCTTATTGCAAGGCTGCCTGCCTTCCCCCTCCCCCAATCATAAGGGTTTTATCAGATATTAAGACTCATTTGCATAATGTAATAAAACTGAACAGTTCATGTTACATGTGCTATGCTATCATATTGTCAGGGTCATATTTTTTCATTACTTAGTATAATACTGCTCAATTTCTTGCGGAGATCAGATTTTATATCAAATTTGGTTCCATGTGCACTTTCCTTCCTATAAATAAACTATTTTGCATATTTTCAGTATATGATTTCACCATCAACAGAGAGAAGAGATGCTAGTCACTTTTTATATGGTACTTTTTACCAGAATTGCAATAACTTCCTTTTTATGATCTCACCAGAAGTTTCATTGAAAACTTTAAATACTTTGCACACGTTACATGACTTTCCAGTTGGGAACCTGGACAATATGAACCAATGGAGAGTTTGATACAGAACAATTTTCCCCACCATTGGAATAACGTCTATCCATATCATCATATCTATATATTTTTGTTGGTGTCAGACGATTTTAACTGTACGTATTTGCAAGTAAAACTGCATACTTTGTTTTGCTTAAAGCCACCAAGGAAGTAACATGAAACTGTCAGGGTATGAGAGCACCAGAAATGATCACTACTGGCAAAAGATTACACTTTAAAAATCAAGAAAATAACAGCACAACAGCAAAAAATGAACCAAGAGTCTCTCAATTTGCACTTTCAAAGACAGGGTCTGAGTAAACAGACAAGTCAGGAAAAGAGCCTGTTTAGCAAAGGGATGAGGAGTAAACATCCTATGATGGGAAGGTTGTCTCCTTTACAATTGTCTTCTGTAATGAGCAAAACAAGTGACCCAGTCGACCTGTGGCCATGGGTACTTTTTCTTGAGATTCTTCAATAACTAGAACTTCTATACTGAATAAGTAACATGACCGGCTGTATTTAAATTTCAGTGCATTAAAACATGAATCTAAATTCTGGATCAGCTGAAGTCCAAGGGAATCTGGGGGATATCACTTCCATTTGGCAAAATAAGCAGAGACAGATGAGTCTCTCATCACTTTTAATAGATAACAATTTAATCCTCTAATCTAAGAGAAGGCCATGCACAGCTCATAGGCTGAACAGCTCATAGGCTATATCCAGCCAGCCAAGGTTTCACCTTCTGCTTCCACAACAAAATCCAGCTTTTCCCATCGTCTGTGCCCATGGTGCTTAAAATCAAAACCAAAATTATTAAATGAGGCCCCAGGCCATTATCTTAGCTACCTCACCTCAGGTAAAAGAGAACAACCCACTGAACGAATCAAACAATGTGGAAACTAAATTAAAATGACATTGATTTCACATTGGCCAGCTCCAAATTCTTCTCCAGATACAACCAGGTGCCTCTACTGTTAATTTCAGGAAGAACACATTACACACTTGTTTCGCCCTATACATTTCAGGTTTGGCTAGTTGACTTTCAGCTAAAAGCCATGACTTACAAAATGTTCAGTGGCCATGTTCCATGTTAAAATTAGATTAATAAGTAGACTTCAGGAGAACCTGTTTAAAGTTAAGTTACCAATGGATAATAGTCTCTGAACTCATGTCACCTTTCAGTTTGCTGATATATTCAAGAAATGAATTGAGATTACAGTTTCCAGATTAATTTTGTGGACATCTTTCATGGGCTGAGTTCCATACCAGACACACTGAGCAGAATCATGGGGGGACGAGGATTAAGTTCAATACACACTCTAAAGGGCAACAACTCTACAGTGTTAGCCCCCTTGGACATGCAAAATTCAAATGATGGTGTTTGATGTAAGCTCTAACTGAGCTGCAGGAACCTTAAAATGGCTCGGTACATCATTGTAGTCAAATTGTTAGGGTAAAAAAATGCTATGATTTTAGCTTGGAGAGTTAGCAGACTAATAGCCAAACTGTACACATGTTTAAGGTCAATGTTGCTCATTTGCAGGTAAGTGTGCATAGAACAGCAAACTTAACTACAATTCTTATTTACCTGGGAGAAAGCTGGACTGAAAATAAATTGGTCATAATTTGGGCAGGGGTTGTTCATAGTTACATACACAGTAATACAGGAATCATATGTTTACTCATAGGTATGTCCCAGTGTGTTCAAAGGAATTTACTCCTAGTGAATGAGTTTAGGATTGCAACCTAAGGCTGAATCTGTATACCGGTATGTGTTTATTTAGAATTAAGACCCATTGAACACACTGGGGCTTCAGTATATAGTAACAGGGCTGTAATCCTAGGCAGAGTTACTTAAACACATATTTAAGCCAGGTTGCATGGCTGCCATATGCACTCTTATTATGAAGCTAAGTTCCATAAAGTCTAGAAGAACTCCATTTTGGAAGCTGCTGTCTAATGCTTACTACTGTATTTGGGAAGAAGCCCCACTGCGTTCAGGAGGACATTACTTCTGAGCAAAAATACGCACAGTATCAGGCTGTACACCAAGCAGGCAGCAAAAGCCTACTGAAAATCATGAACCCTTCATATTAATAAAATAAAATACAGCTCTTAGGTTTGCATGTAATAAGGGAGTTAGCAGTACTTCCCATCACACACATGTTATCATTTCCCTGCACTTGCTGCTCTTCACCTCTCATGATTCTTGTGGGTTTGCTTCAACAGCAATTCATTTTTAAGGTGATGAAAGAAAAGCCAGTTGCCTGTCTGGTGACTAACTGCGCTAATGAAGAGGTGCCTAAGGCCTCTTTCTGGCAAATGTTCAGGCAATACACCAAAGCGATCACTGACTCAACATTGAAGCCATTCATAAGCCAGCACGTGTACTCCACTCAGCCAGTGACAATTGCCTGGTACATTCTCCGTGTAGCACAGTGGCATATGCTGAAAGCAATTCAAGAAACAGAACCAAATATTTAGATCAGGAAAGGGCATGTTCAAAGGGTTGTTTTCTTTCTTCAGGAAAGGCCATGTTGTATTTCTCCTGAGATCACAAGAATAATAGCTTAGCCACACTGTCACACCTTTTCCACTTCGACAGAGAGGAAGCAGACAACCAGAGCACAATACGAAGTTCGCTAGGGAGAGACATCTTTCAAGGAAAATCTTATGGTCCAGCAACTCTAGGTTGGCAATTCAGATTGCAATTGTGTGTGTGTGTGTTCCTTCCCATGAAATAACAAACTGTAGCAGTCAGATTGTTCTTTGTGTATGGAAAGTCTGTTTCAGTTGGGAGGGGGACCCTTCCAAAGTGTTTTAAAAAAGCAAGCAAATCTTATAGCTTGAAATACTTGACCAATAATATCCCACATGCCATTCCAGGAAATACCAAAGTGGCTTTTCAATCCATGTGCATAGCTCAGTGTGTGTATTTTCCCCTCAAAGATCAATGAGAGGACTAATCAATATCCAGCAGCCCAGCTGTGACTGGGTACATAAAGAAGTCAAGAAAATAAATCCCATCAATGATCTGTATAATTTAACATTTGGGTCAGAGAGCAGCATCTGGGATAATTTCCAAATGGAGCAGTTGCATGGCATGCGTCCTGGCTCCCGTGCTAATGGTTAAATACAGAGAGATCTCACACACACATATACAGAACGTCTTTGGATTCCAGCTGGATTTTTCGTTACATCTGCAATTCAGCATGCAGGCATAACTCAAGATCAGAGCGAGCAACATTCTTGCCATGCCCTTCACCTGTAAAGCCAATCAAAGCAGCTGCTATTGGGGTGAACTAGTCAGCAACTACGAAACAAAACAATAAGCAATTCTTCATCACTTTGTCTATCAGCTGAAGAGACCCTGCAATCTCATCTCCAAAGCAGAGGCGGGCAAAATAACCCCATCGCCCATTGGCAACTGCTATCCAAAACCCAGAGCAGGGAAGATACCCTTGATGTTCACATCATTTAGAAAGTAAATTTAAAATGAGGCACAATGTACAAAATAATTAATATCACTGGCTTAACATTTGTTTTCTTTAAAAAGGAAAGCTTGCTATATGACTGGCTGGAATTAATAGCCCCAAGTAGTATCAGAAGAATCTGGTATAAGTGACTGGAAGAAGAGAGAAAATGCGAGCTTTAAATAGTCAGTTGAGGCAAGGGTGTGTGTGTGTATAAGGAGAGAGGAAAATCAGAAGAAAGCCTACATGCCGCTGTTGGGAGGCGGGGTGAAGGGAAAGATGCGAAATTCCACATTCATCAGTCAACATCTAACGTCCTTTGTTGTTCACCTTTTGTAAAGAGGATGGAAGCAGCCTTTCCTCCTCCAACAGGATCGCAAGTTCCCTAACTGACAATACACCACCCTGTCTGTTTCCTTGGGCAATCCAAACACTTTTGTACTCCATTAAACCCGAGAACAAAAACACCACTACTGGAAGTAGGTTACTATCTAGATTAAAACAAAAACACTCCTCGGCCAACCCCAACACACACACACACACACACCACATTCAGCAGCGCACTGATGCCTCTCGCAATCTACACGAAAGATGGCAGCAGTTTTTAGCCTGTCTTTAAATCCTATGCCAAAATACACATTTTCGCACAATCGAGAGCTTGCTTAGTCTGCTTTTCTTTTCTTTTCCTTTTTTATCCAGAACGCCGAGAGGACTGAGGAACCCTTTTTTTTTTTGAACGATGCTGCTTGCTTAATTGGATACATTGTTTGAATATCGCGTTGCATGCAGACTCTTTAAAGAAGCCACTTACTCTTCTTACGAGCAATGGTCGTCAATTATTTTTTTAAAGAATAAGATAGATATCCAATCCTTCCCCGCCCCCTTTGCTCCACATTTTCAAAACCACAAAAAGTGTCACAAAAAGGGGAGGGGGGGTGACAGAGAGATGTTGAAGGATGAGGAACGGGAAGAGAATGGATCTCATGCAATGATGGTCTTTCACTCGCACCAAACAGCAGCATCCGACTGGAAAGTAAACAGACCGATGCACGAATTGCCAAGATCAAGGTTGGAGGGAGCAAAAGAGTGCACGGTGGGTGCGAAGGATGGGTGCCTCGCCTTCTCCTTTCCGACTCGCCCCCTTCGGAGCAGCAAGCAAGACCCGGAGAGGGCAAAGCGAGGACAACCCGAAGGGCGCCAAATGAGGTCTCCTGAGGGGAGCTCTCCTCACTCACCCACTCCGTATTTCTCGTGCTCGGTGGGAATCCACATGCTCCAAAAAGTGAAGGCGGCTCTCGGTCCCTCTTGGCCAAACAATAACAGGAGGAACAGCAGCCGCGGCTCCCCTCCGCCTCAGAGCAGCTGCAGCGACCGCCAAGCGGCGAGCCCACTTTGCCCGGCGGCCAGCGCTCCCGCTCGCTTGTGTGCGCCTCAGCTCCGCTCCTCAGGCGACCGCGGAGAAGTCATTGTTCTGATTGACGGAGCCCAGCTCGCGCTCTGGGAAAGCCGCCGCGAGCCCCGCCCCCTTGCCCCGCCTTCCCCTCTCGTTCTCCTCTTTCTCAACCCCCCGCCCCCCGCCATGAATTTTCAATTGCATGATGGGAAGTGTAGTCTTTCCAGAAAGCCACGCCTCCCGTTCCGCGCCGTGTGTTCTCGGGCAGAGCCCGCGGCCGAAACAAAAGACGGGGCCCGGCGCTCCCGACATCCCTTGCGTCGTCGACGACGACGAGGGGCGGTGGGAAGGGGCGCTTCGTCCCCTCCCATTGGCCCAGCCCGGTGGAATCCCCCGCGTGCCTGCGTAGCCACGCCGCGCGATATCCTCTCGGCTGCAGGCCGTGGCCATGGCAACTCCCCGAGGCTCGGCGGAACGGGCGAGGAAGAGCGGTGAGTTCCGGCGACCACGTTACAGCCGGTGGCTGCTTCATACGCTGTGTGCCGACGTGACACTTGAGCCGTTTCCGTTGTATCATTAGAATGGTAGAGTTGGAAGGGAGCCACGAGGGTCATCTAGTCCAACCCCCTCCAATGCAGGAATGTTTTGCCCAGCGTGGAGCTGTTGGCCAGCTAGATCGTCACAGAGAGCGGGCTCTTTCTATATAGCTTTTCACCCAAATATATTTCTGAACCCTACAAGGGCAGGTAAATCAGATCTCTGGCTAGTCTCTGCACAGTGCCTGAAGGATTCAGGTTGTTACTCTGTGCACGCACTTGGAGTAGCTCCACCAATCACAGTGTGAAGTGTTTGGGAGTCAGTTCGCAAAGGACTGTGTTGTCAAGCTGCAGTTTCCTGAATGCTTGGGAGAAAACCCTGTTGAATGCCATCAGTCTTCCTTCTGAATAAACTTGTACTGTCAGGTGTATTTGGGGATGCTATGCCCAAGCTGTTGCAACAGAAAGGTGATGAATGTTATTTCTTTTTGCCGTGTATTCTACTTTGCTTGCAGTTGCGTTCCATCCTTGAAAGGCACATGCCTGTTTTTGCCGGTCTCACCAATGAAGATATAACGTTGGAACCGTATGTGCATGAGTTGAAGTAAAGAGATGACTGGAAGGGAAATGGCTGGAAACAATTCCAGGATGAGCAAGTATTTTCTACAAACATACGGCATGTGTTTATCGAACACAACGCCAGCTTTGTCAGAAATTGGTTTAGCTTGCAGTGGCACATGCTTCAGATTCTTGAAGTAAATGGGTAAAAGGTGTCCTGGATGACAAAATTTGGTGTTACTGAATCATAAGTATGCATCCCTGATATGGCCAGTTGGTCTACAAAGTGCTTATGCAGTTACTCCTGTCGCACTTTCCTGCAGATTTTTGTAAAAGGCCATGCCACTAGCTCTGAAGCCTCAGGAAGATATAATCCCATTCTGTAATGAAAGTCATCATAAGGAAAGAACTGGAACAGACTGCAAGACTTCAGTATGCCCACAGATCCTTGAGGTGCATCATTTCAGTGTGCTTTGATGTTCATTCCTTGAAGAGTAGTTTTTGTGTTCCATCTCTCTTCTTTTCAGGGCACTTGTTCTCCTAGTAATCTCTAGATCTTGCTACCCTTTCCCACTGTGCTTCTGGGGAATACTGCTCCTGTGTCTGATTGTAATCAATCTGGCAATGTGGTAGGGAAGCAGAAGAAAACAATCTGCTAGTGAATATTTACATAATAGAGGTGTATAACAGCACTGTTACAGCAGCTCAGTTCTATCATAGGTGAACACAAAAAAAGGGTTTGAATTATTTCTATGCCACTCTATATATTTTTTTGGGGGGGGACTTCTAATTTACAGCATATTTATGTTATCTGTTTATAAATATTTATAAAACTACTCCCTCATAAAATGTCATGGCATTGTACAATAATATATACAAGCACACTAAACAATAACATATCAAGAGAATTATACAAAATAACAACTATTACTACTTCTGCTACTGTTTCCTTTTGGAAAAAGCTAAACTGAATAGACCTATCATTATAAAAGGTCTTCAAGAGAGACTTGAAAGTTAGTAGGAAGGATCTGCTGAAAGGGCATTCCACCGCATGAGACCAAAAACACTGAATGCCCATGTTCTAGTTGAAGCCATCTGAAATGCAATGCAGAACTATCAGCACTCCTCTGGATAATCTCAGTGGTAAAGCTGGGCTTATAAGGGCTCAGGCAGTCCTTAAGATGTCCTGGATCCAAGTTCAGGTCTTTGTATACAAGAACCTTGTAGGAAAACCATCACCAATAAGGTTATGCCAGTGGAATGTCATCTGATGTTTAAGGAGTCAGTGTGATAATTAAATGGATGGTGACATGCCTTCGGTCAGAGAAATCTGGATTCAAATCCCCATTCTGCTGTTAAGTTCACTGAGTGGCTTTTGACATTCTAACCCTAACTTGTCTTAGAGCTGATTTAGTGGTGACAAATGTGTCCTGTGAGCCAGAAAGTCATCAGTTGAAACCTTGTCTCAGCCATGAACTCACTAAGTGGCTTCAGGCAAGCTACCATTCTCTTTCATACTCTCCATCTCCTTACACACATCTTGCATCTCACCATCTTAAGTTTGTTGTGAAGATAAGAAGTAATGTATGTTTGCACATACTGACTGGGACTGATGGGACTTGTTGTACAAAACAACTGGAAAGACAGGTTGGCAAAAGTAGAGAGGTGCCCAGGTGTTGATCCATTTCATACTTCAGCAGTGTTAAGGCCTGAGTAAATTCATTGAAAGCTCTCAGATTCCAAAGCCTTCTTCTTCCTCTGCCATAAAGGACCCTTAGGAATACCTGGTCTTGGCTGTGCTTCCAGCTAACATTGCAATTTAGGATGTTTCCGGTCTTGTGACTTTTCAAAATTGTCTTTAGGAGTAAAAACAATGTCTTCCCTACTAAAAAACCTTAGCAGGTGTTTTAGGCACAATCTTTTAGTGCAGTTCCGTTAGAAGGGTAATGATTACAAGCAGAAGTGATTATGTCTGAAATAGCTTTTCTAATTAAATTCCAAGCTCCAGTTATTATCACTACCAAAATTGGGTTTCTTAAAATAGTAGATGTTAATTATACTGAATTAAAATCATGCGAATAAATCTTTATCGTACAAGTAAAACCTTTTAAAGTTATTATCTGATAACTGTACTAAGTGTTATGGATGGTTGGAAGCAAGAGCGTCTAGTATCTAACAAATGGGGAGGAAAACAAGCTTCCTCCACCCAATCCTTTCCTATATAATATCATATGCATAGGTTTCAGACATCTCTACTTGGGTTTTATGTCCATTATATTTGACTTGCACAAGAACAACAACAACACCCATGAATTAGCATTTGTCCCTGCTCCTGCTTTTCTTACAATTATCTAGAATTGTGAAGTAACTACCAAATAATAAGACATCACCTTTGTTGCAGCATAGTTAGGAGTGGCATTTTATTTTATTTTAAAAAAACTTACGCCCTGCTACAGGGAAGTAGTATTAAAAGTGTGCATGCTCCACCAAGATACGTAGCCCCAGAAACAACAGGAATATAGTCTGGAGGTAACGATCATACCCAAGCTCTGGGAGGAATACCTTTCATTGCCTACAGACTGCCACCCAATCTTAAACAACAACTCACCCACAATAATATTACAACCAGACTTAACACAGACACTGGCACTGGAGCCTGCAATTAACCCAGATGCCAACTTTGCTGCCACATACACCCGGACAACACCATTACTCATTATACATGACAAAGCTATTTTTAACCTTCTCATCCCTTGCTTTTTCCTGTAAGACCAATTGCAGTCGTTAACAGTCGTCAACAGGTTTACCACAGCTATCAACCTATCACCCCTTCCCACCACCCTTCTGAGTCATACCCCTCCCCACCCTCTCACTTTATATAAGGGTCTGGTGACTTCTGTTTCAGTGTATCTGAAGAAATGTGCATGCACACGAAAGCTCATACCAAGAACAAACTTAGTTGGTCTCTAAGGTGCTACTGGAAGGATTATTTATTTATTTATTTTTTACTGAACTCAGATAATGTTTTTTGCCTGCCTGGGTGGAGATTAGAGGTGTATATGTGAGTAGGTACCGAAACGTGCAAAGGTGAAACTTGCAACCACTGCTCTATCCACTTCTGTTGCTGGTTCTGTCACTACTGGCATGTAGCCCTCAGAAGATGTCGTGGACAGGATGGGTGCAGAGCACTGGTGGAAGGCACCAGCCAGGGAACCCCCAGGGGGAGAAAGCTCAGAGCCAGCCAGTTGGTGGTGGGTTGAGCATGAGTGGTCACAAGGAGAAGGAGCAGACCAGGAGGTGGAGGTGTCAGAGGCAAAAGCGATGACAGGGTCTCGTGAAAAGGAAATGGCCGCGGCAGAGCACAGTTCAGACTCTGAGGCAGAAGCCGGGGAGTCTCCCCCTTCTGCTGTGACCAGCTTGCCTCCCCGCTGGTCTCCTAGAACACGCAGAGAAATGAAATGATTGTGCCTGAGGCTGCTTGAGAAAGTCTCTGAAGAGGAGGAGTCCTAGTGGGCACCTTCAGTCCTCGCAGCTGCTTCATTGGGACAAGACCTCCCAGAAAGAGTTGATGGGGAAGCAATCCTAGGAGGTGACCTCAACCTAAATATGAAAGGCATATCCCTGAAGAACACTCACCCTACAACCACATGGGCAACCTTCCTCAAACCCCCCGCCCCCAGCAGATAGGGACTCCTACAAGCTACTAAAAATTGTAAAAAAACAGGGGCCTCTGTGACATCTGGGGTGAGCAAAACCCAGGAGACAACAGCCATACATTCCATTCCAGACGCCATGGTACAGTGTCCAGACTGGACAGCATTCTGCTCACACAGGGTCTGATCCCTTCAGTGGAATCACCACTAGGCTAGAGTAGTGGTTTGTTCCCTTGAATAAATAATTAACTTCAGTGACCTCAGTTGATTTATTGTTTTGCTGCTGACCTACATCTGACTCCAGCTCTGGCAAAGTGTTGCTCAGAAGGGAGAGAGAGCTCAGTTGGTAGAGCACGAGACTCTCAATCTCAGGGTCATGGATTCTAGCCCCACGTTGGGTGAAAGATTCCTGCATTGCAGGGAGTTGGACTAGATGATCCTTGTGGCCCCTTTACAACTCTCATGATTTTATGAATTCATCTTATTCAGGAATGTAGCCCTCAAGATGTGGAAGATGCCCCACTGCTCCTTTAAAGCCTTATATGGCTTGGTCCTTGGCTGGTGCTTCTCCTACAATACATGAACCTTCTTGCACACTGAGGTCATCTCCAGAGGGCCTTTTCTAGCGCCTTTGAAGGGTACTTGAGTGACACTAGACAAAGCAGCATTTCAGCTGTTGTGCCCTGTTTCCGGAATGCTCTCCTGGAAGGCTTGCCTGAAAATCTAGTGATTTTCAGCACCCAGGAGACAACCCAGGCTCTTTAAGGGCAGTACTGTAAACAAGATGATATCTGTGGAATTGGGACCTTAAAAAAAAAGTAAATAGGTGCAGGAGAGCCCTGATCCAGACACAGAGGCTTTTGCTGTGTTTCTGATCCAGATTGCCCATGCCCCTTGCATCTGAAAGCTCCCCCCCACCACCACCAATGTAGATAGCAGGCATGGGAAGTGAAATCTGGAGCAAGACTTGTGTGTGTGTATGTGTGTGTGTGAGAGAGAGAGCTATTTGCACACGCACCACACATCACCCCACAAACTATGGTCCCAGTCTGAAGCAGGAGCTGCTGTTTGGCTTTTAGAAAGTCATTTACACAAATGCTAATTGCATGAATGGAGTCTCATCTGGTTTGGCCCTTAAATATGTCTTGTGCTGATTTTTAATTTTGCTGCTGGTTGGTTGGTTGGTTTTTTTTACTGCTTTTCTCTCGTATCGTAGTGTTGGTGTTATTGTTTCTAATATTACCGTAAGCCGCACTGGGAGTGCTAGCACTGAAGGTTGGCTTGTCTAAACACATGTGACATTCAAGGAGCTTATGGAGAATTCCTGAATGACTCTCATACATTACTATTATCATTATTGTTGGTTGTTGTTGTTGGTTGTTTGTTTGCTTCGCGATTGCCTTGAGGATTTTTTTTATTAGAATAGCAATGAATTAAACTTTAATGTTTAAAGCAAAGGTATGTCTCTTTCCTCTCACCCACTCCCATTTTACCAGGCAGATTGGTAATAGAAAAATAGATTTAACTCTATAACCTGCCAAATTGGCTATATTTGAGAATTTGCAGGATATGAATGCATTGGCTATCTGGGGAAAGGTCAGGAAATGGGGTATAGATGAGATCTGCTGGTGGTCTGCACTGCAGAACAAATCACTTTTGGGAGAGTGCTAACCTAAAACCCATTTTATAAACTGATTCAAAGGTTTTTATACATCTTCAGGGACATCTCTGGATCAGGAGATAAAACTCCTCTGCCTGTTCTTCAGAGATCCTTTCTAAAGGGTATCCAGAGAGATCTTTTATCTCTGATCTTGTTGATAAGCACCACAGCACTCAGAACATAAAATAAAGCCCCTTGGCTATTCTTTAAAAATAAAAGTGAGCATCACACACACCACAATGCTGGGGGGTGGGTGAATTGATTGGGGGGCCATATAGAGGTGGGTGGAAAGGCTGAATTTCCTACTGCCACACCCAAGCACTGCAGCATTAAAACATACAAACTCCTAGCAGCAGCCTGAACTGGCAGCCTGAACTCTAGGAAATGATTTTTCTTTTGATGCTGCTCTGTGTAACTGACAATATTGGGGTTTGAAAATTTATAAACAGTGATTGCCTTGGTTTAATCCTAGGTTGCCCAGTGTGGAGAAGGAAGTAAGAGTTGGGCTTTTTCTTTCTTTTTCTTCTTTTTTTGCAAGGGGTTTGCCTCCTATGTTTTTGTTTTGTTTTGGGTGAGGTGTTCTAGGTTTGTTTGTCTGAGAGGGGGGAGGAATCTACATGCAGCATAATTTTTTATTTGGTGAGATGGGTGTTTTGTCGTGCCCGCCCAAGGAAATTTCTTAGATTTCCAAATATACCCTCGCGCCCCAAAGGCTGCAGATTTCTGGGTTGACCTGTGGCAAACTATTACAGTAGTTCTTCTGTCTGTTGTGCACTGTATAAAGGGGGTGTGGTATACAAAAATACATGTGAAACTTAAATGGAAATGGGTTCAAAGCCAGATATTGAATTTATTTATTTTTAAACAGATATCCCAGGTTTACTGGCTTCATTCAGATAATATGTGATGCGTTGGTTTTCAAAATCTCCTGGAACACATTGCATAGAGATATTCTCGTTAGCAGAGGGGGGAAATCTTTTGTGCTTCTAAAATTTTACTGAAGCTTGCCAAAAGAGCTGAGTTTGAGAATGAGATGCAAGACTTGAAGCCGCTACCAATCTTGTTTCCTAATGAAGTAGAAACTACTGTTGTGAGCATTGGAACTAAAGGGCCAAGTTGCTAGAATTGCCACTATGAAACAAAGGCACTCAAGATTGGAATGAAGGAAACATAATAGCATGCCAATAAAATAGTCGGCTTTATTCAAAGCTTCAGTGACACAGAATTAAACAGGATCTATGCTGCTTCAATTGAGGACTGAGCCACTCGTGCAGAAAGACCACACTGTCTTATTCTGTGTTTAACGTTTGCTTTGAGAAACAATATTGGTGCACCATCTCTGTCCTCCAGAGGGAACCTAAATCAGAAAGTGAGGTTTTCAAGGAGACCTATGTGGTAAATAATATAATGGGATGTATATCCATATGTGTGTGTAACACACTCAAGTGGCCTCATATAACACCCTCCTCCATTAATGCAGATGTAGCATTATCTCAACCAACCGTTGCTTGGCTCTGCAAACACTTCTGATCATTGAAATGACACGGATGCTAGTACTGGACCATTTAAAGCAAGGGTGAGCAACCTGTTGTTCTTGCTGATGCCTGCATTACCTGGGTCTTCATATTGGCAGTAGGCACAGGCAGAATGATGGGCAGAGCTAGAGACTGTTGTAGCTCCTGTTGGGTTACTGGTGGTATTAATATTATACTAACCCTATTGTTTTGCTGCATTTTTTAAAAGACATAGTTTTGCTCTGTTCCCTTTGCTTTGGAGAACTGAAAAATTAAAAAAACGGTTGTTGTAACTAAAATAGTATGATTTTCAGGGTTAATCAGCTTAGGTACTATGTTTGTGCTGTTGGCCATGGATATGTTTGTGTTCCGTGTTTGGCACCATGGTTTTGTGACCAGAAAGGAAGAAATGTAAGATGCTAATAACTTGGGAGCTTTCGGAACTAGAAAAAGGAATACTTAGAAACAGTTGTAAGGAGCTTTTGTTCCAGAATTGGCCATTACCCAGGGGAAAAATAGTTTTTGATTTGGAAGCCATAAATAAGAGCATTTTCTAACCAGGTCTCACCCCCCTTTTTATCAACTGAACAAGGGAAAAGGAGGGGGGGAATAAAAAAGATGGAGCTACAGATGTTTCCTTGAGCTAGTGGTTCAGTTGCAGCTTAATCAGTGTCCGAATACATGAATATAGAACGCTTTTCGGTGGTATCCATCCACTTAGTATCAGAAAAACAAGATTTCCCTCTTTTCTGGTGTCTTGCTACTGATGGGAGCTCTTGGGCAGAGGACCCTCAGTGGCCCTGCTAACCTGGAAGAAGTGGAATATGCAAATTGATGATCTTGGCCTGCATCTGATCCTCTTGAAAGCAAAAATAATATCGCTGTCAAGATGATGCACCCTCTGCTGATCTGTGATGGCCCAGCCTTGCTATTTTTTGGAGCAGGCCACACCTTTTAACCAAACCGTCTGTGGCAGTTTTGATCTGGACTGGTAATTCACATCACTGTAGCTCAATGGTAAAGCACATGCACCACATGCCCAAGGACTCACCTTCTCCAGGTAGGGCTGGGAGAGACCCTGTCTAAATCCCTGGAGAACTGCCGGGCAGTGTGGAAAATACTAAACTAGCTTCCCATTGTATAAGGCAGTTGCTGTATTCCTTTATTTCAAAACTTTCACAACCCATGGCTTGAGGTGCGTACGTTGGAATCGGAAGTAGGCATTTTCCTTTTACAATTAAAAACAATAACCCTGGAATATACGTGGGAGGAATGTGCACACTGGTACCTCGGAGGTCGAATGGAATCCGTTCCGGAAGTCGGTTCGACTTCCAAAACGTTCGGAAACCAAGGCACAGCTTCCAATTGGCTGCAGGAAGCTCTGCAGCCAGTCGGAAGCCCCGTCAGACATTCAGGTTCCAAAGAACATTTGCAAAGTGGAACACTCACTTCCAGGTTTGCGGCGTTCGGGAGCCAAAATGTTCAATTTGCAAGGTGTTCGGGATCCAAGGTACGACTGTATTTATCAGTTATATTAGAAAGTATGCTCTGGTTTTTATTTTGTTAGCTCTTTGCGTTTCACATCTGGTGTTCTAAAGCTGAGACAGTACCGGGGGGGGGGGGATGAGACACCATGACATGGGACAGGGTCTTGAAACCAGTTTTATCCAGTGGCTGTTGGTATTTTCTCTTTCTCTGTGACAACTCTTGATATATTTCCGAACCTGCTGCCTCCAGCGAACTAAGGCACAATTTTCTCTAATCCATCTGCAATCCATGTACTGAAAGATTTCTAATACAGTAACAGGATGTAGCTGAAGAAGATATTACTGACAAAACAGGACTACTGTAGTCCATTTTCCCTGTAGTGAGACAATATTTTTCTGCAGGGCAATGAATTTGGGGTGTTCGCACGGGGAATAATATGCTATCCCCATGATGTTCATGTTTATTTTAAATGATTTATAAATTGCTTGATCATAGAGCTCTCTCAGCATTATACAAATAAAACTAAAGATAGAATACAGCTGAAAGTCAATTAGAAAATAATTATACATAAAACCATCATCATTAAAACAGATAAAATCAATAACATTTCTAAAACAAATATAGCATTCTGTGCGGGATTGCTGGGAAAGTTATTCTTTTTTTAAAAAAAAAATGTTCTTTTTTTCAAGCTCTACCAGAATGATCTACATGTGTGCAAGTATATCTTATATGGAGTGGTATATTACTCCATTTTTCTTTTAGACATGGACTCACTCACTAATAGAAGGAAAGATATCTTCTTCTTTTAAAAGCCTGGCCTAATTTGGGCTGTTTCCCTCCAACTGTTGAAGATTTTTGTTCATCTGTTTCCTATTTCTTCCATTCACTTATATTCCGACGCCTCCACTCTGGTACCCATAGCAACACTTGTTAATGCTAATGAAACTGCAGCATCTAAAAACTTCCGTGCTGAACAAAACTGTTCAATGTTGCAGTTAAATCCAGTTGCATTTCTGTCAGGCTTGGATTCCTGCAGTACCTGTTTGAAGTAAACTTGGATTACAAGATTTTGGTAACTTTCTGCTCTTCTGAAACCTACACTGTTGGATGCATTTATGCAGTGAAGCCTTGTATTTGGGTAGCAGCGAATGTCTGAGAAGATCGATACATGGCTCATGTAAAATTGACCCAGTTTAGCTGCAGGACGGAGTAGCCTTTTTGAAGTATTAAATTTGCATTCAGTATATCACTGCTGAATACTGAGGCTGATTGATCTGTGAGATGTGCTGTCTTGGAGCACATGGCTGCTCTGGCTAATTCCCATGTAGCAGTAATAGCATGTTAATGAGTGAAGTAACAGACAAATGACTCCCATGAACTTGAACAAAATGCTAATTCAGTTTATTAGGAAGATCTAAAGCATTTCACAAAACGTTCATGAATTTTACTCAACTGATACGTTTTCCCTCATCTTTTAGTCAGAAAGCTGGTTGCACCTATTATGCTGGTTTTTTAAAAATTCACTCAGCTTAGATATAGGAGACTATTTTCATACCTAGGAAATCCAAGTTCATGACATTGCACAAAAAATGTGAAATTTACTTGTGTCCTAGCCCTATTGCCCAGATGCTGAACAGTTTGATTATAGGAACTAGGATCTTCTCTGTCCTGCTTTTAAGAGCTGTGCCCACATTACGTAGAGCTGTTCATAATGTCAGATGTCAATGCATGTAGAATATAACATGTGTAACTCTGAAATACATAAAGTGTTGGACTCAGTGCACATAGGTGTTACTTAGATGTGTCCAAAATGCAGAGTTCAGGTGGACCCAGAGCCAGGGCAGGGGCAGCCACATCCCATATTGGTTTTCTGTGCTTTACCCCAGTATGTTAGACCAGCAGATGGTTGTTTAGGCATTTCATGCTACCTTGGCACAAATTAATTGGTCCCAACCTGTCCAGTAATGCCCACTATATTGCAAAAATACAATAAACAGGCACAGTTATATGGTAGCTTAGAAGTACTATAATTGTACTTTTCTTTTTCATGTTGTATGAAGCCTTTGGACTAGAGAAAATGATTTACAAGGTACTCTGACTTCATGGTGGCAACCCTAATTCAAAGTTGTGCCTAAAAGCATTGTCCTGCAACATCTTAGGGTGATATTTCAGAATATAAAGATAGATATCACCAGCCTAGACTAAATTGCTAATATTGCATATCTTGTTTAAGGCTTGTGTCTGCATCTCATGCAATTTTATATCTAGTGCATAGCAGCAGAGATCACAAGATAAATACTATCAGGCAGGCATACTGTTCTATTTTCTTTTTAGGTATTATTTTAGGATTTTGATTTTGTTTGAAAACCCCATCTCATTGTTCTACCTTGTTTTCTTGGCTGTATGTTTTTGTTGCTGCTCCATCCCTTCTTGTTTGGGGATTGTTGTCAAGTTTTTCAACTAATCTCCTCGTATTAGCCAGCTGTATTAATGAGATAATAAACCAGGCTTGTTGCTAATGAATTGATTCATTCAACTGCTGAATTTAATTAGAAAGACACTTAACATTCCAGCAGATGTTCTTATTTTGTTTGGGTACAGTTGTATTTCTACACAATGAGCTGACAGACCCATCAATGTCCATATCTATATGCCCTGCTCTTAAAGACTTGTGCCACAAATGTTATCATGCAGACACTAAGTCTATAAATTCCAGTATCATTGAGGATTGCAAGTATAGTGTCTCTTGCCTCGTTGAGACTAAAGAGAGTTCTTCAACAATGCTCTTGTCAATTTTATCATCAGCTAATCCTAACTCCACTTACCTGGGAGTAAGTTCTATTAAATTCAGCAGGACTTGCTTCTGAGTGAACATGGTTAGGCTTGAACTGCAAGTAACTTTCCTGTTCCAGACTGCTGTTCAAAGGTTATGCTAGTGAGACAAGTATGCAGGAAGTGTACCTTCCAAGTTTGGTCAGGAAGAAGAAGCCTATTCTATCCTTATCTACACGTATGCACATTTCCTTGTAGCACTGGAGTGTGTGTAAGACCCTTTTTCCGTTGAGGGCTGCATTCCAGGATGGCAGGGGGGAATAATTTGTTGGAGGCCTCATTCCAGAGTGAAAGGTAAATAGGGACACTCCCTTGTTGCCATTCCTTTCTCTCTTTCTGCATTTTGCTTTTCCTCCTGCTTGTAACCCACATGAACTCCAACCAAGAGCCTCAAGAAACTGGGCTAAGAGCTTCAGGTCCACTATCTGTGCTGCACGATGCATATCCTCCCTTTTCCCATTCTCCCATTGGTCATTTTGCTTTGGGATCCCAGGGCAAAGTGGAACATAAGGAGTTATCTCATACAAACTCTTACTTTTGGTTCAAATAGCTCAGCATTGTGTACACTCTCTGAGAGTGGCTTTTGGGGAGTTTAGGCAAGATTATTTTTCACCCCTATCTGGACATGCCATAGATCAGGGGTCTCCCTGATCCAGTGGGGCTCCTAGGCAGGTGCACCAGACTCTGACCTGCCATTTGAAAAAAAAAATCAAGCCTCTAGCTCTCCTAGAAAGTAAGTTATGGAGCAAAATGTGCAGGTACCTAAGCGATTTCTGTGAAATGAGAACGGTGTGGCTGCCTTGTATATATTTTCTGAAATGCTCCCTGCTGTTAGGCAGCAGAAGCATCAGTGTGCATTCACACATGTGTGATCTCCATAGCCAGGGCCAGCAGGACATAGTTGGCTTCCCACGGTTGTCAGAAATGGTTGTTGCTCTAATTTTGTGTTATGCCATGCCCTTTCCATGGCAGCCATTTGGTGACTGGTGCCTCCAGCACACTCACAAAATATGAGATGTGCCCTCTAGTCCAAACAGGTTGTCAACCCCTGCCACAGATTGAATTTGTGATGTGTTGCATGAGCTCTGCTACTAAGCTGTGACCCTTCTGTAGTGCTCTGCGAGGTGTCAATAACCAATATAAAAGGACAGCCGCGGCACATGCACTCATGCAAGAATGCAGCCTCTCATTTGCAAAGGGGGAAATATTTTTGCTGTATGTGGCCAAATCCTATCTTGGAATTTGCTTGTTAATCTTTGGAGACATTAAAGATGCAACACCTGATCTGGCTGTTCCTAACGGGAGCAGCAGAAACTGTCCATGTAGAACTTATTTTACATTTGACTTGTAGCCAAAGGTTTAGCATTTACCGGTAATCATTGGGTAAGCAGACCATACGTTTTTCCTGTGAAATGATTCTTGCCACTAGGATGTTGCAGAAGGCTGGCTTTTCAGATAGTTGTGTGCACTTTGCAGTTAGGCTACAAGCTTAATCTTATTTATGTCGGAGTAAGCCCCATGGAATTTAGTAGGACTTACTTCTGAGTGGACACAGTCAGGTATGCCCTGTAGGTCTGTATTTGCCCTCCATTGAAGTGAACTGGGAATTTTACATGTATGAGGTCTACATACCAGCCTGGGTTGATGTCACATTTATTACAAACTCCAAGCTGGCCAGACATGGTTTCTCTCCCCAGCTCTGCACCTAACACTGTAAGAAAGTAATATGCAATAAGTCTTTGATGCAAAACCAGCCATACAGGAAGTTCATTGCCACCCTTGGCTCATTTGGGAGCAAGGGCAGGATAGAAATTTAATAAAGAAACATCTTTCCATTCTTTTTCATTCCATCCTATAGAGTGCTGACTTTAAAAAATGATTGTTTTTGACACTGAGATAGACTAATATCATATCTTTGTAATGTATTATTATTATTTCTCTTTAGACCACGAAGACTACATTTTGGAGCCACTTTCTCTGCCAGAAAGTCCAGGTGGCATTTCTGCTGTAGAAGGTTCTCCATCTGTGCCTTGTATATTCTGTGAAGAATATTCTCCTGTATCAGAACAAAACCAACTTCTGAAGCACATGATTATAGAGCACAAGCTTGTCATTGCAGATGTCAGGCTAGTAGCAGATTTTCGGAGGTATGTAGTTCTTGCTTAAAATTTCATAAAGCAACCTAGGACAGAAAATGTCCAGGAAACTAGAACTGGTATATATTGAAACAACCAAAACATAGGATAAAGTTCCCAATTATGCAAAAGAAAACAGACAGATCCCAAAAAAACAGTGAAAGGGAGGCTGAAGGGGGGGGTGTCCGAAGGAAAATGAATTGATATTTATTTATGTATATTAGTAACTTTGTATTAATGCAACTGTGTGTTTTTGTAATATTTTGTTTAAGTTGTCTGTTGTTGCTTCTGTTTTTTCTGTTTTTTTATTTTTTAGGGACACGGGTAGTGCTGTGGGTTAAACCACAGAGCCTAGGGCTTGCCGATCAGAAGGTCGGCGGTTCAAATCCCCGTGACGGGGTGAGGTCCCTGCTCCTGCCAACCTAGCAGTTTGAAAGCACATCAAAGTGCAAAGATAAATAGGTACCGCTCCGGCAGGAAGGTGAACAGCATTTCCGTGTGCTGCTCTGGTTCACCTGAAAGTGGCTTAGTCATGCTGGCCATGTGACCCGGAAGCTGTACGCCGGCTCCCTCAGCCAGTAAAGTGAGATGAGCGCCGCAACCCCAGAGTCATCTGCGACTGGACCTAACAGTCAGGGGTCCCTCTACATACATGTTTAATATATTAAGCAGTATAGAAATTAAATAATCAATTAATCAATGTTTTATGATGCAGCAGGATAGATACATTTTTGTATATAAATAAAAGGCAATTTTGCTAGATATTAATGTAAGAAACTGAGCCTTGGATGAGAGAGCTGGACCCAGGGACTGTAGAAACAAGGCTGGAACATTCCAGAGCAGTGAATGTGTGTGTGCTGCAAAGGAATCCCAAACTTCAAAAATTTGGGAGTAAATCATTCTGCAAAAGTAGCCCTGATCATGGCACATAAACAGATGCATCAGCCTTTTGGGGACTGGAATGAGAGTTGAGAACCTTAAGGGAGGCAGATCTTTGCGTTGACCAAACTGCTTCCTTTTTTTTTTTGTTTTGGAGCTCGGGCCTTTATATTAAGTTCTCCAGATCGGTTGTTGTTTCTTATAAGCCTGTCAAAACTTGTCTATCCATCTCTATGAGCTGATTCATACAAGTATAGATCACTTTCCTTATGGAAGAGGAAACCCATGTAATAAAATGGACAGGTAGAAAGAAATGGCGAATCCACTCCTGAAATGTCCTTTTCATTGTCTTTCCATGGTAAACTATAGATCATGATAACTCAGTTGAACTTCCTTCCCTTAATAAGTATTGCATGTTGCAGTTGACATGTGATGACCACGCCCTTCTGGAAAGGCATTGGCCTCAATGCTAATTGCATATTCTAATTACTAAAGTTCTAGAAGTTCCTATGCCAATAGCTGTGATGACTGGGGCCACAGTTTGCCCATCCCTGAACTACAGCCTATGTTAAATAAACCAATATGCCTGCTCCTCATCAATATGTGCTTTTCAAGGTGCACATGTTTTCTCTAATTGACAAGCCTTATTCAAAACATTAAATGCTGTTGCTTAGCAATTTCACATAGCACACATTCCAGTCTGTACATATGTTCTTTATGTTGCTATCTTCTTTCCACTTTGGTATCTGCAAAGCTGCTATGTGTGTCTGGCTTCAGATGGCAAAGATCAAGACCTTTTCTGCACTCAGTTTTTACCATGCATGTATCAGTAGGCCTGATTTGAGACGACTGGTGTGCACCAAAAATGAATGGGATCATTTTTCCCCGCTGTAAATGGTTCAAAGAAGACTGAAATGCATAAACTCACAGTTGCATAGATTACTTGTGAGTGGAACCGAGTGATCATCTGTCCCCATGTCAGACTCAATGGTTTTATTTTTCCAAGAGACTAAAGAATGGTCACTCAGGAAAGGTGATCTATAAATAAATGCTTCCACATATAAACATCCAGGTGAGTTCAGGGGTGGAGCAAGGGGCGTGTGTTGGGGGTGCTTTGCCCTGAGTGCCACCCTGGAGGGGGTGACACTCGGCGCGCGCCCCTCCCACAATGCCCAAGCCGAGCCCTGCTGCCCAGTAAAAAGCGTGTGTCAGCCACTGATGCCCCTCCTTGGTCCACCCCTCGCCTCCGCCCGCAGCTGGAAGCGGCAAAGCGCGCACTGAGCAGGTTTGTGAGCAAGCTGCGGAGCGAGGCTGCCTCGTTCCGCGGCTTGTTCGCAGTTTGCTGGCACTGCCACTCCATAGCGCACATGCACAGCGTTGCTACATGACACGCATGCGTTGTACATGGCGACACATGCGTCGTATGTAACGACGCTGCACATGCTTGCTACAGAGCAACACCCCGCCCCCGGGTGCCCCCTGGTTTGCCGCTCCGGGTGGCCAAGTAGCTTCCTTCGCCACTGGGTGAGTTGCCATGGCCTGGTTCATTTCATTTCAGTACTGTATATTTAAGGCAACTGATTGAATGTGGCAAACAAATGAGAGAAGAATTGATGATAAAGCGGAGTCAGTGTGAGTGGTGATGCTGTTGGCAGATCTGAGGAAGGTCAAAAGGGAAGGCTGGCAGCTTCATCTTGGACATGTTGAGTCTGAGATGGTGATGAGAACAGTATCAGACAAGCAGGTAGAGACATGCAGGATTGGATGGAAGGAGAGAACTCTGAAGTAGAGAGGTATGCCTGGGTGTCATGAACAAGCATATAGGTCAGGTTAGGGAGCCTCTGGGCTCTGGGATCCTAACTAGGTCTGGCACAGGTCCCAAATTCCCCCAAGACCACTTACAACATTGGGTAGAGGTTCAGCAGCCAATGAGCAAAGCAGGAATGGCCTTGAAGACTCTCAAGTGAGGCTTGTTGTCACTGCCTGTCGGTGGCGACTTCAAGCCTGCTGGGTTTGGCTGCACTACAAAGTTTCCATTGGGTGAAAATAGGGTTTAAAGTTGGCACTGGTCTGCATTGACTTCAGGCAGTGCTAGGACCTTCATTTGCAGTGTGATATGAATTCAAACCACACTACATACCACAGAGGGGAAAAATGCGTCCCACCTGTCAAAATGGTCGCCCATGGGTGGAGAATCCAGGATCCAGTCCAGAGCTGCAAAAGGTTCTCCAAAGGTGAAATTTCGTAGTTTGGATGCAACACTAAGGATGGTTTGCTGAACAAGAAACTATCGTTTGCTTTCCCCCACCACCTCTGCGAGTACACAGCTGCAATCCCAAATGCCTCGGTGGTGTTTGAGGACCAGCACAGCCCCACTGCATCACCAGTTATCAGAGGCAAAGGGATTTGTGAAGCTTCTCGGATGAATTCTCAGCCATACAGCATCAGCTCAGAGGGAAATCTCCATGCCACTTTTGTCTTTAGTGATTACCCAGCAGAACCAGACAGTTCTTGTTCGATTTCTGGCTCCTGAGAGAACCTCGGACATGCAGATCAATGATTACAACTTTACATCATGTAAAGTGAACTATTTCCATGGACTTTTTTATGCTTGCAAACATTAGCGTCTGCATTGCACCTGGAAATAATGGAAGCCAGCAACTCTTTGAGATCCGTTCCCTACCTGCCACTCCTCTTAGACCGGGGGTCAGCAACCTGCGGCTCCGGAGCCGCATGCGGCTCTCTGACAGGTCTCCCGCGGCTCCGGCATGCCCCCTTTCAATGCCCTTTCAATAATAATTAAATGGTTATCGGCAAAAAAAAGGGCCAAAAAAACCAGGAATAATCCGTATCAACGTTGAACAGCTGGGCAGTCTTTCTCAGCCCTCTCGGGGTTCCCGAGGACAGACCCAAGATTGATGTCCACCTTGACCACTCCCAGAGAGAGGAAGCGACTTCTTCACACCAATAAGCGTGTGGGGAGGGCTGAGCTTTTACCACCTCGGCGTGCCGATTGGCAGGACAGATCGCCCGCCTTGGCGCATAGGCTCGGAGCCGGGGCCTTACCGCCGAGGTAGCCACTAAGGATGAAGGTGGGAGGCGGGCACGGGAGAGCGATGCTTCGTCCGGCCAATGAGCCGCCGGGATGCCTGTTCCTGTTTGAGGGGAACATGCCAATGAGGGTGGCGTTAGGGCGGGGAGAAGAAGGAGCTGGGCTTTGCGAGTTATCAAGAGAGAGAGAGAGAAAAGAGTCGGGATAATAAAGGCGGCGGGAGGTGGCGGCGGCGATTGTAGCGGCCCCTGTTCTGAGCGGCCCCTGTTGGGCGGAATCCTTTTCAAAGCGGCCGCGCGGAGGGCGGACCAGGCGTCGCCGTGATGGGAGGGCGGTGATGGTCGCCGACAGGATGAAGTAGACCTGCTTTGGGGCGGCGGCGGCGAAAATGTCCGGGCTGCTTCTGAAACCTCCGCCAACCGGTGCTTCGCCAGCGCTCGCTGCGGGCAGTGTACATGCTCAAGACGGCCCCAAGGGCGGCTCGGGGGCCCGGAGGCCGGCGCGCTGCAGTGCCTGGTGTGATTTCCCCCAAAAAACCTGTTTTTTGCTTTTTGGCTTTTTGCCTTGCTCTCCCACCCCCCTCTCTTTTTCTTCCTCCCCTCCTTTTTTAATCCAAGGGGAGAAATCCCATTTTTAAAACAAACAAACAAACACCCCCCACAGCTGCTGCAGCCACTCTATTTGAATTTTTATTATTACCCTTTTCTCCCTCTATCCCCCCTTTTTCTTTTCTCTTCCCCTTTTGTTTTTGTTTTCAAAAAAAGGAAAAAGAAGAAAAAGATTTCCCCCCTTTATTTTTATTTTTTAAACTACTACATATTTTTAATAGATATTCTCCCCACCCCACCCCACCCCCAATTTATATTTTTCCACCCCACTTTTCCATTCCCACCCCCCCTTTTTCTTTCTTTATTAGTTCGCTTGCCAACCTATCTTAGAGGGGGAAGCCCTCTCTCCCACCCACCACAACCCCCAAAAAACAACTTTGAGCTGAACCCCAAAAAACGGGGGTAGATCACTGCTGAAAGTAGATCACAGTTTCTTGGGAGTTGGCCACCCCTGGTATAACTACTGTAATAAAGCACTGCTATAATTATATATAATTTCCCTAAAATTTTGGTTTCATTCGCCTTTCTGTGCTGAAATGTCACAACCTGAACGACCATGGCTTGCCCCCCCCCCTAGTTTTGATCCTGGGTACGCCCCTGAGTCAATGCAAAAAAGTAATAACTTATTCTTGTTGTTTTTACTAATTATACTTTGCATTGGCTCCTATACGTTATTTATTATTATTGCATTAAGGTAAGAAACAATATATGCAGCGTTATATTTGTTTTAAATGTCGCAATGGTTTTGCGGCTCCCAGTTGTTGTTTTTCCCTTTGGAAACGGGTCCAAGTGGCTCTTTGTGTCTTAAAGGTTGCAGACCCCTGTCTTAGACCCTTCCCTCAACACCTGTGCCCACTATTGAACTGAAGGCACGCGCTTTTGGTTCATTAAGACGCTTGATTGATGAGCAAGGAAAACAGCTGAAAGCAATAACTTTTGTTAGGGTGTAACAGGGACTTGAAAGCCAATGCCAGAAACCAGGAAATGTGATACTAACAGGCGGCTATTTGCTTCTTTAAAAGTACCTGTATACATAGTCAATATGTAGGACTATTGGCACTGTAGTGTTCAACTTCTCTGTCAGCTTTCTGTGCCTATGTTGCATTTCATCCCATCCCATCCCATGAGGACAGTTTGTTTTTCTTGCTCTAGTGTTTTCAAATGCAGAAGTTTCCTTCTTTCATGAGAATGCCATATGGCAGCACATGGTACTAGGGCACAGAGCTGGCTCTAACTGAGCTTCTTGATATTTGCTTGGATGGAATAATGTATTTTACTTTCAAGTTGGATAATTAAACTACTAATCAGGTCTCAGTATTCATGCAGCATACATTTTTCTAGAGACTTGTGACCAAGCATGCACAAAGCACCCATTTATGTTTTGGTAAGTATCAAGTTTTAAAGCCAAGTAATAAGACGAAAAGAATCTAGGGCAAATAAAATCCGTATAAAAAGTTAGCTTATTCAGCACCGTAAGCTTGCTATGTTTTTCGTTTTTTTTTTTTAATCAAACACTAGTCATTGTGTCTGGTTTCTTCATACAAGCTGAACATTTGAAATTACCTGGTTAATGGATTTCCGATTTCCAACTTATCTGTACTGGGAAGATTGTTCTGGCTAAATAGAAAAATCGCCCTATTTGAAAAATGACCTCTACAAAAGACTGGTAGCAATGAGTGGCTCAGGTATCCAAATGCTGCAACAAGAATTGCATTTTAAGAGTGTAATGAAACGAACAACAGTTTGGGAAGTGTTTTGTAACATAGCTGCCTGCATTTTTGCTTCCCCCCTTTTTTTTTTAAAGATATGCATTGTACTGGAAGAAAAGATTCTCAGAGCAACCCATTACAGACTTCTGTTGTGTGATAAGAACAAATTCTGAAGCAACTTTAGGTGAGTGTGTTGTTAATGTAGCCTGCACAGGCCTGGTTTGCAAAATTTCCCACAATCTGCCATTGGACCACCAATTTTGTTGGGACACTTTTTTGCTGAACTGTATCAGATGCTGAACCACTCTTGTTGTGAGCTTGAGTTCAACAGATTATTTGATTCACTTTAAAATACAAAGAGCGAGTGTCAAGCATTATATCTTGGACTATAAGCTTGTGGGCAATGCCTGTGTTGATTTTTGTACATCTTGCATACATCATCATCATTATCTATACTTGGGGCCAAAGGATGATTATGATAGAATGCTAGGGAAGGAGCCCTCTGCAGTAATATTATAGATTTTCCCATATTAGCTATAACATTTCTGAAGTGCTCCATTTCACTGATTAGAGGTTTATAAGGGTGGCTATAGTAGCTTTGACTGTCAAATAAAATTATAAACCTCTAAATAACTGCTATGAGACACAATCAGTTTGGCACCCTGCTTCTGGCCTAGCATCAGGTATTCATTTTTTTAAAGAGGAGAGAAAAATCTTGGCAGTTGTATAATGCCGTTCAGCTGCAAGAAATGGAGAGTCTAAAGAAAAAGAGGCATAACAAGAGCTTCAGGCATTTTAAACTGATGCTGGTTCCTCTACCTGTCTGCCTGGAAGATTGGGGTGAGAAGACCAGTTCAGCCTGTTCTGAGTACAAAGACAGAATGCAGATTTTTTCTTTCTTTTTCTTTTGGAGAATTCTTTCCATACCAAGCAGTGTGTACAGTTACTCCCTTAATGTATGAAATATGCAGAGGCTGCATTTGGATGTTACAGTGAACCATAGGTTCTGAAGCTGGCTTGTTTCAACAAGCTATAGCTAATATTTATCACAGGTAAGGACTGAAAGTAGTGCTAAACTGTGACTAATAAAAATGAAATGGAAACCTTCAGATTTCTTCATGGAGTAGTAATTGGGAGAGGTGTTTATTACACCATGGTTTATTGTGACATTTGAATGCAGCCAGACACGAGACCTAGGGCTGATTATCCTTGTCCAGTAAAATCTAACGGCATACCCTGGTGGGCTTCTCGTTATATTCATGGATTTGCTTCTGGTTGGAGCATAACTGCCAACATGACTAGGAAATTTCTGAACAGACCCCTTAGAAAGAACATTTGTCTTAAATGGATAGAATTACCACTTGCATCTTTCCCCCTCTCTCAATGACTTAATATAACTCAAACCTGTATTACATTAAAAAGCTTAATGTATCGACCTAAGTGTTCTCCTGACATTTGATCTGTAATCTTTTAACAGAGGAACAAGACAATTACTTCCTTTTATGTGATGCTTTGCCTGAAGACAGAACACTGAGGGAGAAACTTCAGCAACAAAGGCTGGTAAGGTGGTGTTGCATGTGACCATCCGGAAGCATGAAATGAACTGCACAAAAAATGAGGATTTAATTTAATTTAATTCCCAGGTTTCCTCTTTCAGTAATAATGAAGTTGATCTTCAACAGTTAACTTAACAGTTCCAGTAAGCTTAGTAGGACTTACTTCTTTAAAGCAGACCCTCCAAGTGTCCCTATTTTCCAGGGACAGTCCCTGATTTAGAGAAGCCATCCCAGTTTCTGATTTGATCCCGGAATGTCCCACTTTTTTTAGGAAGTCCCTATTTTCAATCGAGAAACGTTGGAGGGTATGGAGTTATGCGACCCCTGAGCCATCTGTAGACAGCCCTGTATAAGGAAGTTTTTTAAATGTTTAATGTTTTATTATGGGTTTTTTTGTATGTTGGAAGCCACCCAGAGTGCCTGTGGCAACCCAGTCAGATGGACAGTGTATAGTAGTAGTAGTAGTAGTAGTAGTAATAATAATAATAATAATAATAATAAATGAAATGAAATTTTGGAGGCTATGTTTAAAGGTGTGCTGAAAATTGACTCAGAAGAATCCAAGGATGCAGTTTTGAATACAAAGCATATGTTATATGTTTGTCCACAATAGTAAAGATTCTTCACCTGGGATTCTGATCTCTCCGCAGCACTGCCCAATCCTACTTAGTGAGCCTGTTACAGTGGTACCCCGCAAGACGAAATTAATTCGTTCTGCGAGTCATTTCGTATTGCGAAAAATTCGTCTTGCGAAGCACGACCATAGGAATGCATAGGAATGCATAGGAATTAAATTCCCATAGGAATGCATTGAAATTTTCGTCTTGCGAAGCACGACCATAGAAAAATTCGTCTTGCGAGTCACCCTTTCGTTAGCGAATGCCTTTCGTCTAGCGAGTTTTTCGTTGTGCGAGGCATTCGTCTTGCGAGGTACCACTGTATTGATAAATCTCTGGTCTTCCTTCAACAAAGGAATTGTAGAAATCCACCAGCTGAGCATTCCCAGAGACAGCTGAATGTGTTTATCAGCCATGGCTTCTTATTTGCAGAGCTATCCAACATCAGAAGAAGCAAAATAAATAGGAACCTCTTGAAAGGGGGGCAGCTGCTAGATAAAGGTCCTTCTGCTCTTTTTGCTCTCTTTGAACTGATTCACACATGCATATATCTCTGAGTTTCTAGGGCTCTTGCCATCTTATCGCTTAATGACTCAACAGCTGAAGGGGAGGCACTGTTCAGTGACAGTTCAAAAGCAGGCCTTTAAAACCTTGCTGTGGATCTTGCATAAAGCAAGCCCTAAAATGGCACCTCCGCAGTGAAACTTTCTTCTCGTTAAGTTGTTTTGGAGATGTGAAAGCTGCATGGGAAGTGTGTGTTCTTTCACACATACCACTTTTTGCAGCTGCCGAGAAGCAGACATGCATAGGTAAGCTCAACCTGCAAAGCAGTTCTAGCAGGTTGTCTAATTTCCTCAAAAATAAACCAATTCCCAGAACAACTGAAGCTTACCACAGAGGGGTAGCCAATGCAGTGCCCTTTAGGTGTTGCTGGTTACAGCTTATGTAATATTTAGTCATTGGCCCGTTGTTGTTGTTGTTGTTGTTGTTGTTGTTAAGCTGCCTGTTCCTCTGCCGAGGTGCTTAAAGGGTGTGAGGGTGAAGAAATAGGGATCTTTAAAAAAGAAAAGAGCTGACTTACTCAGATTCATAGCCCTGGGGCACCAAATAACTGTTTTTTCCCCGGTGATGTAGAATGTGTTGAGGGTTTTTAGTTCTACAACATTTTTAATCTTGAGCTCTTTATATCTCCTGCGCTGTGAGGAGAAACCTAAGTATCTTCAAGTTCCAGTTTCCTCACTCCAGGTCTTCCGTTACTTGTGTAAAATATAAATGATTTCTTGCTTCAATCTCTCTCGTGGAAAAGATACACCTAGACTCTATTAACTCAGTTCTCTTGCCTGAAGCAATTTGCAGCTTCATACTATGAACACTCAGCAGTAAAATGCAGCTTTTATTTAAATTGGAGGAGAAAATTCCTAGAAATAGATACAAAAAATGTTTTTTTAAGTGTTCTGGGAGACCTGTTAGGAATCTTGTTGTTTAGTCGTTTAGTCATGTCCGACTATTCGTGACCCCATGGACCAGAGAATGCCAGGCACTCCTGTCTTCCACTGCCTCCCACAGTTTGGTCAGGCTCATGTTGAGAGCTTCGAGAACACTGTCCAACCATCTCGTCCTCTGTCATCCCCTTCTCCTTGTGCCCTCAATCTTTCCCAACATCAGGGTCTTTTCCAGGGAGTCTCTTCTCATGAGGTGGCCAAAGTATTGGAGCTTCAGCTTCAGGATCTGTCCTTCCAGTGAGCACTCAGGGATGATTTCCTTAAGAATGGATAGGTTTGATCTTCTTGCAGTCCATGGGACTCTCAAGAGTCTCCTCCAGCACCATAATTCAAAAGCATCAATTCTTCGGCAATCAGCCTTCTTTATGGTCCAGCTCTCACTTCCATACATCACTACTGGGAAAACCATAGCTTTAACTATATGGACCATTGTCAGCAAGGTGATGTCTCTGCTTTTTAAGATGCTGTCTAGGTTTGTCATTGCTTTTCTCCCAAGAAGCAGGCGTCTTAATTTTGTGACTGCTGTCACCATCTGCAGTGATCATGGAACCCAAGAAAGTAAATTCTCTCACTGCCTTTGTGATAAAATGTTTTGCTTTGGTTTAAGCTTTAAACCTATATTACAGTATTTAAGGTTAAAAAAAATATTGCTCCTTTTATTCAC
The DNA here is from genome assembly GCF_009819535.1 of Lacerta agilis. Classification (NCBI taxonomy): domain Eukaryota; kingdom Metazoa; phylum Chordata; class Lepidosauria; order Squamata; family Lacertidae; genus Lacerta; species Lacerta agilis. Next base: position 50,321,259 of record NC_046321.1, read on the forward strand.
ATGGGTGCACTTATACATCAAGGAGCCATTGATGATCATATTGATTTATTGAGGCTAAAATCTTTGCGTTATGCAAAGTGAGTCCATCAATCCTGGTGTCATCCAAATTCTCATTTTGGGAGGTGCAAATACATTTTCTCCAGTTTTCATTTGAACTACACTGGATTAGACCAGCCTTCAGGTCTTCCTGTTTTGCCTGTTATTCTTCCTTCATGCTGTGTGAACATTTGAACCTAATCGTCAGCGAGAAAACCATGTTTTCAAATGAATCAAGTGCCTGTGTTGCTCATTAGCTGATAATGAGAGACAATGGAAAACTGCTAGGAATAATTTACAATGAAGCTATTTTCAAAAACGAATGTGATTGCATGTGTTGTTTTTCTTCCTGCTCAACAGAGAGAGAATCTGGAGCAACAGCAGCGAGAGAGAAATGACACCGAATTTCACGGTGCATGCATGTTCTGCGATAAAGAGTTTACTGGTAACAGGTTAGCGATGAACGTTTGACTACGCTTTTTCATCCTCATGAAGATCCCAATCCTATGCAAATGGGGGAAATGGAAATGTCACCATAAGGGTTTGGTACTGATGTGGCTGTTGCCTACAGGTAGCCCAGTGTAAGAAAAGTGCTGGTGGAAAGACCAAAGGGTCCATACAGTCCAACATCCCATTTCACACATGCCCATCAAGTAGCTAAGGCAGTGGTGGAAATTTTGTAGTCCAGCCACATCTGGAAGGCCACAGCCTCTCTCATCCCTGATGATTGGCCATGCTGGCTGGGGCTGATGGGTTTGGGAGTCCATGAGCAACTTGGGCGAGGCACAGGTTCCCTACCACTGAGCTAAGCCACAATGCTTTGGAACAAGGATTTAGCCATCATGACTAATGGCTATTGATAGATCTATTGTCCATGACTTCATCCCCTTTCAAAGCCTCGTAAGCCATTGGCCATCATCACATCATGTGCAGCGAAATCCATAAAAAAGAAGCGTAAAGAATTCCTTTGTTTTGCCTGTCCTGAATCAAAGTCATTAGTTGACTGGCATTCTAGCTGACTATGCCATTAGTTGACACGGGCACACGGCTCACTTTCAGTCTGACATACCATAGTTGTTGGACCAGAATTGTTATGGATGAATTAGTGGATCTGTGAATTAGTTGATCTCAGTGGCCTGCTTTGCACATCACTTTAAACCACAGTTAGGGTTAACTATACTGTCAAGGTGTTGTGCAGTATACTGGGCTAAAATCTTGGACACGTTGCCATGGTTTGACTTGGTATTATGTCTGAACCTGGGTTTGTGACTTGTCTTTCAAAATAAACCACAATCTGTAACCACGATTTTTTGGCCTGTGGTTTTAGCCCTGGGCACCAGCATGCTGCACATTCATCTTTAAAACATAGTTAACTGTGTGCAAACCAAGCCCATCACACTTTTTAGTGGTGGGAATATTCTCCTCTTCTAGTTTTGCATTCGCTCTTTCCCATCACCTACTTGGTTCTAAAAAATGAATTTGATTTATGTACTTGTTTTGCATGCCAAGGTTCTTTCTTTTTTTAAAAAAAAGGTGTGTGGATTTGTCTTGTTTTGCTACCATTCAGGAGGCACCAAGGTGGACCGACAGGCACATGCCCATAGAAGCCTTCTTGGGTGTCTGCAAGATCCCTTCCCCAACCCTGGTATTAGGCCTGAAAGGATCATTTTGTTGTGACCAATAGAATAATTTGGGAGGGGAGCCATGTTCAGTTTATCCAGTTTGCAGAGGTGCCCCTGGGCACTGAAAGGTTGGCAATCTCTGCAAAGCATTAATATATTCTCCCATTTCTATTCAAATGGTGCCCCCGGTGAGTAATTAGAGTATTGGTTAAAATTAGCGATTCTTTTTGGTTTCAAGCAGGCAGGTCAGGTTGTGAAATGCTGCAGTGAGGCGGTGATAAATCTGAGATGTAAATTTTCCCATTTAGTTACACACAACTGCTTTCGCTGCTGGGAAAGCTGCAACTTATTCAGTGTGGGTTTTATAGGGGTGAAATCCACATTTTCTTCAGTTAAGTGGAAATAATTTGTCTAGCCGCCAAAAAAAAAAGAAACAGTACAGTTACTTAGTTGCGGTTTTATACTATTTTAAGTGTTCCGAGTACAGAGAGCACTTCAGACAGACTCTTTGGGCTTTCTTCCTCTCTCCATGTTGGCCTCTGCAGGGAAAAGAAGAACACTTACAAAGGGGAGAAAGGACATTTATTTTTAGTGGTGCTCCTTAAACCATAGCACCAGCCTCTTTCTCCCCCCCACAACCCACCAACCCAAAGAGCCATGTTTTGAAGCTGTCGTAAAAGTATGTTAAAGGAACTAATGCTCTGCTTGAATTCTTCCTTTGTAGATCAGACCTTTTCAATCACATGGCAAATGATCATGCATTCAATGTTGGGCTGCCAGATAACATTGTACACTGTGAGGAGTTTTTGGAACTTTTACAGAAGAAACTAGACAGGTACGCTAAGTAGCCCAGTTTACGGAAAGACTGGATGTGATAATTGTAACAAATATGTTAGTGGACACGAGAGACTCTGTATATTGTTTTGGGAATTCTTCACATCATTATCTTCACCTAAACCATTCCTCTTTGAGCCCAGGTCCCATAGCTTTTGTATATCAGGGTTGGAAAGAGCAGTAGTGTCACTTATACAATGATTTAGGATGCTTCCAGACGTGCGTTCATTGTGGAACCAGTGCAGTTTTTTACAAACACGGTTTTGTCTTCATCAAAATGCTTAGCCCAAACCATACTTTCCTTAACATTAATCTGAATTTCCCCTTACCACAGAAAATCCACTAAATAAAAACAACCCGTTGTACATCCAGTCACTACTGAAAAGGAGGTGGAGAGGATGCCAACTTGCTTCTTGCATTTAAAAAAAACAACTTTGGAATTAAATCAATAGTAAGGAGCAGTTCGATTATCTCTGAATTGTGTTTATGAAAAAAAGAGCTTGATGTATAGGTAGGTCCTTGAGTATTCAGAAGCAACTGACTCAGTTGGTAGAAAATGGATTTTTAAAAGCTTATAAAAGGGAGCCTGGGAATTGAATAAGTAACATTGTTTCATAGTTCTATGGATGAATTAACAGTAAAAGTTGGAGATGGTCTCTAAATGCAATCTCTGACTAATCTGGGCACCCGAAGGCAGGAAATATGTGTGTTTGTGATGGTTGGAGAGAGGGCAGTATTTTTACTTACCAATGCAATATGCTAACATGTTTAAATGTTCTTCAAATCAGTTCAGTTACATTGATCTGTGAATCATGCAGCCACGCAAAGGGTCCTTGTGATTCTTGCTCAGGCATCAGAATGAGATAGATGGGAATCTGATCAATCAGCATTATATTAATGCCAAGCAGAGTCACTCTGCCCAAAGCTATCTGTAGCATGACTTACTAAGGTTCTTCCACACTGTAACACTCCTGCAATAAGCAATCTTTAAAATAATATTCTTGCCATATGAAGTCAATCCATTTTTTCTGTGTTGAAGGGCATTTTCATCCAGTACCAAATGATGCCAACAGCTAAAGCTCAGTAGCTCTGCCTGTTGTGCTTGCAGTGGTTTATGCTTTGAAACATTTTTTGTTATTGCATAAATTTTGTTGTATGTTTTTTTATATATTCTTTGCCTCCATGGCTGCAGAACTTGTTTATTCCAGTGTCAAATACTGTACAAGGATACAATACAGAAAATATATAAAAGTTATTGTAAACATGTAAAAAAAAAAAAGCTTAGTAGTACCAATAAATCAGCAGTCATATAAATTCTACAAGCCCAAACCACCAATAATTCCCCCCAAAAAAGATTTAATTTTATATTTTCACTACATCAGTAGGCAGTGGCGGTTCCTTTAACACAAGGGATTAATGTTTTTTCTCTGGTGAGCCAATTCTGAATCTGCTCTCCCCCCTCCAAGGACAAATTTTAAAAATGTGTGGGGTCACCTACCTGTCAATCAACTGACATTGGGCAATGTTTCTCTTTTGAAAGTGCACTCCCATTGTGCCTTCAAGTAATCATAGAATCATAGAATTGTTGTTAGAAGGGTCTTCTAATCCAACCCTCTGCAATGCAGCTATTTTTTGTCCAAGGTGGGGCTCTCGAACCCACGAACCTGAGATTGAGTTGACGGGCGCAAATGCCGAATAAACACCTATCTATCTATCTATCTATCTATCTGAGATTGAGTCTCATGCTCTACCATCTGAGCTATGCCAGCTCCTGCAGGGTGCTCCAAGATTATGAGGCAGTTTGCATCGAAACAGCTACTGAAACAGAGCATTAACACATGCCTTAAGTCTTATAATTCAGCATATGCTCCTGAAAACCTCAAACTGCCTGGATCGGGGGTGGGGGGTGTCTTTATCTCTTTAAATTTATCTAACCATGCTTTCTCAAAGAAAGCTACTGTCATCATAGTTACTTGAGGTAACTGGCTGGTTCCTTACAGTAATGTCCCTAGCACCAGTTTGTAATTTTATTTGTTTATTTTTAATCTTAGCTTGCAGTGTTTGTACTGTGAAAAAACCTTTCGAGATAAGAACACACTCAAGGATCACATGAGAAAGAAGCAGCATCGCAGAATCAATGCCAAAAACAGAGAATACGACAGATTTTATATAATTAATTATCTGGTAAGGTGGTGTATATGCAACATTTCATTGAATGACAGTGCCATCATCTATATGTCAACTCATTTTTTTTTAGTTCACTGGAACTTCCTACCTAGTAAGAATGTCTGAAATTGCAGACTGATTTGCAAATTGTATGCATGATGCCATCAAACTGAATCAGGTTTAAGTCTCACCAGTTTTAAATCAATGGGATGCAAGAGCTTTGCCAGCTGAGAAGCTTGACGACGATACCAGGAAAGGTTCTAGAACAGATAATTAAACAGTCAGTCTGTGAGCACTTGAAAAAGGATGCTATGATTACTAAAACCCAGCATGGGTTTCTCAAAAACAAGTCATGCCACACAAATCTCTCTCTCTCTCTCTCCCTCTCCCTCTCTTTTTCTCTCTCTTTGATAGAGTTCCAGTTACAGGTGGGTAGCCGTGTTGGTCTGCCATAGTCAAAACAAAATAAAAAATAAAAATAATATAAAAAATAAAAATAAAAAATGTGCATGCACACGAAAGCTCACACCAAGAACAAACTTAGTTGGGCTCTAAGGTGCTACTGGAAAGAATTTTTTATTTTGTTTTGATAGAGTTAAAAGCTTGGTGGATCAGGGAAATGCTGCAGACATAGTATATCTTGATTTCAGTAAGGTTTTTGACGAAGTCTTTCATGATATTCTTTCGGAGAAGCTGGTAAATTGTGGAGTGGCGAGGTAACTGTTGCTCTTGCTTGTTCTTTGGCCAAGTTACAAAACTAGCATTTCATTGTGGCCAAGAAACGGAAATGCCTCTTTCAGCCAAGGTGAATGGGCATGTTTTTAAATCCCCCCCCGAATGTTAACAATTGGGGGGACGACGACAGGTCAACACCAACAGTGTCTACCCTACTGATCATAGGGCCCAGGATGGTGGATACTGAGCAGGGCTTTTTAAGTATTTTGGTCCCAAGGCATTGGAGGTGTTATACTGCAGTGCTAACATTCTGATACCTGGTATCTCACTGGCATTTCACTAAGGCTGAATTAGTTTCCCAGCCACTATTAAAGCTTTCCCTTTCTCTTTAACTGAATGTGGACTGATATAATTGAAATGACAGATGTGTAGCCTCTCTCGTTCATTATTGCACACCCTGAAGCATTTGGAGGTCATGAACCAGCTCTTCAAAACCATGTTTGATTTTTCTAAGAAGACAGAAATGTAATGCTATTGCCTTATAAGAGTGTTTTTATTGGGCAGTAAATATTGTATAAAACTCAAGAGTTACTGTAATAGCAGTAATAATTTTTCTAGCATTGCCGGTGTTCTAGAATTTCACTTAATGGGATTATTTGTGCCTTATGGCTAGGAGATCCTGTGTGCCAGTTACTCTAAAGCAGTTTTCTGTGTCACAGTTTATTGTTGTTGTTCATTAAACTTATATTTTGCCATTCATTGGAAGGCCACAAGGCAATTTACAAATTTACACGTTTAACTGGCCTGGCTTGCTTTAAGCCTGTCTGAGGGGCTATTCACAAAGTTTAGGTGTGTTTGCAATATGCCAGGACACAGGAGCAAGTCTGAGGCTTGTGTAACCCCACCAACCACCTGGAATAAGAAGAGGTAAATGAGCATGGGGGAAGGAGGAGACTGCCTGGCCCCTGGGCTCACCCTTCTGCCATACTACATGAGTGCCTGTGTGCCTATGCAGTTAATGAAATGGTCCTGCTAATAAAGACTTTTAATTCCAGTAGTGGAGAGCAAGCCCAAGCCATTGGGCAGTTTGCTTCTGTAATTCTCCTGCAATGAACTTGTTGAAAGAGGTAAAATTCCTGTTGCTTTTGGTATTGCTGGAAATTACTTAAAACCTGATGTAGCCTAAAAAAATCTAAAGCTTTTGTCTATTCTTAACTTGGGGTCACTTGATATCATTAGGTAAAAAGGTTTTTTAAAAAGGTAAAGGACCCCTGGATGGTTAAGTCCAGTCAAAGGCGACTATGGGGTTGCGGCACTCATCTTGCTTTCAGGCCGGCGTTTGTCCACAGACAGCTTTCCAGGTCATGTGGCCAGCATGACTAAACCGCTTCTGGTGCAACGGAACACTGTGACTGAAGCCAGAGCGCATGGAAACGCCGTTTACCTTCCTGCCACAGCAGTACCTATTTATCTACTTGCACTGGCATGCTTTCAAACTGCTAGGTTGGCAGGAACTGGGACAAAGCAACAGGAGCTCCCCCCGTCGTGGGGATTCGAACCGCTGACCTTCTGATTGGCGAGCCCAAGAGGCTCAGTGGTTTAGACTACAGTGCCACCCATGTCCCCACTTGATCCCATTATACTGTAAGTGGCTAGGGAAGAGAACTCTTCCGCTGCCACCCCCTTCCCACCCCCATTTATTAGCTTTTCATTAAAAAGCTAGCCACTAATATGCTTGACATGACCACTTTCATGGGAGGCCGCATGGTACTATGAAGGGGATGTGTGGTGAGAGGAGTGTTAATGTGAGGTAATCTCACTATCCCGGTAACGTTAATTAATCTGGCTGCCGCACTTGGAGAGTTTACCCTCGAGAGCAGCATCTCTGAATTAATTACAGGATCCAAATTCCCTAATCTGTAGTGACATCTTGTTACAGGCTGTTCTAACAAATGTATGTCTGTGCGCCATTTACCTGACACGCTGTAGCAGCTTTGATGCAGCTATGGGACTGGTCTTTTGTGTTTGTTGTGTGTGTTTTCATTTGCTATAAAATATTGCAATAGGATCGTTGTAGATTTGTCAAGACTCCATTTTAATCTCTTGTCTCCATGACTTTTCTGTGTTATTATTTAATAAGGAACAAGGGTAGGACATGTCAACATACCTAGAAGTGGTAATAACTAACACTGTGTCTGAAGGACCTACAATGTTGTGTGAATAAGGCGAAAGCCCTTTAAAGTAAAATGCCACCTGGCTACTCCTGATCTAAGCATCTAGCTAATAATACACTTATCGTTAGAGTACCAGTAGCTAGATGATGCTTTACTATTAGTTTCAACATTTTCCCTTACTCCTCAGCATTGTAGCTCCTTCAAACATAATGGCCCTTCTGTCTTCCCCACCCCCAGAAAAAAACATGCATTGCCAGAAAAGGATATAAAATAAAAGTGGGTCGTATCTGTGGCACTCCAATTTACCCAGGGTCACATCTTGACAAAGAGTCAGAATTTTAACATAATCCAGCCCAATATTAGATTTTGTGTCAGGCTCAAACACTCAAACAGTGTTAAAGGTGGCACAGACATAATTCTGTCAATTTGGCCCTAGAAATCCTCATGATACATATTTTTAGTTAAATATTTATTGTATTTATGTATTACCTGATATATACACTACCCCTTGGGGGACAGTTGACCCTTCAAGGTGGTGTGCAAAATTACACAAAATATAACAGTTTTAAAAACAAAATAAACATAATGTATACTACCAAACCAGTCAGTTTAGGCTTTTGTGACAGGCTAACAGTAAAAATAAATAAACAAGTAAGTGCCTGCAGTACATTTTCCCATAATAAAACAACAGTATCTTAACTCTAACAAGCTAATACAAGGAAGCAAATGTTTTACTGTAAATGTAACAATGTAAGCCATGCAGGTTAAAACTTATTCCAACTGGTTTTGGGAACTGACTATTTTTAAGGAGAGGAGTGGTGTGATGATCAGTATATTTTAACAGATTTCATATACATATAGATACATATGTAAGTTCTATTAATGTTTGTTTTTTAATTATTGCTTTCTTTTCTGTGTTTTAAGCTGTTTTTATTTTAGCTGTAAATAGCCTCATTTTGAATTATTTACATCCACTGTCTAAGACGAAGACTTGGAGCATTGACTCTTGCTGAGGTATAATGGATTCATGTTTGCTCTGTGCATTTTTCTTTCCCCTCCAGGAATTTGGCAAGACCTGGGAAGAGGTTCAGTCCGAAGATGACAGAGAATTGTTGGACAACCAGGAAGAGTAAGAGTTGTATTTAAAGTTTAGAGGGGTGGGAAATCTGTTCTGCGGGCTTGGCAACATTATGTTGTAAAAAAAAAAAAGTGGCATTCAGGGACAATGTAGGTATGGCCGAGAATGTTGATGAATAGGATTTTCAGCGTTTTTTAGTGTTTTATAGCAACCACGAGGAGCTGCAGAGCCATAGAAGATGCAGTTCAGCATGCTATGTATTCCCACCCTGCTTATAATAATTTTGCATTTTAATGTATGTCCTTTCCAGTTAGGGCATAGCAATAAACCGTATGGGCTACCCTTCTAAAGAAGCAGGGCCCACCATATTTACCCAATTCTCTCATAACCCCCATGAGAGTCAGAAAACAAAGCAAAGGGGCAAGTGCCCTAGGGGAGATAGCACAGAAAAGCTAGGCCTCAGTGCACTACAAAATTTTGCTGCAGTTTTTTTTTTATTCCTTCATTTAAAGTTCTCAGAAATTTAGGGTTAGGGGTTGGAGAGGAAATGGGGGTTAAGAGGAGGTGAAACTGAGCCAGTGGGAATAAAATACAATTCCTTTTCTAGCTGTTATTTCGGAGCATGGCCACTAGCTAGTGGTTTTGATTACTATAGAGATGGCATTGTCCAACTGCACTGGAAGCAAACCACCCTCTGTGGAAATGAAGTATTGCTTTACATTGCATTTATTCCTTACAAGTAAGCACACCCATACCCTTCTGCAGTAAGCAGTGATTTGCCTTATCAAAGAATAAGTGTTAGTCATGTCTGCATCACTAGGAGAAAGAATGCTGCCTGTTCTTGTTAGATTTATAGAAGAGATGCCCGGTCACAGATTAGCAAGGGGGACCATGGCAGCCTGATGTGAAAGGGCTGTGGAATTCCGTTACCTTGGGTGGAGATGGTAAGACCTACTCCAAAGGACATTTCATTTAGTTCAAAGGGTTGATTTCTGCCAGCATTACATGCATTCTTATAGCTAGCCTATGCTATCACTCCCCGTTAGAGCAGAGTCAGGTGCTGAGTGCCGAAAGCGATGTAGCCAAAGCAGGGGCAGTGAGAAACAGAGAGCCCCAAGGTTTGCAGAAGTTCAAACAATGTTTACATGAAAAAAAAACATGAAAAGCTAAAAAGAACCCTCAAAACTCATCCAATGAGGACCGAGTATGTTTAGCGACTATGGAATGCTCAAGAGTTCTGGGGTGGGGGAATGGAATATCATGGCTGCCTTGCAAGGTGGTGAAGACTCTTGTGAAACAGATTTGTGTCCCGTTTCAACTCTGTTCCAGTTTCCACAGAAAGGGGCATTGCTTTGCATTCACATAACTGCATGACAGTCTGTGAAGTTGATTCCCCGTTTACTTTCATGTTGGATAAGTCGAAGCAGAATTGGGTCCCATGTCTGTAGCGTCTCCATATCTTTCAGAAACCTTTGCAAATCACCAACTTCAACTGGCTTTTTGCACTGCTTTTTTTGCAGAGACTGGTCCGGCTGGGAAGAACATCCGGTTTGTGCAGTGTGCCTTTTCTGTGAAAAGCAAGCTGACACTACAGAAAAGCTCTACGCTCACATGGAGGTAAGAGGCATGTTACACTTTCTGAATTAGATCTTGCTTTGGGAAACAGGGAGGATATAATTTGATAGCGTTCAGGTGCCCTGTTTTAGTCCCCCAAAAAAAACCCCACTGTTTTATGTCATTGTTCCACAACATGGTGCCTTCCAGATACTTTGGACTACAACTTCCATGATTTCTTAACATTCTCTATGCCCATCAGGGCTGGTGGGAGTTGCAGTCCAAAATACCTGAAGACCACCATATTGGGGGAGGCTGCTCTGTACTTTATTAGTTTCAGCAGAGAGAATCTTTTGGCCACCTTTTAGCAGAGTTTAAAACTTTGCATTTATAATAAGGAAAGATTAGAATCACCACCACCATCATCATCATACTGATTCGAGTCTTCTTGTACTCATGCTATGTTATTATTGGCAGGTGTAGTAAATAAATAAAAGATTTCAATGCACCTGGGACTGGGTACAATTTGTTCAGGCATCTCTGATAAAACACAAAATGGAGAAGAAAATGAGAAACTACCCAGTGAGGACTGAAGAAGCTCATTGGGCACAGAATACTGGCTGGCTGGTGGGGTGGGTGGGTGTGGGTTAGAGTCACTTGTACCCTGAACAGAAGCATGGCACACTGCAGCATTTTGTTGCAGGGCCCCACTTGTAAAGGTTAGCATTTCAATAATCCACTTGAGAGACCTATATCCTACTTAGGTCTCTCTTAATAGGTCTATCTTAATAGAATATGCCCGCTGAGTACTGAAAGCCTGAGTTTCAATCCCTGGTGTTCACAGTTAACAAATTCCAAGGAGCAAGCTTGGCAAATACCATGCAGAGTAAAATAGCGCTCTGCTAGGTAGTTTGATTTCCTGTGATGCTGCTTGTAACATCCTAACAATAGTAGCGTGAAGAATTTTCAGCAATCATGCAGCAGTAGTCCATAGCTTGTAATCACAGCATACTTGCTAAGGTGTGCATGTTCTTTATAAACTTCAGGTGTTTTCAATTTGAAAAATTCTTAATTATTCACAATTAGAAGCCCTTTTTGCTCTTCCCAAATTCCAGGAGGCTCATGGATTCGACCTGCTAAACATTAAGGCTGAGCATGGTGAGTAAAAAGCATATACTGTATCGGGGACCTCTACCGCTGCTGGAAATGTATGTATTGTTCTTGTTCTGTTAGTGCAATGATTTACTCTTGTGCAACATAGCAGCCTATGCTTCCTCTCACATGTGCTTCCTCCCCAAGAGGAGAATTGGGGGAAACCAGAGAAAAGATTTAGATACCTCCTTCCCTGTTCCATCTTAATACTGCAACTAGACACATACTCCATGGGTCGAACATAAGCCAAAAAAATAAAAAAAATCTTTCTCCTTGCTCCCACTAACCCCCTCAATATTCTGTTTACCACCTAGCCCGATGAAGACTTCTAAAGAACTCAAAAGCTTGTTAGCTATTTTGTGATATATTGATTGCCTTAGTAAAAGTATTATCCTAATTTGGATTTATTTTATTTTTTTAACGGGCCAAAATGGTTACCTTCACTGCTTGTGTTTTCCAGTCCCCCTTTCCCCCTGCACCTTAAAAAAAGTTAATACTTTTCTCTGCTAGGTTTGAATTTCTATCAGCAAGTGAAATTGTTGAACTTCATCAGAAGAGAGGTCCATCAATGTCGATGCTACAGTTGCCAGGAGAAATTCCAATCGAAAAGGGAGTTGGTAAATCATATGGAAGAGACCAGACATATAACACTTCTGCCAGCCAGATCCATGTGGAATCAGCCACAGTAAGAGTGTTTTTGTTTTTCTGCAGTGTTGTGCTCAGTGCATGATAGTGACCTGGTTTGCACAGCACAGTAAGCCCAAACCGTAGCTTATCGAGTTGATGTGAATGTGCACCCCCCTCCCAGAAAGGGGCTTACAGCCACTTTGCTGCACCCCTGATCTTTTTTTACTGCCCTGAGAAAAACAAGCTTTGGCTTAGTGTGCCTTTGAACCCAGACTTGTGGTTAAGTTCTCACTAACCATGATCTGTAGCCAAGAGGTTACAGGTTGTAATTAGTGAAGAGACAGCTTAATCATAAACACATTAAGCCAAACCTTGGCTAAGCTCAACACATCAGTAAAAAGTACTGGGGAGAGGAGCAAAGTATCTGTGAGCTCCTCTCCTGGAGCCTGCAAAGTGTCAGTAAGTCATAGTTTGACATACTGTTTCATGAGAACCAGCTTAGTGTCTTGTAAATTAGACGGGGACTCCGCATTCTCTGCCCTTGCTATACCATATGGGCCTGCTTTGTCTTTTCTGAAGACTTAATAAGTGTTATGCATAGTATCCAATAGCCACATACCTTACGAGTAAAGGGGCAATAGAACAGACTGCAATGTTCGCTTTGCTTGGCTGAAACATGGGTATTACCCAAGTAGTATAATACAAGGAATGCAATATGCCCATTGGTGAGTGTATGACTTTTACCAGGTTATGGATAAAGTTAGAAAGTGAGCTGTCCTCGACCACAAATTTACATTTTCACTTTGGCTGTGAGTAATGGACCCAACTCCTGCCCTGCACCCAGAACTCACAGTGCAGTCAGTTGGATAGAACCAGATCATTACTCCAAGCGGAATAAATCAAATACAGGGTGGGTGTTTAGAAATAATTTACAGTATTATTACCTTAAACAGCCCATAAACTCCTGTTAAGATTCATAATAACTAAATGTGTTGATTTATATGGAAGAAAACATACTGTGCATGTATGCTTGCCCATCCAAATATTGGGGCTGCTTCCCTAGCAATTTGGGGAGCAGTATTAGGAAACATGTTTAAATATTGCACTCATATGGGAGGTCTCAAATTGTCTCTCTCTCCCATGCAATTGGCACCCACCTACATGGTTGCAATATTGATATGCATACCCCACACTTTGTCAGCTGGGATATGCAAACAGTAAGGTAATGCCGTGTGGAAGCAGGACCAATGTCACAAGTTAAAAGCATGCGTGTAAAGGGGATTTTTCACTGACAAGGTATGACGTTGTTTTTCACTGTTCTTTCCAGGTATTATTTTCCTACCTATGAAAATGATACCCTTCTCTGTACGCTCTCAGACAGCGAGGATGAATTGACAGCTGGGAAACAGAAAGAGGATGTGCCTGTCATCAGCGAAGATATTTCTAACATAGAGGCTCTGAAACGGACCAGTGTGTTAAATCAACTTCTTTGTGAGGAGATAAATAATGGAGAACCTTGATAATTAAGTGAAGCATCTTTCTGAATACGCGGTTTCCTAGAAAAGCAAAAGGTGATTTGGTAACCTTGAGAGGCCGCAATAGACCCATTCTGAGTGAGAAGCTCAAAAAATAAATTAGAAATTAATCCTATGTTCTTAGGCTGTGTTTTAGTCACATACAAGACGATGCACATTTACTGAGTCGATCTGCATTCAGTTAGGCTTGCTTTTGAGAAACTGTTAAGGATTGCAGCTATAGCGCTAGAAAGAGAATTAGTTTAGCTGTTAGAAACATACTGTCATGTTTATTGGTATAGATGCTTTATCAGTGGAACATCTCCAATCAAGCAACTTTTATGCCTGCTGTTTTACAGCTGTAAACAGGAGACAACCTATCCCCTTATGTATACTATGTTGTGATGTTTAGAGTCTGATTAGCAGAACAGGATTTCAGCTTTCTCCATTCAGATCAAATCTCTTGCTTAAAACGAATACAGGAGATAATAGAGTGAAATATTCATGTTGAGGCTAATTTCTACTCTGGGGTTCTCTTAGGGCCTGGTCATACGTTACACAGTGGTATGCGAACTGCTTCCTTGTCACTCCTTCCCTTGCTGCTTACTTGGACGCAGCATCATTCAGGAAAGGCCAGTGATGCGGTAACACGAATCTGATCTTAGCCGTGGACATGCATAGGCTTGTTGTAGCAATGAGAGGAGAACTTGATCTGGACCAGTGAGAGACCAGAGTGGAAGGAAGCTGAAAGATCCCTGGGGAGAGTTCCAAGTCAAGGAGGATGGAGTTGGAAAAGGGTGGCTGGGTGGAGGTTAGAACTGAAAAGAAAAGATTTGGAGAAAATAAGCAAGGAAGGAGGCAAAGGTGGCCAGAGACCAGATGTAAAGAGAATAATTCACCAACAGTAATTTAAGAAACATTAAGAACATGAACTAACCCTCTTGACTATGTTCTGCCTCCACTGTCGGGGGCAGCGCGCTGCCGAATACGAGTTGCTGGAATTTGCAGGAGGGGAGAGTGGTCTTGCACTCGAGTGCTGCCTGCGGGCCTTCCATAGGTTTATGGTTGGCTGTTATGAGAACAGGATGCTGACTATTGGCCTGATCCAGCAGATTTTTCTTAGGTTCTTACGTGGCTACATTGAGGGGGACCAAACTGAAGAGGGAGACAATATTTGTTTACAGAAGTGAGAACTGGAGCAGGGTGAGTTTGGCATTTCAGAATTGTTACAGTTCTACTTAGGATAAATAACACAGTTTGCAAGTTTACTGTTGACCAAGCAGCTTTAGACCCCAGCCAAATGGACCTGCAACTTTAGATAGCAGCCAAGTGGACCTCATCCAATTCCCTAAAGGCCTAGATTTGCCGCAACGTCTTCGTCTTATTGGCAAAGATTTCCATGTTTGGGTAAAATGTATATGCCATCTAGCTTTAGTCCGCAAGGCTCCAAATTCCCTGCTTTGTTTATTTTTAAATACCTTTTTTCCATTTCTGCTAGGAAGGTCAATAGCCACCTTACCAGACTTGGCAAAGAGAGAATGGTTTGTGTAAATTCAGCCAGTGATTTCACGACTGGAGTGCGATTAGGACTAGATATGTGTATGACTTGCACTTTCACCTGGTGCAGAGGAGCGGCTAAGCATTGCTCAATTACTCTTGGCTCCAACACTTGCCTCAATAGTTCAGGGTTAGACCACATGCTTTGTGTGCAGAAAGTTCAATCTTTGGTTATCTCTTGTTAAAAGGATTAGGTAACCGGAAAGATACGTAACTTGAAACACAGAGCACCACTTCTGTTCATAGCAGACAGTACAGAGGAATTAGCCAGTACTAGAAGCTTCCTATGGATACAGTGGTGTTGCCCCTCCCCTCTCCCTGTCACATCTTGTGCTCCAGAGATTATGAATTTTAAGAAGATGTGTTGGAGGATGTTCTTGTAGTGTTAGTGAGAGGCTCATGGGGTGTTCTAGATCTGTAAAATTATTATATAATTTAAAAATATGGTAAAAATAAAAATTGAATCAGAATTTTTCCGTGAGTCTAGCAACATACCCAAATACTCAGGAATCCAGCAGGGGAAATGCTACTCTGCTGCCTAAGGTGCAATGGGCAGAGGAAAAAGAATAGGGCCTTTTCAGTGGTAGCTCCAGGCTTTAGACTCCTCTGCAAAGTTCCCTTTCTGTTGTTGTTGTTCTTCTTGAGAAACCTTGCCAAGACATTGATGCTTTGATATGATTTTGAATTGGGCAAAAATAGAATGCTTCTGATTTCCTGTATTTTTTTGGCATTCCTATTATTGCTTGGCTGTATATTTGTTTTTAGTTGGGTGTTGTGTTGATGTGTTATTTTGTTGGTATTACTCACACCTTTTTTAAGGTCTTACTGTGCCAAACCAACAGCTAAAAATACAGGATGGATAAGCACACAGATAAACCTCTGTAACAAACTATCTTAGAAATATGCAAGACAAAAGCTTAAGCAAATTAATTTATAGCTACCCCACATTGCATGTCCACAGCTAAGGAAACATGCCAGGGTTTTTGTTTTGTTTTTGTTGGTGTGTTTTTTTAGGAGGGATTCTCTGAAACACAGATGACATGAGACAGAGTTAAGGAATGCTTCAAAATGAATGGATGGTGAATGCCTTTTGCTGCAAGAGATGGTTTTGTATACTGTACTGCAGGAAAGGAGGAAGCCAACTTCAGAGAAAAGTGAAGACTTCAAAGAAAGGAACAATACTTTAAAAAAAACAACCAACTCTTCAGTGCTGTCTATACTCAGGGCGATGGGATCAAAGCTCAGTAGCAGCAGAGCACATCCTATGCATGCAGAAGTTCCATGCTCAGCCCCTGACATCTCCAGGGTTCTTTTTTTAATACTTTTAAAACAGCAGATAGCAGGAAAGATCTGAACCTGAAACCCTGGAGAGCAGCGCCGTGCAAAATGGACAAGTAGGCTGACCCTAGTATAAGGTAGTTTTCTTATGTTCCAGTGAAATTGCAAACAATGGTCTGTGACTGAGCTTCAGTGTTTTCATTCTCTGTTACCTTGTGTTTCATGGAATCATAGAATTGTAGAGTGGAAGGCACCCCGAGGGCCATCTAGTCCACCCCCCTGCAATGCAGGAATCTCAACTAAAACATCCAAGACAGATGGCCATCCAACCTCTGCCCAAAAAAACCTCCAAGGAAGGGAAGCCCACCACCTCCCAAGGGAGACAAGCACTGGGTTGTTTTTTTTAAATATTATATGCATGTGGAGTGCATTGTTGTAACTCAAGGTGTAGACTTCTCTCCTCCTCCAGTCCATGAAATTATTTCTAGATGGTTATTCTTCTGTTTTGTCTGCCAGGCATAAGATTAGTATTCTTTACAATACTGCAACTTGGAAATGTGTAGTTGCTCCCATGCCATGTGAAAGAGGAGCACTGGTGGTAGCATTGGCTTTAGTGCATGACGGACTCCACAAACATCAAATTTTGGGAAATCTGCAAAATGATATTCTGCTACAGTTCTACCACTGAGTGGTTACAAAATCCCACCATAAAGCAGGCAGGGGGAGAGAGGCGCTTTGGTCAGGTAAGCCAATAAACAGAAGCTTGGTGGAGATAGAAGCAGGAGCTACGACTGCCATCTTTACCACTAACACAAGCACTGCATCTACCTTTCAATCCAACGCTGGAAGGGAAGATTTGCCTTTATCACAGGCTGAGTGAGTTCCAGCACACAGACCTCTCTGCCTTTGGTAGGAGCTGGTGTCTATTAGGTGGTGACCAGGCACAATAGCCAAAAACTGCCACCTGAATAATGCTATCATCATCATGTACTATCTGTTCCTGTGCTCCACTTTTGAGTCTGATTTTTTTTTAAATTGTGGAAATATATTTTGTTAATAGGTGGCCATCCTAGTAGTAAGTTTGGGCGCTCTAAAGAACGTTTGGGCGCTCTAAAGTGGGATATAAGTACTGTAAATGAATAAATAGTTCTTAACACGGCAGCGGCAAGTAATGATATAATAATTCTGTGAGGATGCTGGAAGTAGTAAAACCAAGGTGACTTTGCCATCTTGTGTTTGAACCATGTGCAGCTAGTTTTCAAGAAAGCTGTTTGTACATGAAAGGACTTAGATATTATTTCAATATCAAGCTTAAACGTGAGGATTGGAAAGCTACAGCATGTTCCCACCGCCATTGCCTTAGGTATGGAATCTCATGTTTGGGCAAGTTGACAAATCCATTCCTTGGACATACTGGAAAATGGTATTTTATTACTTATGGATACTAATCTAGTAACATGCTGGAGGGAGAAAAAACTAGAATAATATAGTGAAACTTAAATCAAAACTGTCCTTTTGACCATTGGCATCATCCGCTCAATCCACCTGAGCTCATCTTCACATGTAGTGGAAGTCCCTAACTCAACAAGTGTTGTTTTATTATTATTATTATATTATTATTATTATTATTATTATTATTATTATTATTATTATTATTATTATTTTGAGTTTATATACCATCCTATACCCAGAGGTCTCAGGGCAGTTCACAGAAAAGATCACAAGATATATAATCAGAAGAAAAACAACAATCCAATAACACACACGCACACACACACACCCCAAAAGAGCCACATTTTAAAAAGTTATAAGATGTCAATCAGATCAACCAAAGGCCTGGTTAAAAAGGAACGTTTTTGCCTCATGCCTAAAAGTGTATAATGAAGGTGCCATGCGAACTTCCCTGGGGAGAGCATTCCACAGAAGGCCCGTTCTCGTATTGCCACCCTCTGGACCTCTTAAGGAGGTGGCACATGAAGGAGGGCCTCAAAAGATGATCTCAGGGTCCAGATAGGTTCATATGGAAAGAGGCTGTCCTTAACCCATTGGCTACCCTCAACTGGTTTAGGGAGCCAGCCAAAGCTGTCCCCAGGGTGTGGCTGCTGTCACATGCTGACAGCCTCTAGGAGTCACAGGTGAGAGCTGAGAGCAGGGTGGGGACCAAAGGTAGACAAATTACCCCAGAAGAAGCACGATCAGAAGCCTATATAATCTATGTCAGGGTGGCTTACCTGTAGCCTTGCAAATGTTGGACTGCAACTCCCATAAACCCCAAACAGAATGGCCAGGGGTCAGTCTGAGAACACCTGGAAGTCCACAAGTTCCTCTTCCCTAATTGAAATGATATAACTGATATAAAGAAGGTAGGAACGTCATCACAAGGTGTCATTGGTGGTTATATGGAAAATGTCGACAAGTTCTCAAACCGTTTTAGTTTAACCATATAAATTAGCATAGGGACAGTTTTGAGCACACAATATTTTTTTTACTACACTGGGTTTGTTTTGCAAGGAAAAGAATTTGCAACCATACTAATGAGCTCTAAAGAAAAAAGTAAAAGACCCCAACTTTGGTGGGATCGTTGACCTTTAAAGCAGGAAAGATGACACAAAACTTAAGGTGAGAATTCATATGTAGAGATGTGGTTGATATAAGCAGGCAGGTGTGAAAACAAGATATTAGTCATCTCTGATCACCACAAATTGGAACAAGTTATCTTGACAAATCAGCCATTGCTGATTATCCTTGAGCAAAAAGAAACAAGTATGAGACCTAGAAATTCAGAGCAACGAGACACACAGTAGTACATGACTATCCATCTAGATTACATGGTTTCAACTGCCTTCATAGTGACTCTTCAAATACAATTACAATATTGTAATTGAAGATATTCTGCTGAAACGTCAGTACATAAATTATTAAAGGCCACCCTGAGTGTGTCATACTAATGAAGGCATCTTGACATTTTGCTCTCCTTTAATTCTTAGAAGGTGTTTCCAAAATAATGGCAGATGTCTAGTATTGTGCCAGACACTTTTCCTCCATGAATTAGCTAATGGGTTGCCCCACATCAGAACCTCAGCTTATTTTCCAGTTGAAGCTGGTTTATTATTTGCATCATAAAAACACATATGTAGGCAGCAGGGGATACCTGCTGCCTAAATAGGCCCATCTTCTCCCCCAAGGAGGACACAGCATTGTTTCCTTGTGTGTTCATTTATCATTCTTTTTATAACATTTTCCTTTTGAATAGTGGTACCTGAAACTGAGCACAGTGGTTTGTGGTCTTGCTACTGCTGAGTAGGGAAGGATGCTCTTACTCCTTGGGGGAGGACCCAAAAATGTCACAGAGAAGGGACGGGGCAAGGGTGGAATAGGATGTTTGCAGGCTTTTTCAATGGTATTTCAAATATACGTGCTTGCACTGAAACACATGATGCCTTGGAATGTAAACCCCGCATAAACTAGGAGTTGCCTGCAGTTTGAGGTGTTCATGATGAGCTCACTTGTGTGCAAAAAAAGAGAAAGCCGGGAGTGTGTGAAAATTTAAAGGAAAAAAATGTGATCAGAAATATGCAAAGCAAGGACCGTTACACAATTTGGTCAACTTGAACACTTCATTGTGATCATGGCATTTGTGATTTCTTGGTGCAACTTGCCCCCCCACACACACACACACCAGGAAAGCATTGGTTAATCCTTACTCTTGTCATGAAAATGCGTCTGGTTCCATCATTGTGGCTGTGCAGAGAACTGCTGACTTACGTCTGCCTGTGCAGATATGTGTACAATAGTGGCCTGAGGCAGCTGGCTCATGACAAATTGATGGCAACTTCCACAAACCCAGTGAGTAATTACTGAGCAGTTATAAAGAAATTGTAGCACAACTGCCTGCCACCTAGTCGTTATTTCCTGATTAATGAACTTCAGGCAACCTTTGGGGGATGTTCACATTTGTTCCTCTTTAAAAATGGTTGTTGGCACCTGTGACAAGTAACAGAAAATTACCTAGTTTGAAAATAGGCTTAGTGCCACAGGTTTCCTACATCCATTTCTGCCATTTAATACACTAACAGAAGCCACCCCCTCAGAAAAAGCCATACAGAGGGAGGTGGTGCTTTTGCTAAGTCAAATGCTGCAGATGTGAAAAGAAGAAATTAAAAGGGGTGCCTTGACAGGCACTGCTATTTTGCTTCCAAGGGTGGCAAACTAAGAGAGTACCAAATTTAAGTGCAACTGTTCAAGGGGCAAGCTATAAATGGTTGCGAGCCAAGAGATGATATTTAATGCATTGCCTACTTTTTGACAGGCATTCTTCCCGAAGCTGAAATCCTATACACACTTACCCGGAGCTGAGTAAACATGTATAGGATTGCACTGTTACTAATTAAAGGTGATCATCAAAGGGCTGAGGGAGAGAATAGATTGTGAAAGAACTGGCGCCAGAGGACTATTTTATATTTGTGCTTAAGAGTAAATATGAACATTAGAGACCATTTACATAAAAAGAGAGTTTCTGAGCTAGTTTCCATGGAAATCAATGGGACTTTTTGCCATTTTCATCAGGTAAAAATCCCAGGTGAAGAGGAATAAATATGGCTATAACATAAAAATGGCTGTTGAAATAGGAATTGGAACATTCCTATTTCAACAAGGGCTAAATTGTTCCAGCTATTCATCACCTCCCCCTTTCTGGTTTGGATGCAAACAGCAATGCCTGGGTAATAGACACATATGAGCATCTCTTTTGCTGCAGCAAAAATAATCTTACACATGGATTAAATATAAGTTTGTTTTTATATATATATAAAGCAATAACAGGCCATATTGTTTAAAATAATTATTTCAAATCTGCCTAGTTCACAGAAGCTAATGAGTATTTAATTGTAGGCATTTAGATGCTTTGGTTGCATTTATATATAGCCTTTCTGCCAATGCACTCATTTATATTCATCACTTACAATTAATAGACATGATACAAAAGGGGGAAGGGGTCAAGGAAGGAAGCGGGAGGGGAAATAAGGCAATCCAGGCACTGACGCCACTGCAGGAAATAGTTCTGGAAAACAATATGCCCAAATGGCAGCTGATCCTTGCTGTGGGGCGAGGCCTGGCTGTCTTACCTCTGCCTCCTGGGAGAGGAAAACAAAATGGCGGTTGGTCCGGGTTGAGTTGCAGCAGTGCACTTTGGGCCAGTGTGTTAGCTCCATGCTTTGCAGGGCCCATGGACACCACATCCTTCAGGGCCTCTTCCTGCATTGAATCTACCTCCTCACTGCCACGAATCCAGAATATTCTTCTCAGTAGGTCCCCTGCTAGGGTGTGGACTCTTGACAGGTGGCACAACCATGCCGACACTTGAGGGCCTCCCTCAGCAGAATGAGCAGGAGCTCATCCCATGCAGACTTACCACCTGCTGAAGTAAGTGAAGCAGCACACCATTACCATATGAAAGGGAAGGGTCCCATATGGCCATTTTAAGTAGATGAAGTAATACACCAGGCATCCCCAAACTTGGCCCTTCAGCTGTTTTGGAACTACAATTCCCATCATCCATGACCACTGGTCCTGTTAGCTAGGGATGATTGGAGTTGTAGTCCCAAAACAGCCGGAGGGCCGAGTTTGGGAGTGCCTGTAATACACATTTGGCCAATCCAGGCATGGCCAAACTTGGCCCTCCAGCTGTTTTGGGATTACAACTCCCATCATCCCTAACTAACAGGACAAGTGGTCAGGGATTATGGGAATTGTAGTCCCAAAACAGCTGGAGGGCCAAGTTTGGCCATACCTGGCCTAATCCTTATGGCATGGTAGCTGTCAGGGGAGCCAACTCAAATAAAATAGTGGGGTGCAGGTAAACTCTGCTCTGCGTAAAGGATCACATGAAGCGGTGCATGCACACCATTTGAATGGTAATGCTCATCAATGGAGGGTGGGACTCAAATATTTTATTGGAGGGGCTGAAGGGACCTCGACCCCTAGGAGTTGGCTCCTATGGTAGTTGTGGCTTAATAGGGCCTTGCAAAGAGCTCACAGCCACTGAGCTCCTCCCCAGTCTTTTTTATTGCACGCCACACTGAGGTAAATGAAGGTTTGGCCTAGTGTGTTGTCGGAACCCAGGCTCATGGTTAAGCTTCCCACCCGCTATGAGCTGTAGCCAAGGTCTACTCTTGACTGCAGAAAACAGGAGACTGATGACAGAGGCAAAACCAGTATTGGGAGCATGGTTTCATTGATTGTTTTGGGAAAGCAGCACTCCTCTTTATGGGGAAAGAATTGGCACCTTGTACATGCAGCAGTACTGTGTACATGTGTGTGTACACAAAGATACCCTTTAAGGGCATACTTCACCCTTCCACATGGGAGTGCCATGGGGCACACTGCTGTGCGCAGGTCATGGTGTCCTGTCACTTTCCTCACTGCCTGAATCCAATTGTAAATAACAAAGACCTCCTACCTATTCGGCCAGATGACTCTCTTAACATCTTACCCAGACACAGTTGGCATCAAATTAGACTCAACTGCTAAGCTAACAGTGACTGTACACATGGCAGAGCTGGTGTGTTATTAATCTCACAGGTGCATCTGCAGCCAGAAGGCCCAAGAACAGAAGTTCGTTCTGTTATGTATTGAAGTTCTCACCCTAGGCCACTAGGGGTGTGTGTATATAGTTCATTCTGCTGCAGTTTTCACTCAGGTCCGCATATGCAAAAGAAGGATTGTAAAGTGACATTCAGGGATTGGTTAACTGCGGAAAGTTGTTACTGTTGCTTTGTAGCTGAGTTCTATATAAGCAGGCTGCTGAGGCCCTCAGCTCACTTCTGTTCCAGCCTGAGAATAAACAAGAGCTGTTTGGAAATCACTGTGTCGTCTGCTATGTCCACCCACAACTTAACACGTTCAATAGAGAAAATAAGAACTGAATATATAAGTTCCCTCCTCCATTCTCATTTGTTGATGGTTCACCTGAGAATGTTCAATGCAAAAGGATATTTATTTTTAAAAGTATCTGGAGGAGTGAACATGTTCCTCCAACCCAATCGTTTTCTGAGTAAGCTACGTTTCAGAAAACTCAAGCCAATAGGCTTATTAATTGAGAAGACGACACCAGTGATTAAAGCCCCCTTCCCCCCTCTCCTACAGTGGAAAAAAGTAACTGAATAATGAGGGGACAATTAAAGAGTCAGTTCCCCAGCTTGGCCAATGCCATATTGAACAAGAAGTAATTCTAGGACAGAAGCCAAAAGAAGGAAGCTTCTAATTAAAGACACAGCGACCCAATAGTGCTTTGTATGTCCAAACTGAACAGACTGGTGCTGTAATTGCATTTTTAATGGGGGAGAAATCTCCATAAACCATGTCTGGTGGGGGGGGGGAATGACCAGTGAAACACAGAAAACACTGGAATGCAGTGCGTTATCAGCAACCTAAAACTGGGTGAAGCACAATAGTTTCATGTAAGTAGAAAAGGTTTATTATGCACTTGTGGTTAACAATCATTACAATTATAGACTGTATACCTCAGACCGAGCATAAAAATGCATGCACTTTTTCTTTTTCTTTTTAAGCTTCAATTATGCAACCAGTGGATTGCTGGGCCACTTCAAGAGGTCCTGTGACGGCACTCAGGAACGAGGAGCACTGTGTATACCATTTGCCTTGATCCTAGGTTGCTTTACAAAGCAGGCTTCCAGAGCCTGAAAGCTGCTTAGGAAAACAACCGGGAAAGAGGAACAAACTGGAGAGCTGTTTGTTAGACTCTTCTATTGGAACGAGGCTCCCTGCCAGCTCCTTGTTTCCTATTGCACTTCCCTTTCAAGTCTGGCTTTACCATTTGCTTCTTTTCAAGGTTTTCTCTTTGAACATTGTGTTCTCTCTCTCTCTCTCTCTCCCCCCCCCCCAGGGAAAGAACGGTGGGACAGCTTCAGCAGCAGCCCTTGGTTTTGAGGATACCCCAGCCAGATTCATTGACGGATTGGGGCTATGAATCCTATCCCTGCTTACTTTCAGTTAGCTGTACTGAATTCAACAGAACCCTGAGAAGGAGAAAGATAGTTTGATGGGTATATAAGCAGCTCGCAGAAGCGTCCTGTTGCAAAAACCACCATGCAGCAATCCTTGCACACTCCCAGGGCCAGCAGGGAAGGAGGGGTGGGATAGATTTACCTCCTATGTTGTAGTAAGCATTTTTTAAAAATTATTATTAAATTCATTTAGGACTTCACAAGATTTATACACTGCTTGATTGTAATAAAACCCCAAAGCGGTTTGCAAAAAGAATAAAACAACAAAATTATCAGCAGAAAAGCAGTTAAAATGACTATTTAAAACAGTGGGGTTTTTTTAAAGGTAAAAGCCAGATTTAAATACATGTCCGCATTCACAGAACTGCATATTCCTGCACTGCAGGAGGTTGGACTAGATGATCCTCAGTGCCTCTTGCAATTCAACAATTCTATGGTTCCACAAGTCTGGAAAGGCTGGCTTAAAAAATAGCCCTCTCTTTCTGGCCCACAGGGCAACCCCTCCCCTCCCTGCTAAGCCCCACCCCTCACCAGCAGTGTCAGATTTACATATAAGCTAAACAAGCTATAGCTTAGGGCCCCACTCTCCTGGTGGGGCCCCCCAAAATTAAAAACAACTGGATGTACATTTCCAAAATATAAGATAAAAAAACAAATAAAATAAAACCTACATCAATTTAAGTTATAGCTTAATAATTATTTCACTATTAATATACTTCTTAATTGTATTTCAGTTGAACAATTACTTTGATAAAATACATATTTTGTTACGTGCAAATGGCTTAAGATACCAATTAGGTCCATAAATTACCATATAGCATATATTCCTCACAAAAAAACAGTCACAATTTGTTGTTTTCGAAGGACAGCTGGACATATATAAAGGGCCCCATTACCTTCAGTAGCTTAGGGCCTCATCAAACCTAAATCTGGCCCTGCTCACCAGCCTTGCTTCACACCCTCCTTGAGTGTTTTTGCCTGGCTAGAATGTGCCCTTGACCTCTGATAATGCTGGCCTGGATGGCAGATAAAGGAGGATTTGTAAATGTGAAGAAATGAGCCACCTGTTAAAGTAGCATTTGTTGCTCTTCCCACTTTTGCCTCTGGTCCTGCCTACCAATGGCTTCTGGATGGTTGATGAGAAGTGAATGTCGCCCTTCGCTGAAAAGGGTTATCCACTCCTGCTATGGAGGCCTGAAAGCTGGCAGAGAGAGCAAACCGAGAGACCCTCCTTGCGTGTGGAGAATCCATGGTTCTGAGGACATCGTCTTAGCTTTGTTGTTTGTTGGTTTGTGACAACTCCCTTTCATTTTCTTTGTTTTGACCACTATTACTTCTACACATAGAAACTTGGAACATTTATTTATATGTTATTGATGTGCAGTTGTTCCATGTCAGCACATAGCTCTCTGTCCCTCCAATTCACAACAACCCTGTGAAGGAGGTGAAGCAGAGAGGGAGAGAGAGAGAGATGGACAAAATTCACTCCATGACCTTTGTGGCTGAGTTAGGATCTGAACCTGGGTCTCCCTAGTCAAGAGTCTGAAACTCTAACCACTATACCACACTGAATCTGCCCACCACCTTATTTTGCCCTGGCATTTCATTTCATTTCCTATAACTTCTTAATTAATTCAGCAGTTGAAATCAACAAATAAAAGAGGAACTGTGTGAAATTACACGATACAGAAATAATAAATAAATAAATAATACAGAAAATACCAAAGGGTACCAGCAAAAGCACCTTATACAGTTCTTAAAAAGGGAAGAGTAAAGCATTGGACATTGGACATACAGTTTGCTGTGCAGGAGAAGGAGAAGGAGTCGTGGGGCTATAATGTTCTCAGATTTATTATATTGAATCAACCATAGTCTTTTGAATGCTGGATGTGGATTTATGTTGTGTGAATGCCCTGACATTTTAAGGAACCTCAGGGCAGTGGTGGTTGTGGTTGATTTAGGAAACTAATTAATACTATTGCCAGAAGGAATCCCACAGCTGCAGCACCATCCCTGAAAAACATGTGGTTTGGAAATATGGAGTCCCATCCAAACACACATTCACTACAGATTGTAGCTCTGATCCAGCTCTGGTTGCCCACAACTAGAGTCTCCACCCCGCCCTGTGGGGTTGTGCATCCCATCCGCATCAAAAGACAAGTCCTGCCAGTTCAATGGGACTTGCAGTGTGAACAATCATTATTAATATATGCATTAATTGCAGAAGCTTGTTCCACCCATGCAGGATGGAGGCATCTGGGTGGGAAGGCCAAACTTGCTAACAATTTACTGAGCATCAGAAATAACTCATGTCATCACCTGCTCTCACAGGAAAGCAAGATGTAATTGGAAAGCATGCTGCCATTAGAAGTTAATTTCCCTGTAAAGATGAGCCCAATCTCCCCCCCTTCTTTTTAATAAAATAGGATCACAGCTTGAGAGTGCTGAAACCCCCCATCAGGTGGCTGATACACATGAGACTGAATTAAATTCTCTGCAGGCTGTAATGGAAGCCTAGGGAGCGAGACAATATTTATCTATTTTTAAGAAATGAATTGGGATGTCTGATCAAATGCAAAAACGATGGTGGGGTGGGTATAATTTGAAAAGGGTGTGGACACCTTGGCTTTGAACATATTTCACATGGGTCTCATGTTAATGCCAAAGGAACATACGGCTTGGCACTGGGCACCGATGTGCAAAACAATAAGCACTTCTGAGTGCACCTGCTCAAGATCATGGGCCTCTGGCCTCATTCACACAACACACAAAGCCATTCCCAGTGCAGCGTGGCAACAAAAAGGGCTGGTGTTGCTCTAGGGCAAGCGTGTGTCATTGCCAACTGGCCACCACTGCCACTTGGTAAGGCAGGGTCTCAGAACAGACATCAGCACCAGTGGGCCCCATTGGAGAACTAGGGTGCCAGCATTGCTATGGCTAGTGGCTAAGGCAAATAAATATTTTATCTATCTAGGGTGCCAGCAATTGCCCAAGGGTGCCTGGTATTGACCCCAGGCCTGTGATTGGTGTCAAATCATGAGAGGCAAATCTTGGAGTCAACATGTATATCTGCTAGGAACTTAGGTGACCAATCAGAATGCCTCTTATGTTCAGTTTCATATGTCCAAGCATCGGTAGACACTAAGAGAGAGCCCTAAATATCCAGTTAAGTATTCAAAGTTTCACATCATCTTCCCGCTACACACACCTTTTGCCCTTCCAAGAAAAATATTACACGCAGTCTATTCCCACTGGTTCAACATATGCCTACTAGACTGGCATAGGCAGGCAAAACCAAAGGGGTTTGGCAGAGGCAATCAAGTATAAAATATAAGAACATTTCATAATAATTAGATAGCTTTAGAAAAACAATCTATTATAAGTTACCCACAGAGACAAATCAGTTGACTTGTGTGTGCTTTGATCATCAGGGGTGAAAATGCAGTGTGATTACTCCTTGAATTATAGCCAGGGAAATTGCTCAGCTCCATATCATTGCCAGCATTTTAATACATAGCAGTGGGTTGCATTATTAGCTAAGATAAATAGGTAGATGTCGCTCTGCTGATTTGAGTGGAGCGTTTCTGATGACAGTACATTGCTCTGAAGTGGTTTCTTCAGTGGTTTATCACCACCAAATAGTGGCTTAGTGGAACGGAAACAACCCACTGCTTCCAGGAGGAGATTTAGGTGTGCAGCAGAACTAGTTCCCCATTTTACAGCACTGCCATGCTATACTTGTGCCCCTGTAGTACCTTGTGCCAGCGAATGCACCATTAGTTTGCCACAATGCAGATGACATGCGGCAAAGGGGTAGCCATTCATTCATTTAATAGTTTTATATCCCATGCTTCTTCCAGACTGGAGCAAACAGCAACATACAGCAACATATAACAAGCCACTCAATAAAAAAGACATCCTTTTTTAATATAAAAAAAATACAAAATCAAGTGAAATGAACAGTGGCAATAAATATAGAAGGTTCAACATCAGAAATTATTCCTAACGCTATATTAGCAGGGCTTTTTCCCCAGCTGGAATTCAGTTCTGGCATCTTTCAGGTCAGTGCCATTGCCATTATAAGAGAACAAAGGAGGTGTTCATGGTGATTTCTTGTATATTAGTCTGTTGCAGCAAAAAGAACGTCAAGTCATGACAGCACTTCAAAGACTAACTATAGCATCACGTTTCTAGCACTAAAACTTATGCCATAGTAAGTTTCACTCTCT
Organism: Lacerta agilis; assembly: GCF_009819535.1. Lineage (NCBI taxonomy): Eukaryota > Metazoa > Chordata > Lepidosauria > Squamata > Lacertidae > Lacerta > Lacerta agilis. The sequence goes on from NC_046321.1 coordinate 50,349,779, forward strand.
CATAGTTTTTTTTTTTTACAGGCTGCTAGGAACTTCTGCTCAACCCAGGCCAGCTGGTAGCTTAACAGATCTCCTTTCACTAAGGAGTGATGCTCGAGAACCGCAACATTTTCCACTGCCCAGGCTGCTTCCTGCTTCCTCGCTGTACATGAGATCATGTGGTTGCATGGCATTCTTATGTGCAGCTCACTTCTCTGAGTGGGGGTAACTTTATTCCCCCCTTGTTTCCAATGTAGATCTTCACTCACCCCTTCTTCCTTGGGGGTACGGATGCCATTTTGTCATTCACCTCAGGTGTTTTGGGCCGGCCCTGAGCACTACTCACAATATTGCATTAGTACAAAGGTTCGTGGGCCCACTTCCATCCACTTTTTGCCCTACCATGCAAAGATGGGATCGTGTACTGTAGACCCTTCAAGGGAAATCCAGGGGCACACAGGAAAGATAAACCCATAGCGCCATGGTCCCCTCACCATCACCAATCAAAGCCAGTTTCTGTTAGTTAATAATAATAATAATAAGTAGTAGTAGTACCCCGCCCATCTGGCTGAGTTTCCCCAGCCACTCTGGGCGGCTCCCAATCGAATGTTAAAACATTACAGCATTAAATATTAAAAAACTTCCCTAAACAGGGCTGCCTTCAGATGTCTTTTAAAAATAGGATACCGGTAGCTGCTTATTTCCTTGACATCTGGTGGGTGTTCCACAGGGTGGGCGCCACTACCGAGAAGGCCCTCTGTCTGGTTCCCTGTAACCTCACTTCTTGCAATGAGGGAACCGCCAGAAGGCCCTCGGCACTGGATCTCAGTATCCGGGCTGAACAATGGGGGTGGAGACGCTCCTTCAGGTATACAGGACCGAAGCCGTTTAGGGCTTTAAAGGTCAGCACCAACACTTTGAATTGTGCTCGGAAACGTACTGGGAGCCAATGTAGCTCTCTCAGGACTGGTGTTATGTGGTCCCGGCAGCCACTCCCAGTTGTCAGTCTAGCTGCCGCATTCTGGTTTAATTGCAGTTTCCGGTCGCCTTCAAAGGTAGCCCCACATAGAGCGCATTGCTTGTTCCTCCATCTGCTGCCTGGAGAAAGTCCACACAGTCCCTTCTGCCTATTGTTCACTCAGTCAGTCCATTTGTATGCTTCCTTTCTCTCCCAGCAAAAACTCAAGCAGCTACCAGGTGCCAAAGAGCTTATTGAAATCAAAAGCTTTTGCCCCTTGTCATCTGACATTTTTCAAGCAGCGGACACCCTCAAACTATTTTCTGCCTCTCATTCTATGCGACAAGCATGGAAACAACATTTCCCTTTTTTTTAAAGTTAACAGTAGAAAATGGTTCATGCAGTGTTCAAGAGAAGCAGAGAGCAGACTAGTACTGCACCCTGTTGGCCTGTTACATTATAGACTACACATGTAATACCTCACACAGCTTCCTTCTTTTCTTCGCTCTGACAAAACATACCAAATTAGGGGGAGGGAAAAGGGCTTTACCTTGAAAAACGATTGCACTTCCTTAGTGCCGAAATGGAGGGATATAGCAATTAAATATTAATTGCCTAATGTGCAAATTAGAAACAACACAACACGCCGCAACTGGAGGACGTTTATGCATCAAATAAAGATTTGAAATGCTTGCTTGAGAAGTACTAGGAGTGGTGCATATGAAAAAAATGGAGCAAGACCCCTTCTTAATAAATGGAACAGCCGAGGTGCTGGAAATCTTCATGGATGTGACTCTGCCAAGATCGGAATGTTGGTGCTGATTTATCAGTGGTTAGGCCTTATTGAAAAGTTCATGGGAAATGGGGTAAGTTAACACATCACTGGGAACAAGGAAAGTTGCACAGGAAGAAGGCTGGGTGAAAGCTGTTGGCAACCAACAATGTGGGAATCAGGAAATGAACAAGAGAATGGGAATAAGAGATTCCTCACTACTAACCAATTCTTTTTTTTTTCCCTTACCTTTTTTTAAATCATTTTTATTTGATTTTACAATACAAAATTATAAAAAATATCAATATACAGAGATTCCTCTGAATCTCAGGACTTCCCCCCACCCCCTCCCTGGAGTCCCATTTTAAACTTTTAAAACTGCATCTTCTTCCAAACTCTATTATGCAGTCTCTTAAATAACTTTTAAAAATTTCCTATTCTATTGTAAAGTTTTTGTCTTCTTGGTTCCTGAGTTATCCAGTCAGCTTTGCCATTTCGGCATAGTCCATCTGCTTGGTTTGCCATTCTTCTCTGGTAGGGACTTGGTCTTCTTTCCATCTCTGGGCTAGTAGCATCCAGGTGGCTGCTGTTCCATACATTAAAAGTCTTTTCTGGTCTTTTGGGATGTCGGTACCTGTAATTCCTAATTTAAAAAGCTTCTGGTTTTTTAACAAAAGTTATTTTAAACATTTTTTTTTCATTTCATTGTATATCACCTCCCAGAAAGCTTTTACTACTAACCAATTCTTAAGGGCATAGGCACCAACTTTAACAAAATATTGGGGGTGCCCTCTGCGACGAACCTCCCTGCCAACTACCCCTCGGTTACTAAGTGTATTATTTCTGAGGTGCTCCGGGTCACTTTTTCTATTTACCCCACCTCGATCCTTGAGGTCCATCTGTGTGGATAATCCCCTTTTGTTATAACTAGGGCTAACTTAGTAACGGGGTTCTCTTGTCCAGCTGTCGTGGCCTGTTATATATATATTTTGCTCTGGACTCTTGGGTTGAGAATACCTCTCAGCTCTATCATTTCTGGGGCTCTCTCTCTCTTAGATTCCCCCACTGCGTCAGTTAGCTAAACCCTTTTAGTAACTGTGTAGCCTTACTGAGGTTTCTGCCCTTTTGCCCCTCCTGAGTGAAACTCCAAGACACAAACTATCGCCCTGCAGGTCAGTTTTGTCTTTTCCCTGAGTTCACCTCCTCATGAGCAACCATATATCGCTGGACCAAATAAATGCCTCTTTTCTCTTGGCTCAACAAAAATAAGTCTTTATTTATTTCAGAACATCATGTTTCACGTATTTCAATAGTTCATCAGCTTAGTTACATCTAAAATATCAACTCTTTCAGTATAACCAACTAATCTTCATCCTATCCTAGCCTAACCACCACTATTCTGGCCCCACACCCCTTTTCTCCCTGTCTCCACACACACCCTCCCTCAAAGGATGAACTGTCCGTCAAAAATGAAGGTGGCTTAACTCTTTCGGTGCTGGGCTGTCATACCTCCTCCATCTTAGGGCCAATCCGTCACACCCTCTCCCACCCACACTTCTCTCCCCCCACACACACTTCTGTGGAACACACCTTCCTCTGCCGCACATGCAGGCCTCCCCTTCCTGCTGTCGTCTCACCCCCCGTAGACACGCAATAAGTTTCTACACACTCATCCACCACCCGTTCCGAACCCCACCACTGCCTGCTTGCCTCTCCTTCCTGCCTGGCCGCCCGCCTTCCCGCTTCCCTTAAGCAGGTGCCCTGGCTCAGACATGCTCAGAAATGGCAATGAAAGTAGGAAGGCAAGCCAGGAAAAGAGGGCAGTGCCCAGATGGGGACAAGGTGGCTGCTCAAGGGAGGGAGGGAGACGCCAACTTGCAGAAAATATTGGGAGGCCATGGCCCCTCTAAATATTTTAAACAAAGGAACCAGGGCCCCATAGAATTGGTACCTATGCTTGAGGGTTCAGGGCCTTGCAGAGAAGCGATACCTCAGCGTAGTAATCTCCCTTCCTTACAATGGGCTAACTGCCCCCAACGGTGGCTGCTTCCTGCTTCGGGTCTCTCACAAAACATGCGTAGGGATATCCTCCTTCTAGAATACTTTAGAAGGAGAGCGCACCAGTGGGTTACGCAAGGAATAATGCATCTAGATGGAAGCATCCCGACAGCAGCCACCATTATAGCAAGTTGGTGCTCCTGAAGTTATTCAATTATTCATGGCAATCCACTGGACCTGAAACGTCCTATATGCATTTAAGGCCTCTGCCTGCCATTTCCTCCTGATAAACATTGACCCTCCCCAGGGCTTTCTCATCACGCCTTGGCCTCTGAGGCAATTATAATAATGGGAATCAAGGAGACAGATTAAGGCTTAGCTGTGTGTTAAGGAACCATTTATGGAGCTTTCTTCCCTATCTCCCCCACCTCAGTTTACCCCCTGGCCTTTCCCCATAATCTACCCAGGACTCCTGCATCAGGATTGTGTGTTTTTTTTTATCATCGTTATTCAGAAGGCTGCCCATTTTTCTGCCGAGATGGATTTTTCTATTTACATAATGAACCTACTCCATTGGCTTGTTATCGTCCAATTGCTGTTCATGATAATCTGGCCCCAAAAGGTCTCTTTTCTCCACCTGTGCCCTATCTGTCTCCTCTCTGTCTGCCTTGAGCGGGTGTGTCTATCCATCACTGAGCTTGTTGCCACAAATGCTCTCACTCTGTTGTTGCCATCTTTCAACACATTCCATTTGGGCTGAGCAGAACTCGCATTGCTCGACCGCTTGTCTCTTTATAAGCGAGGACTCTGTGCTGCACAGCCTGGAGAATGACAGAGTAGGAAAGCCCAATGTCCTTGCACGTTTGCACACAAACTCGGGGGGGGGGGAACTACTGGTAGGCTTTCTTTCACCTATGTCAAAGACTCAGTTTGGCGCGCGCACACACCGTGCTTGTTTGCATACAAATGCATGGGCACACATGCAGCTCAACACATTTGTTTTTAAAGGGCATAAAAAGTAGGCAATATATTATTTGAAAACAAAGTTTTATTTTTTTATGTAATATTTTTATTTTTATTGATTCCTTGCATTTCCTTTTGGTCCCCTTTCTCTTATGTTAGGAAGGCAGGCATGGTAATATGAACCAAGCCAACCACCCACCGCCCAAAATAAGCAGTAAACAGCTCAGTAACTTGACAAGTTCCTCTGAAGTGAATTTTATTTCAGAGCACATTTTTTGGAACACTTTTGAATTATGGTGCTGGAGGAGACTCTTGAGAGTCCCATGGACAGCAAGAAGATCAAACCTATCCATTCTTAAGGAAATCAGCCCTGAGTGCTCACTGGAAGGACAGATCCTGAAGCTGAGGTGCCAATACTATGGCCACCTCATGAGAAGAGAAGACTCCCTGGAAAAGACCCTGATGCTGAGAAAGATTGAGGGCACAATGAGAAAGGGACAACAGAGGACGAGATGGTTGGACAGTGTTCTCAAAGCTAACCAACATGAGTTTGACCACACTGCGGGAGACAGGAGCGCCTGGCGTGCTCTGGTCCATGGGGTCACGAAGAGTCAGACACGACTAAATGACTAAAGAACAACAACATTAGGCTGGGGAGACCAAGTGGCCTGACACAGGACCAGGCCGTTTCATGTGTGGGTGCGTATATTCTTCCTTCACATATTGCTGAGGAAAGGCAGTCCCCACTTCTCCCCATAGCTACGAGCTCAGCAAATCAAGCACTTCCAACAGGAAAGATTCTCCTCAGTGCCAAGATTGTTGTTGTTGTTGTTGCCGTAACAACTGTGGGAATGATCAGGCACACACCAGGAAGCAAGTTCTAATGAACTCAGTGGGACTTACTTTTGAGTAAAAATGCTTAGGGTTGCGGTATAAGACTGCACAGTCTTTACACAGTTACCTAGGAATAAGCTCCATTAGATTCAGTGACAAACGCCTGCTTTTCAGTCTTGCACTCAAGGGGCAAACAGGGCAAAGACTTGACTTATGATCATTTGCTGCCCTGGATGTGAATGAAACATGACAGTCATCCTCCCTCCCTAGCTTCCATAATTTAAAGACAAACTTGATTTGCTTATGCATGCACTGCAGCCCAGCTCAAGGCAGTCCACCGCTCGTTCTTGCGTGGGGTTTTGTATATAGGATATGACTTAGGTCTTTTCCTGCAGGGGCTTATGCTGATCACTGTTCCTGTTTTTGCATTTTGAAACCACATTTTGAAGGCTGAATGCAGAGTAGCGAATGAAACTTATTGTTTAGTTGACTGCATTGTTGACGCTTTATTCTCTCATACTAGTTGCCTATCCACTCTCCCCTTGAATATCATCTGAAAAGAAACTCATCCAGAGAATTCATTCTGCATTCTCAAAAGCTTTCCAGCATTTCTTGTATATTGATTGCCAGAATAAAAAGCCTTGCCTTGCTGCCTCTTTGTTTCATTCTGTGATGGGTATTGTCAGCTGGTAACTTAAGGCTGCAATCCTAACCCTACTTATGCAGGATTTAAATCCCACTGAATAGGACTTACTTCTGAGTAGACATGGTTAGCTTTGCAATGTAAGAGAACGCCATCACTTTTTATTCCCTTTTACTTCTGACTTCCTACAATCTCATGTCCCTACTCATATCTTGAATGGAAACGCCATAACTCTGTGGGAGAGCATGTGCTTTGCAATGCGGGAAGTGTCAGGTTCATCCACCAGCATCTCCAGGTAAATCTCAGCTAGCCACCTGACTGGAATATTGAAGAGCTGCTGCCTGTCATTGTATATATAACAATGAGCTAGATGGACCAATCATCTGGTATAAGGCACCTTCCTATGTTCCAGATCATTTCATATGGGGCTCCTCCTCCTGATTTGCTTGCCCAAAGCTTGCCTGGTGGTTGGACAATATCTGATCTTTCTCGAGCATTCATTCTGATTTGTTTACAGGGCAGTTCTATGACAATGAGCATTCATCCTCACTTGCTTGCAGGGTGTTCACATGTCTGCCTGTCATTCATTTGTTCACCCCATGCTTATCAATGTACCTCCCCATCACTTTCCAAACCACAAAAAGTCGATTTTTAAAATGCCTTTGTTGCTCTAGGGCAACAGAACGCTTTAATCCACTTTAATTGTGCAAGCCTTAACTTCTTGTTGTGCACTTGAACGCTTCCTGCAGAATACTGACAGTCTGGAGTCACTTATTTCAATTGAAGAGACATAAAATGTAGCTACATTAAGACATTTTTTTAAAAAAACCAAGCGTTGAATATTACCCTCCCCTTTCAATCACTCTCTAATGGTTCTTTCTACCCAGAGGCTATGATTACTGCTTAATGAATATAGTTTAACTTGCTTTGCTTTAATATTTTGTGAGTATTTAAATGATCCCAGTGCAGGTGGGTAGCAAGAGATTTGCTGTGGTTAGCTTGGAAATGTACACAGAGTTATTTTACAACACTGGTGGCTTTTTAGGAACTTAGATCTTATTGTCCAGCAAATCACTTTGTATGTCTTTTAAGTTCCTGCAGAGTTCCCCAAATGGCAGGATTTGTCATGCATGGTGCCACTGCACAAAAACGACATTATCTGCTTCGTTCTGGTGCTGCTCCTCTTGCATGGGAGACAGCCTCTTTCATTCTCTCTTGTATTCAGCCATTAAATCCTAATGCCCCTCAAAATTGGCTGTCTGCTGGCCTGCTCTTACTAGAAACCAACCCTCCCTGTTATACAACCCCTGAGCCAAAGAGATAAGTGCATGCCAGAGTGGTGCATGCTCTAGTTATCTCCCGCTTGGACTATTGCAATGCGCTCTATGTGGGGCTGCCTTTGAAGGTGACCTGGAAACTACAACTAATCCAGAATGCAGCAGCTAGACTGGTGATTGGGAGTGGCTGCCGAGGCCATATAATACCAGTCCTGAAAGACCCACACTGGCCCCCAGTACATTTCCAAGCACAATTCAAAGTGTTGGTGCTGACCTTTAAAGCCCTAAGTGGCCTTGGCCCTGTATACCTGAAGGAGTGTCTCCACCCCCATCATTCAGCCTGGACACTGAGGTCCAGCTCCAAGGGCCTTCTGGTGGTTCCCTCACTGTGAGAAGTGAAGCTACAGGGAACCAGACAGAGGGCCTTCTCGGTAGTGGCGCCTGCCCTGTGGAAAGCCCTCCCATCAGATGTCAAGGAAATAAACAACTATCTGACTTTTAGACGACATCTGAAGGCAACCCTGTATCAGGAAATTTTTAATGTCTAATGTTTTACAATTTTTTATGTGCTGTAAGCTGCCCAGAGTGGTTGGGGAAACCGAGCCAGATGGGAGGGGTATAAATATCATCATCATCATCATCAGTAGTAGTAGTAGTAACTATACAACCTTTAGAAGACATCTGAAGGCAGCCCTATATAGGGAAATTTTAAAAAATGTTTAATGTTTTATTAACCCAGTCAGATAGGTAGGGAATCATCATCATCATCATCAGAGAAATGTTAGAGGGTATGGTTTAGGGAGTGCAGCAGGCAGCAGTTGGGTGCTGGAGGATAGTTGTTGGTGGGTGATGAAGAGGGAAGGCAAGGGAAAGGATGTGTATGGCTGATGGTCGTTTGAGAAAAAAGTTGTGCATAGATGTATGAGTTATGCTGAACTGCTGAACTCCTTCAGCTCTTTAGAATTTCAGAACTTCTAAGACTTCAGGAGCATCTTCCTTCTAAGAAATCAAGGCAAGCAATGTGGCACAGATACAGAGAGGGAGGACCCCTGGGAAAACATGCACTCGAAGAGTCTCTCTTTCCCTTCAAAAAATGGGTCACCGATTCCCTTGATGTATGTTGACATGATGCAAAATAAATGCAGCTAACCATAATAAAAAACGCCGTATCAGCAAGTCTGCCTGATTTTAAGGAAGTGGAAACAAAAGCCTAACTTTTACATTCATAATTTAATGCGGCATCTTCATATTCCACTACTAAAAGCAGGCACCACCCCAGACACAAACCCCCTGCACCTGTAAATCGATATGAATGGTCGTTTTCAGAATTCCAACCCCCAAAGCCCTTTCTCGGTTGCTATTATAATGCAGCACTGCATACATTTACTGAGCAGTCCTATATATGTCTAGTCAGAAGACAATCAGTCCCCTGGAGTTCAATGAGGTTTACTTCTGGTAAATGTGCTTAGGATTGTGCTGCTGAATTCCCTAAGTTGTTGCAAATAGTTTGTTAAGACCAATGAAAAGGATGAATAGCATTCCTGGCATAAATAGCTGTTTAGGGATATAAAGGCCTAGATAGCTTGGGTATCTGACAAAATTTCTTTCCATGTGCCCAAGTCATAGAACCATAGAATTGTAGAGTTGGAAGGGACCCTGTGGATCTTCTAGTCTAGTCCAACCCCCTGCAATGCAGGACTATGCAGCTGTCCCATAAAAGGGATCGAACCTACAACCTTGGTGTTATCAGCACCACACTCTAGCCAACTAAGCTATCCATTGTTCATCGGTGTGGTGTAGTGATTAGTGTCTTGAATTAGTAGCTGGAAGCCAATGTTCAAATCCCCACTCAGTCATGAAGCTCACTGGGTGATGTTGGGCCAGTCACAACCTCACAGCCAAACATACCTTACAGGGTTGTGAGGACAAAATGGGGAACAGGAAAACCATGTATGCCACCTCTCCTTGGAAGAAAGCTAAGATAGGCATGTGTTGCTGTTGCTGGTGATGAAGATAATGCTGGGATAAAATTTTATTGATGAAGATGCTTTCTATGGTGAGCTGAGAGTGGCTTCTTGGTGGTGCTCAAATTGCAGCAACTCAAATAGAATTGAGTTCAGTGGGACTTACTGCCAGGTAAGTGGGTATAGGATCACTGCCTATATACCCACTAACCTGGGGGAAAGTTCCATTGGACTCAACAGGGCTTGCTTCTGAATATGGCAATTATGAATACACAGTGACTGTGGCAATTCTGAACAGTGCAGGCATGCAAAAAGGTACTTGCTGTACTTGTTCCATCAGTCTAGCAAACTCCATCTGGCAAAAGGGGGAGTCTGAACGGAAAATCTCCCTTGACTAGTCTTTGGCAACAGGGTAGGTATAGCAAGGGACATGTATATAGTAAAATTGTCTTTTTCAATAGCATTAACTAGCATAAAGCTTTCAGAACTGAGTGCTATAGGCCCTACCAGTAGGTAGAGTGAGGTGCCCTTCTCAGCCAACAGGTTTTTGGGAGCAGCAGCAAGACGATGGAGGACTGAGCTGTGTTGACCATTCTGCCTACACTAGAGATGTGAAGGCCCTAGGGGAAATCAGAAAGAAATGTGTTTTCTGGGTTTTTTGTGGGGGGCGGAGCTTCACATCTCTAGCCTCCACAGGATCCTGTAAGGTGGGCAGCCTTCAGGCTTGTTGAATCTACATTGAGCTCTGAATAGGGACTATGCTCTTGCAGTTTACAGAGGAGTGGGGTATATTTTATCAGATGTACATCTGATTTCCAAATGAGCACAGAAACAAAAACTACAGGAACACCACCATCTCTGCTTTTATGAGCTGTAGTGCCTTTAAAGTCGCTGGCTAAGCATAATATTTGATGATTTTAATGCTTTACAGTGAATTTGGAGAATCAACTGGGAAGACCACTAGCCCAGCTTTTTGTGATATAAATTAGCTCCAGTAAACTGCTGCAGTTACATTTGATTTAGCCCTTATCAGTGCAAGGGAAGAGGGTGCGTGCATTTAAAAGGTAATGGAAATCTCAACTCTAGACATCAGCCCGGTGAAATCTAGAGCCAACAGTGCAGAAATTCAGCATCTTATTTTGTTGCATTGCTTCTTAAAATATAAATTGGTTTGGTTGCTTTGCTTTGACTCTAACATCTTTAGAAATGTTTCCATGCCACAGAAAAAATATTGCAGCACATAATACAGTGGTGCCTCGCAAGACGAAATTAATTCGTTCCACAAGTCTTTTCGTCTTGCGGAAATTTCGTCTTGCGAAGCACGGTTTCCCATAGGAATGCATTGAAACTTAATTAATGCGTTCCTATGGGAAAAAACCAGTCGGGGCCGGGTGTGGGGAAAGCGAGCGGGGAGAGCGGTTACTTACAGTACTGTAGTGAGCGGCGGTGGCGGGAGGAAGCCGGGTGTGGGGAGGGCGATGGGGAGCGCGGGGAAGGCGAGCAGGAGGATCCAGGCGTGGGGAGGGCGATGGGGAGCGCGGGGAAGGCGAGCAGGAGGAAGCCAGGTGTCGGGACTGCGATGGGGCAGCGCGTGGAGGGCGAGCAGGAGGATCCAGGCGTGGGGAGGGCGATGGGGAGCGCAGGGAAGGCGAGCAGGAGGAAGCCAGGTGTCGGGACTGCGATGGGGCAGCGCGCGGAGGGCGAGCAGGAGGATCCATGCGTGGGGAGGGCGATGGGGAGCGCGGGGAAGGCGAGCAGGAGGAAGCCAGGTGTCGGGACTGCGATGGGGCAGCGCGCGGAGGGCGAGCAGGAGGAAGCCAGGTGTCGGGACTGCGATGGGGCAGCGCGTGGAGGGCGAGCAGGAGGATCCAGGCGTGGGGAGGGCGATGGGGAGCGCGGGGAAGGTGAGCAGGAGGAAGCCAGGTGTCGGGACTGCGATGGGGCAGCGCGCGGAGGGCGAGCAGGAGGATCCAGGCGTGGGGAGGGCGATGGGGAGCGCGGGGAAGGCGAGCAGGAGGAAGCCAGGTGTCGGGACTGCGATGGGGCAGCGCGCGGAGGGCGAGCAGGAGGATCCAGGCGTGGGGAGGGCGATGGGGAGCGCGGGGAAGGCGAGCAGGAGGAAGCCAGGTGTCGGGACTGCGATGGGGCAGCGCGTGGAGGGCGAGCAGGAGGATCCAGGCGTGGGGAGGGCGATGGGGAGCGCGGGGAAGGCGAGCAGGAGGAAGCCAGGTGTCGGGACTGCGATGGGGCAGCGCGCGGAGGGCGAGCAGGAGGATCCAGGCGTGGGGAGGGCGATGGGGAGCGCGGGGAAGGCGAGCAGGAGGAAGCCAGGTGTCGGGACTGCGATGGGGCAGCGCGCGGAGGGCGAGCAGGAGGATCCAGGCGTGGGGAGGGCGATGGGGAGCGCGGGGAAGGCGAGCAGGAGGAAGCCAGGTGTCGGGACTGCGATGGGGCAGCGCGTGGAGGGCGAGCAGGAGGATCCAGGCGTGGGGAGGGCGATGGGGAGCGCGGGGAAGGCGAGCAGGAGGAAGCCAGGTGTCGGGACTGCGATGGGGCAGCGCGCGGAGGGCGAGCAGGAGGAAGCCAGGTGTCGGGACTGCGATGGGGCAGCGCGTGGAGGGCGAGCAGGAGGATCCAGGCGTGGGGAGGGCGATGGGGAGCGCGGGGAAGGCGAGCAGGAGGAAGCCAGGTGTCGGGACTGCGATGGGGCAGCGCGCGGAGGGCGAGCAGGAGGAAGCCGCGTGTAGGGAGTTCGATCGGGGAGCGCGGGGAGGGCGATCGTTAGTGAGCGGCAAGCAGGGAGGGCCAGCGCAAGCGGGAGGGTTCTTCTTACAGTGGTACCGCGCAAGACGAATGCCTCGTCTTGCGAAGCACGACCATAGAGAAATTCGTCTTGCGGGTCAACCAAAAAATCGCAAAACCCTTTCGTCTTGCGAGTTTTTCGTTGTGCGAGGCATTCGTCTTGCGGGGTACCACTGTATTTTAAGGGCATGAAGGAGTGCATTTCTGCCAGTAGATGGCAAGAAATATACACATCACATATAGCAGCATTTCAGATTCTCAACTGAAACATATCAGGGCATTGTCAAATGGCAGATAAAATCCATATTTCAATCCACCTAATAAATCAAAAGATCCACACGCATTCCTTGCAGTGAGACGTTAATTCTTGAAAACATGTTCTTTCTCTTCTTTTCGCTCCCCACTTTCGCATCAGCAGTGGTAATCTAGAGGGCCAATTCATGGTTGCATGAGCTGGGAAAGAGTTTGCTGTCACTGGAAAAGGCTAACATTGACAGAAGCAGACACTGAGGGAGGACAGGAACTGACACAGTGCTAGGACAACTTTATGGAATCCGATAAATATATTTCATGTTGAGTTCTAGGAAAATATTTTGGACGCAACCATGGTTCGATAGTTCAAAATTTGTTTCAAATAAACAAATTAGAACTCAGAGTAAACATATGTAACAGAATCCAGTTACAGACACAGATTAAATAATTTCTAGTACAAAGTCAGACAATCACAGCAAATTATTAAATGATCTTAGAAGTTTTGTACGGGCCAGCATAGCCTCTCCAAAGTGAGATGTGGCTATTAGGAGGGTCTTAGAATTTTGAGTCCTTGTTAATATAAAGGGAAAAGTAAACAAAACAAAACAAAACAAAACCACAGTTCCCCAAACTGATCTTTCTTCATTTCACCTCTCACTGCTTTTCCGTGTTGTGTAAGACATTCAGACAGAGCTCTATCCTGGACATTCCCGAACCATGTAATTTCCATTGTTGAGCAATGACCACCCAGTAAATGCAAGGTAAGATCTTTATGCTTAACTGTTGGATTAAGGTCGCGTTCCAGTCGGAACAGTGCATGTGGCTTTAGTGCTTCGTGTTTTGTTCAAACAATACACCTGGACTAGCTGGAGGTGAGGTGGTCTATATAATTGATTCACAGGTGTGGCCATTGCAAAGTCCCTGTGCAGTGGCAAGGATAGATGTCTCTTCCCCAGCTCCTGTTGCTGGAGGTTCTAAACTACTGGATCTTTAAAAAGGGTTGTGGAAGATCCTAATGGTTGGCCTTCTTTTGCTGCCTTGATGACTTCCTGCTATTCTGTTACGCCCTGATATCCAGTTGCTTATGATCCCATTGAGAAAAAATATTTCTCCCATCTTCTCCCTCTCTCTTCCATGGATGAATCACCCTGCCCTGCTGCTGTTGTCATAATGCTCTGCTATTCCCCTTCTTTTCAGGGAAAACATGAGGGTGATACCCCCGAGGGGTCCTCAAATGCACCCACACTCAGTGTTAATTCAAGTCAGCATCCATAGTGGGAGCCCCTGGTCATGTCAACCTGTTTCCTGCTGTCACCAGAGTGACCTCCAAGATTCTAACTGGCCAGAGAATGTTATGATGCAGTGATGGGCAGTTGGCCTTAACTGATGGTGCCAGGATAGAAAAGACTCCATTAGGAGAAGAGTAACTGAAGTTATGACAAGTTTGAGTCACAAGAAGCCCTACGATACACTCCTCCCCTGGTTGGTACCCCCCCCCCCCCGCAATTTGACTGGGTTAATATGGATACGTAGTGAAGTCACAGGCACCGGCTAAATCTTACACCTGTTAAGCTTACCTGTTTCTATAATTTGGTGAGATAGGGGTTACAACAGAAACAAAGACCATCATTCATCTAAAGAACAATTGCTATTTTAGGCTCTCACATGAGAGCAGAATCTAACCCAGGCTTCCTCAACCTCGGCCCTCCAGATGTTTTGAGGCTACAATTCCCATCATCCCAGACCACTGGTTCTGCTAGCTAGGGATCACGGGAGTTGTAGGCCAAAAACATCTGGAGGGCTGAGGTTGAGGAAGCCTGATCTAACCAAACTGCTTTTGGTTCTGGATCAATGTGTATCATTTATGGATATTGTTAGGTTCTCAATTGTTGCTCATGAGTAACCAAGTGGACTCCATCGCTTCTTTCTCAGTTCTTTATTGTGCAGATATTTATAGTGCAGAGTATAAAAGTTCACGTCTGTCTCATCCTTCGCCAGAGTCCGGGAATGACTCTTTCCGGTTTTTAGACCAGCATAAAAGCCGCGGGATGCGGAACCCCCCCACCATCCCTGCGCCTAGCCCCTCTGCGCAGGTGGGGCGACTGAAGAGGTGCATCTCCCCCTGTGCCTGCTCGGTGCGGTGGCTCTCCTACCCTGGCAGAGCCCTGGTCCGCACTTCCCTGGTCCGACTCTCCTTCCCCACTAGAGGGACCGCTGCCTTCCCCACTAGAAGAAGATGAATTGCTTAGCAGGTGGGGCGTGGGTTTGAGATACCCAGACAGCCCCGACACCACCTTGCGCTGAGGCAAGGGCAGTACCCTGACAGATATTTACTTATTTATCTACTGCTTTTCCTCCCAAACTGATGTTTTGTGTTGTTGCTCCCAGGAAACTCTTGGTTTGTAAGCTGCTTTGGACAAGCGCAATGTACATTATTCTACAAAATGCAATGTAGATTGACAGTAGTGCCGAAAATAAATATATGATTTTGAAGGAGCCTCAGACTTTATCGGCACATCTAGTGAAAGATATATTCAAGACTAAGTCCCATTGAAGGCCATTGAATGGGCCTTAGTCATGTCTTATCTAAACCCCATGCGGGGTACTGGGACCTCGACTAACTGGGGTAGCTTTTTAAGGGAATCCCCCTTTCTCCCTTTTCTTTTGCTGTCTAACACAGCATCCACTTGTATGTATGTTACCGTCTCTAAGATGTCCAATGATTTCATCCATTCCCCACCTATAAATCCTTAACTTCTCGGCTGGTTTCTCTGTCTGCTTCATGGGACAATGAAGAGGAACATGTGAACATCACGATGGCACAATTTCCTACCTGTCATGTTGATAGGAATGCTGAAATAACACAAATAGGCTATGCTGAGAGCACTCCTCGCACCTCTTACTGATCGAGCGTCCGGTAAGAAGTGGGCAACGGAATAGTGATGATGCAAAGTTGTTTCTTGCTGTTTCTACGGTAACCCTGCAGAATGTGAGGAAGGGGCTAGGAGAATATTAGAATCAGAATCAGATGATGTCAACATGAAAGGTGGAAGAACAGCCCAGGAGTGAGAAAAGGGTGATCAGTTCACCCTTTCTGGTTGAGCATTGATCTTCACAGGCTCCGTACACATTTTTAAACATACTCTGTAGTCATCTGAATTTTCCTTTGGGCTTTGTTTGAATATAAGACCAGTGTATTATTATTTTTTCATTATTAAGTGACCTAACACCTTCAGATCCAAGGCTCCCGATTGTGGATGAGTATGCAGATAACCCACTCGCTACCTTCCATAGAGACGATGTTGGAGAAAGAGAATTGCACTCTGGAGATGGTCAGCTGAGAGGAAGTTGTAGGAAGTAGTCAAACCATACAGTTCCTGCCTTTGTAACCTATCCCAACAAAAAGATAGAGGAAGAGGGCATCTGAGCAGCGCCATAGCTGTTTGATCTTGCACCCCTGGCAGAACCGTCCAGATTGTGCCCCCTAGCCACAGATAAATTAGCTCTTCTCTCTGCCTCTCTTCCAACCCCACCACCACTACCCATTCAATTCTTATGAGACAATAATTAATATTTTTATTTATAGACATACTTATGGATATTTTTCAAGCCGATTTTGCGCCCTCCCCACTTGCCTGCGCCCCTGGCGGGGGCCTTCCTCACCACCCCCTAGCTACGGTCCTGTGTTCCTGTAAAACCTAAACTACTCTATTTACTGAGGGTACACACTATCAGCTACATTTCAATATGAACTTAGCGAGGGGCCTAGTGATAATCGCTCGGCTGTAAGGCATAAAGGCCCTTTCTGCCTGGCCTAGGGGGCAGGGACCAGACTCACCAGCCCTACTGAAGAGGCACCTCATGAGGCTGGAGGAACATCACCCGGCTGTGGGGCATGAAGGCCGCTCCCTACAAGGCCCTTTCCACCTGGCCTAGGGGGCAAAGCCCACACTCAGCAGCCCTACCATGATAAATAAGTACTGTATTCTGTAGTTGACCTCCTTTGTAATGTTTTATTTTGGAATCTTTAAGATAATATTTTAGTTTTCTTTGACTGTATGCTCTATATTTGACTTTCTTCAGATTGTTTTATTTATGTTTTATTGATTTAATATGCTGTAAACTGCTTTGAGATTTATCTTAAAAATATAAAGCAGTATAGAGATTAATAAATAAATAATATCTGGTTTCAGGATATTGTTTAAAGGATGGCACAGGTTGCCACTACCTTGCCAAAACTAAACAAGTCTGTGTCTGGTTAGACACTGATGGGTGCAGGAACCACAAGTATGTCATCTTGGCTTCCATGAGGGGGAAAATTGGGATAGAAATGTAAGAAAATGAATAAATAATAATAATGTGTGTGCGCGCACATGTGCGCTCTATTTCCATGCAACAAATGGCACCACATGCAGTAGTGGATTCTCAATTTAACTGCTTTTTGAAGCTACATTTAAGAAGTTGGCTTGGCTGTTCCCCAGTTTTACCTGAACTTATTTACTAACAGAGAAGTGGTAGCATGACCCAAAGTCGTTATCGCTGGTAAGAGTGGAAATTGAAGGGAATTTACATTAATGTTGAAGGGAATACAGCAGTTGAACTCATTATCAAATGCTTACAGATTTTCAGGAACTAACTCATGAGCTGAAAAACCTCCTAACCATGGGGTGAGAACACAGGAAGCTCCAGAGAGTTTAGGCAGAATCAGAGGCGCTGCTTTGGGCCAAAGATTTTGGGGGCTCAGTGGTACAGCACGTGTGTGACATCATGCATGTGATGTGCATCGCGCACCTGTAATGTCACATGCTCGTCGTCATGAGGAGGCCTTGTCCAGTGCTGTGCAGTTTCAATGGCTATGGCTGCTCCTCTCTTGCACTCAGGAGGAGCCTGCCTTTGATGCTACACCAAGCTCAGATTAGTGATTCAGCCTTCCCCCTTCCCCTCAATATGAGGGGAGGAGGGCTGAGCCCCCTGCTAAGGAATATTGAGGGGGCTGATGACACCTGTGGTGATCACACAGGGTCCCCGGAGCTTTCACAGTCTATTGATCCCTGTGCCACCACAGCACTTCACTGCCAAAAACCCCTGGTAATCACTGTCACAGTCAGGGTTTTGATTTGAACAAAGAAACGGTGTTTATTTTAAACATCAACAAAAGTAAGGTATTAGTTACATTGGTATATATTTATTCTTATCTCAACCCTGTCTTAATCCTACGCTCACCAATCTACCACACCACCAACCCTCACAATCACCAACCACCAACCTTCTCAGTCAACTGCCCAACACCAACTGCCTAACTCCCCCCTTCTATGCTGGGTTTCAAAGCCCCTAAGTTCCTCCTCTGGCTTTTCATTGGTCAGCCTATCACACAGTCAATTAACCCTTTTCTCACTCCTGCACATTCATATGTTCCCCAGGAATGGGCAAACGCCACAACACCTCTGTCCCCTAGAGTTGGCATGCCTAGCCAGGGTGGAGGCCAAAGCTGCTGCAGGTTTAGGACGCAGACCATGCTCCTCCTCATCTTGCAAAAAGGCTAAAAACCATAAGAATCATTTTCTGTACCCATAACATGATTACTGGGTTCAGTGACCTGGTTTTGCATATCACTTAAAACAATAGTTACACTTAACTATTTAAAGGTGAACTCACAGGACCACGCGGACTTCCGGTTTTGCCGCAACCGCGAACGAACGCGCTCCGCGAAAGCTGCAAGCTGGAGCGTTCGCCACGGAGTTTTTTGGGGTGCTGTGAGGGCTGCACGACCCCGAAAAGGCTTGAGGGGGTGACCCTCAGCCGAAGGATCCAGCGGTGCCAGAAGGGAACCCCGAATTCTTTTGCTTTGCGGTAAGAGAGCGGAGGGACCCGGCACGAGGACTAGAACGACTCCTGGCGAAAAAGCCCCGGAATTCGGAACGGCGAAAGAGCGGTAAAGCTTCCAACTTTATGGCCAGAAGATGCTGACCTCTTTTTTGAAAGGTACAGGAAGGAATTAGGAGGTGAGAGACTGCAAATAGGAAAAGAACCCAACCCAGAGACAACGCAAGAAGAAAGTAGCTCTGAAAGTGAATAGAGAGTTTTAACATAACGGTGTGTAGTTTAATACAATAAAATGAATCTCAAAATATTATCATGGAATGTGAATGGTTTAAACAATAAGGTAAAAAGGAACAGAATAAGACACGTACTACTGAAACAAAAGTTAGATATTATTTGCTTACAAGAAACCCACATAAAAAGAGACCACAAAAGAATATTAATAGACCCAAAACTAGGAGTAGAATTCATTGCAGCGGATGAGAAAAAGAAGAGAGGGGTAGTGATTTATGTAAGACCCAACCTGGAGCCACAATTAATTTATGTTGATGAAGAGGGAAGAACGGTTATTCTCAAGATTACCTATAGAGGCGAGCTAATATATATTATAGGAATATATGCACCAAACGGGAAGAAAGTAGAATACTTTAAGAAGATTGAATCTAAACTGATGGAATTTGCCGAAGGGAAAATGGTGATGATGGGGGACCTAAATGGGGTAGCCAACCCGCAATTAGATAGAACGGGGAAAGGAGATGGGAAAAATCAAGGAAAATTGCCATATACCTTTTTTAGAATGATGGGAAAATTAGATATGAAAGACAGCTGGAGATTTCAAAACGAAATAGAAAGAGAGTACACATATTTTTCGAGTGCAAAAAAAACTGCAAGCAGAATAGATGCGATCTGGTTGTCAATAGATTTATTGAATAGAATTAAGGAAATTAAAATAGAACCAAGGACATTTTCTGATCATAGCCCAATGCTACTTCAATTGAGACCAGAATGGTCAACAGGAATAAGAAGATGGAAACTAAATAATGATCTGTTATATGATGAAAAAATTCTGGAAGGTGCAAAAAAAGAATTAGCGGATTTTTTCAAATTAAATAATGATAATCAAATGGAGCAAGGAATAATATGGGATACAGGGAAAGCATTTATCAGAGGCTACTTCATAAAACAGAACATCAGGAAAAAAAGGGAAAAGGAAAAAGAAAAAAAAAGAATAATGGAGGATCTGAATAAAAAAGAAAAGGAATTATATAAGAGCCCAAAAAATGAAAAACTAAGAAAAGAGATAAATATGCTAAAAACAGAATACAAAACTAAAGTAGAACAGGAGATGGATTGGAATTTAAAAATTTGGAACCGAAATAAATTCGAATTTGCAAATAAACCAAGCAAATTTCTTGCTTGGCAATTGAAAAAAAGAAAAAATGAAAAAATGATAAATAGAATAAAGATTGGGGATAAATATATAAACAAACCACAGATAATAGTAGATAATTTTCTGAAGTATTATGAGGAATTATATAAGAAAAAGGAAGAAGATTGTAAAGAAATAAATAATTACTTAGAGAAATACAAATTAGAGACTATTATAGAGGAAAAAGCAAAAGAAATGGATACCCCAATTACAGTACAGGAGATCAGAAATGTAATGAAGAAATGTAAACCCGGGAAATCACCAGGACCCGACGGATTACCGATAGAATATTATAAAAAAATGGAAGAAATAATGATAAATCCATTAAAAGATCTAATGAATCAAATATTGCTTAAAGGAAGTTTACCAGACTCGTGGAGAGAAGCATATATTACACTCCTACCCAAACAGGATGCGGACCTCGACCTAATGAAAAATTATAGACCGATCTCTCTCTTAAACAGTGACTACAAATTGTTTGCAGGGGTGATTGCAAATAGACTAAAAAATGTAATCAAAGATATTGTACACCCCAATCAGGCAGGATTTATACCAGGTAGACAAATCTCAAATAATATAAGGAACATAATAGATATTTTAGAATATTTAGAGTTTAAAATAGATAAAAAAGCAGCATTGCTGCTTTTGGATGCCGAAAAGGCATTTGACAATGTCTCCTGGGAGTTTATGAAAAGACACATGGAAAAAATTGGATTGAAAGATAATATGAGGAGGGCTATAGAGGCAATCTACAACCAGCAGAGAGCAAGGTTAATCATAAATGGGAGCGTAACGAATAGCTTCCAAATATCCAAAGGAACCAGGCAAGGGTGTCCTCTTTCACCCTTGTTGTTTGTAATGGTATTAGAGGTCCTGCTAAATAATATTAGAAAAGAAAGAAAATTAAAAGGAATTGTAGTGGGAAAGAATACCTATAAGGTGAGAGCATTCGCCGATGATTTAATAATTACGACACAAGAACCCAAAGAGAACATACCGATAGCATTAGATATAATCAAGGAATACGGAAAGGTGGCGGGGCTTAAAATAAATTATCAAAAAACTACCCTGATGACCAAAAATCTGAACAAAATTGAAAAAGAAGAACTACACAAATTAACAGGATTGGAAATCAAAAATAAGGCTAAGTATTTAGGAATAAATATAACACCTAAAAGTATCAATCTTTTTGATGATAATTATAAAAAAACATGGAGAGAAGTAAAGGCAAACATGGAGACATGGAACAAACTAAACCTTTCATTGTGGGGAAGAATATCGGTGGCTAAGATGAGTATCCTCCCAAAAATGCTATTTCTATTTCAAGCAATACCAATATTGGGGGGCATGAAAGTCTTTAAAGAATGGAAAAAGGATCTAGCCAAATTTATATGGAACGGGAAAAGACCTAGGATCAAGTTTGAATTACTGACTGACAGGAAAGAAAGGGGAGGGTTTGCCATGCCAAACTTGGAGTTATACCATGCAGCCGCAGCACTAAATTGGATAAGAGATTGGATAATTTTAAAAGATTATGAATTATTAGATCTAGAAGGTGTGGAAAACAGATATGGTTGGCACTCCTACCTACTATATGATAAGGTAAAAGTCCACAAGGGTTTTTTGAACCATTTAATTAGGAAATCACTGTATTTAACATGGATAAAATATAAGGGAATCCTAGAACCCAAAATCCCCCTGTGGACATCACCAATAGACGTGATAACAATTAAAAAGATAAATATGGAGGGAGGAAGGGCCACCTATCGAATGTTATTGGAAGAAAAAGAGAACGATCTGCATTTGAAAAAATATGAAGAAATTAAAGAACAATTAAATGATTGGCTACAGTATTTCCAAATTTATCAAAGATTTATAATAGACAAAAAAAGTGGTTTGGCAAAAGAAAAATCAAGATTCGAGAAAGAGGTAATCCAAAGCAAGGGGAAGTATATTTCAAATATTTACAACATACTGTTAGAATGGGATCTAAAAGAGGAAGAGGTAAAATCTGTTATGGTGAAGTGGGCCCAGGATTTCGGGTATAATATATTAATGGAGCAGTGGGAAAGGTTGTGGCGGGTAGATATAAAATTTACCGCCTGCTACAACTTAAGGGAGCACATATTGAAAATGATATATAGGTGGCACCTCACCCCGGAAAAAATAGTAAGGATGTACAGGAATGGATCCCCATTGTGTTGGAGGTGTGGAAATGAAATTGGGTCTTATAAGCATATGTGGTGGACGTGTCCAGAAGTAAACAACTACTGGAACCAGATCTATGAAGAATTGAAAAAGCTGATAAAAACCAACTTTAAAAAAAGACCAGAAACATTCCTATTGAGTATTCTACCAGATGAAATTAAAAAAGAGAAAAGAGTTCTATGTATGTATGGTACCACAGCAGCGAGAATGCTAGTGGCTAGAAACTGGAAAAGCAAGGTTATACCATCTATAGCCGATTGGCAAAACTTAATGATAGAATACTTACAGTTAGCCAAAACAACGGGCAAAATAAGAGGACAGATGATTCAGGAGGTTTGGAAGGAATGGAGGGTATTTAAAGAATATCTAACAGAGAGTGGTTTAACTGAAATCCTAAAAGCAGATCTAGATTGAACCTTAAAAATCAAGTGGAGAGTATGAAAAGACAGTAAGAATAGGAACAAGAATTACAACTGTATGTTTTGTTGATGAAGTTAATTAAGAAATACAAAAAGGATAATTGGAAGTTTTGAGACCGAGTGTTATGAAGTGTTGTAAGAACAATTGTGGATATCTGTAAGATGACTGAAAGTATGAATGTAATGTATGTATGTATGTATGTAATGTATGTAATGTATGTTTATTTTTTAGTTGTGATGATTTTAAACAATAAAGAGATTGAGTGTTAAAAAAAAAAAATAAAGGTGAACTCACAGTGTGCTGGTGCAGATATCCAACAACATCTGGAAGGCCACAGTGGTTAAGAGCGGTAGACTCGTAATCTGGGGAACCGGGTTCGCGTCTCCGCTCCTCCACATGCAGCTGCTGGGTGACCTTGGGCTAGTCACACTTCTCTGAAGTCTCTCAGCTCCACTCACCTCACAGAGTGTTTGTTGTGGGGGAGGAAGGGAAAGGAGAATGTTAGCCGCTTTGAGACTCCTTCGGGTAGTGAAAAGCGGGATATCAAATCCAAACTCCTCCTCCTTCCCTGATCTACGCTGATTGGCAGTGAATCTCCAAGAGAGCCTAGAAGCGGGAGAAGAAGAAGTGTGGGTTGGGTCCTTCAAAAAGGCCACCACAGCCTGCTCTCTGCGTACAGGTTCAAGCTGATTAATGCTATTTTAGAATCGCCATCTCATCAGCTCTACTAAAAGATCAGCTGCCTTTGGCTTTTACTAGGCTACCAGATGGCATCAAAGGGAACAATAATAGGAAGCAGATCCCACTCCCAACAGGAGTTTTTGTTTGTTTGGTTAGTCGGTTCGGTCTGTAAACTTATCCGGAAGACTTTTCTTGGCTGAGGAACAGAATTAAAATGCTTTAAATAAATAAATATCTGCCTCACTGTGTTGGAATGCTGATTGCAGAGCTAACAACTCCCAGAATGCAATGCTGCTCGGTGTGCGAGCCTCTATTAGTGTTTGGCAGAAATTGCTAATTGCCTGCTGTAACTCAGGGTGATTCACTGTGCTCATGCTGCTCAGTCAATTGTGCCTTCACCTGCGTACAAAAGCTATTAGAAATATATGTGTATGCAGCAATAGGAAGTGCCCTCTGTCTTTAAAAGGAAGGTGTCTATTCCCACATACTGAATATCCTTAATGAGGTACTCTGATCAAGTCTCCAATTTATAAGGAAAAATCTAGTGTTCAAAAGCCTACTTGTCTGCAAATTTAAATTGAACCCCCGAGTTCAATGGGGCTTCATATTTTTATTTTTATGCAATTTATGTACCGCTTGATTGTTTTAAAAAAAAACCCAAAATCAAAGTGATTTTTAAAAATAGAGCAATTAAATCAATCAAACAGTAATGACAGTACCAAGTAAGGATACATAAGAATGCAAATCCTTAGGTTCTGTTCAGAAGTTATGTTTCTTTATGTAGTTGTCTGTACACATATATGAATGCTAGACCATGCCAAGGCACAAATAACACTATAATTGTGGATCTGGCTATATGTACTGTAGGGCATTACTAGAGTTACAGAATTAAAAATGTACTGCTTTTACATATTTATTAATTCATCATTCATTTTTTCCACAGTGCTTCGATTGCACTTCATGATTTGTGACCTTAGTGCTTGAACAATAATCTCTTCCCTCGATTACCTACCCAGACCTTGAGATCTTCATATGAGGTTCTTCTTTGAGTTCCCCTGTGGTGATGAAAGGGCCATTTTTCAGTGGTGATACTCAGTGTTGGAAACTGAAATATGAAAGCTAGGACCTAAATGGCACTGTAAACCTAGGTTATGGGCGCCGCAATGGAGTGCCTAGGCACACCTTTTTTATAACAATAATACAAAGCTGAAAACGAATGGACTGCAGCTAAAATCTTATGTTCATTTTTCACATGGTCTAGTCCTCATCTGAGGACTGCAAAAAAAACCCTCAAATCCATACTTCCCCTGCCTGCCTCTCTAATATTCTTATGATGGTGCCTTCCCTAGTCCTCAGAGAGTGGATGGAAGTGGGGAGGCAGAAAAGTGTCCTCCTTTTCTTCTACTCTGCAGTTTTAATCTGAAATCTTAGGCTCAGTACTGCACCCAGAGCTCAGAAACTGCTCTCATGAATGAAATTCCCTGTCACAAAATGCACCTAGAACAATGGGAGTTTCAAACACTGGTGGTACCCCAAGAGAGGCCCACTTTACACCTGTATTAAAGGCTTTTTGGCACCTGGTAAATACTTTTTCATTTTCCCAAGCCTTTTAATTCATGTTGTACCTTTTAATTGTAGCTCTACTGATATATTTTTTAAAATCATATTTGGTGTTTTAATGCTGTGTTGCATGTTGTATTCTTATTGCATTTTTAAAACTTTGTTTTTATTTTGCAAGTTGCCTAGGTAACTTTTTGTCATAGGGTATCCTATAAAGAATTGATGCTTTTGAATTATGGTGCTGGAGGAGACTCTTGAGAGTCCCATGGACTGCAAGAAGATCAAACCTATCCATTCTCAAAGAAATCAGCCCTGAGTGCTCACTAGAAGGACAGATCCTGAAGTTGAGGCTCCAGTACTTTGGCCACCTCATGAGAAGAGAAGACTCCCTAGAAAAGACCCTGATGTTGGGAAAGATGGAGGGCACAAGGAGAAGGGGACGACAGAGGATGAGATGGTTGGACAGTGTTCTCGAAGCTACTAACATGAGTTTGGCCAAACTGCGAGAGGCAGTGAAGGATAGGCGTGCCTGGCGTGCTCTGGTTCATGGGGTCACGAAGAGTCGGACACGACTGAACGACTGAACAACAACAACAACATCCTATAAATAACATGCGTGTATATAACAGATTACAATACTTGTCTCTTAGTATGCACACAGCCAAACATCAAAAAGCCAGTTCTCCAGGTGACTAACAAAAAGAGCTTTGGAATTTGATCTTTACCATAGCTCTGGAGAGAAATGCTGCTGCCAGCAATATATTACATAGATTACTGTTCTAGAACTACACCTTGCCTTGAATATCTCTTTCCTGTCCAACTTCCTGCAACTGCTATAATTAAAGCTCTGAGTCAGTCCCTACTAGTCACTACAATGGTGTTGTAATGTCACACCCAAAAAAACCTAGAGCAAGAGAAAGCTCTGGTGCTGTGTAATAAAACACCGCACAAACACACACCCATGTCCCTCAATCAGATGGAATTTGTGTGCTGTGCAGTTTTCTGTCTCATCCCACGCCAATATAGTTCATTGTCTTCACTCATCGCGGCCATTGTCCCTGCTTTAATTGAACAAATTCCATTCTTTTGGTTATTATAACTTTAAAAAGGCAGAAGGAGCAGGTGTTCTTCCAGTGCTCACCACGCAATTGGTTATTTTTAAAAAATCTTTTATACCTCCACATTTCATGCAGCTGTGAAAATCTGAACTGAAAGGGCAACATGAAACAAAAACCACAGCAAGGCATCTTCTGAGACATCCCAGTTGTTGCTTCAGAGTAAGCTAGTTGGTTTTGGCCACTGTATGCGATCCAAATTGAGGAACAGAAGGCAAATACTTGTGGCCTCGGCACTGAACCAAACAGAAGCAAATTCAATTGCAATTCAGACTAGCCCTGAATCTGTATGTTTTCTAAAAGGTTAGATCCAATACCATGGGCCTAAGAAGACATGTATTATGCTGATACCTTAAAGTAAATAATGTAAGGACAATGTCCTGGCTCCCAGCTGCCATAGAACAGAGACGATGTGAAATTCCTTCCAAAGGTTTAAATATTTAGTATACTGCCATACATACGCAGATTAAGGTAATGCTGTTCAGCAAGGGGGTGAACTGTACCTTGGCTATAGACAGTATCTATGCTGAAATATTAATATCAAACAAGAAAACTGTTCTGTCTCCATCTGAAAGCCAATGTCCCATTTACAATGTGGATAGACAATTTCCCCGAGAAACATGGATTTCGACAGGATATTGGTTTTTGGAACTGAATATCAGTAGTAGGTCTATCCAGGTTTCATAGGTGGTTGTCATAGTTTGGATCAAGCTCAGATCAATAATTAAATAGGAGAAAACCTAATGTAAGGAATGTTCATAGTTGACTTTGAAGGGAGTGGCACAGAGAGAGAGTTTGTACATGCAATTGTTTCTAAGCTCTTGTCATCATGTCGTGAAATGTATGACCTAAGTAATTATACACAACAGATTAGTCATGATGATCTCAGCCTCTTACCACGTGTATCTATTAATCAGCCTAAATCTATGTAACCAGAGAGATTGTTTATGACATAGAAATAAGAAATAAGGTATTCTATTTTTAGCAGCTTCCATGGATACAACTGCTACAAATTGAAAGTGACATCATGTGGCAAATCTGTTCTCTGCTAACCATCAGCTAAAGCCTTCAGTACTATATAGTGTCTGGGCAAATGTGATGTAATATTACCGGTATTTTATTTAGTACTTGACAATGCATTCTATGCATTTTTACTCAGAACTAAGTCCCACTCTGTTCTATGGGATTTACTCCTATCCTATGTACGGTAATTGTGCATCGGATTGCACAATTTAAATTGCTTTAAAAGTTGTTAAAAACAAATGACAGTATGCTGGCATATGCTTTTGTAAGCTACAGTCTACAAGAGCTACAAGGGACAGAAATAATAGACTTGGTTTGTTTGTTTTCGTTTAATATCAACCAGCCACAATGAAGTCAACCAGGCAGGGGGCAGGATTTGGTAGAGATTTATAGTATTGTATGTGGTTTGGATAAATTGGATAGAAAATTCTCTCCCGGTCTCACAACACTAGAATTTGAGGTTTTTCAAAGGAATTGACTGAGTATTCAGAGGCAGGTAACCCTTAATACTAGTTGTCTGAGGGACAAGGAGGGGAGGCTCTCCAGATTCCCAGATCTATGTAGGCTGAACTAAATAGACCCTTGCTCTGATTCAGCAGGGCTCTTATGTACTTTGGTAGACAGGTGCCTACGAAAAGCTGTGCCATAATAAAATAATCTGTACTAAAAATGTCCCCTACTGTACTCTTCTTGTTGTAGGCATTTTCATTTAAATTTGCACTCCAATCTGGTAAACAGAAAA
Source organism: Lacerta agilis (assembly GCF_009819535.1). Lineage (NCBI taxonomy): Eukaryota > Metazoa > Chordata > Lepidosauria > Squamata > Lacertidae > Lacerta > Lacerta agilis. The sequence goes on from NC_046321.1 coordinate 50,377,219, forward strand.
TAAACTACTGTAAACTCTATTAAACTCAGTGGGACGTACTATGCAATCCTGATGTCCACTCATAAGGAATTCAGTGGGGTTTACTCCTGGGTAAGAGAGGATAGGATTACAAAGTTATTTCTGAATAAACATGTGTAAGGGTATCAATGTCCAAATCCTAACGATCAGAAAAATCCAATATATGTTTAAAGTATATGTCTTCTGCAGACCCTCCAAGTGTTCCTCTTTTCCAGTGACAGTCCCGGATTTACAGAAGCTGTCCCAGTTTCTGATTTGATCCTGGAATGTCCCGCTATTCCTTAGGACATCCCTGTTTTCATGGGAGATAAGTAACTATACAACCTTTAGAAGACATCTGAAGAAAGTAGTATATAAGAAAGGTGTTTGTTTGTTAAAGTTTATTGCTTCATTATATTTTTATATATGTTGGAAGCCGCCCAGAGTGACTGTATTATTATTATTATTGTTGTTGTTGTTGTTGTTGTTGTTGTTAAGAATATCCCTATTTTCAATGGAGAAATGTTGGAGAGTATGTATGCTGGTAACTATGTACTTACTACCAGTCTAATTAGGGTGTGATTTCTTCAAGTCTTATTTTTATATGTTTTATTACAAATATTGTGTACGTGTGTTTTAAATTCTGTTTTCCCTCTCTGATTATTTGTGGGGAGTTATTGGGTTGTTCTTGTTTTTATTTTGATTATGTATTTTGTGGTTTTATATTGTGATTTTATCCTGTGACCTGCGGGCATAGGGCAATATATAAACTTAATAATAAAATAATAAAAATAATAAATCACTGTCACTGTGTTAACTTAAAATATATTTAAAGTGCTATTTAGGCTTTCAAAGTTTCCATGGCTAAGGAGGAGCTGATATCATTTGAATAACCTTCGCCTCCGTTTCTGTCTGGAACAGTGAACTACCAGGAGGTTATCTGAGGACAACGACGGAGGCAAGGCGGCCGACGTGAGACCGCCGTGTACCGCAATGGCTCCGGAAAGGGTACAGACTACAGTTCCCAGCATGCCACGGGGGCCTGAAACGATCCTTTATGTCTGTAGGGGGAAGAAATCAAGCGGCAGCTGCGAGAGGCACCGCCCTTGTAAACGATCGCGGAACTTCGAGAGAAAGGGACGCTTAGGGGAAAAAACCACAGGCCCCAGAGGTCAATGCGCTCTCCCCTCTTGTACGTCACGGAAACCTGTGGCTGCCATTGGTCGCTTCGAAACCACGCCCCTGTAATGTCACTACACCGCCTCCGCCTCCGCCGGGTTCCCTATAAAAGCCACGTCAGCGTCAGCCATCCGCCTTTAGTTCCTTGGCGTCTGAGAGGAGAAACATGTATCGATTCCGTTCACGGGCATCCACGGGGATTTCTGCCGCTGCTACAGCTTTGCCTATCGCCTGCTTTCCTCAATCGCATCCGCTGCCTCGGTCCGGGAAGCCGGCCTCACAGAGACGTTTCTATAATAAAAAGCGCTCCTGCTCTTCCACCGGCTGATTGTCAGCGCCGCCCGGGCGAGGGGGAAAAACAAAAGCCAGGCCGGAGAGAACCCCAGCGAGGGAGCACCAGGGAGGAGCCGCGCGCCTAGCTGTCGCCGCTACAAGGCCGCCGCCATGCCCAAGTCCAAGCGGCGAGGAGGGGGTAACCCGCGCGGAACGTCAGGTGAGGGAGCCGGTGCGCATGCGCCCCCGCCGCGGGGCTTGCTGGGGGCTGTAGTTCCCTGCTTGGCTTTCCCCCACGGGTGGCGGGAAGCGAGCTTCTTGTTCTTTGTTAAGGTTGCCACCTGTCCTGTATTGTCCTGTATTTCAGGTTCTCTCTCTCTCTGCCAGGACAGGGATCCTCTCCCAATGCATGTGTTTGAAAGGTCATGTATTTATGGTCTGGGTAGCCAAGCAGACAGATTTACTACTATTAATAAGAATAATTAATAATAAATTTATTATTTATACCCTGCCCGTCTCATATAATACAATAAAATACCAAACATTAAGAACTTCCCGATACAGGGCTACCTTCAGATGCCATCTAAAAGTCAGATTGATGCTTATTTCCTTGACATCTGATGGGAGGGTGATCCACAGGGAGGGTGCCACTATCGAGAAGAACTTCTGCCTGGTTCCCTGTAACCTCACTTATTGCAGTAAGGGAACTGCCAGAAGACTCAGAAGGCTGAATGATGGGGGTGGAGATGCTCCTTCAGGTATATTGGGCCAAGATGAAATTGAGGCAGAGAACAACTTCCGTAAATCTATTTGTGGACACTGGAAGGCTTTAAATGGGAGGACAATTATCCAATCATTTTGGTATTTGCTATGGACAGCTTTAGATTTTGTGGTGAAGCAGTAAAACTATGTGGTTATGTTCCTTCAGGCCTGTTTCCTAAACAAATGCTCACAAAGATTGAGCAATCGGATCCATATTGAGTGCTTGATAGGAAAAGATTCAAAATGCAATATAAATTGTAAAGGCACAGATTAATAATAATACAACTTGCTGCTCAAATCGAATCTGTTTGGCTTTGTTTGATATGCAGTGATATATTTCAGCCTTAAAAAGGTAAAGGGACCCCTGACCATTAGGTACTATTTAAATTATACACAGAAAAAAACTCTCCAGTTCTCCTGGTAATTTGAAAATACCTTAAAGGCTGTGACAGGTATTATCTAATAGGTAAAAAAGCAGCAAGGTGTTGCTCATTGCTCAAATTAAAAAGATGAGAACTAGGCGTCTTGGAAGACGATTAGTCACTAGACATTTATGCAACCTCAGTGATGTAATTATGTGTTCTTGCTGTTGATAAAATTAACATGTAAGGCCAGTGTGGTAAGTATATAGCTGTAAGTATATAGCAGTTCTAGCCCCAATAGTTAAGAATTCTGATGCTTTCTGTTTATTCTACCTGGGTTTGATGTTGTGGCTTAATAACTTTATATACATATTTATATTTAGTGGGTTTTTTTAGTGGTGCCACATAGTAATAGTTGTGTTTGGGCCAGCAAATGAAGTTGGATGAAGTCTAGAAATCCAACATACATAATAAGGTAGTCTTTTAAACTGCTCCTGCCACATTTGTATACTTACTGTGTGTTGGACTGCATGCCTCCCATTTTCTTTTAGTAAAAGCTTACTTCTATGCCAACAAGGCTGTTCTTTGGCCAGAGAAATTCTGCCTGGTAGCATGTTGCAAATGGTTGACAGCAGATGAATGTTAAACTTTGTTTAATGTGCAGATATTGGGATGTTAAAAGAACTTAGGCAGTTAAGAATAGATGATAGCAGAATAGTTTGAAAACAGGCTGCCACCATATACAGCAAGACAAAACTATGGCTTGTTGAAATAATTTGTCTTTGAGATATAGCTGTCAGTTGGTCTTCCTTCCCAACACATAATTCTGTCCGCAGTAGAGCCCTACTTCTAGGGTTTAGAAATAGAAAATTGACAGCTTATTAGTCTTGATAGGGTAGACATTCCAGAATATTACCCTGTGTTAATGTGGACTGCTCCAAATGCTTTTCCTAGGTGCCCAGCACAGAAATGTGCAGTCTTTTAGTGATGAAGATGCATCAATTGAAACTATGAGCCACTGCAGTGGCTTCAGTGATCCTTCCAGCATCACTGAGGATGGTATGTTAACCTTTGTGTCTTATTAGGAAACTACTGCAGACGTGAAATGCTTTTTACATTTGGAAAGCGTTTGGTTTGGATTGAATGTGGTATATTTTATTTCGAAATGCTACTTTATTTAAAAGCACCTAACACTCAAGATAACTTAAAGGTAAAGGGACCCCTGACCATTAGGTCCAGTTGTGTCCGACTCTGGGGTTGCGGTGAATTTAATTCGTATCTGGAGGGTCCACTGTGCAAGTAGAAACTCTAGGGGGGGTTATTTGTCCAAATTATTCTCTCTCCCCCCCCCCACAAATGAATAAATGTTTTTACATGGCATCAAAACACCTTTAGTAATGGTGCCAGTTCCTAAACCTGGCTGCCACAGTGGAGGTCCAGCCCCATCTATCTTCCAACTCCACTATTGCCCAGCAGCGGGACACAGAGCAGATCAAGTATGAATGAATGAATTGGTTTATTATGGGGTCAGACCAGAAATACACAGAGCAGATCCTCCACTGAAGGCTTGGCTGGCCAGGCAGAAGTGGAGGAGACCTTACAGGGATTAAATCAGATATGTATAATTTCCACAAGACTCTGAAAACTCATTCTGTGAGGCTAGGTTTATTAATTGTAATCGTACTGTCTTGCCACATATGTGTAGGGCCTGAAGTTGATGAGGAAGCAACACAAGAAGACTTGGAGTACAAGCTGAAGGGATTAATTGACCTTACGTTGGACAAGAGGTATGGGAGGTCTGAGAAGTAAAAGCTTAAATTGCCCATTGGATGTTTGTTCTCCGGATGTTTGGGGCTCCTGTCCCATCATCCTTGAGCACTGTCTGGGGTTGGTGGGCAAATTAAGAGTCTAGCACCATCTGGAAGATACCTGGTTTAGAAGGCTGGCTTAAAAGATTTTTCAAATTGTGGGCTAGAGCTTTCCGATGAGGTCATAGGAGCTTTATAATGTAACCCAGCCCTGTGATCCTCAGATGAAAGGTGGTATAGAAATTTAATAAATAATAATTTAGTGTACCCAAGGACAGATTTGTTCAGGAAGTTGTATCTTAGTTTGGCAGCAAATCCTATGAATTAAACATTTGAGATAGCTACTGCTTTGAGTTAAGTATAAGTCAACCTTCATCATGTCTTTATTTGGGAATAGCAGATGTGAATAGGGAAAATGACTTTTTTCAGCTTGTTCCACCCACATCATTTTTCAATGTTCTTGCCTGCCGTGATTTCTCAGCTCATCACTACTTCAAGCAAGCATGCTGTCATTCTCTAATGGAACTGGGAATTTGTTCAATTTAAACTTGAGTCTCATTCCCTGCCATATCTACTTTCCTCCAGTTACCATTTCCTCAAATGCTCTTTTCCTAAAGATGTTGGATTAAGAGTCTGTCCCTATGCCTAGAAAAGGGAAAGAGCTGCGAAGAGCAAACATTTTATGAGCAGTGTTTCCTTGGCATTGAGACATTAAGGGTTGCAGAATGAGAAATTGGGGGAATGTGGTGTCTGCCACAGCTGAGGTTGAGTGCCAGTATGGGAAGCTCTGATAAGCAGTTTTTCAGATCTTGAAAATCTTAGCCTTAAATGATGTTCTGCCTTTTGGGAAGGAGGTAGAGGTAGAATCTAAAGCATGCATAACACAACCAGATGGAAATTTGCAGCACAGAGCTTTCAACTGACATTTTACCATGAACTCCCCAATAGTGCGAAGACAAGGCAGTCGGCTCTTGAAGGTCTTAAAAATGCCCTCTCTTCAAAAATACTGTACGAGTTCATCCTGGAAAGGAGAATGACGCTAACAGATAGCATTGAACGCTGTATAAAGAAAGGTAATGTGCACCTCTCTTCCTATAAAATAGCATCATTCTGTTGTCAGGTTTAATTGCTCTCGCATTTAGTTCTACCAAGTCATGACTGGCTTTCTGTGTTTAGGCAAGAGCGATGAGCAGCGTGCAGCAGCAGGATTGGCTTGTCTGCTTTGTGTGCAGCTGGGGTCAGGAATTGAAAGTGAGGAATTATATAAGACCCTTGCGCCGGTTCTGAAGAAGATTCTCTGTGATGCGTCAGCAAGTGTACAAGCAAGGCAAGCTGTAAGTAAAAAGTTGGTACTTGGGATGAAGAAGTGCAAATGGATGCCTTGTATCCCATATTGCAGCGACGTATGTGCTGGAGCCTGAGGGCCTTAAAATGTTTCCTTAAAATGGTCAATTGGTGTCTTAGAATCATAGAATCATAGAGTTGGAAGAGACCACAAGGGCCATCCAGTCCAACCCCCTGCCAAGCAGGAAACACCATCAAAGCATTCCTGACAGATGGCTGTCAAGCCTCTGCTTAAAGACCTCCAAAGAAGGAGACTCCACCACACTCCTTGGTAGCAAATTCCACTGCCGAACAGCTCTCACTGTCAGGAAGTTCTTCCTAATGTTTAGGTGGAATCTTCTATCTTGTAGTTTGAATCCATTGCCCCGTGTCCGCTTCTGCCCCGTGTCTTATTCTTTGGCAGGCTTGGCATCAAGACTTATAACTTAGTCTTGAACCGTCAGGCAATGCCTGCGTGTCACGCTTACTCTCCATGGTAGGGTTGCTGGCGACAGTGCATGGCAACTGTTTTGGGTCCATGGGAACTTCCACATGATGGAGAGGCAGTTGTGGGCACCATCAGTGGCGTAGCAAGGGAGGGGCGATAGGGGTGGGGTGCCCTGAGTTCCAGGGGACGGGGCGTGACACTCGGTGGCCCTCCCCGCCACCCGGCACCCCATCCGTGTTGCTCCACGAGCTGCCGCTCGCCCAGCGGCTCCCCCGGTTGCTGCAGTGCCAGGCCGGAATTTCCGGGCATGCGCAGTGCATCCGAGTCGGCACTGCAGCTCCTGTGGTGACTCGCTGAGCGAGTTGCGGCCCATAGGACCGCCCCGTCCATAAAACCGCACAGACGGGGCAGCCCTGCTGCCCATTCGGCGGGTCACCGCGGGGGCAGCAGCGCCGGGCTGGATGGACTGCGCGTGCACGGCATTTCCGTGCATGCGCAGCTCGTCTGACATGCGTTACAACGCCCCCAGGGGGGTGCCTCTGCGCGCTGCCCTGGGCAGCCAAGAGGCTTTCTGCACGCCTGGGCACCATGCACACACACACACACACACACACACCAAGCAACCTCTTCTGAAATGTTTCTTTCAAGCTTGATATCACCAGGGACAAGGAGGCCTCTGTGGGTGTAAATTTGCTTGCAAGCACCACATTGGTGACCCTGGTGCACGGCGATAAAAACAGCAATTGTAACGCAGAATGTTTCTTGCAGGTTTGGTGGGTAATGTCCCTTGGGAGTATTGGAGCTAGCCAGTCAGTAAGGAAGGAAGGAGAGACCACTAGGGAGCTGGGAGTCGTGTTTTCCTGTAACGTGTTTCCTTAAACATTGAGATCTGGCTAAGACAGTGACAGAATTGTAAACGTGCCTTGTTTTTGTACGAAACCACTTGCAAAGTGTGTGGTTGACTGATCTGTTAAAGGATGCTTTGTTGTCTTGTCTGAAGACCCAGAAGCATGTTACATGATTTAAACCACTTTTAATGTGGTTTAGCTATGTTCTGTGAGCACAAAATGTAGCAGTAAAGTTAAAAGCATTAACTTCTGTCTTTTTTCTAGTGTGCCACCTGCTTAGGAGTCTGTTGCTTTATTGCCACTGATGATATCACAGTAAGCAAATATTTTTATGTACGGTATTATTTAGCAATGAATTAACCAGTCCAGATCAAACAGTGAATCAAACGGTCTCGGTCTGTTTCTTAAACCAGGAATTGTATACAACCATGGAATGCCTGGAAAATATCTTCACGAAATCCTATCAGAAGGAGAGGAATCCAAATAGCATTTCCAGTACCCAGAATACAGTTCTTCACATCAGCGCTCTCTTGGCATGGACGCTTCTGTTAACCATCTGCCCAATGAATGAAGTGAAGAAGAAACTTGAAATGTGCGTATTCTGTTCCCTTGGAAACCATACCCAGAAGTGCAGTTTAAATTCAATATGGCTTTGTGTGCAGTAACGCAAATCAATAACATGCTCCCAAATTTCCTAGGCATTTGCATAAATTTCCCATCCTATTATCCTGTGACGATGTCAACATGAGGATTGCTGCTGGAGAAACCTTGGCTCTTCTGTTTGAACTAGCAAGAGAAACAGATGGGGTAAGTTCAGAGAATGATTCTGCAGGGAAAGAGATGGGGAGAGCATATTTTTGTAGATAGCTTTTATGCTATATCTTGGGCGTTTCGTGTATTCTGATGGAGAAATAATACATATGTCTTATTAGAATCTGGCTCAAATGTAATATTTCAGTAGCAACTAATCAAACACCTGCAAAAATCAGGATCATATTTCTGAGGAGTTGAAGTCATGCTCCGTGTTATATCTTACCATGTTCCTTGAGTGCGATAGATTGTGTGACCCTGTAGTGTTTTAGTTCACTGTGTGAGAGGGAGAACACACCACTTCCATACACATAAACTTACATGACATACCATTTATATGGGAAATTATTTTTTTCTCCAAATTTGTACTTTTCCCCATAACATAATTATCATTCTAGGGTGTTTTCCACCAATACATAAAAATACAATGTGATATATATATATATATATATATATATATATATATATATATATATATATCATTGTATTTTTATGTATTGGTGGAAAACACCCTAAATTATGTTATGGGGAAAAGTCTACAAATTTGGAGAAAAAAATAATAGGGTGATGGATAGAAGGAGCAAATGTAGACTTCAGAAGAAAAATAATTATATATATATATATAATCCAGTTAATAAAAATAGAGCAACAGCATAGGCCAGACAACCTGCAATGACCAAGTTTCTTTAAATACCAAAATCTTGAATTGAACCTGGTAGCATATAGGCAGCTGATACAATAAGATTATCTTAGTTCATTATTGTTTTAGACGTCCATAATTTACTTTATCATATTTTAAAGTGGCTTTATTAATATCTTTACTGTTTTCTTTAACAGTACTGAAGAAAAATGTCTCACGTTAACTATGTACCTGTCTTGGTAAGGTAGCTAGAAAAACTCTGGGTGACCCAGGATAGTAGAAAAAAGAATAACTGTAGATTAGTCAATTAGTCCGTTGCACAATATCTAAACAAACGTTCAAAACTTTAAGCTCCGATTACAGCATTTGACTTAATGGTTAATGACATGTTTGGCATCATTAACATTGGCTCCTACACACTGCCAAAAAACAAATAGTCCTTCAGCCTACTCATTATTTGAATGATTGAGCTATCCCTAGTAAAAAAAATTCCACTTATAGGAACAGCCAATAAAGACATTACATAGGAACATGTGATGAACAACTTGGGCAGACAGGTGTAGTCAGATTAGAAGGAAACATAAGATACTCAGTGTTGCTACTGAAACACATAGAGAAACAATGTGGGAGGTAAAAGGTGGAATCAATAGCTGACTCCGTTTTAGTAGTCATGAATGGAGAGAGGAGACCTGTTAAACCAGAGTTCTGAAATGCAGAACCATTTCCGCATCTACTCACTTGAAGCTACTCACATCAGTGCAGTGAAATGATGGCTACATTCCCAAACAAACCCCTGCTAAAAGACACTTTATAACCTTAATAATCATAATCATAATAATGTTGTTATATGGATTTCTCACATTTCACCAGAAGGTCCCAAGCCAGGTGGCAGCAACAAAACAAAACAATTTAAAACAACAAAACCAAGCATGCACATCAGGTTAATTTACAGTTTCCAGTTAGGACAAAGAATAATCTCCCCCTTCTAAATTTCAGGGTGATGGATAGAAGGAGCAAATGTGGACTTCAGAAGACATTTTGCCCTTAAAGGGAGGGCTGTTTTACCCTGCAACCTCTCAGAACGCCTAGCTTTTAGTATTGTTATAATTTGATCTCTCCATTTAGTGAAGATTTGTATGACAGTTGAGCCATTCTAACTGAAATGTGAAATACGGTTTGCAAAATAGTCAAGATGTTCAACTCCCACGAATAACATGTTATTTCCCCTCTCCCCATCTAACTAGGATTTCTTTTATGAAGATATGGAGCTTCTAACACAGAAACTGAAGGCTCTAGCTACAGATGGGAACAAGCACCGTGCTAAAGTGGACAAAAGGAAACAGCGGTCTGTCTTCAGAGATGTCTTGCGAGCAGTAGAGGTAAAGAGGAATGAGCAAATGTAAAAAAAAAGAAAAATGTATAAAATGTTACTGGTTAAGACCTCATCTTTGAAAAGCAAGTGCTTTGAAAAGCTTGTTCTTTTTAGTATAAGGGACATTGCTCAGTGCTAAGATACATCTATTGAATATATTGTACCTGATCTCATTTGTTTTATTTTTAGTACTAATGACAGCATCCATGGAGGCCACTTTTGCTTAGTGGGTATCATTTTGGGGCGGGGTGCTTTTGAAACTTCAGGTCTTTAACTAGAGATACCAGCTTTGTTTAAAGAGCAAGCTGCTGTCAGAGGACTAACCAGTAGTCAAAGGTGAATCTTGAGTCATGAATAATTGCTAAATTGCTTTCATTAACAGGGGAGGGGGAAACCCAGTACATTGAGATAGCAACTAGGTCCAAAAATTATGTTTCACAGGATTTGTTTTTAGTTGTTATATTTTAATCTGATGTTTAAAACGAGAGCAAATTATCGGGAATCCAAGGCCTGCAGCAGTATTTGGGAGGCATACATTGGAGTCTGGCTCAGCTACCTCCACTTGAGAATAAGTCACAAACTTAGCATGATTTTTACAAATAGAGTCAAGCAATGTACTGTCTTACTTTGCAGTGGCAGCTAGGGTGCATTCAGCTGTAAGTTGCATTTCTAAAACCACACTTTCCTAAGATGACTGCTTGTTTATTTTGACAGGAGCATGACTTCCCTACAGAGACAGTCAAATTTGGACCTGAGCGCATGTACATTGACTGCTGGGTTAAAAAACAAACATACGATACTTTCAAGGAAATCTTAGGATCGGGGATGCAATACCATTTGCAGGTAAACTTAAAAACTTTAAACAGAATTGCAGTGGTACTTAGTGCTTTTTAACCTACTTTAAAAGCACAAAGGGGGGCGGGGTAAGAGAACAGGAAATTGCTTTATGATGCTACCTCATCTCTACTTGAGTAGGACCCTCCTAGATTTTTAGCCATGGAAAGAAAACAAAATTGGTACTACAATCACATTTAGCAGCTCTTGATAGCCAGTATGTCACAAGCAATGGTTGAACACTTGATGGTGCAACATTTGCCCAACTCTAATGACTTAATGTTCTATCTAGTCCAATGAGCTTCTCCGGAATGTCTTTGAACTTGGGCCGCCACTGATGCTTGATGAGGCAACTCTTAAATCCATGAAGATACCCCGTTTTGAAAGGGTATGTTACTCACATTCTCTTAAGCTGATTTACCTGGTTTGTTTTTGTTTTGTTTTTAAATTTGGTGCAGTTTCTGCTTTGTGGTTTTGTCACTTGCTCTGGGGCGAACAGTAATTTGTCTCCTGACAAAAGCATCTAACTCGGGATTTCGCAGACTTGAATCTCCAGCTGTTTCTGGACCACAACTCCCATCATCCTTAGCTAGCAGGACCCCAGTGGTCAGGGATGGTGGGAACTGTAGTCCAACTGCAGACCCAAGTTTGGGAAACCCTGATCTAACTGAAACTGAGTCTTGCTTGGTCTCTTTCTATCTTCAGAGAGCTTTCAGTAGCACAACCTGAGCATGTGGCTCAGCACTGCCTAATCCTGGGCTTGGGGTTTCTCCGTCATGGCAGACATTGTAAAGAAGAGGGGAAAGTAGTACAGATAAATTGAGTTGGAGTAGGTGTCCCCTACCCCCAAATAAATTCCCCAAATATGCAGTGCTGTACTACTAAAAAGCCTGGCTGCCCTCCTTTTCTTTTTGACTGTTTGTTGATAGAAATAACTTTAAAGAACTTGATCTGTTCCATCTTGACTGTTTGGGCCAACAGCCTACTCTTTCAAAAGGTGTTGCAGCCCTCTAGTCTGTAAGAGAAGCTGGTGGTTTCACAGTTGTAGGTAGCAACTGTGAATGGCTTTCTGTGTTTGGATGCACAGGTGGCATAACGGAGAACTGGGGTGATGGCTGAGATAAATTTGACAGGCCGGAGAAGAGATGGTCCTAAGTATACATAGACCATATTATTGAGGGCTCTCTGCTCGTGCACCTCAGCCACCCACACACCTTCCTATTGTGTATTAAATAGTTCATTTCTAGTTACCCTTATGGCTAAGGAAAGCACTATACAGTGGTACCTCGGGTTGCGGACACAATTCATTCCGGGGTGCCGTTCACACCCCGAAAAGTCCGCACCCCGAGTGGCAATAGCGCGCATGCGTGGAAGCGCGATATCACGTTTCTGTGCATGCGCAGACTGCGTGGAGCAACCCGGAAGTAAACATTTCCGGGTTTGCCGCATTCATAACATGTGCTGTTTGCAACACGAGGTACGACTGTTATTGCAGCTTACCAAATTTATGAAGTTCATAAGTTTAAATAGTTCTTTTTAAAAAGTGGTTAGTGGAAAAATAAACAGCAGTCTGTTCCCAGAATCATAAAAGTAGCACATGGCGGAGGGACCTGCAAAAATAAATGCTGTCTTGCGTTGTGGGACCTCTGCTCCACAGGGCTTCCTCCCAGTTTGTCCCTACCCTGATGTAGCATTTAGGGTTTTTAAAAGCCTTAGCACCAATGGAAGCTTTTAAAAAGCCTAAATGCCATGTGGGGGGTTGAAGCTGAAATGAGAATGGTTAACCCTCCCTCAAGAAGGGTCTCGCCAGGTGGGGGAAAAATTGCTTCAGTTGTTGTGATAAAATTTATAGACATTCACATGGGGATTTATGTGGTCAGCTTTGACCCCACATGTGTCCCTTGGCAAGCAGAGCATCTCTGAACTGCAATCTTTTGGCAACTCCATTTCTCTGCAGGGATATCCTTGAGGAACATTTTGCAGAGACGTTTACTGAGTATGTAAACCTTCCCTTAGAATTCCATTTATCTTGATACACAACTTGTGTACGCAGCCTTCATAATGTGCTGTTGGGGAGTGGTGGAAAGGCAGCTGCTGGCAAAAGTTGCTATGCATATCTGCTTTCATGGTGACCAGGATATCATTGTTATGATTAACTCTCTTACCAGGTTCTTCGTGATACATTTGTATGGTAGAAAATCAGAACAGAAACAGATAATAAATCTGAGAAGCCCAACTATGTTGGCATGGTTGCTTAGCAATCATTCGGATTGCAGAATTTTCTTCCAGCCATGCGATACCTTGTGCAACAATTGCATCAACAAAGTATTGTGGTTGTAATTTTAATCTTTAATGCTAAGGCCACCACTTGAAATATTTAGAACTCGGGGATGTGGAAATATGCAAAGGTCAGCTGGCAGATTTTACAAGATTTTACACATTGACTGTTGTCAAATACAAATGAATGCATAACCCCAAAACATTGTCAGAAGGACTGTTAACGTTGATTGCCTTTCTCTGCTGTTTTTATAGCATTTGTACAACTCTGCAGCATTCAAAGCCCGGACGAAGGCTCGAAACAAGTGCCGTGATAAAAGGGCCGATGTGGGCGAAGTGTTCTAGAGCAAGCTCTTCTGAAGACCTTCGACTTTGTTCGGTTAAACTGAATTCCTGTTTAGTGTGATTAATTGTGGTGTTCAAAGTGAAATGAGACTTTTAAAAACTGTATGTACCTCTTAGATATCTTCTTGCCCATCTGTAGAACAAGGTTGCATATTAGCTCCCTAGATGGATCTGTAGCGTAGATTAGAATGTAATCTGATGAGGGAGAGAGAGGCGGCTTTTGTAGCACTTTATTGGTGAGTAAGATAGCTTGTGAATCTGGCATAATTATTAACAACACTTGGTTAAATGGTGCTGAGGGTTGCTTTGTTTCAAGGCTCATTGTTTTTAGCAATCTAATAAGATTGGGGGGGAAATTCTAATAAGAATATCTGTAGGGTTAAGCATGCCTCTAAACAAGCTATTTTATAGACCCGCGTTTTAAAATGAAACATCCTGGCTGTGGCAGTGACCTCGGTGTACTTGCCATGGACCCCTCTAGCTTGGCACACAGCCTTTACAGTGAAGTAGCACATGAAATCTTTCAAGAAATGTTGCGCCTCATATGCTGAAACTTGGATAATAAAAGCTATTTATATCTGAAAGCTGCTTTTCCACAAAGCGTCTGTCTGAAATGAAAGAGTGTGAAAGAGTGTTGCGTGGGAATTATAAACCGGCAATAAAAGGGTTACAACTGTTAAAAGTGAAGTAGCACTTTTGACACGTAATTGTAAAATTGAGTGAGCTATCAGTAGGACTGCTCTGTAAATATTAATAACGGGTGCTGGCACTGCTGTCTTTGGTGATCCACAGCTTCTTATATGTAGATGATATCTAGACTTTTATTAGCTCCTAAATCCCTGATCAGGTAAATGTCAGGAGTAAAACAGCAGAAAAAAAATGAAAACTACATGTTCTTAATCTTTCGCCTCCAGAAGTTCAGCCAAAAATAATTATTGCTTGTTGCCTGAAAGGAAAAGAGGGAGAAAACCAAACTGTTATGGATAGATTCATGTTCAGAAAAGGCCCTCTTCTTGGTTGCCACCTACCTTATCAGTTAATGAGGTAGTTCTGTGCAAAGTGTATTGCAGTAATTCCCTTAGCTAAATGTTGAATGCTGGAAGGACTGTCCTTACCCAGGAGAGAATTCAATGTCATACACCAAAGTTCATGAAATGCCACATGGTCCTCTAGAATAGCGGTTGCCAATATGCTGCTCTCAATATTTTTTGAAGTCTCATCACCCTAGCTCTACCTAAGCCAAAGCTTAGCAAAAGGTTCTAATAGTTGATGAATCAGTTATAGTCAGAAGGTCCATCTTAAGTTAAATGAAAGTGAGGACAAATGAATGTGACTTCAGGGCATGATGATTTCCACCACCCTGGCTTGTGCCTTCCACAGGTCAGTTTCATTCTGTATTCCTCCTTCCTGGATGAGGTGTGACTTCGTCAAATTGACTGCTTGAATGCACAGCATTCAGAAGCCATGACAATCCCTATCCAATCATAGTTCAAGTCAATCTCAACAAGTGGGGACAAATGCACTAATAATGTCATACATTGCTTGGTATGTACCAAGATGGTCACTGGATGAAATGGACAAGCCAGTATTGCTTTATTCCAAAGGATTAAGAATTGCAGAGTAAAGGAGATCACTTTGAATGCCTTCGGGCATAACCAGTAGAGTGGACAAACCAGATTGTGGTGGCAATCGTATCTTTGGTTCCACTGGATTGTCAGGCTGCCATACCATCTTATCAATTAAACAATGAACAGGGTGGTGATACAATGACTATCCAATTGACACAAGATGATATCACCAAGGCAACTGTCTGTAAACAAACAAACGTCCATAAAAATGGCAAAAGTAGTTTCTTTCCCAAATATTTGCCTTGGAGATAGCATCTTGTCAGGCAAGTAGTGATAGCACCCCAAATCTTCCATTCCAGATTCTCTTACCACAGTAACCCAAATTCAACCCAATACTTCAGTGCTAGACAATTCTCCAGCTGGGCTAAGAATTTTGACGTTTCTATACCAGTACCTCATGAAAGGAGAGATCCATTCCAAGTCTGCCTTCCTCTCGGCTTTAAACGCTACAACTTCCAGCTGACTACTAATACTGTAATGATACAATGGTTGGGTGAATTGTCTCCATGGAAGCCAAGAGATGGTTGGGAAATAGAAGGAAAGAGCCGTACGTCTTTGGCAAACGTGACACATCCACCAAGTTCCCAGAATAATGGATGGGTGCAGAAACATGGGTGAGAGGGAAAATAGGACCTGTTGGAAATAGATGCAGAAGCAAGAGGGAGGGAGAGATGAAGGTTGAAAGCATCTTGGTGGGATAGAGGCATCTGGGGCAGTTGACTGGGCACAAATGCACTGCTGCTCATCTCTACATCTCTTCTATATTTGCTAAATCAAATATCAAAAGTGTCCTGCTCTTTCTCCTCCAAAGGATGCCATACCCAGGTAACACTGATTCCAGAAATTCTCACTACTTGGGGTTATGGAGTGTGCAACAACAGGTGGCTCGAGTGCCCAATCTTCAGCCACTGGCTAAACATTTCTGCACATCTTCCATTCTGTACCATGGGGACATAGTTTTGCTTCTAGATGTAGACATTACATGGTGCTTACCGGTACTCTTCTCATTTTAAAAACGAGACTTTGGACTTTGGGATCCAATAAGACCTGATACCTGATTAGTTATTTTTCTTATCTTATATGGAAAGCAACTGCATCATTATGTTCTAATATGCACTATGGTGCAATGTGACCTAGATACCCTTGAACCAGAAAAAAACACATCTTCACAGTACTATCCAGCAGCAGAAGTAGGATGTAATCTGTAAAAGCTTTTGCTGTATCAAAATTAGGTTTAAGTATGCTATCATTTAATTTAAAAAGTGTTACAAGGGTCGGAAACTTGCACAGGAAGCTGCCTTAGAATCATTGAATTGTAGAGTTGGGAGGGATCTTGAGGGTCATGTAATCCAACCCACTGTCAGACCATTGGTTTAACTACTCTACACCAGGGGTGGTCCTCTAGGTGTTGGATACCCAACAGCACCAGCCAGGATGGCAAATGGTCAGGGACAAGTGACCTGTTGGTGCCCACAACCCCTCTGACAGTCTTAGGACATTGGTACACATGCTGGGTACAATCTTACTAGAGTTTAGCAGTTCCTAAGAATTGCTTTTAGAATACCGGTAGATCACAGCAGCTTCACCTTTCTTTTTTAAAAGATTTGTTTATTTGGTTTTCAGATCAAAGTTTTACAATCATATCCAATATACAACATAAAAACAAGATTCCAAAGAATCTCCTGGACTTCCCTCCTCTCCTTTGTGCGTCCTGTTGTTAAATGATTTCCTCCTGCATCTTTTATGATAATCCAAATCAGGCACCCTCCCCAAACTCGGCCCTCCAGAGGTTTTGGGACTACAACTCCCATCATCCCTGACCACTGGTCCTGTTAGCTAGGGATGGTGGGAGTTGTAGTCCCAAAACCTCTGGAGGGCTGAGTTTGCCTATGCCTGATCCAAATCTTTTACATCTCCATTATGTCCAAAAGTCACCATTAAACTACAAGTGTTATTTAGAATGGTTTCTAAGATAAATTATAAATGTTCCCCTATTCCTTATTAAAATTCTGGTCTTGCTGATTTCTGACACTTCCGGTCATTTTGGCCATTTCAGCATAATCCATCAACTTGATCTGCCATTCTTCTCTGGTGAGGACTCTTATCTTCTTTCCATCTCTGGGGCAATAACATCCGTGGTCGCATACATAAATAGCCTTTTCTGCTCCCGTGAAATTTCGGCACCTAGAATTCCTAAAAGAAAAGCTTCAGGGTTTTTAGAAAGTTATTTTAAACATTTTTTTCAACTCATTATAAATCGTTTCCAAGCAGCTTCATCTTTCAGACCCCATCTTACTGACTGGGTGGGTTTTCCTCCCTTTATCTCACAAACTGCCTAATGTATAAAAAAATTATAAAAATTGAGGCTTCTTTCCTCACCAGCTGCATCCAAGAGCAAGCCCTCAAGAAGTATCTTCCTCCTGAGCCTCCTTGCTGGAAGTAAAACAAACCAATACAATTCTATTGATGTGCCAATATTAATTATTTCTATGTAAATATGAAAACGAAAGGATAAAAACGAATTTGCATATGCACTGAAAAAATTGACTACTGGCAACTGGCTGGTACTCCATTTATTTTAAATAGTTGAGTCACTTTCCTATTAAAAGTGCCCAGAGTGCCTGTCAATTAAACAACCAGAACTTTGTAATGCTAAATCTATTTTTAAATAGTAAAAAAATAAAAAGAGCAAACATAGTAGACCGAGTAATTTTTGTCCTGCTAACTCAGGGGTCAGCAACCTTTTTCAGCAGGGGGCCGGTCCAGCGTCCCTCAGATCATGTGGTGGACCGGACTATATTTTGGGGGAAAAATAATGAATGAATTCCTGTGCCCCACAAATAACCCAGAGATGCATTTTAAATAAAAGCACACATTCTACTCATGTAAAAACACCAGGCAGGCCCCACAAATCACCCAGAGATGCATTTTAAATAAAAGGACACATTTTACTCATGAAAAAACACGCTGATTCACAGATCGTCCGTTGTCCGGATTGAGAAGGCGATTGGGCGGCATCCGGCCCACGGGCCTTAGGTTGCCTACCCCTGTGCTAAATGGATGGAAGCTGGAATAGCATTGTTACTCAAGTTCTGAGTCTGTTTTGGTGAGTTTGTTTTATGTTTTATTTTAATAATGCTGATTATTTTTATTTTTAAAAATAATATTTTTAATTGTTGCAAGCCAGAGGGCACCTGCACTGTCCCCTCCCTCCACTGAAATTAGACTTAAAGGAAGCATTCTATTGTAGTCAACAGCATACTGGTAGGTTGTGACATGCACTTGTAGTTGTGTCTGTTTGGCACCAGGCACAATTTCTGTAGTCTGCAAATTTGCCCACTGGCCCAAAAAGGTTAGCAACCCCTCTATGTAAGCTGCTTTTTTGTTGTTGCTCAGAAAAGCACCCTATAAATATTTTAGGATACTAAATAAATAAAGAAGACTTAAGATCAATGCGACAGCAGACAAGGAGACTAGTGGAGAGGTGCAGGAGCATAATTCAGTTAAAAGCCTTGGCTAAGTTGAATGGGTTTTGTCTACCATGACAATGAGGCTCCTGCCTCAATCTACCCAGGAGGGTATGGTGCCACTAGATGAGAAAGCCAGCTGTATCAGCTTCAACTCTTGAGATGTTCAGTTCTCTCCGATGGATAGTGAATACATACATGTTTGCATCTTTTATATACCGGAGAACAACATTGCACAACATCAGCATATTTTATTGACGTGGTGGGTTCACATCTATTCACGAATGTTATAAACTTTACCCTGTCTATATAAGTATGTTTAAAAATTATACTGTCTTCTAACGAAGTATTTGAAACCTGACAACTTGGCTCAAATGAATACTAAATATAGATGGAAAGCACACTGTCTTTCAGAGCTAAGCTTGTGGGTTTAGTTGAGAGACTCCAATGGCGTTCCAAAGGGCAAGAGGAATAGCATACAGTATGTTTTCTACTTGAACAAAATACCAGAATTCTTCTGAAATGATTTAGAATTAGACTCTGGAGAATTATTCTGAATTCTGGACATGGTTAAAGATGTAAGTAACCTTCAGCTTTTATGGTTTTGAATCTGCTAATATTCTTTGGTTAGCTGTATTTATTTTCAGATCTTTGGTTAACTGCAGTTACCTTTTCTTCTAACTTCTCTCTTCATCCTAAATAAATTAAACGGGGGTGGGGGTGGGGGTAGAAACAAGTGACGAGTCAAAGACCAAATCAATACCGACACCAACTCACTCAAATGCACGAAAGGTTATAGTTACCGTGTTAAGAGCTGCTGCTGAGTTTTGAGTGCTCATGCCGTTAGCTTCTGCTTCCAGCCACACTCAAGGGAAAGAAAACACAGATCACATGCAACTTCTTTGTTTTAATTTTTCATTAGACTTAAGTGCATAGCAGGACAGCTGGCTTTTTCAAACTATACTTAAAACCAGTCAGTCAAAGCAAATTAGATTGACTAGAGCAGAGTTAATTAGAAGACTCTTCCATAGTTCTTGCTTGTTGATTCTCTAACAGGAAGCACTGAGAAAACATCTCCCTCAGGGATTTCAAAAAACGCTGTGAATAACTGGTGGTGAACCTATAGAATTCTGTGCAACTTGGGCTAAAGCACTGTGTCTGGTCCTTTGTTGAGGGAAACCAAAAATAGAAATAATGAATCGTTATATGGCCGTGTTTGATATGACTCCCTTCCCTGTGTCACAGTTTCCCATGGGAGCAATAATCCCTCTGTCCTGAACTCAGTGTTGCACATATAACATATTTTCGATCAGAATGGGCATGTTCGTTGCAACCAGAGCTCTCCTTGCAATCCTCACTAGTTCAGAAAGAAAGGTTCTGCAAATCTTATTTTTTTATCACTTATCAGTACTTTTTCCTCCATCTCTTTACTAATGGGAACCTTTTGCTTAGCTTCCTTGTATTTGAATATATAGTACCCTGACGCTCGGTTCTAAGAGAGATTGACAGCAAATAAGCATGCAGAATGGTGCAGATACATGTCATGAAAGCTGATGCAGCTGTCAGGGATTTCATCTTTCATATTTGTGCCTCAGGATTGGCTGTTAGTAATAATAATAATAATAATAATAATTTATTATTTATACCCCGCCCATCTGGCCGGGTCTCCCCAGCCACTCTGGGCGGCCTCCAACAATCAAAATACAATACAGAGTCACAAATTAAAAACTTCCCTAAACAGGGCTGCCTTTAGGTGTTTTCTGAATGTCAGGTAGTTGTTTATTCCCTTGACTTCTGACGGGAGGGCGTTCCACAGGGCGGGCGCCACTACCGAGAAGGCCCTCTGCCTGGTTCCCTGTAGTTTTGCTTCTCGCAGTGAGGGAACCGCCAGAAGGCCCTCGGCGCTGGATCTCAGTGTCCGGGCTGAATGATGGGGGTGGAGACGCTCCTTCAGGTATACAGGACCGAGGCCATTTAGGGCTTTAAAGGTCAACACCAACACTTTGAATTGTGCTCGGAAACGTACTGGGAGCCAATGCAGATCTCTCAGGACCGGTGTTATGTGGTCCCGGCGGCCACTCCCAGTCACCAGTCTAGCTGCCGCATTCTGGATTAATTGCAGTTTCCGGGTCACCTTCAAAGGTAGCCCCACGTAGAGCGCATTGCAGTAGTCCAAGCGGGAGATAACCAGAGCATGCACCACTCTGACAAGACAGTCTGCGGGCAGGTAGGGTCTCAGCCTGCGTACCAGATGGAGCTGGTAGACAGCCGCCCTGGACACAGAATTAACCTGCGCTTCCATGGACAGCTGTGAGTCCAAAATGACTCCCAGGCTGCGCACCTGGTCCTTCAGGGGCACAGTTACCCCATTCAGGACCAGGGAGTCCCCCACACCCGCCCGCCTCCTGTCCCCCAAAAACAGTACTTCTGTCTTGTCAGGATTCAACCTCAATCTGTTAGCCGCCATCCATCCTCCAACAGCCTCCAGGCACTCACACAGGACCTTCACCGCCTTCACTGGTTCTGATTTAAAAGAGAGGTAGAGCTGGGTGTCATCTGCATATTGATGAACACCCAACCCAAACCCCCTGATGATCTCTCCCAGCGGCTTCATATAGATATTAAAAAGCATGGGGGAGAGGACAGAACCCTGAGGCACCCCACAAGTGAGAGCCCAGGGGTCTGAACACTCATCCCCCACCACCACTTTCTGAACACGGCCCAGGAGGAAAGAGCGGAACCACTGTATAACAGTGCCCCCAGCTCCCAACCCCTCTAGCCGGTCCAGAAGGATGTTATGGTCGATGGTGTCAAAGGCCGCTGAGAGATCCAGCAGAACCAGGAAACAGCTCTCACCTTTGTCCCTAGCCCGCCGGAGATCATCAACCAGCGCGACCAAGGCAGTTTCAGTCCCATGATGAGGCCTGAATCCTGATTGGAAGGGATCCAAATGGTCCGCATCTTCCAGGCGTGCTTGGAGTTGTTCAGCAACCACCCGCTCAATCACCTTGCCCAAGAATGGTAAATTTGAGACTGGGCGATAGTTGGCCATATTGGCCGGGTCTAGAGATGTTTTTTTAAGAAGCGGTTTAATGACCGCCTCTTTCAGCGGGTCTGGAAAGATTCCCTCGCAGAGGGAAGCATTCACCACCGCGCAGAGCCCATCGCCCAGCCCTTCCCGGCTAGCTTTTATAAGCCAGGATGGGCAACCAGCTCATTTCAACACTGCAATGCTGGGCATAAGAGATGAAGTATGAGTAAGAGATAACATAAAATGAGCCTGCTAGATCAGGCCAATGGCTCAGCATCTAGCCCAGCATCCTGTTCTCACAGTGGCCAACCAGATACCTGGAGATGAGTGCAACAGTATTCTGCTCACCCGCCCAGTTTCCCAGAAACTGATAATCAGTGGCATGAGGTCTCTGACAGTGGAGGTCATGGCGAGTAGCCCTTGATAGCTTTGTCTTCTACAAATTTGTCTAATCCTCTTTATAAAGCCATCTACGTTTGAGGCCATCACTGCTTCCTGTGGGAGCAAGCGCCATTGTTTAATTACATGCTGCGTGGAAAAGTTACGTCACCCTACAGACGTTCAACCCACCGTAGAGCTTATATATGGCAGTTCAAATGTACACGTCCATTCTAAAACTATTATACAAGGGGGAGGGGAGGGGGAATTAACCAACCTATTATGGCTGTAATACCAAGCCAGCTTTTTCCCACTTTGCTTGAAATTCATAAGACGAACCTGCAGGAGCAGTCCAATGGCCCATCTAGTCCAGCATTTTCTTCTGACAGTGGTCAACTAGATGCCTATAGGAAGGCAGCAAGCTGGAGCTGAATTCAAAAGCACTTACCCCAGTTGTGATTCACAGCCAGGGCTGGCCCACCCATGAGACAAGGCCTTGGGCGGCAGAATCCACAGGGGCAGCAGATCCCAATGTGGATCTTTATCCTGCCCCACATTGTTCCCAATGTAGAGCTTCGCTATCCTCTTCTTCCCTAGCAAGGAGGAGGCTGCCATTTTGTGGTTTGCCTCAAAGGTCCAAAATGTCTTGAGCTGGCCTTGTTCACAGCAAATGGCATTCAGAGGCTTCCTGCCTCCAACAGTGTAAGTAGGACATCTCGCCTGATGAAGAGTTCTGGTGGACTCAGTAGCTTGGTGTATGACATTTTGGTTCATCATAACAAATGGATTTTGGACTTTTTCAAAATACAAGTGACAGTTTAAGCCTTAGCCCTGCCAATGGAACCTATTTCTTCCTCTGTTTCTACCGAGAAAGGCTTATTTCTTTGGCATACGGAAGATGGGCAAATAGAGACCCAGGAGATGCCGTCACCAATCCTGCAGGAAAATCCTGCGTGGAACTGCTCACTCCTGCTCCAACACCTCACTTAGGTAGACTGAGATACAGTGATAGATTTCAGCAGCAGAAGTGAATAATACTTCCACGTTGCTAAGAAGCAGTCTAATTTTTCAGTTTGAGACCAAAGCATAAGGGCCCCTTACAGTCAATACTGAAGAAAAGATGACTCAGGAGACTTGTGGCACAGAAACCAAGGCACAGGGAAGAAAGTTGGCCAGATATTTTTAATGTCATTCAGCTTGTCCTTGGTGAACTGCCAAAAGGGTAAAAGGTGAAGCCGAGCAGACATTTGTGCACTGCATCAGAACAAGTTGGAAACAAGAAACTTCTCACAATGTTTGAGAACTTCCTTTGCAGCAGCCCTGTAGCCATATTTCCTTGTTGGGTGGGATAACCACATTTCTGGGTTCAGCATTTTTTTTGTGGGGTGGGGGGAAGCACATAGCCCCAGCCAATTTCCTGCTCTACTCACTTGTGGGAGAGGATGTGGGAAGGCCAGGGGGAGGGAAAGGTAGTGATCTTTCCCCTCACTCCTTCTCTTCCATGCAGAGTAAAATTCATATTTACATAGTCCATTATGTAGGTTAACAGAAAATTTAGTTTGAGTACCAGGCATTAAATGACTGGCACATTTTTTTTATAAGAAGAAAGAATGTTAACGATACAGTGAACAAGGTGATAGTGAAAGGTATAAAACAAAATCATTTTTAACTGGTTCAAATAATTTTTAACCGGTTGTTATACAAATTACTAACAAAAAAAAAGGGGGGAAACTAATTGTGGAAAGCAAATGGATTTTTAAAAACTGGTTGCTGCATTGATTTTTTTTCTGCCCAGAAACCCTGAACAGGCCTCATACTGAGCTTCACACATTGGGGAAAATCAGAAATTAGGCCTGAGCGACCAGCCAGTTAACTGTAGAGTGTACACAGCCATGTTTTTATTCCTATAGGGCTGTTTCATTCTTTGCCATCAGGTACACAAGAAAAAGAAGAAAAAATAGCCACCCTGATGGTGCATATAGAGAGTGCTTTAAGCAAGTAAAGGGTAAATTAGGGTAGACTTTCTTTTCAGATTGCTTTCAGTTATCTCTTTATCTCACACTTTAGCAATGAGCACCCAGTCCTGCACTACTCATCTTAATAACTGCAGAATAAACAAACTCTTACTACTCACTGCAGGCATACAAACATACTTCTTCATTAAAGGTAAAGGACCTTTACTTGCATTAGGTCCAGTCGCAGATGACTCTGGGGTTGCAGTGCTCATCTCGCTTTATTGGCCGAGAGAGCCGGCGTACAACTTCCAGGTCATGTGGCTAGCATGACTAAGCCGCTTCTGGCGAACCAGAGCAGTGCACGAAAATGCCGTTTACCTTCCCGCCAGAGTGGTACCTATTTATCTACTTTTACTTTGTGCTTTCAAACTGATAGGTTGGCAGGAGCAGGGACCGAGCAACAGGAGCTCACCCCATCGCGGGGATTCGAACCGCTGACCTTCTGATCGGTTAGCTCTAGGCACCATCCGCATCCTTTACTTCATTACCAGCTGTGTTAAGAATGAAACTGAACCTGGAAAGCAGAACAAAGGAAAATTCAAGGGATGGGGTCTTAATTCTAGCCCATAGTACAAAATTCTAATAGTTAACTTGTCAAGGGTCATGGTACTATATAGGCTGGGGTTGTTGTTTTTTGGTCAGGATCAAAATGAATGAAAAATCCATTATTAGGGAAAGTGTTGCATGAGCAGACTTGGGGTTGTCTCTTCCAGATGATGCTTATCTTGTGCACTTTCCTCACCTTATTCACCGAATTTTTCTGAGCACCCTATTCTTAAATTGCTCCTGTAACAAATTAAAAAGATAATTTTACTACTACAGCAAATCCGGGGGTGGGGCAGTGGCAAAACACAACTCTAGGGAGACACAGAACCCATTTCCTGGCTACAGGGCTACTCTGCACCCTTCGGTATTTTCCTCTGTTTCTGCTGTTAGTTTACATGTCTTCTCCTTCATTCCATGATCTTCAAATGAGGCCCTGCGGCAAACAGGATCAATACTTCTCATGTCCCCCCATTAGCTGCCCCATGAATGGGGGGAAAGGTGCCTGTGTGAGCCACCATCACCATGATCGCTCACAGAGAGAAGTTCTTGGCACCTCTCCTTTGTTCAGAGTGGCGGGGAAGGTCCTAGCATCCAGTAAAGTGTAAGCATGTGTGTTCAAAGTAGGAGAAGCTGAGTCAGTGCAAACAGGAGCTGAGCAGGAAAAGCAAACAGTGCCTCGTGCATTCTGGATTTTTGAGGGCATATTTACTTAACCTTTGTGCAGGTGATGTAGGGGGTACTGAACTCCATTCCAGCAGCCATCAAGGTCATACGGAAACCTCGGTGATAAAATCAACGCCCTTGTTGTTGTTGTTCAGTCGTTCAGTCGTGTCCGACTCTTCGTGACCCCATGGACCAGAGCACGCCAGGGGTCACGAAGAGTCAGACACGACTGAACGACTGAACAACAACAACAAGGGCGTTGATTTTATCACCGAGGTTTCAACGCCCTTAAGTTAGATTTAAACATCATCATCAACAACAACAACAGCTTCCTATTTTGAGGTTGCCATCACAGGTGTTTGCTGCCTCAAAGAGCAAATATATCGTTTAGAGACATGTTGCCAAGTTTCATTAAAAGAAGAATCATAGAATCATAGAGTTGTAAGAGACCACAAGGGCCATCCAGTCCAACCCCCTGCTAAGCAGGAAACACCATCAAAGCATTCCTGACAGATGGCTGTCAAGCCTCTGCTTAAAGACCTCCAAAGAAGGAGACTCCACCACACTCCTTGGTAGCAAATTCCACTGCCGAACAGCTCTCACTGCAATAATGCTGTTATCTCATAGGTGTGATGGAGAGTTCTTCCGTGGAAAGTGACTTGCAAAACCTTCATAAAGAAAGGAAGCTTTATGCAGTTGATTCTTTGAACAACTTAAATGAACAAAATCTTTGTGCGGATCGATATCGGCACACCGGTATGTATGCTGCAGACCATTTGTCAACCACCTTTCGGGATATCAGAATAACGCTACTCGCTTTGTGGCTTATTTGTCTAGATAAATGTGTTCTCAGGGTGGTTTAGTAAGGAGAGACCAGATGTTAACTGTGCATCTAAACCATGGGTAGTCAATGTAGACTTCAACTTGAGTCAGCACCTTGCAAGGTTAAATTAACAAGTTGGCATTCACAATAGGTTGATAGGGTGGTTTGTGTGAGATACATAGCTTAAATCTATCTGTCTTCTGTACACGTTTTAAAGATAATAGTTCAAAATATATGACTACAGGTTCATTTACACAACTGTGCAAAACTATGATTTTCTTTGAAGATGGGGCTTAGTGGTGATATATATTTTCTTCCAAAGAGTGAATTTTGGCAGCTGCCATTTGTCGATGCCAAAGTGCTCCAGGGGTAATAAAAACTGCAGCGGCCAAAAAAATCCGTTCTGTACAACAGTTAAAGAACGGTACAGAGACTTTCTCTTCTGTTTCCTTTGATTTTTTTTGTTATATGATAATATCACTGATTTATGAATAAACACTGAACTGGTAGTGATTGCATACTACTAAGCTGCTTTGAGTTGCTCTGAAACTAAAACAGGGTGGCTTTTTTTTAATAAATAGAACAATATGCTGAGGCTGTTAAAAAAATTGTTAATTGCCTACTTGTTCACTGCTTTTCAGGCTATGAACAATGTGCTTCGTCCATTAGCTGCTTTCAATGTGCACCTCTTTCTTTCTCTATAACTTTTTAGCTGCCATATATTTCCCCGCTGAATTAATTAGCTGCATGCGCAGCACAATCCCACGCATGTTCCCAGAGAAGTCAGTCCCACTGTGCTTGCTCCCAAATCAATACATTTAGGATTGCCTTAAAACGTCGTGTTTATTTATTTATTTGATAGATCTTATATTTCACAATTCTTCCATCATGGCGTTCCCAGATTGTCCTCCATTCAGGCACTGACCAGATCCAGATCTGCTTGGCTTCATAGAGTTGGCTATGTCTTTTGTCTTCAGAATGTGCCCTTAAGCAGCTTGTCAGAAGGATATGAGATTTTCATTTTGTCTGGTTGTTCTATTTCGATCTGAATCATTTGACTCTAAACTTCACTATTTCAGGGATGGGGAGCCTGCGGCCCTCCAGAATGAATGAATGAATGAATCTTTATTTGCGTCAGCCATCGGCCACAGCAATAAAACAACAATACGATATACAAAAAATAGAAATAAAAAGCCAATTATATAAAATACATTTTAGGGTTTTGTGTGGCCTTGCAGATATTGTTAAGACTCCAGCTCCCATCATCTCTTACCATTGGCCATGCTGGGTGGAACTGATGAGAGCTGAAGTCCAACCGCATCTGAAGGGCATTGCTTCCCTCTCCTTGTTTTGAAGAGGAGGAAATGCAACCCTTTCTGGGATCATTGTTTCCTCAGCAGGGGCTTGGTTGACCATGATATTCTCTTGACAAGACAGACAAGTTCCCCGCTCCATATAGCCACACCAGATAATTGTTTTTCAGTTGCTCCACCCAAATTTTATTCTCATGTGTATTTGTCTCTACTGTACACATGGTAACAAATATTATTTTTAGCTCTCTGTGCTCAACTCCCTTGCAGTGTTCTGAAAGTTCTTTGGAAGTTATTGTCTCTTGGCAACATTCCACACTTTGATGCTGGAACAGATACAGAATCCTGTGGCTTGTCCTTAACTTAGAAAGCGTGCCTATATACAATTTGACTGAAAGTTCTCGGTAAAATGTGTGCTTTAGAATGGTTTGTTTCTGATCAAATAAACAGGCGTGTCAGGACTATCTCTAAGTGTCTTGGGTCCCTCGGCGTGGTGCCCTTTGCCAGCCTGCAGCTTTTTCCTCTAGGTCACATCACAACCAACTCTGGCCTCCAAACACAGGCTTTGTCCTTCTAACTCTCTAAGAGCTGGAGGAGGGGCCCCACCCATTTTGCATCTGGCACGGAGCCCCCTTTCCTTTGTTGTCTTTCTTTTGCCTTTGCCTTTGCCTTTCTTTTGTTCCAGGCTGTTATCTCACCAGGAAGCTAGCCTGGCTTGATTAACTTTTAACACTTGCTAGGGTGGCGCTGTGGGTTAAACCACAGAGCCTAGGGCTTGCCGATCAGAAGGTCAGCGGTTCGAATCCCTGTGACAGGGTGAGCTCCCGTTGCTCAGTCCCAGCTCCTGCCAACCTTGCAGTTCGAAAGCGCGTCAAAGTGCAAGTAGATAAATAGGTACCGCTCCAGCAGGAAGGTAAACGGCGTTTCTGTGCGCTGCTCTGGTTCGCCAGAAGTGGCTTAGTCATGCTGGCCACATGACCTGGAAGCTGTACGCCGGCTCCCTCGGTCAATAAAGCGAGATGAGCGCCGCAACCCCAGAGTTGTCCACGACTGGATCTAATGGTCAGGGGTCCCTTTACCTTTACCTTTAGGATTATACAGGTATCACACCCAGAAACTCATAACAATATTATAAAACATGAGAGGGGTGTGTGTGTCCTCATAACCCATGTTATGTGGTGCCGCTCAGCGCTGTTAAGGGTTACTATGGGCTTCCAGTATGGTGAATTCATCTTAGCACTAGAGTTTGCAGATCAATGCATGCTTTGAGTTTTTAAAGGACTGCTTCTCAGAGCCATTTGTTTCCCCTTCTTTTGACTTCAGTGGGCTGCTCTCCAGTATGCGGTTTGGGAATGCAGCCTTGGAGATGTGTGCTCTTGCCCTCTAACATTCAGACAGATGCCCTCTTTATGGCTGTCAGCTGTTTTTTCCCGCAGGAATCTGTGATCGGCTTTCTAAATTGCAAACATCCTTAGGATTTTATTTTTTAAAAAATGTTTTCAAGTAATGATTTTATGAGGTTTTTTAATGCCCCAATTAACGCAATGCCTTTGTGTATGGTAAGATAAATATGAAAGCTGAAATTTCTACATTATTGTTTTGTTTATTTCATTTATATCCCACCTTTCCTCCGGGGAGTCCAAGGTGGCATACACAGCTTTCTCTCTCTCTGTTTTTATCCTCACAACAACCCTATGGTCTGTGTCACACGTACTCTTGTCCTGCCCCCTATATAAAGACCTGAGGGATGAGACCATCATGCCGCTCCTATCTGCCATCCCAGGCCGCTCTTGTGAAGCTAAATTGTTTTCACTTCTAGCCGACCAGAACAGCTCGATAACAGAGAAGGTTGCCAGATTTATCGCGAGAGCAATGAGACTGAGAGCTGCTATCTGAACGACAACAGTGTAGTCATCCGGATTCCCAGCATAGGACTTTATTATTATCATTATTATTATCATTTTACTATTTATGTTAAGTTCCAAGGAGCTATTACCTTGAGTTTTAATAGGTTATAAGGTTTTATTGGTAACCATATTTGTTGTATTTTTGTTGGTGTTTGTCTTTTAGATGCTATGGCCAGTCGGCTACGCAAATAAAGTTTGAATTGAATGGTCTTAGGTTAAGAGATAGTGACTGGCCCCAGGTCACCCAGTGAGCTTCATGGCTGAGCAGGGATTTGAACCCTATCTCCCAGGTTTTGGTCCGGCATGCTAATCACTATACCATATTGGCTCCCCACCATATTTATATGCTGAAATGCATTATCAGGTGCTCATTTATTTATACTGGGGCTCAAAATGGGCGATATATAAGGCAGCAAGCCTGGAACCATTTTAAATGAGCTTCTGAAATAGGTGCCTTCAGTTTAGCTGAGAAGCAGGGCTGCATTTCTATTTTGGCCAAGAACACAGCAGCGCCACGCTGTTGGCAGCTGGGCAGGGTTTCTTGCTCATGGATGGTTTTCAATAGTTTAATCTGATTCTCTTGGCCAGCTCACTTTCTAAGGACTGCCCATTAAGCAGAGCGGACAAGAGACATTTGTTAAAGATAGCTTACTGTGTTTGAAAGCCCACCCTAGAGGTACTCCACATTTCATTCCTGTGACTGGGAAGCTGCCTCCATTGTGATGAAACTTAACACCTAATAGGTTTGTTATGAAATGGAGTAAATGGGGGGAAGAGGCGGACAACTATTAAAAGTCTGCAAACTTTGGTTTCTGCTCAGGCAGAAAGATTTATGTTAGAAAAATTAGGCTTGCTCTCAAAATTTGTCCAGTACAGCCAACTCTTCAAGTAGGGATTTATCCTAGTCCACTCTGTTGATTCACTGAGGGCTTTCTGTGACAGATACTTTAATAATGGTTCTGTTCATGCCTAGCAGAGAAGAACCAGGGCAGTTGTGGGGAAACTTTGACCCGCCAGATTTCCTTCCATGCCTAGCCATGTTTGCTAGGGCTGATGGGAATTGCAGTTCAGTAACAACTGGAAGGTCAAAGGTTCCCCACACCTGTCCTAGGAGGTTGTCAAAAGTCAGCTACTTATTATATCGTCACAATTTTCTCTGTGCATCACGTCCAGTCAAGAGTGAGCCAAGAAGTCAGAGTCAAAGGAAGGCAGATGAAAACACAGCAGAGTCAGAAATTTGTTGTCACTCAGGTAACGACCCCAAACAAGCAGCCTCTTATAGCCTTTCCTGTCCAGTGACCAACCTGGAGTCAATCCAGGGCCAGAATTACTCCTCACATGGGCAACCGCAGGTGGAAGACATCTTGCACTTTTTACTATATTGCCCACTATACACTGGACTCAGGAGGCGATTTCTCACCCGACCGTCCGTACAGGAAAGATGTCTCTCCCCAGCGGAGAAGGTCCTATGGCTTCTTAGCGATGTAAACGCTTCAGTGAATCATAAAGTCACCCTTTTTGCTTTGGCAGCCAAAAAGTTCAGAAAGAAGACTCTGGACCAGGCTTCCTCAAACTTGGCCCTCTAGATGTTTTGAGACTACAATTCCCATCATCCCTGACCGCTGGTCCTGCTAGCTAGGGATCATGGGAGTTGTAGGCCAAAAACATCTGGAGGGCTGAGTTTGAGGAAGCCTGCTCTGGACAATTTAGCAGTGAACTGTAAGGGAGACACAGAGACCTAAATAGAGACTATTATTTGTGGCATGGCACCCCTTTTGCTTGTATTTATTTTTGATTCAGATTTGTCATGGCCATTGGCCAATGGCTAGTACAATAAAGTTATTTGGATTGGTTGGCTCCCCACATGGGCCAATCACACACACGGACACATCTGAAGTAACAGACTATTGAGTAAGCACGTGATGCGTTTTAAGTCACCTTTTAAGTGAATAATTGCTTATGATGCTGAAATTAAAAGTTTCTTGGATGACATGATAGTAGTGCATTACTTAGCAGGGTGATACATGGCTCCAGTTCATAAATCGTTAGCATTTCCCATTATTGTCTTCTTAAAACCAGAGCCAACTTGCTATGTTTATTCTCAAAGGCCATTGCATGTTTTCCTCTTAGAATTTTGTCTTTGTTTTGCAGCAGTCTGGGAAGAGAACTTACACAGTCAGAGGTGTTTGACAATTCAAAACAGCATGAGATGCCAAAGCTGGTTCTTTGTCACATTGATCATTACTTTAATTGTCAGCTTGGCACTAGTTTCTTTTGTAATAATCTTAATAGGTAAGTAAGCATGCCTTAGTTCTTACGATATCGGTTGCAAGGGGAGGATAGGCTGGAATTTAATGGCCTAGAATTGTGGGGTGGGAGGACAGGAAGCCCTACAGCATCGCTACTGGGCTTCCCCTTTCTCTGCCCCACTTTCGCTGGTGTCGGCAGGGTGGGAGAGGCAGGGGAGGCCCGTAGCATGTTCCTCTCCCAGTCCCTCCACCGCTGCTGCTCCTTCGCTCCCCCTCCCAGCCTTTTAGAGGAGGAAAACCAGGAAAAAATATTTTCCCCTAGTTTTTCCCCTTTAAAAATTGGTGCGTCTTATGGTCCGGAGCGTCTTATGGACCGAAAAATGCGGTATTTTGTAGCATGCTATCATCTTTGATTACGTGGCACAACGAATAAATGAATAGATGAATGAACAAACGAACAATGCTCACAGTGGCAATAAAAAAGTATTTTAGTATAAAGCTGTGTGAATAGCTAAAAAGCTGATCTTATGCGAATGGAAATCTAAAACCCACCATCCAGTCAACATTGCCTTGTTTTGCAACTGGCAGGGAGGGAACAGGTGGTTTATATTAAAAGAGACTTGAGTAATGCAATTTGATCTCCCTTCATATGGTGTTTTAGAAATGCTATGTGATTCTCCTGTTCCCCTCCAACCCCCTTCTCTCTCTCCTTTGTACTTTCCTAGGATAAGCATGGCAAAGAATGAGAATGGGAGTATGTGGGCGTGTAAATGTGTACAGTTGGTGTGATTTTGGCTGGAGGTTTGTTTGAGGTGGGCTAAATTCTGTATATGAAAAGGGAGGAACTGAGAGGAATTTGGGAATTATGATTGTCACAAACGGTAATACAAAGGCAATGTTTTGAAATTATAAATCACGTGATATAATAAAAATGTATAATATTGGGGGGGGGGTTAAGTCATTTAATATGGATAACTGCTGAAATGTTACTCCAGGAAGGCAGAGATGAAACCAAATAAATGCAGAAGAACACAGTGGATCAGGGCTTGCGTGGATGCCAAAAAAAACTATTAGTCATGATTTTATTATAAAAATGTATATTTGCTGCTGTCCCCCTCTCTTAAGCACAGTTAACTTCGCTTGGGATGTGGCAAAGTAATAAATGCAGCAGGGTCGTAAACTTAAATGTTCTTAAAACCTTGCTTCACCATCCATACATTAATTTCAGCCTTCACCTATGCCTCGACTCATTGTGCCTGGAAGCAGGTTGCTTCACCCTGCTGAGTAGAAGGGTGCAATTTCCTGATTATGCAATTTCCTGTATTATGAACCATATCCAATGTGACAATCTGAGTGCTGGTTTAAACATTGCCTTTTCTTCCATAGTTCACACTGGAGACAAGATGGATGAAGTGTCAAGAAAAATAGTGCTAGAAAAGAAGAGCATTGATGACCTTAAGGAATTAAATGACATGATTTTGCAATACCTTAATCAGACAGAATGGATGGGGAGTATAGGAAACTTCAGCACAAAGCAAGCAAGGGAACCACATCAGGCTATTGACTAAGGGAATACTGAGCAGCTGGAAGGATCAGGAGAGTATGCCATTTTTGCAATAAAATCCACTCTCGGTTGTTGTTGTTCAGTCGTTCAGTCGTGTCCGACTCTTCGTGACCCCATGGACCAGAGCACGCCAGGCACGCCTATCCTTCACTGCCTCCCGCAGTTTGGCCAAACTCATGTTAGTAGCTTCGAGAACACTGTCCAACCACCTCATCCTCTGTCGTCCCCTTCTCCTTGTGCCCTCCATCTTTCCCAACATCAGGGTCTTTTCTAGGGAGTCTTCTCTTCTCATGAGGTGGCCAAAGTACTGGAGCCTCAACTTCAGGATCTGTCCTTCTAGTGAGCACTCAGGGCTGATTTCTTTGAGAATGGAATAGGTTTGATCTTCTTGCAGTCCATGGGACTCTCAAGAGTCTCCTCCAGCACCATAGAGAGCACCACTCTCGGTATACTTACCTAATTCCTGACATCTGTGCAACAAAGCTTTTATTAATCATTCTGTAGACTCCGTAACACTTATGAGTGAACTTTAAAAAGCCTGCTAAGCATTTGTCTCTAGAACTATGGTGCATTGGTGCAATGCAGTTTCTAGGCTCTTGCTTATTCCTGTGTTTATTTATATGGATGAGCTTAGTTAAAATACGTCTGATTTTGAGGTGATGCATCTAGATCCCACACCTACAGACACTTGCAGATGGTGCAACATCTTGTATTGTGGTTCCTGTTTCTTGTTCAGTATAAACATAAAAATTAGCATCTGCTTTGTCTAAGGTTGCATATGTTTATAGCGGCACATCATAAAGTGTCTGCTTTGTCTTGTGTTATAAAATTTGCAAGTGAAGGTAGATGGGATTTACTCCTTTGCAAAGCACACTTTAGGTTGTTTATTATTATTATACAATTAAGGCAAGCCTTGATTTGCATCAGTGCAAATGTTTGGCTGGTTTCATACATGTGTATACATCACATGCTTTCTCAACACTTTAAGACTCTCAGCCAAATGTGTGAATTGTCTCTGTTGAAAAGCATTGTTTGACATAACATCTGGTGATATGAAAGTTCTATCTATAGTGATTAATCTGTTCAATGAAGGCTGCTTGATCTCAGACATAGCACCGGGTAGATACTTTTGAAAGTCCCTCCCAGCTGTTATTGCCTGCTAAATGTGCTACTTGCAGTAAACAGCATTTGGGAGTAAATAGCAGTGTGAGGGGATCTTTTGGCAGAAAACAACTGCATATCCCATTGAAGTATACCTGTAGGTGGGTTCCCACAAGGAAAGACACAGTGATAACTGCAAGAACCTTTATTGAACTACATAACTGGGAAACAGGGGCAAAGCAACTGCTTATATACATTTCTGAAAGCCTGGGCCACTCCCACTCCCAATGTGATTGGCTGTCTAAACTCCCAAGCTGCAAATCACAACTCAGAGTTCAAGACCCAATGGCAGAGGCCCAAATCCTGAAATGTTCTGTGATTGGACATCATGTATCGAATCAGAATACAGCAGCTCAGAATCTTTAGTCCAGACTCAAGCTCAGGCAAACACAGACCACTGAAAACATAACAGTCCCCATCCTGGGTTCAGAACATGTTCCAGATTGAAGCCCTGTGCCTGCTTTTTCTTCAAAATGAAAGTGGACGCTTTAAGCACTCTTTTATTTTATAAAAATCATATTTATTGTAACATGTAGCTTGGCCCTCATTGACACTATTGACTCTCTTTGTGCATGGCTCTTGTTGTGGTAATTTTCCAGAAAAGCAGAATTGTTCTTCTTGTGTGTGTTTGCTTTTTATGTTTCCAATGCCAGCAATCAGGGACTCCCCAGGCTGCACCACAGGTATACTAACACTACACAAAATGAGTGACAACCAGGCATGTATATGGGGAATATATCCATGGATTAGAGGTTTACCTGCCATGCTCACATTTTGTATAACTAGGATTTAATTACAGCACCATGAGAATGCAATCCCAAAGAAAGCAAAAGTCATTGTCAGATACTGTATTTCTGAAATTGTGACAACTCAACGTTGTAAAAATCAGGTGCTTAGCTAAGAGTCCAGCTCTGGCAGGATTACAGTTAGTGCTTCCTGCCAAAAGGGGAGGAAAAACATCCAAGCATATTACAGTCTGCAGCCAGGTTGAGCTTTATAACAAAGGATTCACATACGAAGATGAATCGTAAACAACTACATTTGCTTATCAGAACCAGCTCCAGCGTTTTCAGTTCAGGAATGGATTTATATGACTGCATTTCCCGACTATTTCCTGTCTTCTAGACTGGTTTGCCACTGTTTGCAATGCACTTCACGATGCACTGATTTAAAAGTCCTGAATAGCAATGAGCTTGTTCCAAAGGAATGAGACTCACATCCATGCAGTCCATTTATAATTCCGAAGAATGTACAATGTTGCAGATGAGTGGAAGGGCACATTCAACATTTATCAATAATTATGGTTTCTTTTGTTTCCCAGTTGTATCCTCTCCTTAGCAACCCTTCACTCCACTTTTATCCAGGCTGAGGAATATAGCTTACCCGCAAAGTGACAAGGCACCATTAATAAGCTTAAAGCAGAAAACATTTTCATTAGGATTTATAGCAGCTACTGAATCAGATGAAGTTTGGGATTTTGCTGAAAAGAGAGCAAATCACATCACATAACACTGAAGGACCAAAATGAATCCGAAGGTCATCTTGTCCAATTTCCTACAGTAAGAATTTTCATATTGTTACAAGCTCTCTATCCTTGTCCAAGTGGGGATAAATGGTTTCTGGGGCAGAACTACAGGAGTTAATTTTCTGTGGATGAAAGAATACTCTGGAGATTTATGGTATCTTTTCAATATTTGCTTCATGTGAACAGAGCATACTGGCAGCAAATAAATGCTCTTTCAGCAAGTAGCAGCACCACTGATGTGGCATCAGATTGTCCCCAGGAAGCAAAACATGTTGTGCAACTTGCCTGTAGGCGGTATCCCCAGATCTGGCTAACGTGAGCTATAAACTCTCATCCCTTTTCCCTTGTGCTTCTCTATGACAATTGATACTGCAAACTTCTCCCTCCCACCCAGTCTCTTTGCTCCCTTTCCTCAGTTCTGATGGGTATGTCATTTCAAAAGATGGAGAGCAATACCCAGCTATCAGGAGATTTTCTTTGATCTTTAGTGCCCACTGTTAAAAAACCAACCGATACATCCTGTACGTTAACAGTCAACTCTACAAAGAGCAGCCGACTATCAGCTGTAAAAAATAGCCATCTAGAGAACAGCACATACAATCTGGAGTACAGTGTGCCATAAAAGAAAGAACAGGACCCCAACCTAAAAAATATTTATGTGCATTGATGGGTGTGGGCAAGAATCTGCTGCTGAACAGATTGTCAATGCTTCCAGGGCTGTCAGTTCAGACAGTACTGTATAACTGTTGCAAAGAACACCAAATATATTCACCAGAGAGCTGGATGTTTCTCTTCTCTCCCTACAGCATGCTTTTACATGGGAAGAATCCGATCCAGAAAAGCAATTTGTAAATATAAGCCAATGAATACCTTGCCAGGTTGAGGTGCACAACTGAGCAAATACAGGGTCACTGATAGGTTATGTACAAGCAATCTTAATAGTTCAAGCAAAGAAGTTATGCCACAAGTTAATCCTGTCGCTGAAACAAAGACAGGATTACTTATTGGCAGTTTAAATGTGTGGCATAATTATGCCCGTAAATGCCTAAATAATGCTGATTTTGCATAATAGGGTGCTGTTGGGAATTATGATGTACTTCATTTGCTTTCCCTCGCTCCAGGAAACTGAGCACTGAAGTTTTGATTTGGGCCTTTGTTCCAAGTATACTCAGAAAAACATGCTGAATATACTGTCCCACCAATCAGGCAGATTGAGGCAGCCGCCTCAGGCGGCAGAATTCCAAGGGGTGGCACCACAAGGGCGCTCAGCCCACCTCTGCCACCGCCGGAGTAGTGAAATGTGGCGGCGGCTTCTTGTAAGATATCATGAGATATCACAGAGTTCTCATGTGATCTTGCTACCGCTTCTCCTTACTTCTCTGGCACCGCCCTGGGTGCCACCCACCCCCTTGTACTGCCACCACCAAAGAAGCAAGGAAAAGCTGTTGCAGCTTCTGACGAGATCTTGCAGACATTTTGCGGGAACTTGGAAGCCACAGACCTGTGACCCCCGTAAGCAAGACTTCAGTGAGGGGGTGGCAAGAGATGGTGGCAAGGAAGGGAAAGCACCTTCTTGTTTTGTCTCAAGTGACAAAATGGGACAGGCCACCCATTTCAAAATGCATAACATTGTAAGCGCTTTGCTGTCAACTCGGTGACTGAAGGTTCTGTATCTAGTTTCTGTTGAAAGCAAAACCCCTATGCAAAGTCCTTTTTTCTGGTGGCAAACTGTCCTGTAATGTGAGGCGATATTGCTGAATATATTGTATTGTGTACTATTAGGGGAAGAAGGACCCCTGGTGGTCATGCGTTATTTAAAAGCAAGGACACTAACATTTTAGGACATTTTCACATGTGATTTTTTAATAAAAAAAAATTAATTTGAGATGCATTGTTTATAAATGTTAACATTGGGTGGAATCCAAGGAGCTACTTCAGGCATATAAAGAAGCTTGGCAATGCCCAATGGAACTGTATTTTCTCTCTCTTTTGCTTGTGTAAAAAAAAAAAACTGAACAGCAGGCTGCTTTGCCATGTAAGAAGCGGCTTTGGACTATATCCTGTTTCAAAACCAAATTGTTATGTTGAGTTTGTTGCTGGCTGCTTTTCAAGAAGCAGCAGACCAGGTGCCCCTTAAGTGTCTGAAACTAATTGTACAGTTGTTGTTGTTTTTATACAGCTGTAGTATATAGGATACAGAATATAGCCATATTTAAGCCTTCAATTGTATGCACTTTTGCTAGGGAGTAAGTTCTATTGGCTTCGGACTTATTTCTGGGTGAACATGCATAGGATTGCATTGTACAAAAGGAAGAGCATGCATGCTGCTTTTCTTACTAAAATGCATGTGAGCAAGTAATATAAGCTGCAATTTTAAAATCTACTGCTTATTTTACATTTGTTTTGTCTCATGTGTTGTTTTATGTTTTAACGTTTTAAGTAGTTAGCCACCAGGGGAATACTTTGCATTGAAGTATATTAATCTATGGAAAAAAATAAACAGAAATCAGAAATTAAATGCATCCCAGTGCCATATATTTTGAAGGGTAAAAGTAGCAATTTATGCACATGTATGCAACCCCAGTCATTTGCGACTGGGCTTTACTGTCAGGGATCCCTTACCTTTTTATGCCCAGTATACATTATGTTTGCATTCTGCACTTGAGCACCAAAGTAGCATGAAAAGGTGCCCTTCAGCTCTCTCCTAATGCTTGGATATTAATCTGAGCTCAACACAAATGCTTCTAGTTTTAGTGTTGCCTTTACAAGCCATTCAAGTTAATGGCTTTCCTTGCAGTCACCCACTGTACGGAAGTGACTCTTCCTATTCTCATACTGGAAAATTTGTGTGAAGACAGTTGTTGAGCAGAGTCACAAGGACATTTACTAGCTGGCCTCCAGAAAACTGAATGGGTGCCTGAACTGTCAAGGTTTGGGGGGAGGGACTTATGTGCAACAAATTAAAAACAAAAACAAAGAAACACAAACTGGACTCTGCAGTTTGCAAAGTGATGGGGAAATCCATTGAAACATGTGGGATGAACAGACGAGAATTGAGATGTGTAAACTCCTCGTAAGTAAATCAGGATGAATGCTCATTGTCATACCACCTGGTAAACAATTGAGAACTAACTTTCAGACCACATCAGTACACATTAGCACCTAAAAATGCAGATCACTTTCTTTTTATGTGTTTCAAGTCACACCTGCATGTTTTGTACACATCAGAGAAGGGGTGGGATAAGCTGTCTTGTGCATATAATGCACAACACCTGTTTCAAATGTATGCACCTCAACTTGACTGTGAATGTGACTTGTTATTTATTTAGAGGCTGATTATAGGGGAAATTTATCTAACAGCAGTATTTCTCCAGAAAGTAGCTGTGGCTTGTGGCTAATATTGTGCATGCACAGCTTCAAAACCCAGTGGTGAAAGCGCAATGGCTGCAGAGTGGTATGTAAACAGTCAACCGCTGCATAAATCAGAATGAATGCTGAACAAACAGGTCTGCAGAAAACCCAGTGTTTGCACGGAATTCCAGTGGAGAGCATACAGTTCATCCACTAGGTGGTGGAAATCTGCCATCAGCAGAGAAATGGGGTGGGGCCGTGGGGGAAAATCACTTTTATTACGAAGGGCAGTCTGAATAAAGATAGCTGCTGGAATAACAATTTAGTATGTATTGATTAAAATCAGTTACCTTATTGCAGGACAGAACGTCAGAGTGAATTATTCCTAATCCTGCCTTGCGACGCAAAGGCAAAAACGTCACTTAAAAGGTTTCTCATTGTTTCAGAAAAGGATAATTTGAATTAAATGAATTTCCCCGGCTTCTTCATTGGTAACTCTGCGGTCGCGGTCCTCGAGAGACAACTTAGCCATACGTGGAATGATCATCCACCCGAGGAGCAGCGTGGCCTTGGGCGCATTTACTCAGAAGTAAGGCACGCAAAAGTTGGAAGACACGTAGTCAGACGGGTGGCAAAAATGAAAAGAATATTAATGCGTTACGTCTGCGCGTTTCCCCCTCCCATAGAGGCGTAGCTGTGCCCAAGTCGCCTGCCCCGACGGCAACAGTGACGTCGGAAGCAGGCAGACTTGCGAGAGAGATTCCCCGACGTACAAAACACGTCCATCTGCGTTGCAGCAAAGGCGAAACTATTCCCATTGTTGTAATTTAAAAAAAATAATGCATTGTCTGCCAAGCGGCCCAACTCTCCCTACTGAATGCAGACGCCATGAGGATTTTTATAGGGTTCTTTCAATTCCTGACGGTGCAAAACGGAGACCCCCCCCCCCCAATCAAACAGGAACCCCAGAGAGAAAGTGGGGGGCTGGGGTGCCGTGCGTTACTCCGGCCACTTTCCCGCCCGTTTCCATGGCTGCGGCTCCGAAGCGCGTGGCGGGAGGCTGCCATGGCGACCGCGCCGCGCTGGGCTCGCCTGTTTCGCGCGCCTCGGCCACCGCAATGGAGCAAGGACGCCTCTCTCGGTCGGGCCGGCGGCAAGGCGGGAGTCCGGCTCCTACCTCGGCCGGCACCAAGCCCGCCTTCGCCAAGAGCGCCGGGGCGGAGGACTCGGCCGAGGCCGACCTCGAAGCCGCCGTCTCCAAGCTCGTCTGCAAAGTGGGGCGCGTTCAGACGGAGGCGCGCACGTATCTGCACTCGGCCATAGGCTGCGAGCGGGCCAAGCGCTGGCGGGAGGTAACGGGCACCTCTGCCTCCTCCTCCCGGCTCGCTAGGGCGACTGCCCGGGTTGCGCGAGAGCGCGCGTAATGGCGCGCTTCTCAAAGCTGCGCGTGGTGAATCCTTCGGGCTCCACAGCTCGAATCTGGCTGTAGAAACCTTCGGGGGGATTTATGTTCCGGATATAATCATCTGGCTCGACCCGTGTGAAGACGTTTCACCCCAGTTTCCATGTTGGATGTGCTGCACTTTAGTTTGTGTGTGACGTGGGGTTCCATACGTCATTTCTCCATTTTAAATAGGGACGTCCTAATCTTTATCATTTATTATTATTATTTATTGAATTTATATACTGCCCTATACCCGGTGGTCTCAGGGCGGCTCGCAGAATAAAATCAAAATATAAAACCACAAAATAGATAACCCGGAAATACTGGAATGGGTTACTTCTGGGTTTCGGTGCTCACACATGTGCAGAAACACTAAATCGCGTTTTGCACATGCGCAAAAGCGCCAAATTCCGATCCGCGCGTGTGCAGACGCGG
The DNA here is from genome assembly GCF_009819535.1 of Lacerta agilis. NCBI lineage: Eukaryota > Metazoa > Chordata > Lepidosauria > Squamata > Lacertidae > Lacerta > Lacerta agilis. The sequence continues at coordinate 50,417,994 of NC_046321.1, forward strand.
TGCTGCGGGTTGCGGACGCTGCAGGTTGCGAACGTGCTCCAGCACGGATCACGTTCGCAACCCAAGCATCCACTGTCCTTTTTTTAAATGAGTGCTTTATACATGAGTCATATTGGATACAAATACACACTGTTGTGTGTATACATATGCATACATATACACAAATATACACACAATTATATTTCATTCATATGAATCTTGCAACAACAAAAAGGAGCAACTGCACTGACCTGCTTTTTGTTTTTGAAACAGCAATTGTGTTACATGCAGAAGCTTGGACATTTTCACCCCAGCTTGAGGTCCTTATGCTATTTTTATTTTGTTTTCAGGCAATTGAATACTATAGAAAGCTGCTATCTTCCTTGAGCAAAATGAAGTTTCCTGCAGAATATGTTCCTGGTCATAGCTGTATACGGCTGGTAATTTCAGTTTATCATTTAAAACAAAAATAGGAGCAAAGCACACACTATTAAGCACACACTTGTGGGTTTGGCTGTAAAGCATGGGTTGGTTTTTGATTGACTGATATTTTTATAATTAGTATGGTGCCAAAACTTCCGATGGCTGTTCTGGTGGTTGTTTTGTTTTTACGGTGTCCAGGCAGCCCCCAGCTTACATGCGTTCCAATATGTGTATGTATATGTATGTGCAGTGCGATGAACCTGGAAGTGACCCAGAAACGTCATAAGGATGTCACTGAAACATCACTAAAAGTATGGAACGGGGTAGTGGTGGTGGTGGTGGTGGTGGAGCAGAACGGTGTTTGCAGGCTTTGTCAATGGGCTTCAATTATATGTGATTTCACCAACATGAAACGTTCACCACCTTGAAATGTAACCCCCGTGTAAATGGGTGGGTGTGCCTTTAATCTATTTATATTTTCTTTTCAACATTGGGGGGATAGTCATTCTTGATTAGTAGTCCCGATAGTCCTGGTTGCATTCTTATTTCATAGCACAAAATCTTCTTATAGTGGGTATTACCGAACTCGTTATTTTGAACTTCTGGTGCTGTTTTAATCATACCAGTACAGTACTAAAATATTATAAATAATGTGCTATCCTGGTTCTTTTATTTTAGGTTTTTGAAACCTATTATCATCTAGGTGTTGCTCTCCAAAAATTAGATTTGCACCATGATGCTTTGGAAGCCTTTACTAATGCAATAGAAGCTGCAAATGTCCCCAAGGTATGGAACTTCCATAACATTTGTATTATGTGTACAATTTGTACGGAGTTTTTGTATCGTAGGGAGAGAAACATATTATTTTCATTTAATTGTTACCTTTTGAGAAGTTTAATGAATCAAAAGAATGCATTTTTAGATGCGTTGTTTTTTAAATAGCATACTATTCACCCCATGATTAGGAGGAATTAGGGTAACACGGTACTGTTGTGGTAAAGGTAAAGGTAAAGGGACCCCTGACCATTAGGTCCAGTCAGGATGACTCTGGGGTTGTGACGCTCATCTTGCTTTATTGGCTGAGGGAGCCGGCATGTGGCCAGCATGACTAAGCCGCTCCTGGCGAACCAGAGCAGTGCATGAAAACGCCGTTTACCTTCCCACCGGAGCAGTACCTATTTATCTACTTGCACTTTGATGTGCTTTTGAACTGCTAGGTTGGCAGGAGCAGGGACCGAGCAATGGGAGCTCACCCCATTGTGGGGATTCGAACTGCTGACCTTCTGATCAGCAAGCCCTAGGCTCTGTGGTTTAGACCACAGCGCCACCCGCGTTGTGGTAGCATTTAACAATTACTGTACATCACATGAGAACTAACACCTAAATAAGTATTTTGGCATTGGCAACTCTTAGCAAGAACTAATTTCTCAAAATGTTAGGATATTTTATGCCGTAGTTATTCCCAAACTTTTCCCCCACTGACAAGTCAAAAATTGCTCAGAGTCTTGGGAAATTGCTTAATTTTATCTGCTTGTTGTAGCAATTGTAATGAGCTATGCTAGAAATGATATGAATTGTAATTGTATCTTTATTGCTTCGTTTATTATATATTTTATCATATTGCAATTTGAATTCCATAGAATACAAATTGTAATGCAACAAAACACAATGTAAGACCATTGTGTGAGCAATTTTTTATTTTGAAAGCATGGTGCAGAGAAAAAAAAGTTTGAGAACCACTGCTGTAAAGTCACTTAAGTAGTATTGATAATGTTATTTAGTATGTTGATTAGACATTATGTAGGCATTGGGGCCCCATAGTTTTTTGGATTTTTTAAGTAAGTTTCTAGCTGTCCTAGAAAGAAAGTTGTGCAGCAAAATGTGCAGATACCTTTCTAAGCAATTTCTGTGAAATGAGCCATTCTGGCCACTCCCACCTGTCAGTGTTTCTAGCCAATGAGTGAAGTGAGAGCTGTGATTGATATGTGAGCAACAGGCAATAGAAATCCTTGTTGTTTTCTCCTCCCCTTTAGTGCCCTTTTCCTGCTTCTTTGTCTTATTTTCCAGGCCATGATATTTTGCCTTCCCTGTCCCTCTAGCAACCAGAATTTATCTTAATCTGAGATCAGGTAGTCCCTAGAAGTTATCTTCTGCAGATATTACACAATAAATGTGGGTCGGTGTTTAGAAATCCTCTTCCCTCAAAAAGGCAAATGTGTGAACTTTGCAAAGAGCTTAGGCATGTTTCCTGCTGTGCCAAAGAAAAGACCAGGCTTTCATTAAGAATTCATTTCATAATTAACTCACAGTACAATGGTATACATGCCCACTTAGAAGTAAGTCTCTTTGTGTTTAATGGGGCTTGTTCCCAAATAATCAGATGCATGATGGCAGCCTAGGATTTGGTTTAGGGATGGCATTGTGGGATTTTTTTTTTATTGTGCCATTTACAGCTGTATGGTGGAAACTCAACAAGTTAATCCTTTTCTAGAGATGTAGTTATGGGGGAAGCTTCACCATGAATGGTAGCTGTTCTCCCACAGGATCCTTTTTTAAAAAAATGGTACTACATTGGCCACTTTCCAGTTCTCGGGTACAAAGGGATATAATCAGAATGAATTACAGATTTTGTTAGAAGATCAGCAATTTCACATGTGAGTTCTTTAAGAACTCTTGGGTGGATAACAGCTGGACGTGATCATTTGTTTATATTGAATTTGTCAGTGATACCTAAAACTTCATTTTTTCACCACTACTTGCCTCAGTTCTTCAGACTTGCTCAGAGATCTTCTGTACATTTCTGTGATCTATTTATACTTCAGATTAAACATTAGTTATTATAAGTGTTGTTGGTACCTTTGCATTTCCCATACAATCTCATTAAATTCTGTCTTCGTTCCTTTTTCTCTGCAAGGGAATAAACTGATTTATATGAGCATGCTGCTAATGTTATAGTTCCTTGTCTAGCCCCTTGGGTTCTAATGTTTTTTAAACTCAGTACAATTATGGGAAACACTGCACTGGAATGATGACATAAATCATCCCCATAGGAGTCCTAACAGTCTGGGGAGTAATCTCATAGAACCCTGCTGAGGTAAATAAGACCAGTAATTTGAAATAAATAAAAGAGCAATGGAGCTAATGTGAATGGCTCAAGAATTCCATTAGATTCACAATGGCAGTGTTTATGTGGCATAGCTGTGTAGATCACATTGCAGGGCTGTATTAAATATAATAATATTGCAGCTCACAAGAGTATCCTCTTTTCTCCAGAGTGTCTGTCATGTCGGCTGTGTTTCTGGCTCTTACTACCAGACACCTGCGTTTGCGAGGAGAACTTACGCCTATGTAAAATGCGGTAAGACACATTGCTTCTGTAGCCAAGCTCAATAAGCATGCATGTGTAGGAAAAGTAATAAGTCAAATTGAAATATATTCTACCCGCCTTGGCATCACTATGGAACAGCGTGATTAAGACCTGAGTTTGGATTCTACAGTGTTATGAGTCTGTCTTACGTGCCAAAGGTAGATGTTCTTCTAAATTCAATGAAAATCAACAGGTAGTGTGCGGATTGGGATCACACCAATTGTCACCCTACCTCCCCTAGGCTGTATACATTCATCTGAAGGTCTTCACAGAGTTGCATACATGTTCTGTATCTTGCTGTGATGCATCCCGTATTCTGATGTGAATCATCAGTGTTCCTAGTGTGTCTGGGATTTGACATCCGTACACCGAATCCTGGGCAGATACCTTGGGTAAGGTTTTGTTTCTGAAATCAATCAATCTATCAGAAATCAATCAATTCAAATCAATCCTCTTTTTTCAGTAGCCAACTTTCCTCAACTGGCTGATATTTTTGTAATGTAAGTTCAGAATCATTAAGGAGGTGGGATCCCTCTCTCTCTAAAAAAACCTCTCCCTGGATATTTCAACCACTTACTTCAGAGATCAAGCCTGTTTTGCAATTAGTCCGAAACCAATCCAGCTCTGTTAAGATCCCATATTTTACAGATCTCAGATTCCCTTAAAAACAAGGCTTCACTTTCACCCTTGTGTCTCTTCAAAACCATTTAACTCAAAAGTCCAAGGATTCTCTCAGATTTTCTTTTCCGCAGGGAGCTCTGCACATGCTCTGAAAAACTAGATTCTATGCAGGTAGGTAGAATGTAACCAGATAAGTTAGATTGACATTTTATTTAATTGGAAGTCTCTCTGTATGTGACTTTGTTTCATTCCATTTCCCTAAAAATAAGTCAAAACTAAATAAAAAATAAAAAATCCTTCCAGTAGCACCTTAGAGACCAACTAAGTTTGCTCTTGGTATGAACTTTTGTGTGCATGCACACTTCTTCAGATACACTGAAATAGAAGTCACCAGACCCTTATATATAGTGAGAGAGTGAGGAGGGGTATTACTCAGAAGGGTGGTGGGTATGGGTGATGGGCTGATGGGTGTGGAAAACCTGTTGATGACTGTTAACGACTGCAATTAGTCCTAAAGGAAAAAGCAAGGGGTGAGATGGCTAAAGATAGCTTTGTCATGTATAAACAAAATAGAAAATTCTTTCCAGTAGCACCTTAGAGACCAACTGAGTCATGTATAATGAGATAAGAATCCAATGTATTTGTTCAGACCAGGTCTCTCCATGGTTTTGAGTTTGGTAATGAGTTGCAATTCAGCCACTTCTCTTTCCAGTCTATTTCTGAAATTCCTTTGTATTAAGACAGCTACTAAATAAAAATAAGGTTCTTTATAGTTTGGCATTGGCTTCATTGCTTTTAAAAGGCAGCTCCATGGAAATTCTCACTTCAGTCTTCCTCGTGTACTAGACTGCATAGTTGTTAGGCTATCCTTTAGTGTTCTAAGCATAGTTGAGAAGGGTCTGTAGAATTTGGTGCCCTCTGGACTTTGGGAAATTAAATTCCAAGTTCCTTACTGTTTAGTATTTCTAGAGCTGGGCTTAAGGAGAAGAGCACTGTTAGCAGGGCTTTGAAATCCTCTAGTCAGGCAGCTTAGAGGTTTATCAGGCTATGTTTAGCCACTGATGACAATTCATTTCTGGGGAACCCTTAAAATTGGGGGGGGGGGGAGGCTGACAGTAATGAACCACTTCCAAGATATGTCACATTTGCATTTTTGAAAGTTACCGATTGTGCATACATCAGAGGGCCTTCTCGGTAGTGGCGCCCTCCCATCAGATGTCAAAGAAATAAACAACTTTTGGACTTTTAGAAGACATCTGAAGGCAGCCCTGTTTTAATACTGAATCATTTTATTTTGATATTCTGCTGGAAGCCGCACAGAGTGGCTTGGGAAACCCAGCCAGATGGGCAGGGTATAAATAAATTATTATTATTATTATTATTATTATTATTACTACTACTACTACTACTACTACTACTACTATTTGCATAGCAGGGGGGGTCAAAGCAAGTAAAACAATAGAAATACTTAACTAAGTGACCAATCACGTTGGTTCTGCCCCTCCTAACAAAAGTTATGCCCCCACTCCCATAAGAAAAATCCTGGCTACCCCCATGGCATGCATCCTACTCATGTCCCATTTCTACACATTTAGGCTTTGTGCACTTTCAGATGAAGATGTGTGTGTGGGACCAGTAGACATAATCTCAATTTTCCATCCACGTATTGATTCTCACGCAGTTGGAATGTCTGCATCAGGGGTCGGCAGATTTTTTCAGCAGGGGGCCGGTCCACTGTCCCTCAGACCTTGTGGGAGGCTGGACTATATTTTGAAGGGGGGGAAATGAACGAGGGACAATGAGCGGCGTGTGAAAGGGCTCCAGAGAGGAGCTGGCACCAACAAAGCCCAGACCCCTTCCTCCTCTAGGCATGGCAGGGAGAAGCCAGGAGGAGGGAGGGAGGAGGCGCCACTGCGGTGTGTGCGTGTGGGAGGGGAAATGGCGCAGCCCAAACAATCAGAATCGGATCGTCCACGCGGCAATTACTGACCGTCTGCAGGCCGGATCCAGAAGGCAATTGGGCCGGATCCGGCCCCCAGGCCTTAGTTTGCCAAAACATGGTCTGCATGGAGCTATAAGAGAGCTCCAACAATTCAGTAGCAGAGCGCATTGTCTGTCTGCAGGAGATCCCAGTCACCCCCATTCCCCAGGGTTTTGTTTTGTATTGTTAAAGAAAGATAAGTAGCAGGTGCTGTGAAATATCTCTGCTTGAAGAATGCTGCCTATCTGAGCAGCCAGTGCTGAGCTAGATGGATAAAGAGCATAAGGCAACTTCCTATGTTCCTATATTAATAGAATCATAATATGAGTGTGATTTGTATTCTTAGATGCTTTTAGAGTGGACCTTATGGTTTGCAACTAGACACATATTTTCCTTCCTATTATTTTAGTTACCAGAGTGGTTTTTGGTAGTTTTGCTGTACCTTGACAATGATCATATGGAAAGTTGACCCTAATCTCCAAATAAGAGAAGAGATTGTTTTTCTTTAGATTTAAAATATACCTTCGTCAGTCTTTAAAATGTAGCCTTTAGGGCTAAGCTAACCTGTCTTGTTAAACCTAATCTTACAAACCAAAACACAACCAGTACTACTTGATGTGTAGAGCCAAATAATGGGGAAATGGCTGTCTTTGTTATATGCCAAGCTTACGGTAAGTTAAATTGTGCCCAGTTCAACCTAGTCATACAGAAAAACATTCTTGCCTGTTTAAGTAAAAACTAATGCCCGCAGGCCTACAAAGACATGTTTGTATTTATTTAGGAAAATAAGTCGAAAATCTTTCCTTCAGCACAACCTGTTGAATAGATAACTGTGCACGGAAATCCAATTATGTACCCATTTAGGCATGTAATTGATAGTTTACCTGAGCAGCTACAATGCAAGATGGCAGGTTTCCTGCTTTTTTTGCTTGCTTCAAACAACACAATGAGCTGAAAGAACCAAAACATCTAGCAGCGTTGATAGAATTCTGCATTGAAATGATTTACATGGAGACAGACAACAGAGGCAGGTTTACACATGTGCATTCTTAAATGGATCAAGTAACTGCATTATCAACATTTTGATAGATTTACGCAGGTACATTTACAAGTAAGTGGGAAGCCTTTTTTGTGCTTTGCAAAAGATGCTGAATTATGGCTCAGAAAAGTGGTATACAAATATAATAATAATAATAATAATAATAATAATAATAATAATAATAATAATTCTAAATAATAATGAAGTCATTCTCTGTGCAGGAGGAAGATAGCAGAAGGGGAGTAGGTGAGACAAAGGTTTTGCTTGGGCTTGTTCCACCTTGTTTACATAGCACTAAACGAATTGATTTTAGTATTACAGTACATGCCAACCAGCTGGATAGCAACCCAACATTTTCTGGCCCTACAGGTAGCCTTGTCTTTGGGTTTAGTAACAAAATGTAGTTTGCAGTGATAGAGATTGGTTGCTTGCTAAAGTTATCAGTTGGCCTTCATGCTGTGTTATATTAGTAAGGCTGTGACCCGTTTCACACGCCACATTAAACAGTAGTTAAATACAAACCATAATTTAATGCAAATGTACAGGATTCTTGTGCATGCTGCCGAGAAGTTCTCACTCTGCTCCTCGCCGTGGGTTCATAGTTTGTTTCTTTCCAAACAAACTACTAGTGGTAACTAAGGTTGGTTCTTGGCTTACTGCTTATGGTTTGTTTGGAGAGAAACAAACCTTGAACCAGGTTCAGATGTGGCAGCTTAGCAGGAGCAGAGGAGGAGGGAAGCAATAACTTTTCACCAGCATGCCCAAATACATAGTGCATTCATACTAAACTATAGTTTGTTTTTAATTATAATTTAATGTGATGTGCAAACCAGGCCTGTATGTGCACTAATGAAAAACAGCAAGTTGATGTAATATTTTGTGGTGGTTGCTAATCATAGAAGAAACTCTCTCTGCTCTGTTTCTAGGCAAAATCAAAAAAGCAATATGTGATGCTACAAGAGCTGTGGATTTAGACCCCATGAATCCTGTGAGTAGTAATGCTGTGGTTCATGTAACTATAGGATTCACTGTATGTACACTTTATACTCTTGTAGAATTTTAATATTTTTGGTCGGGGAAATTGTGCCATGTTTTCTAGATTTGGCACTAAGTGGTAAGCCCAAATAAATACACGAATTTCTTTGCAGACTCATGAAGAGTTGAAGCAAGCATCCATGTACATGGCCTCAGTTGCACAAAGCCATTTCACGATTTGATTAAAATTAGACTGCCGCACCATAAAACTGAGTATATAAACACAAGCTGATGCGGTAAACATTTGCTATACTATGTCTATGAATCTAGTAGAACTTGCTGTTACTTGAGCCACAAACATATTGGTGCACTCTCCCTGTTTCTCTTGAGTGATGAAAAATTTCAGCGCTCAGCACGTAGCTGGATTTGGTTTCCTTTGGAAGAAGGACACTGGATGCTTACAGTGTTTTGTAATGTTTTAGTTTATTTACAGATATACAGGTTGGGTATAGGAGGAGGTACATCTTTAACATTCATATCAGCCAACCAAATCTACCACCCTTCATCTGATCTCCAGAGAGAAGCAGCTCTGAATCTCCTGATGCTGTTAGCTTATAAAGGAATTAAAAACTCCTCTTTCTCTGTCTGTCTTAGTCTTTAGTCAAATCTGAAACTTCTTTTGTTTCTTTTCACACATACATAATTCTCAACTGTTAAAACTCCTTTATTACTTTCAAGATTTTGGTGGGGAGTTGCCTTAATTCACATGGATTGCCCTGTTCTCAGAACTCTTAACAGCAAGATGCATAACAATGTAAAACCATGTACTGTGCTTACACTGGATTAATAATACTTCCTAAACCTGTGGTCCCCAAACTCCTCACTCCGCTACAGACCACTTGGAAATTGCTGAGGCTCTTGGTGAACTGCTTAATGTTGTGTGTGTGTGTGTGTGTGTGTGTGTTCTACTAATCAAAGCACATACATAATTCATATTTTAATAACCGTAGTCTTGCCTTTTTAGTGCAATGGATGAATAATCCCCCCATGCTGGCATCGCCATAGACCTGAGGCCAAGCTGCTGAGAAGCGCCTTTTCAACTGGTGATTTTTTTAAAGGAAAAAGTAGCAGTCTGCACCAGCACCATATTACAGAAATCAATAGACTGGGGCCTCTTTGCCCTATGTGATGATTTCCCCCTTGTCAAAGCATTCTCTATCATTGCAAGAAGTCAATCCAATGCCAGGACCAAGTCTTGATATTCTTGGTAGTTCTGCAGCCTTAACATGGATCATCTGGAGCTCACAGACCACTGCTTGAGAAAGGTTTAAAATGCAATAGTGTGGCTTCAGTCATGATCTCGCCACAATTTGCATCCACACTGGCTCTCTGTTAGTTTCTGGGTGCATTCCAAGGTGCTAGTTTTAACCTCTAAAGCTCTTAAGTTGGCTGGGTGTTAGCTATCAAAAATATTGGACCTGCTCATCACCCTAAATCAGTGGCAGAGGCTCTTCTCTGTTTCCTGCTCTATTTGGAGGTGAGGAATGTAGAGGAGTGTGATGTGGCCGTGGGATGCCTGGAGAACATCTCTAGGTATGTCTTCCTACTGTGACTGGTGCTAGTGGAAGGCTGCTGTTCTCTTGTGACTTTCATTGAAGTATTCCTTTAAAGTAGACTGGTTCAGCTGTTTTCTCTGTTTATTTCTTAGCTTAATCATCGTGCGATTTGTGTTTTAGAACATCATATATATAATTGTTTTTGAACTGTACAGTTTGGAAACAAAATAAAAAAAAATCCTTCCAGTAGCATCTTAGAGACCAACTAAGTTTGTTATTGGTATGAGCTTTCGTGTGCATGCACACTTCTTCAGATACACACAGTTTGGAGTAATGCTACGCTTGTAGCCTGTCTGTGATGCACACAGTTCTCTCACCCATTTCATCTTTGTGGGAGGCCTGTGAAGTAAGTTAGGAGCTGAAAAGTAGTGACTTCTGGCGAGGAGCAGTAGTAATATGCTGAAGATCCCATGATAAATCCCAGGTACAGCTGGGCATTCCCCCTGAAAACCTAGAGAGCTGCTGCCACTCAATACTGAGCTAGACAGACCAATGGTCTGACTGATTATAAGACGGCTTCCTGTGTTGACTTTCCTAAAGTGAGCTTCATCCCTGAGTGGGGATTTGAACCTGCTAGTTTAAGCTACCTGTGGATTTAAGCTGTGATTTAGACAAAACACCTTTTTCAGTTTATGCTGACTGCTACACTTTTTGTTTCCTAGGATGTGTACTGTATCAGAGCTCTTGCATGGAGCTCAGCAAAAGAAAAAATGAGGGCCCTTACTGATTTGAACTTTAGTTTCAAGCTGAATTCATCTCATATTTGCACTATGATCTTAAGGGGAGCTATTTTAAACTCCCTTGGGAAACTGCCTCCTCCGAAGAAAAATAAAGATCATGAAAAGGTAAATGGCATTGTCCTGGAACTTATGGTTTTCATTGGTTTGCCTCATAATTGCCTCCGAAGGGGGTACCAGATTTTATCCAATTCTGAAAAAAGGTCTAGCCCACTGGACCTATTAGTATGTAATTTGACAGACTTTAGCTACTTGCTAGGGGCTATTCAGCTATAGCTCTCACTCATTACTGTCAATAAGCTGGGGAAGTTATAGTCATATTAAAATAATAATTATAATAGTGAATTGGAGGGCCACAAAGCTTTGTTTTTCTGAATTGGGATTTGTTCTGTGACCCTGAGCCAAATTGGAGACTCAAAAATTGGTTTCTACTGTCTCAGGCTGTTTTTTTCAGAATGTTGAGTGGGAATCGGAAACCAAATCTCGTGCTCAGTGCACACCTCTTGTTTCCACCCCTATCAATTTCATGTTCTTCACCACACAGCTCCTCACTGAGGGTGAAGAAACAAAGCACTGTTTGTGATTATGTATGATTACCGTGATATAGCAGGCTCATCACCTATGTGACTAGTAAGGCTATAGCCAGCAGTAGCAATTTAATCCATTCAGGTTGTCATGTGATAATTGTATTTACTGTGGATAAAATGTTATATAGCCTGGTTCTGGTTCCTTGTCAGATATTGAAAATATTTTCTCTCTGTGTGTAATATTAATAAGACAGTGGCTGTGAAATCCGTGCAATATTACTGGAACCCACTCATGTTTCTTTTCAGGGTTTCAGTGCTTCACACGGTCATTAAAGAAACCATCTCTTGACATCTACAGATATGATTACATGTCTAGTGTTTCTGTTCTGATTAACTCTGAAATTCTTAAGGAAGTGTGACATCACACAGCCACTTGCATGTTTTTTAATTAGTCCAATGTTATTCTCTGACATAGGAAAGTCGAATGCGGACTTTCCCCCCACGACGACATGGTTTGAACAGGATTTTTATATTCTTTACAAAAGCATTATCCTCTGTATCTAGTGCTACAATAGATACATCCCCACTTTTAAATCACTATATATGTCCATATATTACATCCTTGAAGGAAAGCCTCCATTGTGTTTGCACACAATGTAGAATGGCTAGTAGCGCTGGCATTGCAATACTAAGAAAGGACCAAATGATCTGCTATAGGCACAGCCTAAAATAGTCTTTCCACTAATTTTCATCCCTGACAATGAGTACAAAAACCAATACCCTTTACTCCAGTATCAAATTCTGAGTTATCCAGATTCCAAATAAATAAATCAATTTACAGCATTGCACCCTTTTAGAAATCCTACACGTGCTCTTAATCAACCCTTATATTTCAACGTCTAGTAGTACTGGTTTTTCTGAACACACCGGTACCTGTCTCTGAAGATTATTTAATTTGTTTTTGTTTCCCAATAGGCATCTAATATTTCCTGGGAAAGTAGGAATTTCTTTGATGTGGAAGATTTTTATAGTCCAAAAATTCCTTCATTCTATGATAAGTGAGTAGGAATGCAAGCAGCTGCCGCATGCAGTATAAAATTGCATGATAGCAAATGCAAACTATTGGAGGGGACGCTGTGCTTTTGAAAAGGGCTTGAAGTAGCGAAGTAATCTCTTTGCACTTATTCCATTTCAGTTTGTATCTTCCACTGTAGTTGCAGCAGCACTGTACTTCACTGAGAAGCTGGATTTCTCCTTCAGGGCAATTAAAAACAACAACAACCACAACCAGGAAAAGCCATTTGAGGAATGGGTGACTTGAAGTGTTGCTGGGATATATTTAACCACTCTCCATTCCAAACCCCTTTCATGGCAGCATTCATCCCCACTGACATGGGATTTTCAATTAACTTGGGAGATAATTTGGAGTGAGGAAATAACAATGGGTTCCCAATTGCCCTCTCCTGAAGTGGCTTTTCTTGCTACACACAAAGGATGATTGGTGTGTGTTTGTGTATTTATTTACATCATGTTTATTTCTGTGTAATGTGTAGTTTGATTTTCAAAGAACAATTCCAGGATTTCGCAACACACTCATGTGAAGTGCATTAAGTGTGTGCATCCGCATGATATGGGGTCAGAATGAATCAACTGCAGAATCATTCCTTCACTACCAGAAATGCACAGAATGAATGTGGGCTACTCTTAAATAACATATACAATTGATTAAAGGTAAAGGTAAAGGGACCCTGCCCTGACAGTTAAGTCCAGTCGCAAACGACTCTGGGGTTGCGGCGCTCATCTCGCTTTACTGGCCGAGGGAGCCGACGTTTGTCCGCAGACAGTTTTTCTGGGTCATGTGGTCAGCATGACTAAGCCACTCCTGGTGAACCAGAGCAGTGCACAGCAACTCCGTTTACCTTCCCGCCGGAACAGTACCTATTTATCTACTTGCACTTCGACGTGCTTTCAAACTGCTAGGTTGGCAGGTGCAGGGACTAAGCAACGGGAGCTCATCCCGTCACAGGGATTCGAACCGCCAACCTTCTGATCGGCAAGCCCTAGGCTCTGTGGTTTATTCCCTAAGTGCCACCCGTGTCCTTAGGGAGTAAATAATACACAGACACATCATCATCATCATTTATTAACATGTAATTTGGATTTTTTAAAATCCAGCTAAAATATTTTTCCTTTTTTTAAAAAAAGCATGTTTGAAAATTAAATCTGACCTTTTATATATAACCTTCATAAAAATGAATGAATAGCCCTCTTTTGAAATGCTGTTTTCAAGAATGAATTGTGGGGCACATCACCACAGCTGTTATCCTCCGGTCTACTGTATCTTATTGACCTTTTAATCCTATTTGATGCCTGGAAATTAACTGATTGCTGCAATTTGCTCAGTTAGTACTCCAGTTATCAAACAATGTGGTTACCTTAAGCAATTAGTGTGCACTTCATTTTAGGAAATATTTAAATAAGTAACTAGATATTTTTAAAAATTGATTAATTGGTTATTTAAAAAAAATGATTAATGATTTCAGATGCCTTTCTTGATGATTTACTGTAAATCAATCCACCCTAGACATACCTTGACTTTTTTAAAAAAACAAAAACCTACATCTGGGAAGAAAGACCTCTAAAATTATACATTAGCAGAGTGATCTTAGACATGTCTACTCAGAAGTAAGTCTGAAGGAGTTCAATGGGAAGTAAACTCATGCTTGAAACCCAGGCCCAGAGAGCTTCATTCAGCTCATTGTAGATTGTATTAATCCCAGCCAGCCAATGGCCTGTCTCAGTATAAAGCAAAACAAAATAGAAAATTCTTACCAGTAGCACCTTAGAGACCAACTGAGTTTGTTCTTGGTATGAGCTTTCGTGTGCATGCACACGAAAGCTCATACCAAGAACAAACTCAGTTGGTCTCTAAGGTGCTATTGGTAAGAATTTTCTATTTTGTTTCGACTATGGCAGTCCAGCATGGCTACCCACCTGTAACTCAGTATAAAGCAGTTTCCTTTGTTCTTACGTTTTGTGATGTTGAATAAACCATGAAATGAAGGTAACAGTGCATAAATATATTACAATGCATAAATGTTAATAAAACCAAGTTCCTTATCTTCTGGTGATTTCTTTTTTTATAGATACCTCTGGTCTCTAAATGTTTTTCACACCGTAACTGAAATAGACCTGTTTGATGGAGCTAGATTCCTCTCCAACTGTAAGTGTACTTGAAATGATTATGTTACAAATGCTCTCTTTGCTTTGCCTTTCAGTTAGTTGGATTCCTAGAAAATGACCTTTGGTTATAGAAACCTACAGGAGCACCTCCCTCAGTGGGGTGAGCCTCAGCTATGCTCTCCTGGCAGCAGTGTCCTTGCTACTTTACTAAGGCTGTGCTGTGTATGCCTTAAATTGGGTTTTATTATGTAGAAAAATATGCCTCCTCAAGTCAGCAGCATTCTTAAAGCGACTGCTGCTCTAGCAGTGAAAGCTGTACATACACTTGTTTACTTACATTCTGGTTTCTGTTCTGCCTTAGCTAAATATTTCATGGCTGTTTTTGTTTTAGAGTTTGTTTTAATCCTCTAATTCAGGGGAAAAAACATTTTCTTATAAAAATAAATATATTGCATAACATAATTTCTCATGTTTTTGAATTAGCCATTAGCAAAAACAAAGAACAAAACCTGAGGAGACCATTTAAATGTGGCTCTCTGACAGTGTACTCCGACAACATTTCCTTATTAAGGCGAAAGATGTACTCACGGCAAAGCGTGGCATCAGTCACTGGAATTAATGGTAATAATTAAATAGATACTTAAACATAAGAAATAATAGGACACTTTCTTGCTTCAAGCTTGTCAGTGTAGTTATGATTGTTAAGGTGCTTGCATTTGCACAGACCAAATCTTGCACACACAAACATATACATGTACCTAGGGGTGTCTGAGTATTTTGATGAAAACAGGAGTAGAAATTGCTGGTGTTTGCTTATCAATCCAGTGAATACAGTTGCTATTCACTGTTGTTGCTTTGAGTCCACGTAATTGATTAGGTTTCTCCCCCCCCCCCCAATATTTGCATCAAAATAAATGGGGTGGAATAAGGCAATGGCCACATAAATCACATTATTGATTTTGTAAACAGTGTAAATTATATAATTTTATCACAGCAGGCAGCAAGACAGTGTTTTGGGTGGAGGATAAACGGTGGCAGAACAGAATAGCTCAGTTGGTTTAGAGCAGGCTTCCTCAACCTCGGCTCTCCAGATGTTTTTGGCCTACAAATCCCATGATCCCTAGCTAGCAGGACCAGTGGTCAGGGATGATGGGAACTGTAGTCTCAAAACATCTGGAGGACTGAGGTTGAGGAAGCCTGGTGCTCATAACACCAAGGCTGCAGATTCGATCCCTGCAAGGGTAGCTGCATACTCCTGCATACTCCCTTCCAACTCATATGATTCTATGCTCATCCTCCCTTCCACCTTTATAGACAGGCCTTCTGCTATGTGAGGATGATTCAAGGAAGTTGAAGAATAGGAATAAAGTCCTAAAAACAATATACGCTATATTAAAACCTGTGAAAAGAGAAGTCCCAAAATCAACCAAATACCACACTGCAGATTTATAAAACACATTGATAATATTATATTTGCTGTTATGTGTGCAGTTGCTTTTTAAATACATCCTAACATTTGCTTTTCTATATTATTATTATGCCTGAATACTGGATTGGTGCTCTCAGGAAAGAATCGCTCCAGTTTATCTTCAGCACCTGGTAATCATTTATTTTATTTTATTTTTTTCATATTGTTGGAATTCGTACCAGAATTGTTTTTATATAAACACTTTCAGAATATTAAAGTGCTCATCAAGCCCTGGAAGCTTCAACATAAGCTTCAGAAAGAAAACTTGAAAACATGATCTACTTTGTATATTATAATATAGGCAATGTAATCCATCTTATCCCCTGGCAGGAATCTGGGTTACAAGCAGCTGGAACCACATATATTTAAAGCCATATTGGCTTGTGAGTTGTGTGGTTCCCTCTGCTGCCATACTCTACCTTTTTCTTAGATCAGTCTGTAGTAATATAATCATCCTGCCACAAAATAAATCAACCAGCTTCTCCAGACTGGTGGTATAAAATATTACAGGATTTCAGGCAGGAAGCTGATTAGAAATGAAGCTCTGTAAAATCCCACAATCTTTGCAGGTGCAAACAGTATTTAAAGTAGAATCGCATGTTACTTCCCCGATAGCAGTGTGAGCACAAATCACCATGAATGCACAATAAAAATGATAAGGTGCTACTGGAAGGATTTTGTTTGTTTGTTTGTTTGTTTTTGTTTCGACTATGGCAGACCAACACAGCTACCTACCTGTAAATAATAATGATGTCTGCAGAGTCCCGAAGACTACACTGGATTTATACAATGCCTTTTCAGGGGGGAAATACTTCTTGTTATATTAACTATTGCTCTCCTAATACATCCTATCATTTGCCCCCCCTTTTTTGTTTACTGTGCCTGACTACTGAACTGGTGTTCTTAGGGAAGAAAGACTCACATTTGCCAGCTACACAGGAATCTGTTGATTAGCTTTTCGTACCATGATTATTGTTTTTCTATAAGCCATCTCAAAAAGGTTGCATTTGAAGGCCTTAAAATGTTCAACAGAAGCTGCAGAAAGGAAACCTGAGAGCATGATGCACTTTGCACATTGCGGGGGACGCAGTGAAACCTCAGCACATGGCAGGAATCCTTTTGGCAAGCAACTGAACCATCTCTTCCCACCCTCAATGCGGCATGCCTGCCATTAGCCAGAGTACTACTACCTGTGAGATGAAGGGCCATATGGCCAGCAATTCTTGGAAACTTGAAACCCTCTGCTGTCAACCTTCTGTCTTCTGAGCTTCTCTAGGCCCTGACCATTTCAATGAATAAGGCAGCTTAGTTTTCTATGGTTTGCTGGGCCTGGATTATTCCTTGGAAGGAATACCTAGAGACAGGTAACTCTCAAGTCAACCACCATGCAGAGGCTGCAGTCGCACCCTGCATTGGTAGCGCAGAAAAATAAATCCTACAGATCTAGATAAACTCCACCTTCACCTAGCGATAAGGAATGACACAAGGCCAATGTATGCTGAGCACCCTTGGGTCAAGATTAGATGCACTCTTAGCCCCAGAATCCTAATCTGCCTGGGAGTATTTCTCATAGTGCACAAGTATGAAATCCTAGAAGCATGATCAGTAGAGGGGCTATGGAGTTTATTGCCTAGATTATCATGCCCAGGTTTGCCACGTCCCCAGCAATGGTATAAGAGACCTTTCTCTGCATGGAGCAGCTTCCTTGGACCAGTAACCTTCACCATTAACCTTCCATAGGATAGTCAGGAGGTCCACCCTCCACCTTCATGTGACATTCAAAGATCATTAAGTTTGCTTCTTAAGAATCGTGCAATGAGTACTACAGAGCTTTTTCCTCCCACCATGTTCTAGGGCAGACCACTGGTACTGTTAGCTAGGGATGATGGGAATTGTAGTCCCAAACATCTGGAGGGCCGGAGTTTGCCTATGCCTGTTCTAGGGACACTGCTCCTTTCATTGCCTTTGCTCTCTATTTTGCAACCCTATTGACTGAGAACTTAAAGTTGGACTTACCATGATTTAGGTATGGGGGGGGGGATTCAGTTTAGTTTGCCTTTAAAGGTGAACCTACATAGTTTGCACTTTCCCAAGCAATATGCAAACCGAAACATTTCCTACAAAATTTGCACCTTTCTGAACTTTGCAGTGTCAAATAATGTGTATCCCTTACCTGTTTTAAATCTTATGCGTTCAGTTTATCTGTATGTTTTATCGTATGCTGGTTTGTGACGGAAATAAAAATTTGATACTGTGTATGAAAATGCTTATACTAGGGTCAAGTTTGCATTGAAACACACTTATAGGTGCAAATAACCTATAAAATGCATTATAGTAAGGAAATGTGTTTTAGAAAAAGCATGTGTATTAGGCAAAATTGCATACAAACGTTTGTATAAAGAGAAATTCACACTAAAGTGCTGATGAATTTTCATGAGGATTTGAAAAAAAACAACAACGCAAAATTGTTATGGAGAACTGAACTTGCGATTGAAAAATGAGAAACAGATAAACTTGGTAGATTCACCATGGCTACTGTGAAGTACTCCTCTAGGAAGCAAGGAGTGAATCAGACTAGCTCACACACACAATAGGGGAACAACCAGATCACTGAGAGTGGTTTACATGTTTCCGCTGCACAATTTACCATGGTAGTTTCTTAGTTAAGGACGCTGCTATAGTCTTACTTTCCCTAAACAATGGCTTTTTGTTTATAAGAGATATTATATGAATTAGGCTGGAGTCCATTTGAAAATTGGTGATGGTTAAACTAATGCAAAAATACAGAAGAGAGAATGCTAAATACAGTAACCCCTCCCCTCCCTGTTCCTTAGGTACCGGTAGTGAAAATTTAAAGAAAACTGTGGCAAAAAGATCAAGTTCATTTACAGGCTGGAATGCATGAAGAATAAATCAGCTTTCAACAGGATCATGGTGGCCTGGTACATGGCAAGGTATCAAGTGATGTTTTTGACAGTGGAGCTTAAAATACGCTATATTTTAAAACTGGCATTCTTTAAAATGTGTTCCGTTCCTTAGTAAAGCGCTTTATTAATATATGCATATATTGAGTGTGTTTGTATTGTACCTCTCAGGATCCTCAGTTGTTTTCAGGTGGCATGACAAAACCTATACCGGCCACAAATCTATTTGCATTGTGCATTTACACTGTTATGGGGGATGAGGCATGATTCATCTTCAAGTACTAAAGATAAAACACAGCTTGATATTATAACTGGAGAGGGCCCATAAGATTTTTCAAAATAAATTTGAGTGACTTGAACTTGACCATTGACCACATTATGCAGTGCTATAACATGACTCATTTATAACAATTCAGAACACTGTGCATAAAATTGTTTCTGAACAGGAAGGGAAATACCTGTACTCTTAGTGTTACCACGCAGACCTCGTTTTTTGTCACCTTGATGTGCCCAAAAGGCTTCTAACAAAAGTTTCAAAACAATATTCTGTCTAAATACAGTAGCATAACATGAAAGCAAGTGGAACAAAGTTTTCTCAGGCCCTCTGATGGCTTGGAAACTTTCTGGGCTGGGTTATTATGCCTATGAGCATAATAACTGTTTCTCGGTCTTTCTGTTTATTACCAAGAATAGTAGTGTAGTTCTAGTCTTGAATACGCCTCTGGGATTTTGCTACTGTGAATATGCCTTGCCCTGCTTTAGCCAAGGTGATTGAATCATGCCATAAATTTTGCACGAACATCTAGGTTTCCCCCCCTACATTCCTTGGTATTTCTAGTTAAAGTACAGTACAAACATGTACATAAAATCTAAAAGAGCAAATCCCATAAAACATTTTGATGCTGCTTTGGAGTATATCAATATCGACTGTATTTTACCTGTCTTTATTACTGAAATGATTTGTTTATTTATTTGCCAGCTGCTGTGTAGCACGCTTAGGATATTGTGCAGTGCTCTTTCACAGTGCAATGACAACTTCATATTGAAGTAAGAAATTCATAGAGGCATAAACACAGCTGCTTATACCCATAAAATAACTTGTTTACAAGGGGAGGCATAATCAGCACTATCAAGTGTTTTGTCAATTACATTAAAAACAGAAACAGAAAACAATATGTATTTGACAGGAGACCATTTTAAGACATTATATTTGCATAATGCACATCTTTTTACGTTGTACGAAGCAGTGAGACACAGAAAGAATGGTATCCATTATTCATGAATTGAAATAAAGCATCACATGGAAACGCAGAGCTGAGACTCTTCTGATATTTGCAGACTTGTTTCTTTCTTGCTTGGGAAATTATGGGCAATTATTGTTGTTTTGCTGTTTAACTACATCTTGTTCCTTGAATAGATGACATCCCTTTCATACAGTCTCCTAGTTAGCGCAGATCAGCACCGATGCTTTTGACATCTCACGATGACGTTTCAGGGAAGAAATGCTCCTGGCAGATCCGCTCAGCCAACAAGCTAGTTCAAGCAATAGGCGTTTGGATTGGTGACAATCCGTGAGGCTTCCGAAGCAATAACAAGGCCTGCTCTGTAGAAGAGCTTCTGATTTGCATGCAGAAGGTCCCATGTCCAATCCTTGGCATCTCCAGGTAGGACTGGGAGAGAGCTCTGCCTCTCCATGTGGACAGTACAAAACTGTTCATGAACCAGTGGTCTGACTCAGTCTAAGGCAGCTCACCATGTTCATGTTTTTTCTCCAGCTACTGTGCCCCACTGTGACCTGTTCAGACAGGAACAAGGCTGCAGTCATACAGACACTTTGTTTGGGAGTAAGCCTCAACAATAGGACTGACTTATATGTGAATGTATATAAGTTTGGGCTGTAAAAGGTAATTTAAACGTGAATGGGGATGATTTAGTAGTTAATGCCAATGTAAACTACTCAGGTGGCCCAGTGCAGCAGTGCTTTTCAGGCATTGTGCATGCCAACAATTCTTCACTGACTGTGAAAGGGATTAAATCCGCCCACTAGTGACAAAGATGTCCTATTTGCGAAGTTCTCCTAAAATGTGCCCCTATATCTAGAGAGACCTGTGCTGTGCAGTTTGCATGACACTTAATGATTTCTGAGCTGTCACTCAGAAAATATAGGGTTCGTTCCCGAATATTGGACACACACCAATATTTATATACAGTACACTTATACAGGAACAAATATGAGACCAAGCTTAGTATCTTCCTAGTAAAAGGAAAATATACCAGTAATGCAGAACAAAGAATATAGGACCCTGTCAGCACTACACATTTAGCACACCTACTGTGCAAGCCAGAAGGACTAGGAATGAAGAGTTAACTACTCTGGGGCTGTGAGCTCACTCAAAAAATAGAGATGTGGTCAGGAATGCCAACTTGGCCCTGCGACTGCGTGGCTGGGGTCATGGGTGCCACGCAGCGTGCATGGCCCAGGCACTGAAATTTGTGGATGCTCAGGCATCTAGGGCCCCAGGGAGTTAGCACCTATGGGTGTGGTTTGATTATCATATGCTTCAGATCCATAGGACCCTGCACATTAATTAATGAATGCTTTTACCCTTCTCAGATCCTATTTGTTATTTTTTTTCCTTTTTTCTTTTTTTCTACCTCCCCTCTCCTATCCATCCTATTTGTTATTTAATAAAATTGTTGCCCATCTTTAGCCCAAATACTGCTGTCTGGCTCATCATTTATATGGGTCTGTGTGCAACTTGCATTTGTACGTGCTCATTTTGAGCTAGAACGTTATAAACAATAGCTTCAAGTTTAATTTGTAATTGATCCCTTAATAATCTGCCCCTTCCTTCTGCAGTCGCTTTTGAGTATCAGCTCAGAGTTTACTGAAAACATTTTTGAAACATTTTCTCAAAGAAAAAGTAGAAAGTGATGTGCAAGATAAGTTGCTTTCAGCTTTGCTGCTAATACTGCTATATACCAGTGTGTGTCTTCGTGATTCAGTTTGTTTCCTGGTACTGAACCCTTATGTAGTCATGCTCCAATCTTAATATAGCAAGTTCATCTTGATCAGGGATCTGAAGGACTCATAAGCAAAAGACAAAGTTAATAAGAATGACCAAGATTTTATTATTTTCTTTTCCCTACCGCACTCATGGAACTAAATTATCTTTTAGGTGGCAGAACAGATGTATCATAATGTGAATTTTAGAAATCATTTTGGAAGATTAATTCACTAAAATGGGGAATAACATGTTTCAAGAAGTCAGGTGTGAAGCAAAGCAGAAGTATGAATACTTGGATTTATTAAAAGGATTGAAATGTGAATTTTATCTGCCCTTATATACTTCAGCTGAGAATCTGAAATGCTACTACTGGTATATGGTGTGTATGTTCCTTGCCATCTGCTGGCAGAGATGTACTGCTTCATGTCAGTGTGCCTTGATCTTTTTGTGTGGCACTGACAAATACTACTTTCATGAAGAGGTTAGAGTCAAAGCCAAGCCACCAATGTATATCTTAAGAATATTAATACATTGTAACACATTTTGTTTTTTTAGCTGTCACTGAGCTGATGTGTAAAGGTAATCTTTCCAGTGCTGCTTAAATACATGAATCCCCTTTCCATGCACTGATAAGGGCTAATTCAGGTGTACCTGAAACTATTTACTGGAGCTGATTTATATACTAGAAAGGTTGGGCTAGTGGTCTTACAATCTCAGGCTCCATCTGCACTATATGTTCAAAGCTGTGGCATAGCACCTTAAACAGTGTGGTTTTCCCCAAATAATCTTGGGAGAATGGCTACTTCTTGATGTGGTCTCACCTGTTAATCATATGCTCCTCTCCTCATGTTACAGGTTCAAGGCAACTGGGAACTTTTTAACTTCTCCGCCCTCAGATAAAGAATGTGTCATTCTGCACCTATGCAAAGGAATTTTACTGTCATGATATCTGAGCCTCAGGGTATAGTGGGTTAAACCCATAACCCTCGATGGAAGAAGTGTGCATGCACATGAAAGCTCATACCAATAACAAACTTAGTTGGTCTCAAAGGTGCTACTGGAAGGAATTTTATTATTTTTTATTTTGTTTGGACTGCGGTAGACCAACACGGTTACCTACCTGTAACTATGCATCCCATATAACATGCACAAGTCCATGCAAACAGCCCATCTAAACAAATCCTAGAAAGATAGGCATTTCAATGCAAGCAAAATGCAACAGTTCATGACATTAGGCCTTCACAGTTGGTCTTAGCAAAATACTTGCAACAACTTAAGGAACGTTGTTGATTGAATTTACATCCTGCATAGCCTTTTGGGGGGGGGCAACTGTAACATAAACAAATTACAGTTTAAAACATTCAGTGGGGGGAAAGGGGGCTTTGGGGTTGGCATTCTGGAAAACACCAGTCGTACCGATTTAGAGGTGCCATGGAGTCATGCGTGCTTCTAGTAGCAGAATAGGAAGAAGCTACATTAAATTATGGATGCAGAAGCTGGGATGCTTCCATTCCCTTAAAATTAAGCAGCCTTGCTGATGCAACATTTTATTACGGTTAGCTGCATTTACTTTGCCTCATGTCAAGGGAATCTGTGACCCATTTTTAAGATTGTTGGCACGAATATTCCACCCCCCCGGGGGGTGGGGTGGGCCTCCATCACTGTATCTGTGCCACGTCCCTTGCCTTGATTTCTTCGAAGGCAGATATTCCTGAAACTGTTGAAGTCCTGAAATTCTAAAGAGTGGAAGTAATTCAGCAGTGAGTCACCACCACACACCTATGCATGCCTTTTATCTCAAAAGACCATCACGCATACATCCCCGGCCCTTTCACTTCCCTGCCCTCCTCCTCCCCTTATACCACCCACTTCCCCCCCCAGCACCCCACTACTCCTTGCTGTCCTCCATCACCCCTCCAACTTACCAGGTGATGTTCCAGCCAGCCACTGTGTTCATTTCATAAAAATGCCTCTCTGCTTCACACGGGACCCAGAGGCATTCTGGGGTAAATAAAGATGGCACACTGCTGGAGGCTGGTGCTGCGAAGTTAATTTAAATCTGGTGGGCACTGAGAGAAGTGCTGGTGACACCAGGTTCCAGGTAATCATAATGTGCAGGTAGGTGTAAAAATGTAGTTAAATAACCCCCTATGCACTGGTTTAATCCCGCAATTCAGATTCATCTGGTGCATACATACTTACCAGACTTTCTAAATGAAACCTCTGAATTTTAAAAATACTTAAATTGTAACTACAGGGACATGAGTGGCGCTGTGGTCTAAACCACAGAGCCTAGGGCTTGACGATCGGAAGGTCAGCGGTTTGAATCCCTGCGATGGGGTGAGCTCCCGTTGCTCGGTCCCAGCTCCTGCCCACCTAGCAGTTCGAAAGCAGTAATGCTGGGTGTGGGGCTTCAGGCACAAAGAAGAGTCAGATGGTGTCTGGATCACCAGTCTTCTTCTGGGAAGCTGCAGCCAACACTTGGGTAGGTCTTGGCGTATTCTTGTGTTTTCCTTCCTGATGCCTGCCTTTTCTTCCTGCTGGATGGCTCGACAGCCCCAGGTCACTCTGGGTAATTGAAACCAACCTGTAGCTTATCCATAAATTTATTGCCTGTTTAGCCCCATGGCGATATTTTAAAGTACAGTTATTGGGCACGATGTAGCCAAAACTAAAGTTGGAAGTTACATTGATTGGAGCAAAAGAGTTAAGCATCCCAATAAAACTATGGGGCTTCACTCAGCCATATTATATTTATATATTAGATTAGATTTTGAGTATCAAATGACAAGCCACATGGCTGCCCCAGAATCCTTGATCTACAAGACGTTCCCTCTCATTTCAGTGCACAGCCGAGATGCTCTATACGTTGTCAGACACAAAACAGTAATGTGTGCAGTTTAAATGCATAGGCGGTAGATGGTGCAAGGGTGAGAGCCAGTCACTTCAAATTACCAGCATCAAATTTAAGGGGTGTAGAAAACAGAAGCCTCTGCAGAAGCTATTCTGCTCAAAAGAGCTGCCATTTATTATCCACACAGCGATTCCAGCATAAGGATATTCTTCTAAAAGAAAAGATTCTTCATGACACTACGCAACCTTATTTTTAAAAAACTGTATAACCATGGTAGGCAGAATCTAGGAATGATCTATTTTGTGTCTAATAAATGATCATCTAGTGACAGTATTTGGGGACACTGATCAGGGTTAGGATCATCACTGAAAGGGAGTTAAGTTTGTTGAATAAAAAAACACACTAAGGGGAGATTTGAATGAGTCAACACTAGTAACTTAGTAGAATTTTAACATTGGCCTTTTACTCATCACCTCCCAGCCATTTCATCACATTCATTTTTAGCCAATCTGCAAGTGAATTCAGGGAAGTGCATGTTTTTTGTGCATCACAGTGGGTTTCTTTGTCCCCTCCTCTGCAGCTGCCACACTGCAGTACCTAAATTCCTGTTCTTGTATGCTCAAAACAAGATCAGTGTTTTTTCTTATTTTCCTCCTAATATTCTCTGTGCAGACCTAAGAAGATATTTGCAGCCAACCCCACCCAAATCTCTTTAGAATTTTTAAATAAAGCAGTGGCCCACAATAGGTCCTAAGAGTGCAATCTGTAGTAGTCACAAGTTTCACTTTTCTGAATATTTGCATCTGAAATTCAGATACTCTCCACTTTACAAATAATTTATTGCATTTTCAGTTAGCTCTCTCTTGAGCCTTCACACTTTTGTTACTGTTCAACACACTGCATTCTAGTGTTTTCAGTTTGGGGGAGGGGGGTTTGTCAAAGATGATTGAATGTGTTGAACAAAGATGTGTTCATTGAAATTATTTAACTTCCCAAGTTGTTTACGTTGGACTATTCATGGGAACATAATATGCCAAATATGCAGGTTTAATTCTGTTCATTGTGCACTTAGTGAATATGATCATGGCTGAATAAAGTTTGTGTTGCAAAATCCCACTAATGTTGCCAAGAGAATTTGGTTCCTAATCAACAGCTGGCTTATTGCTTCTAGTAGAAACATTTTTCCAATTAAATTCTTTCAGAAGACATTTCTTGGCACATTAGCATGCTGTTTATGCTGCGGTACTTTTCACAAGGCATTATGCAAAGGATGTGCATATGAAACGCTGACAAATGGCAGGCTGCTTTAGGACTATGCCACAAGAAATGGCTTACATTAACTATTTCCTACCATAAACCCATTCTTCTTCACCTCAACTGTTTAAATAAAAATTGTGCTAACTGCATAAATGTATTACCACAGAGCAATATTTAAGTCTAAATAATGTCCAAATGGAAGGAGGCACCTGCAACAGCACAGACCTGCTTTTTCCTGTTTAGATCAGAGTCTCCCAACACCTTAAATATGAATGAGGCATCCCATTTAAGAAAAGTGGCTAACAATGCAATCTGATGAATGCCTGCTAAGAGGAGCTCCATAAAATGCAGTGTTGAACACTAGAACAAGTTACGGTAATCACATGCCACAAGCAGGCTTCCCTTCACTAAGGCAGGGGAGGGCAACATGTAGCCCAGGCATAGGCAAACTCGGCCCTCCAGATGTTTTGGTACTACAACTCCCATCATCCCTAGCTAACAGGACCAGTGGTCAGGGATGATGGGAGTTGTAGTCCCCAAACATCTGGAGGGCTGAGCTTGCCTATGCCTGATGTAGCCCTTGGCCTAATATAATGTGGGAGGGTGAGGGGGTGACTGAAAGAAGAGGATGCATTGTCCACTTTCTGCTCTGGCCTGCCCACTCCTGGCATGCAGCCCCCAAGGGGAAAATGGTCTTAACAAAGAAACAAAGAAAAGGTCCCCCCACCCTTGCCTTAGGGGCATTACTGGGCCCTCGGCCCAGTATACCTGAAAGAGTGTTTCCACCCCCATCGTTCAGCCTGGACACCGAGGTCCAGCTCCGAGGGCCTTCTGGTGGGTTCCCTCACTGCAAAAAGTGAGGTTACAGGAAACCCGGCAGAGGGCCTTCTTGTAGAACTTGTCAGAATTAGGGCAGCCCCTGCCCCTTAAAATATGTAAATATACCTTCGTCCTAACATGTGCTTTGGTCCCCTAATGAATGAATTCTGAAGGTGCAGAGGTTTTAGATGTTTCAGAAAACTAGTATATTAACTAGCTATCAAATGATAGTTACAGACTTCTAAGCAAAGATCCCTTTACCCTGTGCAGTCAATATAGCTTCACCGGAATACTGTACAGAAGCTTTCAAGCAGCCTTTGCATCTTGTGGCTGTAATGCAAGCAAACTACTTTTCCCACAAAGAAAAAAACAATCTTGAGTAGTCCGTGTAGTGCAGCATTTCTTAAATGCTGCTCTGTCTTAATATCCACTTAAGACAAATCGCAAAGGGCCCATATACCGTATATACTCGAGTATAAGTCGACCCAAATATAAGCCGAGGCACCTAATTTCCCTACAAAAATGTGGGAAAGCTTATTGACTCAAGTATAAGCCGGTTCACCTTTGCCACTGTGGTAGAGGAGGAACGAGCAGCCCAAAGCAGCCCTTCGGGCTGCTCCTTCCTCTTCCTCCTTTGCTGCTGTGGAGCTCACCCCATCGCAGGGTTTCGAACCGGCATTCTTCTGATCAGCAAGCCCTAGGGCTCTGTGGTTTAACTCACAGCGCAATGTTCCCTTGTGTTATACAGAGAAGGCTGGGATCCTGTCCTGTTTAAGCAGGAGCCAGGGAAAGTGAGCACCTGTGGGGTTTTAATACTTCCTTAACTGATAGGCTTTCTGCCTTCTGGGGTCTAAAGTTTGCATTTATGTGAGCAGTTCAGGAATGGAACAAGCTGCCTGGGGAGAGTAAAGAACCGCCGTTCTTGTACACTTCTTAAGGAATGGTTGACTTGAGTATAAGCCGAGGGCAGCTTTTAAAGCACAAAAAGTGTGCTGAAAAACTAGGCTTATACTCAAGTATATATGGTATATTATTTGGCTATCAAACACTTGCAGAGGTAAGACAATGGTAAAGGTAAAGGGACCCCTGACCATCAGGTCCAGTCGTGTCCGACTCTGGGGTTGCGGCGCTCATCTCGCTCTATAGGCCGAGGGAGCCGGCGTTTGTCTGCAGACAGCTTCCGGGTCATGTGGCCAGCATGACAAAGCCGCTTCTGGCGAACCAGAGCAGCGCACAGAAACGCCGTTTACCTTCCCGCTGGAGCGGTCCCTATTTGTCTACTTGCACTTTTGACATGCTTTCGAACTGCTAGGTGGGCAGGAGCTGGGACCAAGCAATGGGAGCTCACCCCGTGGCAGGGATTCGAACCGCCGACCTTCTGATCAGCAAGCCCTAGACTCTGTGGTTTAACCCACAGCGCCACCTGGGGCCCTTAAGACAATGGTACTGGAAGAAAATGCAGCTTATTTCACTAAACTTGAGTAAACTAAGCTGATGGATCTTAAGTAGGGGTCAGCAAACCTTTTCAGCATGGGGCTGGTCCACTGTCCCTCAGACCTTGTGGGGGGCCGGACTATTTTTTTTGGGGGGGGGTTGAATAAATTCCTATGCCCCGTAAATAACCCAGAGATGCATTTTAAATAAAAGGACACATTCTACTCATGTAAAAACACGCTGATTCCTGAACCGTCCGTGGGCCGGATTGAGAAGGTGATTGGGCCGGATCCGGCCCCCGGGCCTTAGTTTGCCTATCCATGATCTTAAGCATAGTATTATTTTCATAGACTATGGTCAATTGCCCCCTGCTGACAAACTTTCCTTGCTGCAAGGTGCAGCTAGTATAAAACCATGTGGGGGAACCATACAGGCTACCCCTTTAAGGTTTGGAGCAAGAGTGTTACATGCATGACTGCCACAGGATTGCAGTGTGTGATGCAGAGCTGTATTATGAACTGCATGCATAGCTTTATCTCTGCTGAAAGATGCTGTTTGAAATAAATGGAAGCAATCTTTTAAGCACTACTTCTAACTGATCATTGGGTTTTCTGTCTATGAAAACATGCAAATATGAAAGAACAGTAGATCTTAAGGTGTGACATCTGAAGAGCTGGGCGCCTAATGCACTAAAGATCACGTATGAGAGGCAGCAACCTGTTTTGGCATCTGTTGAATACTTAATGATTCAAGTATGCTTCTGCTGATCTTAATACCTAGGTTTTAGTGATACATTCATTTGAGACTTTTTCTATTGTTGATTTCCACATTTATGATTTGAATATATTATTTTGACATTTTTGTAAGCTGTCGTGGAATTTAATCATGAAGGGTGGTATATCAACATTTTCACCTGCACCTGCTGAAATGAGATTCATATGAGGTCCCCCTCCTGTGTACAAACCAACTTCAAACAAAGCTAGCTTGTTTAATTAGCCTGAGCTTATTTTAAACCAGTCGGCAAACAAACAAGGATTCATTGAAAGTGAAACTAAATGCTAGCAAAGTCCATGAGCTAGGCAGGGTTTCCTAAACCTGGGTCTCCAGCTGTTTTGGGATTACAAATCCCATCATCCCTAGCTAACAGGATCAGTCAAGCACATAACGCAAAACCACGGTTTTAGCAGTAAGTGCAAACCAGCCCTTTGCCTAGCTGTCTCATTCCCAGGAAGAAAATAAAGGTCATTCATGAATGTTACTTTCAGTCAATCTTATTGTGGTTTTTATTTTGAATATAACAAATAATAAAACAAACAAAAAGACCATGAAACTGAATACCTGAAAAGGTAACTGAATGTAGAACTTGAGAAATCAAAATTTAAGAAGGAGCATACAAAAAAGCCACATATATTTAAGCGATCCCTTTATAGAACAAATTCAATAAAAACAACTGAGTGGTAACAATGGGGGAAAAAATAAGAGTAATGTTATCCATTTGCTGCCAATAAACTCCTTTAACACTCTGGTTTAGCACAATGTTAGTCAGATTAGCATGTTTTAATCCAAAGGAAGCACAAAAACGTTTCATTTTCAATGTTGAGAAAGTTTCAAAGCATTGCTAAAGAAATTAGAACAGACGAAAGTGCAATTGTATGAGAAAGGAAATGGCTTACTCCTTTTGCCGAGATCACTTATCTGCTTTTCAATTAGATGAAAACTATTTGGAGACATGAACATTTGCACGTTCTAGGAAATGTGAAGTATAAAAAGGAAGTAAAGTGAAATGTAAAGAGCCAAGCTAATCTGCACAGAACCATGTCATTCTCAAACAATATCAAAAGAATCACACAAAATGTTGGGTGTCAGTAAATCATTTACATTCTAGTTTATTTAATCAACTCAGCATAATGTGATGTAGGTTGTTGGAAACTATTAAATATGACATTTCGGCTGAACCTGCACTTGAAAATAGAAACCCAGTAACACTTTGTCAAGGTAGGAATATTCTCCTTGAATTCATTTGGGCCTGCTTACATGTCTAATAAACATCATATATTGGTGACAAGTCATTCAACTTGTTCAATGTTTTCCTTTGCCTCAGATTCTGACATCCCCCAGTTAACTGTGCACACCTTTCATTTCATTTTGGAATAAACAGCACCCCCTGACTTTTGATCATACTTCCATTTCAGTATAATAGTCGTGGGAGAAGGGGGCCCTGATATTGGTTACTATTTGTGCCGGACAAACCTACAGTCGATCTCACCAGTATCTCTTCATTATCTCTCTGTGCAAACATCTAGTTTAGGAACAAAGGTATCTGCAGGTTATTACTGCCATTGGGGATAGGCTATGCAAGAGAAGAAATTGCTACCAATAAATTCCGGAATCTGTAATACCATGATCTATGTGAGAGAAAGGTTTGTTTAGTGCAGAAATATTATTAAATGGCTGTTTAAAGCAAATGTTCTATGGCAAATTGCCTGGATATGTGAATTGCTCTTAATGCATTAAATAGTGAATACTTATTTTGAAGTGCTTGACAGGTAGCTAAAAATAATAAAACTTTTCCTTTAAAAAAGTTAACGTAAGAATTTGGATGTGTAGTCACTTTTATACATACCCACTACCATCCTTGCCTTGGGCTGCATATACACTATACCTTTAAAGCACATTTGAAGCACGTTTCCCCCCCCCCCTCAAAGATTCTGGGCACTTGTTAATGGTTGCTTGAAATTGTAACTGTGAGGTCTAAACTATGGCGGCCTATAATTCTTTGAAGTGGAACATGTGTTTCAAATGTGCTTTCAAGGCATCGTGTGTCCCAGTATGCATTCTTTCATGAAGCAGTTTTGATATAATTTGATAGATGACAGAGAAACCTGACACTTGAACTTCCACATTGAAAGTACCGGTAAACGTGTGTGTGTGTGTGATACTAGTTTACAGTGATTTTAGTTTTAAGATCTGGCAGTTCTAGCGAAGTGATAACTATTTGTGGATGATAGCTTTTATTTAAATGAATAGAATGAGCCAAAATCCAACAGCTGGAAATATTCAAAAGGCAGCTACAGTACTGATAATATCTCTCTCATATGAGCACCTTTTTCAAACCCTTCCAGTGTTTCAATTTAAAATGATCAAGGCCAGATTTTGAAGCCTCAAGCAGGCAAGAACATATATTCTTTTCCACAAACAGCCTTTTGTGTTCACTTACATAAAGTAAGATAATGTGCTTCAGTTTGAGGAGAGAAATACATTTCAGGAGATCGTTACCACCTGATTAATATAAGCGAAGACAACAAAGCTGTTTTGATACCAAGTCAACTTTGTTGAATTCAACAATACTGAATTCAAGGCCCTGCCTATCTTTGTATCATTTTTAATTAAGGTCATTACATACTCTGATGAAGATATAACTATGATATCCAAGATGAAACATGATGGCTTGGATCCAGATTTTGCTACTGCTTATCGCAGCAAAAGTGGAGTTCCACAGGGGGCGTTCCACTGGCAGAAAGCGGGGAATATTTTTGCTGAGCTTCCTTTTCCTGTAGCCCTTTGAATCCTCCAAAAACCTGTGCCAGAGCATTGGAAGGAATCATAAATCCGTAATACCATGATCTATTGGAGGGAACAGCTTCTGAACTGGATAAAAAGCCTTCCACTGATCGAAGGAGTCTTTCTGCTCATGGCTAAGAATTGGACCAACCTCATGCCTTGCCATCCAAAGAATACTGCTAACATCAAGTTGTTTCCATATCCGCATCTTGTAAGGCTGCTGTTCTAAGTACATGGAATTCCAATTTTAAAAAGCTATCAAACTTACATTCACTTAAGCATTCCTGGACTGCTACTAGCTTCCTGACATGGTTCTTTGCTTTGTTTTAATTTCATTTCATTGTTAATTCAGGAAGCCTGAAACTTATCAAAGCAACATATGATCATAATTACTTCCTTTTACATATGAGTGCCAAGTGGTGTGCTGAGAACACATCAGGAATTTAACAGTAAAAAGCATGGAAACTGTGCCAATTTAAATCAATTTGTGCAAGTGCGCAGACAAACCTGTCTCTCAAGGACATGGTCGTGTTTCATAACTTTCATGGAATTCAGATTCAGCTCAGTAACAATTAACACGTTTGCTGCTTCTTGTTTTCTAATGAGGTTTCTAAACCCTTTGCAAATACTTTAGTTGCTCAGGACAATGAGCAAAGGGAATACAGCTACAAAAGTAGCAAAGTTTCTTCAAACAGTAAACTGTTAAAATAAAAATCAGTCATATTTTCAAGTTCTACGAGTTCCCAGTTCTTATCATCTTTGGTTCTTAAATTAAGATCTGACGAGTTTGAAGCCTTGTCCTGTGTCCAAAACTGTGGGAAGAAACCAACTCATCTTAAATCTTTTCAAACACCTAAAGCAAGCTTTGCAAACCCAGAAAATATTAAGACCACAGAACCAGTTTGCCAGATGAATCAGTGGGTAAGTGATGCGTGGGAAATAGATCATCCAGTGTTTGGCAACATCACTTTCACTTGGCAAGTGCAATGTGTAGTCACTCCACCGCTTTGACACGCCATACATGGCTTTCACGGTACGCCCTTTTTCAAACCAGCTGATGTCGTTGTCAGGATTGCAGTTGTATTCAACCCATTCTCTAGTAAAATCACCAAGGTGCGGGAGGTCTGACTCTTCTGTGTCTACCACTTTGGCCAGTTCTGCTCCTTGAACTGCAACATACTGGTCGCTGACTTTTCTTACTTCTTTAACCCACGGCTGAGAGTTCTCACAGTCCAACAGTATAATAAGCCGTGAACAAAAAGAGCCATTCTTTTCTCTCCACCATTCTATAAGTGTGTCGAGCCGTAATGCATCACCACCTGTGGGGAAACCAGAAATATAATTGTTACTGAAAATGAAACATTCACATGGGAGCTTAGCTTCTCACACAGCAGGTTAGGATGTAGTAAGTAGTAAGTAAAATTTATTACGGCCATTGGCCCATATCAAGAACAAATCAGACAAGCGAACAAAACATAGAATTTAAAACAACTTGACGTAAGACAATTAAAAAAAAACACGAGGCAGCAAGACTGCAATTTAAACAATATCAAATCTAGCAACCCATCAAGAAAGGTTAGGATGTAAAATACTTGCAGAACACATTGAATTTTCAGAATGTTCTCATATTCAGATCAATTTCTAGACTGATTGCATATGAAAAGGGTGCCATGCACGCTGGATTGAAGCTGTGAATGCTAGCGAATAGAGGACACAAGCTATCAACTGTGACAAAAAAAATTAAAAGAATAATTACCTGTTTGGGACCAGAAACTGAAAATATCCCTCCAATCCTTGTAAAGGTAAAGGGACCCCTGACCATTAGGTCCAGCTGTGGACAAAACTGGGGTTGCAGCGCTCATCTCACTTTACTGTGCCCAGGGCAGCTGTCTACCAACTCCATCTGGTACGCAGGCTGAGACCCTACCTGCCTGCGGACTGTCTCGCCAGAGGGGTGCATGCTCTAGTTATCTCTTGCTTGGATTACCGCAATGCGCTCTATGTGGGGCTACCTTTGAAGGTGACCTGGAAACTACAACTAATCCAGAATGCGGCAGCTGGACTGGTGACTAGGAGCGGCTGCCGAGACCACATAACACCAGTCTTAAAAGATCTACAATGGCTCCCAGCACATTTCCAAGCACAACTCAAAGTGTTTGGGCTGACCTTTAAAGCCTTAAATGGCCTCGGTCCAGTATACCTGAAGGAGCATCTCCACCCCATCATTCTGCCCGGACACTGAGGTCCAGCTCTGAGGGCCTTCTGGCGGTTCCCTCGCTGTGAGAAGCCAAGTTACAGGGAACTAGGCAGAGGGCCTTCTCGGTAGTGGCACCCACCCTGTTGAACACCCTCCCACCAGATGTCAAAGAGAAAAACAACTACCAGACTTTTAGAAGATATCTGAAAGCAGCCCTGTTTAGAGAAGCTTTTAATGTTTAATAGATTATTGTATTTTAACATTCTGTTAAAATACTAGAGTGGCTGGGGAAACCCAGCTAGAAGGGTGGGGTATAAATAATAAATTATTATTATTACTGGACAAGGGAGCCGGTGTACAGCTTCCGGGTTATGTGGCCAACATGACCAAGCCGCTTCTGGCGAACCAGAGCAGTGCATGGAAATGCCGTTTACCTTCCTGCCGGAGCGGTACCTATTTATGTACTTGCACTTTGACGTGCTTTCGAACTGCTAGGCTGGCAGGGGCTGGGACCGAGCAACAGGAGCTCACCCTGTTGCAGGGATTCGAACTGCTGACCTTCTGATCGGCAAGCCCTAGGCTCTGTGGTTTAACCCACAGCACCCCCTGCACACCCCAATCCTTGTACCTATGCTTAATTCTGATCATAGCTGAGAAATTCATGCTTTAGGCACTAACTTAGTAAAGGCATTCAGGAACCACTTAAAAGCTCACTTCTGCTTAGCTTTTTAATCCCTTGCAAATGTCTAAAAACTGTGACCCTTTACTAAAAGTCCATGCATCTAAAATGAGCAAGATGCCTTTGGCATGATCAGGTTTCCATGCTCTTGCTAGGAATTTCCATTTTGATCCTAAAAGAAGCAGCATGATATATAACCAGAAGTAACTGGAGCAGCCACCTTAACTCTTAAGTAGCAGAAGTGCCACTCGTGGGAGCAGCTGACTTTTAATTAGGAGAGATGTTGCTCTAGGGCTTTCATCAGTTGTTTTAGGAGCTGTGATAGAAGAAAAGCAAAACAAAACTCTGAACTCAGTTGCTGTAGTCTAGAAAAATGGTCAGCTTCCATTCTTATTTAATTAATTCACAAAGTGCTACCACAAAGCAACGTTTAAGAAACAATGCATGTACTTTTGTAAACCAAGAAAATATTTAATAAAAAATATTATTATTTTTAAAAAACAACAAGGATTCCAGTAATTTATTTGTAATGAACAAAATAAATGGCATTGTTTGTGCATTTCGGGAACTGATTGAATGCTATCGAGTAATATTGCTAAAATAGAGATGTTCTGGGGCCTCTCCAATAATAGTTTCAAAATCCTGAAAGAGCACTGCTGATTATATTCAGAAGAGTTTATGGGCCTAAGTAAGGAAATACTACTAGAAAAGCACATACGTTTCCCTCCTAAAATCACATGCTGTGATCAGAATCTTTAAATAAAACAAACTGTCCACGTACTTCTCTTAACACAATATAGCCACTTCCTGCTTTCTCTATTTGCTCCAT
Source organism: Lacerta agilis (assembly GCF_009819535.1). Lineage (NCBI taxonomy): Eukaryota > Metazoa > Chordata > Lepidosauria > Squamata > Lacertidae > Lacerta > Lacerta agilis. The sequence goes on from NC_046321.1 coordinate 50,453,472, forward strand.
ACAAGTGCTGTAATTCTAAGCAGAATTATACATGCACATTTGAAGAGGTGGCAGTTAAGCAGGCAGTTCCAGTAATACAGACAAAGCTTTACTGCCCAAACCTTGACGCTGCATTCAGTCAGCAAACTCAACTTTCCAAGCTGTTCTGCTGCTCATTGTTTATTTATGAATACTTAGCAGTTTATTTTACACACCACTGTTAAACTACCAAGCCTCCAACAAAGAAATAACATCATTAGACAAGTCCAATACAGTAAACCTTCCTTAAAGATGTCATTAGAGTCCTCAGTCTATGCTTCTCTGCTACACAGTTATTCCTCAGAGGATCCTTTTCATATTTGAATACTAACTGGATGTTTTGATTTTCATTCTCACCAACTCTTTTTAATCTTCTCCAGAGGTAGGAGACTCGATACACTGTCTTGAATCCAAAGAACTGGGCATGAGCTGAAATTCTCTTACCTCCCCTGTCCTGCAGGATACATACCATTAATGACTGACTGCATGTTCTACCCAGCACAGGACATAAAGGACTGATAAAAGTGGCACACTTACAATATCAGCCACTCCTCAGTTCTGAATTCTGGTTGTATTCAAAAAGCAGGGATAGACTGTATGCTATGGTTTTCACTGTGAGAGCTAAGTAAACTGATCAAAATCAATCTGTCACTAGTGCCCCTTTCCTTCTTCTGATTATGCCATATTTTCTTTAATGCAAATTTTGTGAAGTGCCTAGATACAAGCTTCGCATATGACTGTCAAGGAACTTCTTCCTGTTCCTCCATTATCACTTTCTCTTGACATTTTGATTATAACTGCTCTGAACTTTGTGTTAAGCCTCTTCAGATAACAGCAGCAGCATGGAGTGCTTTTAGTCAGCTACAACTAACTGAAATTGAGGCAATAATCTTGCACTCCTTTGCAATTTCCAGTTTTGACTATTGTATAACAGACACCAGCTTAGATTCTTCAGATTCTTCAGTTATACATTTCCATTAATGCATCTGCAAAGGTGGAATAGTATAAAATTGGGAAAAACCCAGAAATGATACAACATGAAAGAAGAGCAAATAACATCTCACTCCAAGCTGTTTGTGCTGGTTTTGTAGTCTGGAAACTCTTCTAAGAAACTAATAAGGGCAAAATTCAAAATATTGTGGTGTTCTGAATGAATATGCAGCTTCCATGGCAACTTTTCAAAAGGTGTAATAATTAGTTAAGATTGCATATGAAAGTTTCTAACACTTTATAAATCAAATGCACGAATGAGATTTAAAAACCCTTTTCTACTCCCTCTCCCTTTGACCTACTCATAGTATTTATGATTCAAATGGATTATTAATTTCATAAATATCAAGTATCTCATCTTAAGACTTAAATATTCTTAAAGACAAATAAATCAGGATTATGAAAAGCTTCAAATGTAGAATACCTGCAAGCGCCCATTCTCCAGTGCTGTGAGAATGGCCACTGTAATATAACACATAGGTATCATGTCTGGGTCCATCAGGGGTCCGAAGTTCAAGAAAAGATTTTAACTTAGAATGAAGGGTGTCAAAAGAAATTCCACTTGTTGAATAGTCACAGCCGTAAGTCTCTATCATATGATATGCAAAGAACCTTTGGATGGCATTAAGCATGCCAGTGGATCTCAAATTTAACTCTTGTACATGCTCAGGTGGAAGCAGTGTTGGTTGGCCATCAGGACTAGAAGAAGTAGAGGGGAGACAAGAAGAAAAAAGGAGAAATTAGCTTTTGTCATTAATGGAGGTAGTCCTTATGTTGCAATACTGTAATGGAAGTTACTCCTGTGTTACGTTGTGCACTACCCACAGCTGAACTTTGAACCACTTCACCACTGTGCGGACTTACTTAGTTTAATTTAGAATGCTCAGTTACAAGTGTCTTAAAACAGGTCTCTAAATCACTGAGAAGATCTGAACTACTTAAACAGTTCTCATTTAGGTAGTAAATAATCCTCTATTACCTACCAATTTAAATAGCTGTCTGGTACATTCTTAACTAGCTTAACTGGTCTTATAAACAGAGTTCAGGAGGTGATCACCCACCCTGTGCTCCACAACCATGATGAGCTTTATCCATCCTCTTGTTCCCCATGTTCACTCCAACAGCAACCACCATTCCACACAGATGAGGTTGCACAGCACAGCACACACAGATAAATGCAGCTTTAGCCTTCTGTCTCCCTTACAAATGCAGAACTGAAGTCCCTCAGCAGGGTCTCCGGGACACAGCATGGCCTGGTCATTTGCTCAGTGACATTACACCACTTACTGTATTCTTCTCCCTGCCCTACAAAAAACCCTCTCTCTTTGTTCTCATAATGTTTAGTGTACTTTCTTATTAACAAATGTTAAGGAGGAAAGGCAGACAAATCATTACATACACACACATAGTGGCTTGGCTCCTAACTATACTCTTGCCAGCGAGCATGGGGAACCCTATGCTTTCCCTATGCTCTCTGGAAATCTGCTCCAATGCACTCTGAATATTTGCTCCAGAGGGTTGGGTGAAGTTCCAGAACATGATGGGGGTACTTGCAAAAAATTCCTTCCACCAGTGGACCCTCCAGTGGATTTAAATCCCTTCTTTTCACAGAGGGCACCTGAGGAGCTAAGTCAATATATTAAACTTTTCAGAGTACCATTACGACAAAAAACGGAGGTGGGGTGGGGAAGTTAATCAAAATCTAAGTCAAAAAATTAGTATTTAGTTGGTGAGAGAGAGAGGCTGAAGTTGGTCTAATAATGTCACCTAATAATATGTCTGCATTAACTGTTGACTTGTAAGGCATAATACCTGCAGAAATTTGTAGGAATCACAACTGCATAGCCAACACATGTTCCTCCCAAACAGTTGCCCAATTCATGAAATAGTCCATGAGCCATGGATTCTAGTGGCAAGACAATCAGAAACACACTCATGAAGATTCCATTGAATTTCTAAAATAAAAACATGATGCAGTCATTAGATATATTATAGCGATTAGCACATATAAATGAAAAATCTGTAATTCACAAATTTTCCTCAGCAACCCTACTATAAATAGTTCAGTATATAAACTGTAGTGCTAACAAGATTACTGTGTGGAAGTATATAATGGATTTCATGAGGAAACATGAAAACAGCCTTGAATATAGCAAAATATATTGATTCATTGTTGCTTATTAGAAAACTTACACGCCACCTTTCGAGTTCTAAAATGAAATATTCATGGTAGCAAACATGGTAGCATTGCAAACTTATTGTGGGATAGCCAAGAATGAACATATTTAGCTTCCCCCACCAAGGCTGAAATTAATTTATATATGTAAAAATGAAGGGCTCTTGTGTATGCATTCTAAAATAAAACTAGCTTTCAAACTATCATACAAATTGCCATTTATTTTTTGTTGAGCATAAAGTAACATCATCTGGTGTCTTCATTCCATTGCTGTAAAATGGCCACATTTTGAAGTTCATCTAAGTCACTGTGGAACAAAATAATGATAATAATAGTAACTGTATTATTTATATGCCACCCATCTGATTGGGTTGCTTGTTTGGTATGTTCAGGGACTCTACTACACATTTGATGCAGTAACTTGCTACATCCCATGAATTTTGATACAAAATCCCCCCATTCTAAGAGCTACAGAAGAGGATGTAAAACCATTATAGCATACCTGCCAACATACAGTACCCAAAACTGCTGTTGAAAGAAGGCTAAAAAACACAAGCTGCTCTGAAATTAAACAAAAATGACGCATTCCTTTCGATGCCATAACTCTGTCAAGGCTGTTGTTCTCTGTCCTGTGTGTATAATATATTTTGTGGCAGTCATTTAATTTTGTATGAAATCCCCAGAGAGTTATAAGAAAAATGATGTGGCAGACCATCCAGAAAATTCCAAAAATGGAAAAGCCAGGTATCACAAAATACCAGACGTCCAAATCACCTAGTTTCAGGGCTGAAAGAATGAAATAAATAAGTTCAATAAGGCCAACAAAAATGACTGAAAATCTCCGGCATACTCTACCACGATACAAATAGGGCTTCCAACGTTCTGTAACTGAAAGTCCACTGAAGTAAATATCAAGAAGAGGATCCGTTATTAGACAGCTGAAAAAGCATCCCAAGGCAAATGGGTTCGTTGGTATGAGTAGGGATGGAAAAAATAACCAAGAGGAAATGACTCCAAAGATTACCAAATTTGGAATTGCCAGGAAAGACTTCATCCGTAAGTCAATAATCAGCATTGCCAAAGCCACCACCAACAAGATAATACTCATAGATTTTTTGACCAGCATGGTTGTGCTGGCAATTGCAAATCCAACCAGCTCAAGAAATTCAACTGTTGTCAGCAAAGTAGGTCGATGATGAATACAGCCACATATCCTTTGCACGAAAGCAAACAATATTCTTATGATTATGGAAGACAGTAGCAAATATTTGGTTGCTGCTTCTTTCACATCATTTTTAAAAGAATCATTATCAAGAAAACAGAGAAGGCCAAGTAAAAATCCAAACCAAAGATTAGAGAGACTTAAACTTGCTGCTTCCATTGAAAAATAGTAATAAAGTATACTGGCAATTCCAAGAACAAAAAGTCCCAGGATAAAAATTACAAGTATTAATGCATCTGCTGTCTGCTCCCACCTGACATAAAGGCCCATACATATTGCAACCAATAAATTAATTCTGGCTAAATAGCCCAGATACCGGACAGATGAGTGCATGTTCACTTCTCGGTTTGCCTCGTCTAGTCTTGTCATTGCTGCATAGAGACAGTGGCTAACACAGTAACGCAATGATCTACACATGTAAGCTGACTCGTAGTGATTGCATCCAGTTCACAGGAAATAACTGTTTGAATTTCCTCCAATAAATGCAAAGCAAAAGCAGCCTCCTGTAGTGTTGCTTCATCAATAACTGCCAGGGCTTACTGACATACTGAAAGAAAAAGAAAAAACCACATTAACTTCAAGTTACACATTTTAAACAAGTTTACAGATAAAGTAAATAGGCATGCTTATATAGTTATTATCAGCATTCAAATACTTAATATTCTAATTTTGGTATGATACATTAACAGTAATGCAGATCATATGTAAATCTTGTTTAAAAATATGTGCTCACAAATGGCACCTACTTTAGATTCTGAATCTACAAAAATCCATGTTTTAAACATTACAGGAATATAAAGTTGAACAGCCAAGTTGATCTGAATGAACCAACGTGTCTTTTGCCAGAAACTGAAACCTCTTCCAGTCTGATGGGACTTTTAATGTTTTACACCTAATTTTAATGCTGAGTGCAACATATATATATATATATTTACCCTTCCTGCTATTAGGTTTATGTGTTTGTTTTATTTTTCAGATTTCACCATAAGATCCTAGTGCAAGATAGTACAATATACAATATACATTTGTTTGTTATAAAAACAAACAAAACAATCACAATAAAAATAAGTAAAACCATTCCAAATTGACAACTGTATGGTTTCAGCAAAAGAGGTGGTCCCACCATACAATATACCTTAACTTCAAAGAGGTGCATCTTCACCATGCAGTGAAAGCAGTATCATGAAGATGCTGGACTCACCTTTGTGGTGAGATTTGTATCGATTTCCCCTCCTCTTGTTTGCCTTTGTATTTTTAAATGCGTGGAGCACTCAGAGCTCAACTGGGCGGCTTTTTTTTTAAAGGTAAATAATGTAAATCTGTGTAACTCATCCTTTACTGTTAAAAAGTGCACATCTTGGCAGGCATAGGCAAACTTCGGTCCTCCATATGTTTTGGCCTACAACTCCCATCACCCCTAGCTAGCAGGACAAGTGGTCAGGGATGATGGGAATTGTAGTACAAAACATCTGGAGGGCCAAAGTTTGCCTATGCCTGCCTTGGAGCTTTGATATCATGCCAAACACGCTCCCCCCCTTCACTCCTCTCCCTTTGTTGAACACCGAACCTCAGAAAGAATTCCGAAGAGTTAGAAAGCTCGATTTTTAGAAATTTCCTAGAGGGAGCTTCGCTATTGTTGCTTCTTGCGTTCTAAAAGACCTGGAGAAGAGGCCTTGCTTCAAACCTGAAAAGAGGAGGGGAAAACTTCCTTCCTGGGTTAAAATAAAAAAGTGACGTCGCGCCAGGTGCGCTGGGATGCAAGGCAACCTGGGCGGGTCTACGCGGCGTCTGATTGGCTCCCTGGCTGCCCTGGAGGAGCAAGGCGAGTCCCGCCCATTCACCCAACTTTATTTCCCTTCCCTGCCTACAGGCCTCTTTCCAAAAGTCTGCGCTAGTTCAGGAAGCGCTCGTGGGGCGGGGGACCTTGGGAGGAGAAACCTACTATCGTAAGGCCCGGACTGGATAGATAGATAGACAGACAGACAGACAAGAGGAGCGCCTTCCTTTCAGCAAACGGCCGGGGGGGGGGGAAGAAGAACTGCCCCCCCAACCGCCCAACCGCCACTTGTAGCCAAGGATGGGCAAAGCCGCCGCTCACTTCTGAGGGGAGCCCCCCCCCCCTACATCAAAGTGTGAGGGAGGGCAGGCCGAAGCCTCTTGTCTTTGCCCAAGACGCCCTACTCTGCCCCTTCTCCTCGAGCCCCATTTACAAGCGGGTGGCCTTCCTCCCGCCTGTCCCTTCAGCTTACTCACCAGCCGCCGCTCACTCCGAAAAGTTCTCCTCCCGCCGCCATTTTGACGCTTCCTCCTCTGCCTGCCGCGCTTACGGGGAGCGGGAGGGCTCAAAAAGGCGACGCGTCCGGAGGGCGTTCGGGCGGGCAAGGCAGGCTGCTGCTGCTGCGGACGGAGAAGGAATTCCAGGCGCCAGAGCAGCAGTTTCTGAGCAGAGCGGCGGCGCTTTCCCACCCGCCGCCCACGAGGATTCGCTTTTATGGGACCCTTTTCAAGACGTCGCTTACAAGCCCTTGAGAAGATTGCATTGGGGGAAGACACGCCCCGGCTGTTTGCTTTTTCACAGGCGTCTCCCGCTGCAAAGGGAGGCGTCGTTGTCCTGTGCTGGTAGCGGGCGGAGAGGCTCCCCCAGCACGGTACCCAACCTGATCAAAAAGGGGCTTTCGGTAAGACGTCGTTGGCCTATGGGCATGGGCAAAGTGGCTTCCAACTTGCTGAGGTGCTGCAAAGCTCTGAAGGTTGCCGTCGTGGCGTCAAAGGGATAGAAGGGCTCCTTAAGGCAGGTACACCCCAGTTCATCTGGAGAAAGGTTTCCAAAACTGGGATCTCCAGCTGATTTCGCACTACAGTTCCCATCATCCATGACCACTAGTCCTGCTGGATAGGGATGATGAGAATTGTAGTCTGGAAGCAGCTGGAGACCCGAATCTGGGAAACCCTGACCTAGAGACTATATAGGTGGCAGGTTGGCCCAAGACATTTTGAAGCCAAGGGTGGATATTGCTTGAATGTAACTTAAATGAGCACCAAGAGCCTTGGGCCACTTTGTCTGCACACTGCTGGACAGGAGGCCACCGCTCACACAATCCAAATGAAATAATCTGTGGCATGTTCCAGCCAACCAAAACGGTAGCATGCTATTGTACGCATCACATGTGCACACATTCTATTTTAATAGCTCTCCCTCGAGAACAAATTTTCTGCTGTGTCATAACAATGGGTAATTCTGGGCATAGGCAGTATAAATGCTTAAGAACTCAACCAATTTTGGAAAAGATGGTTTTTAATTTACATTGGGTGCGAACAGTATTTCTTTTAAATAGGTGAGATATCTGAAGAACACCTCTATTTAATTCTGTACCTTTGCAAAGTGGTAGCGGCCTTAATTTGGTGCATCAAAGACCAAAGGGCTTTAGAAAAATTGGTGCCAGAAGTTGCTTTGTTGTTTGATGTCTGTTGTTGCTATTTAAGTTGCACAAGTTACAGGCTAGTACAGTAATTGCAACCTTTAAAAAGGGGGAATGATTAAGATTGTTAAAGTGACAAGTTAAAACAATTCTCAGAATATTTCATTCTAAACAATTCACTGTAAATAGGAATGCAAACTCAATGGTGTCAGTGATGAATTCATATGTTCTACTACTTTTTCAGAAATAAATGAATACACAAAGAGTGCCAAATATTTTTATCTGCTATATTTGAACCAAAATATATTAGATGTGGATAAGCCTTAATCTCTAATAGGGTGTGTAATGACTGATATGGGTAATATCCATGTTATTTGAATTATAAACTAAAAATTATAAAATGCTGCACTCGCACTGTATACTTTGCAACAAGTTAATCATTGCAATAGTGTCCTCATACACAGCCAAGAGCAAACTGGGCAATATAGTACACACCAAGCAATACTCAAAAGCTGTTTGCGTACCTTCTTTTAATGTGTTCACAAAAAACTTAAATGAAATGAAAACACAAGCACTTTTTTTGTGTGCTACACATCCTTCCTTGCGTTGACCTGGATTCCTTTATTATTGTTAACCCTAAAACACCCCAGATTTACACAGTGTTCTCTGTATTTCTAGTGAGATTCCAGTAACAAGTCCATTTAAAATAAAATGTGCCTGCAAATATTACTTGGGGGTGGTTAATTGCTCCAAAAGATTTGTTCACATTAGGGCAACTGGGAAAATAAAAGTTATTCCTCTACTGAAGGATCCACAACACTTTCACCAAGCCATCAGATACTACTGGCCAACTTCTATCATTAAAAGTTTTAAACCATTTCACTTGCATACATCATGACTTGAATTTCAGGATCTGAATGAATGAGAAAACGTTAACATTAACATACACTATATAACAGAATGCACCTATGCTTAGGAAGTCCTAGGGACTTTCTGCTAATATTAAACTGCACATCTTGCACATTTGAGAAGTAAATATTTGGAATGAGAAAAGGTAGCACCAGCATGGCAGCTTTACCTACTCCCAATACACACAAAAACCACCCTAGGAAGCTTTTAAATAAATGAAAAGGAACATTTAGCATTAGATGTAGAAAACCTCTACTTGCCTATGCAGCAACTATTCTTGTTCAATGGATGATCAGACAAACTGAGGTGTGATGCTTCTGACTGTCAACTGCTACTCTACAAGATAGCAGTTATGACAAGCAGGATGACAGGCAATTACCCCGTTGTCACAGATGCAGCCCACCCATACCCTACTTTTACCTGTAGGATTAAGTGAGTGGCCGGCCAAATCTGGGCCCGAGGCTGTGGCACAAAGCCTTCAGAGGGATCACACTGCCCTTTTCAGAAGCTAAGAAGAAACCTTACAATTAATCAGGTTTTCTTTTAAACATAAATTCCCTATGGTTATTTGCAGTCAAATGTGAACATTCATAGCGGGGTTTTTAAAATGTTATATGCAAGAGTTACAAAAACATGTTTACAAAGCAACACCACACTTTATGAAAGTTGTGTATAAAAACTACTTAACTATGCAAAAAGCAAGTTGAGATGACAGTTTTGTGAAACATTAGTGTGACATTTTGGTGGGAGTGTAAAACTTGTACACATTTTTAAACACAAAAATCCCTTTCAAGCTGTGTAGTGGCACTCCTGAAATGGCAGCTGACTGCTTAACACCAGGCCAACATTTATTAAAACTGCCATTTTATTTATTTTTAAATATATTTTTTTGATTTTCATTTTATGAAACTACAGAAACTATTGGGGGTCTTTTGGCTGTTGGTTTATATATTTCAACTTGTATCAGCTTGAACCCACATTCTGACATGTGAATACAAATGCCTTTAATCTGATATGGAAGCTAGCTATGAGTCCAAAAATTCTGGTGTAGTTTTAAAAATGTTGGTGCAGTTAATAAAACAGATTTTGTTTAAAAGGAAACAGTTCCACCCAGGATTAGATTTGTGAAAACAAGTTATACTTCATTTTTCTATCTGCCACCAAAGAAACCAGTTTCTTAGCCTGTGAACTTCAGTTTTTGTAAAAAAGATTTATTATGCAGATTAGTCATCTAGACCTCCAAAACACTAGAGTGCCTTTATTTGTTTTCATTCATAGCTGCGGGAAAAAACTTACAAACAAATTACATTAATAAAAATATGTAGGATTATAATGAGGCTCAATTCAATACTTTGCTGATTTCATGCATCAGAGACTTCTGGAAGGGTCTATTATGCAGCTTTGTACTGAACTACTTCAATGCAAAATACTTTGTAACACAACCTACTACGAAAAACTGTAGTGTGGGCGATGAGGTTAGTGTAATTAAAAAATGGCAAGGATATTGTACCTTGGAAGTTAACAAAAAAAAAATCCCATATTTTAAATCTACCATTATATATGTGTGTGTTACATATCATTCCAACAGCATCAGGGGCATGAGAATCTAATCTCTTGCTGAAATGTTCTAATTGCAGTATTAAAGACAAGTAAAACCAATCTGCAGTTACTTTCATTTTACCCTATCAAGATTGACTCAACCCAAACTTTGTTCTAGGTCCGTTTTTTGTTCAAGTCAAACACTAACAGTGCATACTATAACGTTCTGCGCAAACCTCTAAGAAATGCTAGCATGAACCTCAAAAATAATATCTTGAGATTTAAAAATATCACACCAAGAAACATTAGCATATTTGCAAAATCACAGTTCACAGCACTGGAGGGCAGAGGGGAATTGTACCTTTCCGGAGTATTTTATCGATACAAACATTAAAGTAAACCCTGTTTATGCTAATGGACACGAGCCATTCTGCATAAAACATGCACTTCAACTTTTCAATACAAGAATAAATTTTTAAATTCGTAAGTAGAAAAAAGTGATGGCTCCCAAAAACCTTTTGAATTTCCTTTTGTAAATGCTTTCATGTGCAGAGCAGATGTCAGTATAGCAAAATTAGTTTTACAGTAAAGGGAGTTTGAACTTCATAGCATATTTTAATTGTTACATTAACTTAGAAGCAATATAGGATCTTCTAGCTCATAAAAAGGAATAGAGCTGGTCTGGCTTTCCCCAGAGTCAGAGTCATAAGGAGCATCTGGAAGCTCCATGAAGCTGTATGCCAGTTGTTCATCTTCTGCATCTGATCGGATGTAGCAGGAGTTATTAGAAAATTCCTCCTCTTCTATACTATTGAAATCCTGGGGGATGTACAACATCCCTGGGTAGTTCCTACTCACCAAATCACTTGTTGTTTTAAGTGAGATCTTCCTAAATGCCATCAGGTGCATATGAGAAAATTTTGAGTACTTGAAACGTTTGAAGCCCAAGGATTCTATAGCAATTTTCCAGCTTTTCATCATCATAGCGTGGCGATTCTGATGGGAAGAGTCAGGAGTGATAATAAGTAGCAATCCGTTTAATACAAGAAGTTCGTGGGCCTTTTTGCAACATATCCATCGTTGATAAGGTGAAGGGAAATAAGATAGGAGGAGGGAGAAGACCACAATGTGGAACAATTCTCCAGGCAGGGAATCAATAGGATTTTTTAGCTGTTTCAAAAAAGCATCTATGGCATCTTGTGCAAGCTGAAGAGGTTGCTGAATCTGAAGGTTTAAGAAGTCGCATTTATAGACGCTCTGTGGAAAGAAACACAGATGCAGCTATATATTTGGATGGTGCAAGTCAGGTACATTAAAACTACGCATTTGAAGCATGGCTACACCCTGAACAGATAAATCTGTTGAGCTTAAGTATTTTAATCTAAACATTTGTAGAGCACTTTTCATCAAGAAAAAGAACCGCAAAGCATTTTCCGAAACAAAAATAGAATGTAAGAAATTGAAATAGATATAATAAACAATTCTGAAGCAGCCAAACATCACAAAGCCCACTGAGTTGGACAGCATAAAAAAACAACAATCCCGCAGATCACAGCGGTTAGCCACCGCCACAATCATCCTGGGTAAATAAAAAGGTATTGTAGCTGGTGATGAAGTTTCAACGGTGTAACTGTCTGCCCCACTAGAGAAAGATAGTTTTAGCATTACCAAGAAGGCTCTGCCTTGCATACCCAGCAGTTAACACTCACCAGGAGGTGGAGAATGGAGGGGAGATAGAACAAGCAGAACATCCTCCACTGATCTCAAGGTCCAGCTAGGTTGGTATCAGCAGAAGTGTTCTCCCAGATACCTTGCTCCCAAGGTGTTCATGGCTTTCTATGTCAACAAGAGCACCTTAAATTGGGCCCAGTAACATATAGTCAGCCACTGCCCATCCTCCAAGACAGAAGTCTCATGAGACCACATGCCAAAAGTGAGAGTCAGCACTCTAGCAGTAGTATTCTGCCCTAATCACAATTTCTGTATCGTGCAAGGGCAACCCCCTATATAGGGCATTACAGAAGTCAACTAACTGATAAATTAAACAGGCATATGTGTAAAGCATTTTTTTAAAAAATTGAGCAAACAGCATCGTTTGTTCTTAGACAATGTACCGTATTTTTCGCTCCATAAGGCACACCTGACCATAAGGCACACCTAGTTTTTAGAGGAGGAAAACAAGAAAAAAAAATATTCTGAATCAAATTTTGTAATGAGTTAGGCAAGGATCAGTCCCACCACCAGTCCCAGATGCTTACAGAC